>NC_138507.1:44495788-45695788 GCF_964252035.2 Podarcis erhardii | reverse complement strand
ATGGGTCAAATTGCTATGGTCACTTTCCTGGAAGTGAATTGCACAATCTCAAGAAAGTTAAGTGTGCCAAACTTAGAAATCAATGGGACTTAAGGGCTTAACTGTTTCTTTTAAAGCCCATTGATTTTAATGGAATATAAGTATAGCCAACATTTTTCTTTTTCTTTTTCCCCCTGCTTGTTCCCAAAGTGTTTGGAATCAGGGTGAAAAAGAGTCTTGCTCCTCAGCTTTCAGCAGACCTTCTGAATTCATTTTATGCTAATTAGTCTGAGTACATGAAAGCTAAAGCAAAGAGTCGTTATTTGGGTAGTCCCTGGAAATTTAACCCCATTGTGGGAAACTAGAACTAAAGTCCTATTTGGTTTGTTGGATTTATGAAGAGCAGAAGCAAGCCAAGATTTGTTGCGTTGAAAAAAGGGAATTCTTTATATAATGGCCCTTCCAATTTTGTCCTCACATCACCCCTATGAGGTAGGTGATCCTTATCACATCAGTTGGTACAGAAATAGTTTTTAAAAATAAATTATAGCAAGATCAGATAAAAACAAAATTAGAAGCAGAAGGGGGAAGAAACAGGTGGGGGAAATTGTGTTTATTTCTTTAAAAACAGACATGTTTAATTTTTGTAATATGCTTTTGGTTTATTTTATATAAAAATGGGGTATAAATGTATAAATAAATAAATAAATAAATAAATATTTAGAAGGTTATTTAGTCAGGTTCAAGTTTCCTTTTCTTAATTGCTGCCACTTATTCCTTCCTGTTATAACAACCATTAATATTACTACTGTTAACATCAACACATTACTCATGTGCTTTGATTATGAATATGGAAATGTTACCCAATAGTGTTTGTCAACAGCCTAAAGCTATCGGCTTCTCTGGAAGAATTTTTCATTCTAAGTCACTTGTTTTTGCTTTTGTAGTAGCTGACCTGTCTCAAATCTGTCCCTGTTTATACAAAAACAAAAGATGCCAAAAGTGAAAGACAATGTTCCTGATGAAGTCATCACCTGAACCAGGTGTACAGAGAAAGAAGCAATTATTTCTTCGATTCTCATAACTTAATGCTCTTGTGTATACAGCCTCAAATTACATTGGCCTTTTTTCTTCACCACCATATCCAGCTACAAATGGATGTGTCTAATTGGCCATCCGCTATTAACAGAATTACGACTTTTGTTTCTGGGGTTTTGTTTCCTGCTGAGAGTGTGCATTTGTTTGTTTGTGTGTGTTTCAGCTTATCATTTCAGAGATGCACTAGCTTGCATTTTATCCAAGCTGAATTTCATTTTTTTTTCTGCCCATGTTGCTAATTTTCTAGTTTTGTTTTTGTGTTCTTTCTCAGTCCTCACTCGTGTACATTGCACACCATAATCTAATGTCAGCAAATTTCCTAAGGTGAAAATGTTTACTCTTTTCTCCTCACCCTTTATGTTACCACAATATATATGTTTCAAGAGAAAAGAGCTGATACTGATCTTTGCAGCTCCTGTTCTTATCAGAAATGTATAGCTGACATTTAAAAACTGCCTTTCAGCTGTTGGCAGAGGTAACCCTCCCTTCCATGTATTTCACTTGATATTATATGGGCTGGTAGCCCAGAGATGAGAAGCCAGTCACAGTTTGGCCTGTACCTGCTCAACACGTTACTCACTCTGAGGTAAACCTGAACCAAAATTTCTCATAAGACATTTTTCAGAGAAAATTTATCAGATTTCTGTTTTTGTCATACCCAACTGAACCGCCTGAAAAAGAAAACCACTTTGCATAATTTTCTATAACTATTCTGGGGTTTTTTGTAGTAGTAGCAGCAGCTGTTTCCCTCCCTGCCCCCCCCCCCACAAAAATTCACACACAGAAAGCATTAGAATGGCAATACATCTAGAGCATTATGGAGGATGCAAAAAGGCAGGCAGGCTGCCGGGCTGTCAACCCAGTGCCTGCTGTGGCTACATGCCATGACAATTAAAGAAATAACTTGGGAGGGTAGCAAGAAGCTCTGGTAACCCACCCCTTAGAAAATGTTGGAGAAATTCAGTGGAATGCTCACCACTCCCTCCTCCCTCTGACAAATATGGTGGAATTTTTGGAAAATAATTTTGTGCAGTTCTAGTTTGAGAAGCCAACCACTTTATAGAGCCACTGGTAATCTATTGGTTCCTTGTGTCACTTGTTCCTTTGCATTGTATTCCCCAACCATTCACAGTATGTGAGATCAGGTCAGCATTTCCCTCCCCTTGGAAGCTGTTGCGGTACCTCAGCCTTTCTGCCATAGCTCCTGAGTTGAGGCCTCTTAGAAATATATATTGTTGTTGTTGTTCAGTCATTTAGTTGTGTCCGACTCTTCGTGACCCCATGGACCAGAGCACGCCAGGCACTCCTGTCTTCCACTACCTCCCACAGTTTGGTCAAACTCATGCTGGTAGCTTCGAGAACACTATCCAACCATCTCGTCCTATGTTGTCCCCTTCTACTTGTGCCCTCTATCTTTCCCAACATCAGGGTCTTTTCCAGGGAGTCTTCTCTTCTCATGAGGTGGCCAAAGTATTGGAGCTTCAGCTTCAGGAAATGTCCTTCCAGTGAGCACTCAGGGCTGATTTCCTTAAGAATGGAGAGGTTTGATCTTCTCTCAGTCCATGGGACTCTCAAGAGTCTCCTGCAGCACCATAATTCGAAAGCATCAATTCTTCGGTGACCAGCCTTCCTTATGGTCCAGCTCTCACTTCCATATATCACTACTGGGAAAACCATAACTTTAACTATACAGACCTTTGTTGGCAAGGTGATGTCTCTGCTTTTTAAGATGCTGTCTAGGTTTGTCATTGCTTTTCTCCCAAGAAGCAGGCGTCTTTTAATTTCGTGACTGCTGTCACCGTCTGCAGTGATCATGGAGCCCTAGAAAGTAAAATCTCTCACTGCCTCCATTTCTTCCCCTTCTATTTGCCAGGAGGTGATGGGCCCAATGGCCATGATCTTCGTTTTTTTGATGTTGAACTTCAGACCATATTGTGCTCTCTCCTCTTTCACCCTCATTATATATTACCCTCAATATATATTATATAGGCCATAATACTTTCAACATGTACAGCTATATTGCCTTTTATTTTTATTTTTAAAGCAATAACACTACTAGAAGAACAGACTATATAGAGGTGTATTAAATTTGAAAATTTAAGAAGAAATACTGTCACTTTCCATTTCTTCTCACCTTGCCCCTCCCACAAACCCACAACAACCCTCTTGCTCTGACCTTCATTTCTGCTTTACCTTTGACCACTCTAGCCCCTTTCAGTCATCCTGCAACTGAGTTCAATGAGAGAAGATTCTGTCCCTCTAACCTGTGCTGTGATGCCAATACACACAAGATGAAACCTAGAATTTAATCAATAGTTTATGACATGAGAGCAACTAAATCAATGTTTGAGAGACTGGGCAATAAGTGAGAGATATGTTTTCATATATGTATCATCTGAACTTGGGGATTATATTTGGATCACTTCATGTCTATTTTTAGAAGAAACTGAACAAACCTTCAATTAGTAGAAGGATTGAGAATAAATGATGCTGATTTCTTTCAACACCTCATTTCAAAAATTATGTGTCCACCTAGAGATTTTACCTTTTGTGGCAATGACAAATAATTTTGCTTATTTATTAATAATAATATAAATAACCTGTTCCATTGAATTGGCCCAAAGTAGGGTGCATCAGTCAGGTAAAAGAAATTTATATTGCCACTGAAGGTTCATTAACCTTTCTGCTCTTTTCCATTTCTTTCAGTTATACCTTCCATCTGTGACAGACATAGAGGAAAGGCTTAAGTGATTATTGTTTCAAATATTTTAGGTAAATCTCTCTCACACAAAAGCTTATGATAACTCCAGGGAAGATTAGGGAAAGGGTTCTTGTATGTGTTTAGTGCAGGCATGTTTCAAGATGTCCACTGCATCCTCTTAATCCACTAATGTTATAATCCTATTAAAATCAAGTCATCTTAGATTTATTTCTTATGAAACATGCTGTTCTGTGCTGGCATTCTGAAGGTGAACTGTGGCCCATGCAGAGAATTAGAGAGCCAGCCTAAGACCTCTGGCCTACATAAATTTCACCAAAGCCCTCACAGCGCAGGCAAGCAGGATATTAATGGTGCACATTTTGTGTGACACAGAGATTAAGCATATCCTTCATATGATTTTTTAAATATATATATATATAATTGGTTTGCATTTCATCACTGTTATAGGGTCAGTGGGTACCTGAAAGCCAGCCATATTCTTATACATGTAAATTGTTCAGGGAACATGTGTTTTCAGGCAGTCAACAAGAGTTTGATGGGCACATGGTACTAAAAAGACATGATCAAGATTGGATATACCTAATGACTGTGAGTTTGTAAACATGTTTCCCCTCCCTAAACTATTGCCAGAGGCAGCAAAATATAATGGGTTGTATCCAAAGAAGTTGTTCCACAACGCAAAGTCTTCCACCTGTTACCACAAGACTTAGTATCCCTCTCCTCTCCCCTCATGCCCTCTACATTCACAATTTTGTTCTGAGCTTTCTCTCGGCCCTCTGGAGCAGAATGGGGCAATACATGGGGAGAGGAGATGGAGAGGAAGATCTCTTGCACAGGCAGAGGTCTTTGAGTGACTGAAAAAGACTTTGTTGGGTAGAACCCTAACATCATTGAGTGCAATAGTGAATTCTAGCACAACAGCGAATTCTCCTCCCCTCAGTCTTCTCCCAGATTCATTCTAGGGGGTTGGGAGAACTCCCAGAACAATGGGGGGGGGTGAGGGGGAAGAAGGGAGATAATTTTGTCTGGCAAATAGAAATGATTGTGCTGATGGAACAATCCAATTAATCTGCTATTGAATTCCACCCAATGTACTTACATTACTTATATTCACTTATTTCAGTAGCTCTATTATGAGTATGACTGACACTAGGCATCACCCAAAGAATCTCTTCCATGCAGAGGAGCAAAACATGCACACCATGGTGCTCAATAAATCTCTAGTGTAGACTATGAGGCAGTGATCCTAAGCATACTTACTTGGGAGTAAGCTTCATGGAATACAATGAACATTGTATTCATGGAATACAATGGAACTTGCTTCTGAAATATTGCAGGGCCCTCCAAGTGGTGTTAGAATATAGCTCCCTGACCGTTGGTCATGTTGCCTCAAGTTGATGACAGTCCAATAACATTGTGAGAGCCACATGTTAGCCACCCCCAAATGATTACGTGTGCACAGTTATATTATTTTTCTATTTCCTATGCATATACAAATGAAGAAAATTACATATAATCTCTTTAAAATGAATTTCATAACTCATCTTTTAGATTCCATCACACATTTAAACTTGTGTGAGCAAGGTATTATTATCTTAGCAAAAGGAGCCCTCCTGGATGCCAGCTGAGAATTAAAAAGGAAGACTAAGTGCAGACTATGCTAAAATATAATTCCTTCTCTAGTGTTATTTTCCTAAAATATAGAGGCCACAACAAAGCAGCAGCATCTTAATCCGATTTTTCACAGGAGTTATCCATAAGTCTCCAGGCTGAGTAAGTAGAATATCTCATACTTTTTGGCTCAGAAAATCCCTTTCTTCAGGATCACAAGGACTGACCTTTCTATTTGTCACTGGAGGTACATGGACATTAAGAAGGGCTGTGTCAGGAAAGGAGAAAAGAAGAGGATGTATGGAGTTCAGAACAGTCTGCAAAAAGAAAAGTCTGACAACTACCCAATTTTGACCCAATTTCTCCTTTTCCCTAGGTAGCCAGAAATATGCAATATGTGTCAGTCCTATTCCCAGTAAAGTGAAGTTCCCCCAAAGTCTAATATTGTATTTTCCATTACAAAACTACACCTTTTTTAGTGCTTGAGTAAGCGCTATAGTGCTTACCTTCTTGACAATGAATGCTTAAAAGAGAAAGGCCCCAGATGGCAAAATGCAGGAAGATGTGGTTAAAATGTGAATAGAAGTTTAATTTACCTAACTAAGCCTACTCATGGTCTTTTAAATTGTAGTATCTGAGACAAGATGTGCATCTGAGTTTGATCTCTCTCAGGACAGAATGGACGACTGATTGCTTGGGCATTTTTCTGTATTTGGATTTTATGTCCTGTCCATTCTGAAAGAGTGCTGATAGATGGCTTTTGTAAAGGTAGTTAGGTGAAGAACAGTTGGGCTATGGAATACAACATCTGGAAAATGAGTCCCCATAAACATGCTATGCTATGCTGATGAATCACACGAGTCATAATTGAAATATCCACTGTTAAAACCACCAGTACACAATCCCTTTACACATCACACACTTACCTGGGATTAAGTGCTACTAAAATCAGTACTATTTCTGAGGATATGCATGGGTTTGAACTGTATGTTAAAAGCTGGTCTTTTGTGGAGGCAAACTTGTGACCCACTAAGTGAAATGCAGTCCACCAGCCATGTATTATGGCTTCTAAAGACTTCCTTTTTTGCAGTCTGCCCAGAATGGCAAAAAGACAGTAGCTATCAATCACCTGACAGGCAAAAGTCCATGGATTGTTTTGACTGCCTGTGACTTTGCGGATCACAAATTGGGCAGGCTTGGTTTAGCAAATTCATTCATAAGGAAAGAAGTCCTTTAGTTTATGATTTGCAATGTATTATAATCATAGAATCATAGCATTGGAAGGAACCCTGGTGATCATCTAGTCCAACTATATGCAGCTGTCTCTTACGGATATCTAACCTACAACCTTGGCATGATCATCTCTAACCAATGAGCTATCCAGTTCATAGCTCCTGCCAACCTAGCAGTTCAAAAGCACACCAGTGCAAATATATAAATAGGTACCGCTGCAGCAGGAAGGTAAACAGCATTTCTGTGTGCTCTGGTTTTTCTGTGTGCTCTGGCCACATGAAGTGAGATGAGTGCCACACCCCATAGTCGCCTTTGACTGGACTTAACCATCCAGGAGTCTTTTACCTTTTATTTATAACAGGTAGGGCACATAATTTATTAAATCTGTTGTTGTTTTTTAAATTGTCTGTTACGAAACCTCACATATCTGCAAGCTACTTTGGCCTACTGTTCAAGGTGCTTTTCGATCAAAGGACTTTTATGGAAAACAAAAATATGTAAATAGAATGGGGTGAACTGTCCATGAAAATTCACAAAACACAGGATAATCCATGGCTGGAAAGGATTTCTGAACATCAGACACAACCATTTAAAAAAAAGAAGAAGTGTTAATTCAGAGAAAGCAGAAAAGAAACCCTTTGAAGTTCTGGCGTTGGCTTGACAGTAAGAGAACATTCATTCCCAATGGATGTTCTCTAGACTGTGTGGGGAAACGCTTCCATGGGCTGATTACTCTATTTGCCTGTGAAGGAGGGCCCAGACAGACAAGCACAAAATCCTACAGTGTCTGTGAGAAAGAGAAATATCACTTTCCTGACAAAACTGTCGACCGTTCCAGCGATTATGTGCCATCTGTTGGTTTCAGCGGTTCAGATGCCTCAGAGGCCTCTGGAAAAAGAAATCTCATTTGTGATGGAAGGTTGAATGTGCAACTGAAAGGTAACTTCAGCTGAGCAAGTGGCCAGCTAATCCCCTTAGTACACAGGGACAGGGCTGCCACCAGCTCTAATTGATTCTGAAATGAATCTGTATAGAAAATTAGAAGGTTTGGATTCCCGTGTGAGCTTCAATAAAGGGCCAGGATGTAAGCCTGACAACTGAATAGATTCAGAAATGAAAATCTGATAAGCGGCTTAAAACTGTACTTAAGACCAGAAATGATTTGAATGCTCTTGTTAATGGCACACATTGTACATTGTCACCTAGTTAATTTCCCTCTGAAGATGGCTTCCTGCGTAGCAGAAGAGGAATATGCCAGCCATTGGCAGCCTTTTCTCCGTACATACATACATTTATTAAATTCCATCCTCCTTCTCCAGTAGCTGGAAGGCAGAAAAGAAAGGATTAGGTTGCTGCAGTTCCTCGGTGGCTGCTGTCAGTTCACCATGCCAAACTTCAAATATGAACTGTTGCATGTACCGTCACACAGGCATTGCTTTCACGTCTTAATTTGCAAATGAGGAGCCGACATTCGCTGTGCCTCGTATTTGCGCACGGTTCCAGTGCATGAAAAGCAAACACTGTCACTGCTGGCTATTTTGTTTCTGCCTTCACAGATATTGTACGGCCTATTTAGGAATTTTCTGCATATCCCCCCTCCCCCATCCTTAGCTTATAGAGAGAGAGAGAGTCACAGAGCTGCAGTGTTCTCATATTTTATTCAGGAAGCTGAACTGCAATGTATGAGGCCTTTGCAACATTTTATTGCAATTTAAAGCTGTATATGAAACCCATCCTCTCTGCCTTGTTCTGTTTCCTTTTTGGTCTGAAAACTTACCTGCATATGTTTATTCTATACATATTTTGTGTGTGCATAAATATATACATAAATATCCACAGAGTTGAAAGGCAAATTTATCTGCAGGGCTACGCATTCATTTAATATACAGGATTACACACACACGGATAAAGCACATCACAATGATGATGAAGCTCATGCCAATGTGCATCCTATGTTATTGTATTATTTTCCTCCATTACGGTCTTTTAAATAAAATGCAAGTTCAGTTTTATGCAAGCAAAACACCGTGTCTAGTGGTTATGTGAACTATATGTGGAGGGGAATATTGTTGCACTCCACCTCAGTCTCTGAGCAGTGTGAGATTTGCGGGGCCCAGACTCTTACCCAGGGCACAGCAGAGAATGTGGTGTCTTTACAGTTTATTTACACATACAGTATATATGACCTGAGCCTACGATGGAAGGGTTCAAAGCATTACGCTCCAAGAGGCTCCTGTTTCTCCTATTGCTGCAGCCTTGCATCCAAAAAGAAATCAGTCATGGTTCTCTGTTCCTATGCTCATCTTGTTGCATTTTACAGACTGAAAACTTTTTCTCTGCTAACTATCTGTGCAAAGAGGGGCTCACACTCAACTGCTGCCCAGTAATCCACCTACAGATAGGTAGCCGTGTTGGTCCACCATTATCTTCCTTTTGTTTTCCACAATGCCTCTTATCCCAGGCAATTTCCTGAGTGCAGAAAAACTGGTTTGGCCTGTATTTTGACATTGATAAATTCAGTCTGGCACCCCATCTAAGCATTTATTAAATTCCAACACCAACTAGACCCAGAAATTTAGGGAAGGATCTGGCACACAGGAATGTAAGGGAGTCAAGGCACCCACAAACTCATAACAATATTTTGAGAGCAGAGAGTTGTCCCACCTCATAGACATGGCTGTAAACTTCAAACTGGATCTCTCTCTCTCTCTCTCTCTCTCTCTCTCTCTCTCTCTCATACAACAGAAGCAAGCCAGCAAAAGAAAAGGTAAAGCAGACAACTTTGGAAGGCCACTTAACTTTCTGATTCTACTTACGTTAACCTTTTAGTGGCTGATTTTCATATAGGGCAGTGGGTGTTAATTAAAGGCTGTTGCTAATTACAATAATTCCTTCACATTATTATATTCTGCTTCTTTTAACATAAGTTTAGGTTTTAGAATTTCCAGAGGGGTAGCGGTGATAGTCTGTTGCATTCTCAGAGAAAGTGGAGAGAAGTTGATTACTAATCTTCACTTGGTGAGACTAATGTTTTTAGCAAATAAACAAGATTGACTGATACCAATTCTAGTTTGCAGAGCGTTTTGCCGGCACATTTTCTCAAACTTTAAAATATACTACATGAACTCTGCTGCATCCAAAAGTCAGGAAATGGCTTAGCTTCTCCAATATCCTAGCTTTGTCCAACCTGGTCACTCTAATAATATCAAATCTGACCCCTATGCTGGCTGCATAGCCAGTCACCAGTTGCCCCTCAATTACATCAAAAGTAGCTTCCTCATACTATGCCTTAAAGGCATCAGTTCAGTAGTTTGTTCAGGCTGGTATAAAATTATTTCGGAAATGATGTGAAGGGACATAGCTTATCAGATGGTATTATTGCTGAGGCACTGATGTCTATGTGGAGAAATGGAACTGCATCTATAGCACACTTTTTTACCCAATGCCTTACTTGTTCTGATATGTGGAATCTCTGTCCTCAAATGCCCTAAGAAAAAACTGAACTCCTTTATTTTTTTAAAACAATAAAGACCTACCTAAAAGACTCGAGTCTCCCTTTGCACAAAGTATGTTTCCTAACTTTCCTACCAGAGCACTTAAAAAAGAGAAGAAAAGAAAAGAAAAAAAAAGCTATGAATAGCTCAAGACACCACCTCTCCACCTCATTGCTTACCGTTTTTGCACAATATAATCTTTTGAAAAGTGAGATGTTTGACATCTCTCTCACAGGAAATCCTGCATCTGTTTTGACAGTGCTATCTCCAGCATGTCTTTTTCACCAGGTAAACTTGTCTAGAAGGGGAAAATAGAAATAACACCACCACAGCTGTGTGTGTGTGTGTGTGTGTGTGTGTGTGTGTGTGTGTGTGTTGGTTGCTATGCTTAAATTGCATAGCAACAAAACTCAGGACACTGGCCTATATTCCATGGGAAACCAAGAAAATTTGGCCGTAAGCATCAGGTAGATAGATAAAAACTGAAATATACCACACCTCATTGATTATTAATGCAACTGAACAGGTTGAGAGAGGGTGGAAAGCAAAGACCCTAAGGTTATTTTTGGAAAATCACATTGAAAATGAAAACTTAATTATAACTCTGCATTGAGTAGCAACACCCATTTTATGTGACTGAACTGTTTAAATATTTGGAGAAGGCATACCAAAATTAAAATAGTGGAAACTGTAGGGATATTGAAAATGAAGCAAAGGAAAGGTATCATCCTAACACTAGCCTAAAAGTGAAATCTTTTTATTTGCTTGGAATTGTTTTAAAGCGGGGTTGGGGAACCTTAGTTCTATGGAGGGCTTTTGAGCCATGGGAAAAGTCAATTAGGAAGTGGAGCAAATGGTGGGAGGAGCAATAGTCAATGGTGGGTGGGAACCAAAGTGCCCAAAGTGGGTGCGATCACCTTTCTTTCCCTTCCTCTCCCTATCTCTCTGGGAACCAGAGCTGTCTGTCAGCTGAAAGAGAATGGTGGAGGCTTGTCTCTGCACTTGTTGGAGAGCTGGAGCTCCAATCACATGGAAGTCATATAGGCAGAGGAACTATCATCAGGAAGTGGTGCCTAGTGCTTTCCCTTACTCAGCCTTTCCCAAGGGAAAAGATGCTCGGCTGACTGCCCTTTCCTTTCCTGATGGAAAGGCTGGGGAGAGAGTACACTGTTGGGCAGCACTTTCCCAAGGTCCATGGTGTGCCTTCTTCAGGCAGTGACATCCAGGGCTCCTTCTTCACTTGGATGTGGTCCAGTAGCTGTGGGTGCCCTACCCAAGTTTTAAACAATGAGATGTTTATTCTGCACTGGGTAACAATCCTCTCTTGCAGGTAACTTAATGTGCTGGTGCCCATATCCATATAAAGTGTCCTTTTGTCTGATGGTCAATAATACTGTCTGTTGCTAAATAGCCTCCCTTCCCTAATGGAGTGGGTGGGAAAAGGTTGTTTTGGTTGGATAGAGTCCCAGAGGTCAAGGCAAGGTTGGTTAGGTATAAAGTGGAATCTGAAATCTCACAAGAAAATCCTTCTCCTTGTCCTCATGGTCAACTGGCCATGGGTGCAGGCAGCTCAACCCTCATACCCACTTGCTGTACTTTGGAGACCATGTTGGCTAGGAAGTATTTTCTCTGGGTGTGCATACCTGGATTGGCATGTGGGCTTGAATGTTGTTGTCGTTTTTCATTTTGTGCTGTCTGTTGGATAGGGACCTATAGGGATAAGACTTTCAGTATTGGTAAATCTTTCTTAGTTGGATTGGATTATACCAGAGGATTGTGGTGGTTGGATAGCTTTTCAATGTGATTGGGCAGGCAACTTGGATTATATGGCCTCTTCTCTCCACATTGGTATTTAGTTAAGCCTTTTCACTTAAGGTATCATCTGGTCAAGTTCACCCTTATTATTACATGTCTAAGCTCTGATGAAGGTAGAAGAATCAGAAATCAATTTTTCTCAAATGGATCTAATGATTTTGGATCTTATCATGTTTGTATTGGAGATTAGATTTTTTAAAAAGAAGCAATTAAAATATTTATAGAAATAAAACAAAAATGTATATTTGCCAAAGATGTCAATGCCCAAACTCTATAATTAGTTCTTACTGTTATGTGAATTTACTAATAATGAAGCAAAGTGTTGCTGATGATTGCTAATGAAAATAAAAAATAAGACAAATGCAACGTTGCATCAATTCTAAAACATTTGACTACGATTGGAAATTATTGGTATGCTATCTTAAATATTGTTAGCTACTATTTTAAACAGAAATGTGACCTTCTATTTATCTTCCTTCGTACCTTGGGACCATAACTTCTCTTTAAAAGAATTCTCTTTACACACACACACCAGACCAGATTACAGATACTGTTATCACAGTGGAAGGTCACTTGCAGTCTGTTCTTTGGCCAAAATGATGCTTAAAAATCAATAACAGTTCCTAAATATTTCCACACCCTACTTGGCACAGTGGATAAACAAGGGTCTTGTTCAAAACATAGAATTGTTCTCCCTCAAAGTCACCTTTAAGAATCAAAGAGAAAACTTTTTCTCTGGTGATTTTAGAACAGAATGGCTTTTATATCATTTAACTATATAAATATATATATAAATACCAGCCCTTGTATTAATGCAAGTTAAATCTGCCCACTATATAACAAAAAAGTAATACTGAATTTCAATATATTGAATATCCTTGTAGACCATTAAAAAATAGGAAGACTAACAGCACAATCCACTGCATTTTAACTTAGAAGTAAGTTCCACTTAGTTCAGCGTTATGCACTGGCTGGATGCAAAGGAGTGATGGGAGGCACAAGCTGGGGAACCCTCTAGGGAAGAAGGATCAGAGCTTAGGGATTGGTGGTGGGATGATGATGAGTAGTCAGAGGGAGAAGAAATAGACTAGGAGGAGGAAGTGTCAGAAGCAGAAGTGGTTACAGGATTTAGCAAACAAGAAGAGGCTGTGGCAGAGAGCAGAGCAGACTCAGAGGCTGGAGAGAAGGGGGCAAGGTCAAGAGACTGAATGGAAGCAGGCTGAAGAAGAATCCAGGGAGACTCCCCCTCCTGCTGTGGCCAGCTCCCATCTACCTTCTCCCCTGGTCTCTCAGAACCAGAAGAGGTATGAAGAGGGAGGAGTAAAGACAGGCACAGTGGTGAAGTCTCAGATTGCTTGGGAAGGACCTGGAGGAGGAGGAGACTTAGGCAACTGTAGGAAAGCAGTAACCTTCAGTCCCCACAACTGCTTCATAGGGGCAATATCTATTGGGACGAGTTGCTGTGCTCACCAGGCCTGGACTCCTGAGTTGACCTTCCGAGCCTGAAACTGCCAGGCATTGCAGACAATGACATCCTAGTCTGACTCTGAATAAGGCAGTTTATGTGTTCCTATATCACAGGTCCAGAGTTGTATGTTTTCTGTTATGTGTTGCATACCGTATTTTTCACCCTATAGGACGCACCGGCCCATAGTTTTTTGGGGGGGAAATAAAGGGGGGGAAATTATTTTTTTCCCCAGCCGTGGCTATCTGCCTGAAGCGCGGGGCGCTCTGCTTCAGCGCACCCCGCGCTCTGGGCAGCAGGCTGCTATCCGCAGCCTAGGGAGCGCTGCGGGAACTCCCGCGGGCTCTCCAGGCTTGCTGATTGCTTCCTGAAGCCTGGAGAGCGAGAGGGGTCGGTGCGCACCGACCCCTCTCGCTCTCCACGCTTCAGCGAAAGCCTGCATTCGCCCCATAGGACGGACACAGATTTCCCCTTCATTTTTGGAGGGGAAAAGGTGCGTCCTATAGGGCGAAAAATACGGTAACTTTGTTTTTAAAATACACATTTTCGGACTTGAAAAGTGCTTTTCAAAATTATAATTGCCCAGCAATTGTATTCTCTGTGCTCTGTGATGCTACAGCAGCATTCCACAGTCTGGGTTTTTCGTAACACAGTTCCTATTATCCTATTATCCCTGAGCATTGGCCATGTTGCCTGAGATTGGGTTGCAATCCAAAACACCTGGAGGGCAGCAGGTGGAGGAAGGTTGCCCAAGACTAATAATAAGACCATTATTTTTCCAGTTGCTATTCCTATCACTTTACCAGTAGACTAACATACAGATGTTGTTCTTTTCCCATCACTTTGTATCCTTGTCAGGAAACAGTTCACCTGCTAAACGTGTGAGAGACAGGCATGGGAGCAGGGCTAATGAAACAAGCTGTAAAACCTAATGTCTAGAAGTCTAGAAATACATACATAGGCACCCATTAAACATATAGGTAAGAGTGAATGTACAAAAATTCCTTCCACAAAATGCTCTTTTGAACATTTATGTTTTTGTTTTTTTGAGCCTGAATTAAGAAATCTAAATCATAGCCCTTTTTTTTGAAAAAAGGATAGTAATTTGCATTTTTTTTACCATGCCAAGGCAGTTCAAAGTGATGTTCAATAAGTGCCAAATGTAAAACATACAAAGATATCATGCTAAAAAGCAAATGACTCAGTTATAATACCACAAAATACATATATGCATACGCACATATATAAAAGTACAGCATAAACCTGGACATCAGCCATTATTAAACAAACAAAAACCACCACATTTATTTTGATGAAAAATATTTTCAGGTGGTGGTAAATAAGGCTAGAGAAGGAACAACTTGCATCAGTCCACCTCTTGCATCAAGTGCCTGCTTATGTCTGAGCCACATGAGCATTGTCAGGTAGGGGTGTGTGTGTGTGTGTGTGTGTGTGTGTGTGTACACATTGTTATATGTATCTGTTTTTGCACCAATTACTTCAGCAAACCTGGAGCATCTATGTACATAACATATGCATAATATGCTACATATAATCATTTGGATAATAATATACAGTCCTTGGGCAAGGACCATAGCCCAAGGTGGAACATCTGCTTTGCATGCCAAAAGTCTCAGGTTCGATTCCTTGCATCTCCAGGTAAGGCTGGAAGAAAAACCTGTCTTAAAATCCAGGAAAGCAGTTTCCAGTCTGTGTAGATAATACAGTATATAGACCAATGGTCTGACAATATTTTCTTTTTTCTTTCCTTTTCAATATGTATCATTTTCTTATTTTTTGTATTTTTTCTTCTTATTAGTAGCTTTTTGGTATTCGGTAACTTGTATTATACTGTATATATAACTCTTTTTTTGGCATGTATGTAATATTTATATGGGGGGAATTAAAAAAATAAAAGAAATCAGTGGACCCAAAAGGGGGGAGGGGGAGAGACAGTATTCCTTCGTTATTAATGCATATAATAATACATATAATTGCAAAAATTGTAGTTATTGTTGGTGTAACCAGAGGAGGGGAAAAACTTGCTATCTGTCAAGATTAAGAAAAACAATGAGAATTAGAAAAAAATCCATGCAGATAAACTTGACATCAAAATTCTCAACTCTAGCAATGAAAACAATAGCTAGGCAAACAAACATAATCAGTCTAACTAGAATGAGGCTTAGCAGCAAATTCCAAAGTCTGGGCACTATAACTGAAAAAGGCCTTTTACAATGTACCTTCTCAGTTCTTACTATACGGAATTCACTTGTATATAAAATGGAAATTTGGGCAGATCTATAGGGTAGCTACAATGAAAGCAATCTCACGTGGGTGCCTTATGGCCAGAGCAAAACACTTTGAAGTGTTCTGTTGGATAGAATCTTTCTTCAAAGAGCCGCTCAGCTGGAATGTGTTTCTGCCATCGATCTCCTATCTGGAATTTTCAGAAGCAGGACAACAGTCCCTGTGTCTATTTTGCTACCTGCATTGTCTGGGCTCGGGGCTTCTTCTTTCTAAGGCCTCACTGGAGCAAATATGTCAAAGGCAAAATGTGTAGTTTGGACAGACAATTTTGAGATCTGTGCGCTGGGCTCAGAAATGCATTTAGCGATGGCAGATTCCCGTAGAGATAGGAAGAGCCCGTAGTTGCATCAATGTGACCTGTGGGGTAAATGCTGACATGACACAAGCAATAGGAATGGGCTCAGAAGCAGATGACAAAAGAGGTTTGGTTGGCAGCCACTTTTGTCTTGAAGTGCAGCCCCATCTAAAGTGAAACACATCAGTGCCTTTCTTTTTTAGACCCACAAGAAAATGCATAAAAAGAGCTACCGATAAGAAAGCAAATGGATGGGTATTCTGACACTGAAGGAAAATTGTATGTCAGGCAGTATGTAATTACCTCGGCTCCTGTCTGGAGTAAGCACTCTGCATCCTTCAGAATGATGGCACAGGTTCATCAATGTTCACAAACAAATGATGCATAAGTATCATAAATATAAATAGCATTGTCACATACACCCCTTTCTAGCTTTTATCAAGTCATACTTTGTGTGCATCATTTCCCTTTCCCAGCAAACAACCAGGCTGGCATACAGACAGACAGAATCTAGGATCATTTGCAAAGGCAAAGCCCAGACAAGGTATGGAATATCAGTGCCGCCTGGAAGTCACAACCAACCATCATATGGATCACAAAGAAAATTACATAATGATTTCTAATAATATATTGCACTATGTAAGAGCTGTACATTTCCTCCCTGCCCCGCCAAAAAAGATCTGGAATTTTAATAGAAAAGTTGAAAGGAGAGGTGGAAAAAAACACAAGATACTTTGGGCAAGGAAGTAAGAAAAGGGACATTTTTCCAAAGATCCGCTTTGCACATTCACAGGGCAATCTATGCCTGTTGGCACAGAATTAACTCTCACTACGCATTACTGTAGCTATAGGGTGGGAGCTAGGGGGTGTTTTGCCCCATGGGAAGCCTCCATTGAGGCTCCCAGCCTGTACCTGTATGCAGGTGTACATGGGTGGGGGATACCAAACTGCGTCTTTGACCTGGGTGAAATAAAGCCTAGTTTCACCCCTGCACTACATTCAGTGGAACTGATGCTCTTGTGAGTGGAATTACCACAGGTCCCATCATACTGCAAGACACATTTTGGGGTGCCAAGACAAACAACAGTTCTGTGCTGAGAATGTTTCTGCCCCACTCATCTTGATGTCAGGATAGAGGCTAGACTGTATTATATCTTAGAGAGCGTGAGCAGGATGGCATTTAGTTCCATTTGAGGTGGAGTCTATGCTTATTATACTGCACAGTCCCACTCATAAAAGGCTTTAAAACCCAGAAATGCATGACCGCATCCCCCTAGTGGGGCAAACTATCTGCCGTGACACCAGAAACTGCCCTAAGCATCTCAGCTCTGCTAGATGGGTCGATCAAAAATGAATCTATCACTTGCTTGTTCCTGAAAGCACTCAGGTTCACCCCTTTAAATGCCTTGTCAAAGTGTATATCTCTGGCTTTGTGCTGTCTTTATATCAAGCAGAGGGTAAATGATTTTTACAGTGTCCTGGCTTTCCTCTACTTGATTTTGTCATGTTGACAGCATGGGGCTTTCTCTGAAGAAAACACATAACGAACTGTGTCTTGTTGTATATGTTTGATGTTACGAGGCAGAGCCCGACAAAGGGAAGGATCTGAATGGCCACCGACAAGCAAACATTGGCAAATTTGCTTCTTCTGCTGTTTGATCATACCCTGTGCATCAATATATGAGGCCGAAAACCTGATGGTGGGTGTCAAATGACTAGAAAATGTAAAACGGCATCTATTGAAGTTCCTTGGTCCCTCTGATTCCTCCGCTCCCTGTCACGTCACAGTTTGGTCCACAGTATACTTGAAAAGGAGCTATTGTAGACTTTATGGGCACTTGCTTAAGGAAGCTGCTGTGATTGGATACAGTTTGAAAAGTCATCTTGCAAATGTGAAGGGCCAAAGCTCCATGACAGAGCACATGTCCTGCATGCAGAAGATCCCAGATTCAACCCCCAGCATCCCCAGGTAAGGCTGGGAATGTCTCTTATCTGAAAACCTACACAGCCACTGCCAGCCAGTTTAGGCACTTCTGAGCTAGCTGGACCAGTGGTCTGACTTAGTCTAAGGCAGCTTCATATGTTCCTACATGAATATTCACTAAGCAGGCTTGGACATCTTTCATAAATGGCTGGAAGATAGGTTCTGTCATAGCTTTCAAGAAGGGAGACTCATGCCAGTTTGAGTAGACATATCCATTGCATTTCAGAGACGTGCATCTCCTAGTTGCCTTCTAACCCACATTCTAGGAATGCAGAACAAAAGAACACACAAAGTATCCTCCTTCTCATACTGATATAACATGTACTTTTATTTTATTTTTGTATTTAACTCAGAACAAAATCCTGATAATATTGGCTCCCCCTCCACATTTAAAATTAAGCCATGAATGATTATCATTCATGATTATCCCAGCTGGATGGGTGGGGTATAAATAATAAATAAATCATCATCATCATCATCATCATCATCATCATCATCATCATCATCTCAGCTAGGAAAACTGGAGGAAATGAGCAATTTTTGCCTTGTATTTTTCCTAGCACTTGTGGTGTGTTATTTGGTGGCTTTAGAGGCAACAACACTGCTTTACAATATTTCACTTTTTATTTTAATTATCTCTTCTAAATTATAGTACTGCACTACCTCTAGGGTTGCCATATTTCAAAAAGTAAAATTCCTGACACCCGCAAAGTTGTTTTTTAGGAAGACCCCAAAATTGTTGAGCTCTTTTAAGGAAACATCCCCCCAAAATAGTGATTTTAAGCTTTTGGAGCTGTTTCCACTGCTTTTTCCATTGTATTGCCATATACCCAAGTTTCCCTCGATTTGGCAAAATTCCCCCCGATGCCATTTTTACACTCAAAAAGCAGGACATGATAGGAATTTTCCTAAGTATGGCAAGCCTAACTACCTCTGCTTGCCTACTGTGGGGTAAGGGGAAGCTGGCAGGTGAAAATAAAATTAAATTCCCGATAGCACACTGTAAAGGCAGTACTGCCTGCTGAAATAAGATTCACAGGTTACTGAGCTTGAGATTCATCTCTGTATGTGGAGGTACAAGGGACATTTATTCAGAAAGAAAAATAAGTCTTGCCAAGAGAACAGGCCTCATGAATACAACACTACTAGCACTTGGTTCAGGAAGATATTTTCCTTTACCTTTTAAGCTGCATATTGAAAAATCTGTTTATTGATCTTAATTTCTATTTTACTTGATCATGGCCATTGCATCTTGCCTATTTTTTCAGCTTTTCAGAAGTGTTACAGCTTTGGGAACCTTTAAAACTCCCCCCCACACACACTTTTTTGTCCTTTTTGCTTATCGTTGTCCACCAATTCATCTGCCAAATAAACTTCAAAACAATTTAGCCCTCTTTGAAGTGTAAAACTGCAGTGTTGAGGTCCTTTGCATTTACCTATTACGATGAAGTCAGCTTAATTTGAAAAACAAAAATCAAAATGACAACCATTAACAACCACACACACACACACACACACACACACACAGACACAGCCCATTGAGATAGGTGGCTCCTTTTCTGCCTTGCACAAACCTCAGAGAACAATAAAGCATAATATTAAGGAGGCTGCAAGGAAAACAAGGACCAGTCTCTTTCCTGCACTGTTATATGAGCTGCAATGCGTTTCCTACCAAAGAGTGTTCAGGGCATTTGCCTATCGCCAGGCCAGGCCTCCTTTCAGCCTCTGTGTTACTGGAAGCATTGAAATGTGTAATTAAGAAGTATTTAGAACTTCTCCTTCTGAAGTGATTATCTTGCCATAGCTAATCTCCTTATCCTCACTCGCCACCTAAGGCACAAATGCTGCTATTTTACATTGAAATTCACTTGATTAGATAGTCTGGTTTAAGGCTGTGCTCCAATTGTCAATGAGTACCATTGCCAGTCCCTGCTAAAATCTCATTGTTTTTTGTACCTTTCCAGGGCTTTCTCTTCAATCTCTCTAGATAAAGAAGAGACCAATCCCAGCTGGGTGGAAATGCACATCTTTAGAAATCCTTTCCCTCAGGCTAATGCATTGACTTGCTTGCTCGCTCTCCCCCCACCTTTCCAGTCTAGTTTCCCATGACATTCACAAATAAAGCTGTTTTATTGCTGGGGAGGGGGAGAGTGGTACCCCCTCCTTTCCCCCCTTTGATTGTAAGTTCAGAGCCAAACATGTCAGGAAACAGATTTGAAAAAGAAGAAAACCACAACCACTCCACAAATAATTAGCATTTGTCAACAAGAGCCATTATATTGCCAGGTGCGAAACAGAATTGCATTTGCCATTGGAGGACTTAAGAGAATCCTGAGAAGGGGTGAAATTAATGACATTTCAAGAAATGCTGAAACAACTCTTTCTTCTTTACAAAAATACAGAGGAATAAAACATCATCATTTCAAAATGACAATGAGAATGTAACATAGAGAATCTCATGTAAGAGAGAAGTGTCTAAGCAATACTGTTAATGTATTGGAATCAGCAGGAGCTCTTTAATGTAATAAAAATAATTTTGTGCTTTCTAATAAATATAAAACTTGTCAGAAACATACGGGTGGGAGAGGATGGAAACAACAAGACAGATTTATGTACATAAAAGTTTGTACAGATGGGCAAAGAGGGTTATGTTCTAAAAAACCTTGCTTAATGGGACAAAACATTGAACTGGAAATTTGTTTGTCAGCATGTTGATAATGGAGTCAACTTCAATATGTGTGTTAATGTCCTCAAATTCAAAAGCTCTAGTGCAGCACCATATATATGTTTACTCAGAGGTATGCCTCACTGCAATGGGACGCGAGTGGCGCTGTGGGTAAAACCTCAGTGCCTAGGACTTGCCGATTGCATGGTCGGCGGTTCGAATCCCCGCAGCGGGGTGAGCTCCCATCGTTTGGTCCCAGCTCCTGCCCACCTAGCAGTTCAAAAGCACTCTTAAGTGCAAGTAGATAAATAGGTACCGCTTTATAGCGGGAAGGTAAACGGTGTTTCCGTGTGCTGCTCTGGTGCCGTCTCGCCAGAGCAGCTTCGTCACGCTGGCCACGTAACCCGGAAGTGTCTGCGGACAGCACTGGCTCCCGGCCTATAGAGTGAGATGAGCGCACAACCCCAGAGTCTGTCAAGACTGGCCCGTATGGGCAGGGGTACCTTTACCTTTATGCCTCACTGCATTCCATGGGCCTTGCTGTCTAGTAAATGCAGTCAGCATCACAGCTTTATTACAGCTCAGTAGATGTTATGTGCTTCTCTACTAGCATTTGTAAGAAAGAGCCACATGAGTCTCAGGTGAGCATGATGCACGTGTGCCAGCAAGAGCCAGTGGGGTGGCACAGACAAGGTGGTGGTGTGTGCCTGGCTGCCAGGCAGCAAGCTTCCCTATCACTTACCAAGAGGGGGAGAGGCAAGGCACAGGGAGCTCAGTGTGGTTCAGGCACCGTGACAGAATCTGATGCTCCTGCAGCTGTGGCCACACTACACTGATCTCTCTGTGCCTTGCCTCTCTCCCTCTTGCCCTCATCCAGATGTGCAAATGTGGCTGGCAAAAGCTTATGTTTTCTTCTGGCAAATGCTACCAGAGGGATGTGCTGTCCAGCAATGGAAAAGCGGCTTCTATTGTACCACTCTAGTAAAATATGAATTGGCGTTTCATTGTGACTAGCACTCCTTACTGCCTCTTCTGACCATGAAAGTGAATGGGCAAGTTCCACCCTGTTTTGCAGCTCTGTTGCTGCTGCTGTTGTTTATTTCACTTATTTACAATGGAACTTGCTTTTAAAACTTTTTTAAAAATGATCCGCAATACTCACAGTGCCATGAGACGTTGTGTTGGATATGATATACCTTGATGGTGGCACAATTTGTTGTGAGGTGGTATGACATTAAAGGCAAAGCGTTCCAAGAAGTGTGGCTACTCCGAGAAGGGAGAGTGTTTCATGCCACTGTGAGCAGTACTGGACATTTAAAATTAACAATAAAACCCCTTTTAAAGTAAACAAGGGGGAAAACGAAACCCAGGCAGCCGTGGGAACCTCATAAAGTTAAAAAAGAGAAGCGGCAACTTCTACAAAATATCAGAGAAATTTCTTTTCACCCTGTAATCTTTCAGGGTTTCTTTGTTTTACTCAATCCACCCAAAGATTGGCTGAAAAATATATATATATATTTTCAAAAAGAGATTGACCTGCCTCTACTTTTGCCTCTGAATAGATGCCTGCTTCTAGATTAGGGAAATTGGCATGATTATTCTCACCAGAGAGCCAGGTGTTAATGCTTTGAAAAATCCCCTTCTCGTTTCTGACATTTTAGCAGAAATTGTATTTACTTTATAGCATTCAAAAATTCCTGATATAATGCATACCTTAAGCATGTCCTTAAGATATATTTCATGAAGATCAGATAGCCATATTACCAGAATGCCGAACAACAACATGCATTAATGATTGTGAAATGGAAAATGTAGCATGTTTTAAAAGGTTAATGCATTTGGCAATGCCTTAAAAACAGTTATCAACATAAATTTATGCTGCCTTGAGTAACACGTAAACAAATCATAATGCCAGTGATATATCAAAATGGGAATGAATGATACATGGGAGGTGTCACGAAAATATATAGTAAGCCAAGATTTCATGTTGTATAAAAGGACCATCTACAAGAAGATGTTATTTTAATGATATGGTTTGCTGACAGTTTTATAGTTGTATCTAAGAGTGGAAGGCTGTGTCTGTGTCTACTCAGAAGTAGGGATGGGGAGAAAAATTATTTGGCTTGCACATATTCTGAAGCAATGCAGATAGAAATACATCAATCTTTGAAACTTGTATTTCTCTGCATTTTGCAATGCAGTTCTTCAGTCAAATAATGTGTACAGAAATGCATATACGAGGGCAAAGTGAAAATAACATGCAAAAATGCATTCTATTGGGCAAAATTGTGTACACACAAAGACCTTCCATTTCCAAGAAGCCTTTTAACTGGTGATTTTCATCCTTGTCATCCCAATGTCTACATTGGACTTGAAATTGTTTTTACCTGTTGTTGGTGTTTTTATTCTTAGTCACTCTGATCTGAGATGTTTTATGGAATTATAAATAAATCTGTCTAAGGGAGCAGCCCTAACTCAGCTGTGGGTCTAACTGGAGTGTAGGAACAATGACTACATCCAAAGCTCTGGACTTCACACCAGCTAGGGCATAAGTTGGGGTGTGTAGTATTTTACCTATTTATTTATTTGCTGTGACATCTCCAGGTAGAGAACCCCAAACTGGGCTTCTCTTTGGCCCCTCTAATGGACTGCTCTCTGGATCCTTTACCTACCCAGCATTGCTCTTGCAAACTCCTCTTCCTCCACATTTTGTGACCTTACACCAGCTATCACTGGCAGAAACACCACTGGCTATGGCCTGTCAACAGCCTGCCCTGTCAGAGGACACAGCAGAGCCCAATGGAGAGACGGGCAGAGGAAAACTTCCAGCATATTCGACCACCACTAACCTGACAAAATTTCCCTGTCCATTAAGAATTACCATGGCAATCAAAATCTGCAATCAAATACCTATTGCATTCAAAACTAATGAAGACTTATATTACAGCTGCTATTATTCGTATAGGCCTTTAAATGTAGAGATGAGCCAGATAAAGCAAGGGTCAGCAAACTTTTTCAGCAGGGGGCCGGTCCACTGTCCCTTAGATCTTGTGGGGGGCCAGACTATATTTTGGAAAAGAAATAATGATGCAAGAGCACCACGAGCCCCAGTGGCTGCTTACCTAAGCCAGGAGAAGGGAGGGAGGAGCCACCGCCACCACCGCCACTGTGTGAGGGAGAGGGAGGGAGAGGGAAGGAATGTGGGTGCTGACGATCCATGAGGAGATTCCTAGACTGTCCGCAGGCCAGATCCAGAAGGCAATTGGGCCTGATACAGCCTGCGGGCCTTAGTTTGCCTACCCATAAGGTGAAGCAATGGTTTTGTTGATCAACAGCATCTTTTTTAAAAAAAATGCAGCCATATAAACAGCAAACTGATGAAAAGAAATAGTAAGAGAGGCAATTCAAATTTAACAAATGAAACACAATGCCTTTCAGGAAAGAACTAACAGGTGCCAGTCTCTCCCGCTCTGCTTTCCCAAGATAGTTGGTACAATTCACAAATTGGACGGCCGTAATTCTGAAAATGACCCTAGGAATAAGAATGGGAAGCAGTTTACAATAAGCTCAGAACACCATATGGCAGCAAAGGCATCAGAGCTAGTCTGAGATATAGATGCAAAGCAGCAAGTTACACAGTGGGGAGCTACAAGCCCCAATCCATATGGTCATGGTGTGGATGGTATTGGAATACTGAAGCAACACATTATCATAGTAATATTAGCAAAGTGGTTGACAGAGAGTCAAAGAGAAAAAAAGAGGAATAATTTTTGAAGGATCCTGGATTTATAAAATGTGTCGTACAAGAAGAATATTTATATTTTTCTCGTTACTTATGGATTTTTTAATGTTGTCATCTGCCCTGGGTCTTTGGAGTTAAGGCAGATAAAAAGGAAAATATCTTCATGAATTAAGTTCACACGTTAGCAGCTCAGTCATGCCAATCTAAGAGCTGATCACTTTCCCTTTGTCCCATTCTTGTCTCTAAGTTTGAGACTATTCAAGTGCTTATAAGGTCTTCATTCAAGGCCTCTGGAAGGAGATTGAGTGAATCTTGCTTCTACATATAAGCCTCTAGGCTGGTTGGGGGTCATGTTTGCAGCCCACCACTTTCAGAAATTGTACTAGACATTTATGTAGCTATGGCAAACAACAAAAGATTACTAGTTCCAATGTTTTCTTTTTGCCTGCAGATGCCCATACAGGGAGACTATCAAAGGTCCTATCCTGATGAGCGTGCCAGTAGCAGAGAAATCTCAGTGGATGCAACATGGTGTAGTACTACTCAGTGTGGCCCCAAACCCCACTGAATTTAGGGAGAATCATGTGCAGCTCTTATGAAGACGCTGGTCTCTCAATACCCCATGTCTTTATTATGAGACATCTTTTTGGGGTAGAGTTCTCCTCTGCATTGTTTCTTCTTCAGATTTGTTGTACTTCTTACGCCATGTTTTTCTACTTGAGTTATTATGGAGCTGTTTGGGGAGCTATCCTTCCCTAGATTCCTCCCCACCCCACCCCCCACAGATATTTGACAAAAAAAAACACTTGTCACCATCTTCTGGTACTTCATCTCATGCAGCAGTTATGTCTACCTGAGCACTGAGCGTGAGAAGATTAAAATCAGCATAAAATCAGCTGTCACCACCCTCACTTTGTTCAGACTGCCCCTCTGTCATAGCTCCTGCATGGATGCTAGCTATCAGGACTCTCTTGGCAGTCAGGCACTTACAAAAAATGAAATTGGCTAAAGAGGGAGATGAATATCTCATAATGGTGGAGAAAGTTGGGAATAGACGGGGGGATGTCTATACTTGAGCCTTTGTATTTTAAATATGGCACTAATGAAATGCTAATTGGCACTGCTTTGTTTTTATGGATTGTGATTTTATAGTGGATTTTTGTTATCATATTTGGCTGAAGATTTGTATTGTTTTAAACTTTGATCTTAATGTGTCCACACTGGGACCTTTGATGAATGGTGGATTGTAATAATGGTTGAGAGATTCCAACCCAAACAGAACATGCTCAGGGCATCTACCACTATAAGTGTGCAGCTATTTAAAAAAGAATTGAAATCCTGGCATTGAGTGCTTTGATAAGTAATGGGACGGGTCCTGTGTCTTCTTCCCCCTCAACAGCTGATGGCTAGAATTCCAGCTTTGTTTAACAGAGTAATGCACACACTCCTGTGTGCTGGATCAGGCTGTGTGCTCTCTCACTGCCCACTTCCACATGCTGCTCCCCAGTCATCTAGGAATGTGTGTGCAAAATCTTGCTTCCACTAATGTATGGCTAGAACCCACAAATCATATTCTATGACATTCAGTTTAATTTATGAATCTTCGGACCTGCACCATATACAGGAAAAAGTTGTACTTTAAAAATACTGTTTGTGCTGTGTAGATAATTCTTAGCTAATAGTCTAATTAATCTATGAATGTTTATTTATACGCATAACTGCTTTTCAATCTTTTTTACAGATTTTACTTGTGTTTTTATTTATCACTTGCTATTTTTAACCATAGGTATGAAAACATGATTAAAAGAAACAGTTTTTTCTCCCTCAGATGTTTCCATGCTGAGCACAGCAGTAAAAAGTAATTGCTTCTCTCTCCTGGAAGCAATGTGTGGGTTCTTAAACTCTAAAGTAATAGACACCTTCTTTGGACTAAAATAATACCCCTTTCCTCAGGAGGGAAGCCTGTTCCATATAGTACAGTTGTTGTTTTTTTAAAAAATAGGTTGCTTCCCGCTTGGAAATTTAGGAGATTTTGTTGACTTGCATTGGGTGGAGGGGGGAGTCCAAATGTTTTGCCAATGAAGGAACAGTTTTTTTAAAAAAAACAGCACAGAATGTCACAATGCAATATGGAAGAGCAAAGCATCAGAACCAGTCTCTGGCTCTTGTGGGTACTACTGAAATAAATATTGGATTCTCATTCAGAAAAGGCTCGAAAGCTTGTGTTGAGTTTTCACTATGTGAGTGGAATCTTGAAACTAATTTATTTCTAGGTGTGCAATCTTAAAGAAACTCTACAAAGTGTGACTAAGCATGATTAGTTCTGTTAAGTGCCTAATAATTCTAGCACATCTTAAGGAATTCTCGGTGTAGTATTCCAGAGAGAAAAGTAACATGGCCCAGTTCATACATTACCACACCACTGAACCTTTCCCATAGTAAGGAAGTGCTATATGAGTACCCTGTGAGTAAAGTATTTGCACATTCAGGCACTTGCATGATTGCAGTTTCCATGATCTTCTTACCATCCGAACAAATAAAAGATGTTAAAGAAATCCAAAATGCAAAGTAAACCACAGGGATGGGCAAATCCGTCATTTTTTGTTTCTCTCAGTTTCTCATTTTTCCAGTCTTAAATTCCATTCACGTTTCTGTAGCAATTTTGCAATTGTTTTTAAATCTTCATTAAAACTTGTTAACATTTTAGTGTGGATTTCACCTAACAAATAGATTTTTGTATGTATTTTTGCCTAATAAGCAATGCCCTACAATGTACTTTGTATGTTATTTTCACAAATACAAGCAAATTTTTTTCCACATTTTAATCCCATACATGCAATTCTGTGCACATTGTTTGCTTGCCTCACAAAATTCAGAGAAGCACAAATTTCGAAGTATAATAGCACTTTGATACACATACTGCTTTGAGAAGTTTGACAGGTAGTTTCTCATTAAAATTCAAGCTAAATCAAATTTATCCCCTATTCCTAGTAAGTCATCATATTTATAGCCAGAATTGCAAGGCCCCAGCTCTACTTATTACAAGACAGGTACTCATAGAAATAGACAATGCTCTGTGCAAATTCCAAATTCCATCCAATAGGATTTCCCCCCCAGGTTTTGTTCTTCAAATATTCACACTTTACATATGCATCACTTACACAGTAATTTAGGAATGTGAATCACAATTTCAGTTTGGGTCATTCTAACTATATATTGTTTTAAGGTATCTACATTTACTTAAAGGTAACTTCCTCCCAGTGACTAACTTGAACTTTGTAAAAGGTATCCCTCTGAAAGGGTTAAAACTCAACTTGTGAACTCTTAATTAATTTTTGCATTTTTCAAAGTTTTCCCCTCATACACTTTTGGGCATAAAAACTTGTTTTGTGTCTTTCCTCATAAAAGGAAAGTATCTTTGCACTTCTGTAAGAACACTTGAGCAAAAGCTTGATTTAATGCAAGTGTAATCTGTGCATTCATTGAAGTTTAAAAATGAGTGTTAATTTGTAGCATATGTTTGCAACATTATAAAAGAGAACTGAGCAAAGAGAGATTAATGCAAAATTATGTATTATTGTGCTCCAAGGCATCAACTGCTAACAATGTTCTATATAATGAAGGCTAAATGTTGTGCATGATTAAACTAGTCATATGCAAACAATACTTAAGAGGAACAAAATGGCATTTCTTTGTGTGATTTGTCTTTTTATTGCTAAATCAGGAAAAAAAGAGTGATGGAGCAATAGGCAAAGAAAAAAAACCAAAATGTATAATTTATCTAATATGTACTATAAAATAAATTCAGTTACCAGTTCAAGACTCTGGTAAAAGTAAATTAAACTAGAAAATGGTCGAATTGTTACATGAATAGTTGGACTCTGGATAGATGAAGCTGGTTACACTGAGTCAAATTATTGGTCTAAAAATAAGCCCTTATCAGACATTCTGAATTTGTATCCATGGAGGGGAGGGGAGACCATGTGTGCTGGTCTGTCCTGCCACCTCAACCTTCCTGCTTTGAGTGGGAAGGCTGAGAAGGGATTATGAGTGTATTTGTTTGCA
The DNA here is from genome assembly GCF_964252035.2 of Podarcis erhardii. Lineage (NCBI taxonomy): Eukaryota > Metazoa > Chordata > Lepidosauria > Squamata > Lacertidae > Podarcis > Podarcis erhardii. Next base: position 45,667,313 of record NC_138507.1, on the reverse strand, counting down.
TGCAGGTACAGGTCTTCCTGTGACCCAGAACCCTGATTATGTTGCTGTGCCATGGCCAGATATTGGGCAAATGTTTGGTCACAGACAGCTGTCCAATTAGCAGCAGCTCAGACATTTTGAGAGAAGACTCAATTACCCTGCCAAGTCTTTACTGAAGATTTCAAAAGATGTGATTTTCATTCAATGGCACTGTAGTATGCAACCAAAGTGCTCATCCAGACTTCCTTTTGCACTGCTCTTTCCAGGCACAGGCCCATGCTTCAAAGCTCTGTGTTCGAACTCTCTCCCCCCCCCCCAGCACTTTCCCCAGGAAAACCTGTGCTTTACCTCTGAATCGGAGCAAACAGCAATCTGCAGAAAACCCAATTGCTGTTTGCTCTAATTCAGCAGTATAGCACAGGTTTTTCCAGGGAATGTGCTGGGACGAAAACAAAAAACAAAACCCTATCCAGACACAGAGCTTTAAAGTCCAGGTCTATGCTTAGAAATGCGGCGCAAAAAGAAGTCCAGATGAGCCCCAAATACCACTTCTTATCATTTCTTGCCATTTCAATTGAGTGGTGCAATTCAAACCCTGCCTTGGATTATACAGAGTCCTTGAACATCATTGGATAGTCCATGCTCATTGTTTATTATCTCTTGCTTCCACCCTGACCCTAAGCAGTGCCAACTCACTGCTGGAATCACACGGAAATGAAGCAGCTTTAGTCGACGACATTGTCAAGAGTAATATTGCACTTGCTCCACCCACCCACAAAGCTGGGCTGGAAGTTGGCAGAATATGAGCCGACGAACCTGATTCAGCTACTCTCTATAGTCTGAAACATTTATTCAGGGTCAACTACTTAGTGTTATATAAATATTCAGAGAACATACTTGTACAGTAAAGGGTTTGACAGCTCGAGGACCTCTAGAAGGATAGAATAGTTTGTTCATTGAGAGTAATACTCTCCCATTTACATTCCGTGTTTGTCCTTTTCTCCACAATCTTTTTGTTGGCATGACAATTTGGGGATGTAAAAATCAGCAGAGTGGGCCTTTTCACAGCTACTGAGATTTGTCAGCATAGAAGTCTATATAAATCCTACTTATATCCCAGAGGCAACATAACATATTTTAAATAGTGAGTTAGGCACTGACCTTGGAGAGATCTGACAAAATGGATGATTCCTGGAAACTAGGGCACTCCTGAGACATATTGAAAGCTTATTATTTCTCCCCTTTACAGATCACCTCTAAGCAAACGCTTATTTCTCGTCGCCCCCTCCCCCAGCATGTACATGAATAAAGTACAGTTTAGCCTAGAGATTGCCAAAGTATGAATAATCATGATGTCCACATTTGAGTGAAAATAATATTGTCACTTAACCAGTCATCATGAAAGAGATAGCAGGCAATGGTTAGCCAGGGCCATTTACTGAGAATTCAGAAACTCTGAGGTATCAAGCACATCCCGCAAGGCTATGAACCACCTTGACAGTCATGCTTTTGACAAGCATATGCTCTTAGTTAATGGTCCATTTATAAGACAAGATGATTCCTCAATGTCTTTAACCCTTGCCAGCAAACTGTTGCCTAAGGCTGACTTGCTATTATTGTATTTGGGCGTATAGTACAGTACAAACTACAATGCATTTGAAAAGATGAACAAATATCAGGATACACAGATATATAGTTAAAATACACTAAAGTATGACTGAAGTCAGTAACAATTAAGTGTTTCACCCATTTATACTAATCCATGCTTAATTAAATATCTCAGGTTTACGCTCCAAATATACAAATGCGTTTCATGCATCTAAAACTTCAGGTGGTGATTTGTGATGTTGACACAAAGTGGCTTGAAGTATTTGATATGCTGCAGTCACACAGTAACCAACCCATGTTTGCCATTGAGTGCACATTTATACATTCCACTTGGGGAGAGCAATCCAACTCCCCATTACACTGGACTGTGGGTGGTAGATTCTGGCTAATCTAGCCTCCTGACAGCTGCCTAATGCACAGGTGAGCAGTGGGGCTACTGGTGGGGTTTCCACTTGTGGAAGCCATTGGAATGCTGCAAAACGGGGTGTTATGAGAGCAGAAAGGGGACTGCTTGATCCTGAGCTGGTCTCACTGCTGTCATGTGAAGGCACAAGTCAGGCTCCATCATTGTGCCAGCGATCAGCTCAGAAAGGGCCTGGGCATCCTGCCCTACCCAGCCTTCTACATGGACACTGGAAGCCACAATTCCCCACGGCTCCACAAAATTCTGTGGTACAGGAAGGTTATGATTGCACCCTGTTGGTTTCAATTAGGCCCCATGGAGATTAAGGGGTCCATTAACTATTACTGTAAGTTGTATTGATCTCAGTTGCAACTAACTTAGTCTGGATCCAATCCTTATTACGAATTTATATATTTTAAAGGTTGTCATTTAGTTAAAATGATGGGGCAGCTACAAGGAAATAGCAGAAATGCTGAAATAAAAACAAAACAAAGCAACAGAATAGAAAAAATCAATATAAAATGGGCATATGAAGCTAGCTAGAGCCAGACCACTGATCCATCTTGCTCAGAATTATCTACTTGGACTAGTAGCGGTTTTCCACCACTAAAATACATCTCTCTTACAATGAGAGATGTATTCAATAGATGTGTTTAATGAATGTGCCTGTGACGTGCCCCCCCCAAAAAAATCTGTCTCTAATATTATAGATCTGTCTCTAACATTTTATGTTTTTAGGCATACTCTTCAGAAAATATACATTAGGAACACACTATAAGAGTCCTTGAGATTAGACTTTTAAACCAATTAAAATATTATGGTAGCTGTCTGTATTCTAGCCATATGTTTTCCATACAAGATAACATTAATCAGACTAATTAATCTGAATTAATCAGCTCACAGTCTGCTTCTGATTTTGTCTAAGCCTTGCACTCCATATGGGGCATAAATAATGTCATTCTACTTTCATTGGATCAGTTCTCCTCTCTTACCTACTAGTAAAATCTTACAGAAGGAACTTGAAATGGCCTGTGCCAGTTGTTGGCATCTATTTGTTTTGAGAGACAATGGGAAAGTGTGCCACTGGGGGTAAAATCAAACCACTGGAGAATTATAACACCTCTGTTATAACACTATGGGAGTGCAAGGCTGGGTTGTGTAGTGTGTTTGAAAGTGCTGGGTTGCCCAGATAGTAAGACCCCCTTCTTGGCCTTGATGTCCAAGGAAAAGCAAAACAATACATTTTGGCACCAGCTTGGCTGCAGGAGTTGCTGGAAGGAAGCATGGAAGACACCAGATTTGCGTAAAGTTTACTCCTTGGCCTTTTCTTCTCCTGACAATATCCTGCAACACAGAGATTATTCCTTAGGGTTTACACCTGAAGCTTTCCTCATGAATGTGTATAACCACAAGGCAATGGAGGTTTATGGTCAGAGTTTCACTTCTCCTTAGATGAGCTACCTTCCCAGGCTGATGAGCCCCATTTGTGCATTTTCCTCTGCAGCACATGCAGAAATCACCTTCCTGATTGTTGGACCCACTATTCTCATCTGCTCAATCTTCTGGAGCCTGTTTTCACACACAGGGAAAGTCCCTATCTCACTGAGCATTTGAAACCCATCAGTTACCCTCGCTTGGTTTACCTGGCCTGTAGAAGCCATTTCCTGGGGTATGGCTACAGTCGCATGCTAACAGCTTCTAGGAGTCACAGGCGAGAGCTGCATGCAGGGTGGGGACCAAAGGTAGACAAACCACCCCAGAAGGAGCATTTCATGTGCCTTCCAGAAGGTACTACCCCCCCCACACACACATGCATTCAACTGGACTTACATCTGAATGAGCATTCAAAGCATTTCAGCTGTTAATTGTGTAGTAAACCATCACAGTTTTCAAATCACTGATTCTCAAGCAGACGTATGGACTTCACTGAGGTTGCTCCATAGTAAGTAGTTTTGACAAATACACTCCCAATGTCTTCTCTTTCACAAGTTCCCAAACTTCACAAATACCCTGCCACAGACTACAGAACTATAAATGTCAGAAGACTTTTAAAAGCAAAATTATCCCATTATTTTTATCTTGCAACCTTGCTGTCAGTGGAATAGAGGGAATAATAAAATCAGTGACAGTGCCTAATGTACCTTATGTACGCAGTGTGCCTGCATATTACAGAGCTCTGAAACAACAACATATTTCTTCCTTTCATTTTTATTTATTAACTTAAAGGTGTGTGACTTTGCTATCAATGAAATGCACTAAAGTTGACAACACTGGCAGAACAAATCAAATCTCTTTTCTCTTTTATAGCTACAACATGCAGATTGCTACATAATTTCAGAAATAAAAGGTCCCAGGTATCCTGTCTCTGAAACATTTTCTGGTATTCACAAATATGCATAGTAGACACACACCTACAAACGTTCCAAACAGTTTGCACTTTCAGGAGACTCGCTGACAATTTCATTTTCCAGAAGATGGAAGAAACAACAAGGGGATCATTTATCTTGGACCTGGTCTTCACCAACATGAAGGAACTGATAAACAAAGTGGAAGTACTAGAAACATTGGAAGGAAGTGATTGTGTCCTCTTGGGTTTCAGGATACAGGTACAAGGGGAAGCTGAGTGTAGTTGGACATGCAATTTGGCCTTTAAGAAGGCTGATATCAAAAGGTTTAAGAAACTACCAGGTGAGAGCCTATGGTCAGAAATTCTCAAAGAGAAGGATGGATGGGAATATTGAAGGTGAAATACTGAAGGAACAAATGCAGACAATTCCAACTAACAAGAAAAGTGGGAGGCACCTAAGGCTGCATAAGGAATTTATCTCTCAATCTTTGCAGCTGTAGGTGGTTTGGTGGCAAGGGATCTTAAAAAGCCTCCTCAAGTGATGGTTAAGGCATTGGGTGGAATCCTAGTTTTCAAGCTCTGGGATGAAGTGGTGCTTCACCCTGTCCTGAATTAATGGCGTAGTCATGGTAACCTCTTAACGGGGTCTTGGTGGACATCTCTGTCCAGAAGCCAAGCGCCAGGCAGACAGGCCATAGATCTTCCAGCAGCTGCCTTAGGATGGCCTCCTCTGTAGCTCAGCTGCTTGAGGAGGGCATAATGCTTGACATGACCCTGAACAAGTTTCAGCCCTCTGACAGGAAGCTAGAATAGATACAACACCCAATTCCTGAGCCAAAATTCCACCTACATTTGCAACCAATAAAGTTGTGGCCATTTTCTAATGCAGAACCATGTCTACTTGAATTTATTCCCGTACATGGAACCACTGCCGGGGTGGGATGGGGTGGCACTGTGACTGGGGCCACATTGTTTTCTCTATGTGTTGCTTTTTGCCTCATAATTGTTTCTACCTTGTCACACAGGAGAAAAGATTCAGGCACTCACAATTTCCCTGTCTAGTGAAAAGTAGGGCAGATGGGGAAAGGGGCAATTTCAAATGGTATAATGACTGTCAAGACAAACATTAAACAACCCCTCCTCCCTTTATCCTTAGCTATTTCTTCACTGAAAGTCACATTCTAGTGACTGTTTTTGATTGCAAACAGTGAAAACTAATGCAATGTCTACCTAAAAACAAAGCTCACTGAGCTTAGTGGCCTTATTATTAGGTAATGGTGTATAGGATTACAGCCAGGATCAGATTAAAACACCCACACAGAGCTGCATGTAACATGTAGTTTGGCCCTGGGAAAGAAGTTGAAGCTGCCAAGAACAAATTGTATACTCAGCCTTTCAAAGGCAGCAGGTCAAACTCCTCGTGATATCTTTCTGTGCTTCAGGGCTAGAGTACTATGGAAACCAAATTCAGGGTAGTAGTGCTGTCACAAATGAACTCTGAACAAGGCATGTTATAACACAAATAGCTGTGCCCTCGAGGTACCGTATGGATTTAGAATAATGCTGAAATGTGAAACCACGTAATACTGAAAGTGAAAGTCCAATGAGAAAGAACTTCCAGGTGACGGTAAATGTTATGAAGCTCGGTAAAGGCAATACTTAGAAGGCTGCAATTGTACAAGTGCAGCAATTGTGTTTTTAACTTTCACCTCTTCGTCTGATTAATACATTGTGGGTGCTATCCTAAGCTATAAATTTGGGGTGGGGTGGGGAATATGGTTTACTTCTAAGGAAACCACTCTTGATCCTGCAATTTCCTGAGAGAACAGAAGCTTCCCTCTCACCAGTGGTAGTAACTTGGGAGGACATCTAATATAGGATCTCTTTACTGTATATTCACTGGAATACATATTGCAATATAGGGGGCACCTTCTGTGTCAACACTTAAATGCCCCCTGAAAACATTTCTATTCTGCCATGCCTAAGTAGGCAGTTAAGATTTCATCTTTCCACAATGGTTTATTGATGGTTGTTGGAATTGTTTTAAACTTATTAATGCTTTTATTGTATGGTTTTGAAACATGGTTGAAGCATGTTTGAAACATTTTGAAACATGGTCGAAGCCACAAAGGGCCTGAGGAGCTTTCTAAAGAAACTGCATATTTCAACTGCATATTTAAATATGTGCCTTGCTTGCACAAAAAATTACAGAGAGAAGGGTCAGCTCTTCCTGACTTGCTAATTATAAATGAGCCGGGCATCTTTATATCAGTTTCCCCAATTCAAGTGTGTAGCCATACACAAAGTTCAGGGATCCTGCTTAGCAAAAACAAGATTATGAGGATCATGTAGTTTTGCTGCCAGTTGCATTTGATATCAACAGTGGGACTTATAGCCTATGCTTAAGGACAGGATTATAGCCTTAAAACTAAACAGCAGAAATAACACTGGAAGAACACCACCAGCAGAGCCATGTTTGTGAAAATGAAATGTCCAGCCATTTTAGAACATTTTGTATATATCTGTCTTTTCCCCAGAGTAATCATGTATTGCTGATGTCTGCAATCATGTCAGATGATGTACTGCTTACCAGAAGTTTTACTTAAGGCTGCCAATTTGCACAATCCTATTAAAAATTAACACTGAATCATTCCAGTAAGTAACCGCTTAAAGACTTAGCCGCATTGTCGTAGGCTGTGCTAGAATAAATTAAAATGTTAAACTTGAACTTGCAAGTATTGGAAATGATCGGACCAAACCTTTTGATACAGAATGAACTTCATCTAGGCAGTACAGGAGTAGGGGTTTAATAGTGTGTTTCTTTGAAGAATCAATGCTATCGAACAGTATCAAGCCGTGTTATTTAACAGTCAGATCACTGAATATATTTATTCACGGGTTTTGTGTGTGAGGAGTGTGGCCACGCTCATTGAGTGATGGGGAGAAATGAAAGCCCTTTGAGAGCTGCTGTTCCTGCTCTGCAGTTTAACAACACGGCAACCATTTTGAAGGAAAGAACTCTGGTTTCACAGGAAAGCCATGCTTTCATTTACTTCGCGCTAGCACTGCCTAGCGCTCCCTCTAGCTGTTCTGGCTTCAGGGATAGCAGCGCAGCCTGCATTTGCTCCATTAGACGCACACACATTTCCCCTTACTTTTTAGGAGGGAAAAAGTGCGTCTTATAAAGCGAACAAATACAGTAATTTATAAAGTTCCAAGCGGGGAACTGTAATCCTTATTCTTTCCTGCATGTGACAGTTTTTCCCATGAAGTTTCCCCATCTGTATATGGTGTTGTATCCTATATTCCTGCAACCATTGATGTTTCCCCTCATGTCCCAGGAGAAGCTGTTATCTCACAGTTTCCAAAAGTCCTCGCATCGCTGTGAAATTGCTGTACTGCCAGCTGTGGAGAGGGGCGTTGCTCAGTGGTACCTGCATCTGCCTTGGATGCAAGTTCAATCCCCAGCATTTCCAAGTAGGTCTGGGAGGCTCATACATGAAGAGATGCAGACAGTATTGAGCTGGATGGATCAATGGGTCTGACTCAGAATAAGGTAGCTCCCAATGTTCCTTTGTATATCACCAATCCATTGACACACATTCAACGGAATTTTTTAAAGGGTCATTGATGATTATGCAACATCTGATACTCCTTTCCAATCAAACAGAAATTCACATGAAATTGGAAGAATAGATTGTGAGTCGAAAAGTGCCATCTGTCCCAGAAATATTGATGCATGAGTTTGTGTGTGTGTGTGTGTGTGTGTGTTTGTGTGTGTGTGAGTGGAGGGGATTTTACTATATTTATGCATTTTTAAACAGTTTAGCTATTATTTTTATCACACAGAAAAGCCACCTGTCATTACAGGTTCAGATGACCCCGTTTCCCCACATTTCTGAAAACACATAACAACCTTTCTCCCTCCCCAAACTCGAAGACATGTATTATCCATCTCCTTCGCAGGTGTCTTTGGTATTTATGCCTGCTGCTAGAGATTGCTAGGCTAACTGACAACGTTAAGCTGAAGAATAGCACTTGCAATCGCTCTGTATAAATCCTGGCTGCAGTCTTTAATATATTCCCACTTAATGCATATTATCTTGGCTGTAAACAATATTTTTTTAAAAGGAAGCAAGTGGCTAGTTAAAACGAATATTTCAACCAGAGACCAAGGCTAGGTATTAGATCATGCTGGAAGTTAAATTAGATGTCCATAAATGACATATAAAATTGAATCATTTCATGAATGTGAATAATGGAAGGGTGAAGCCGGACAGCATTATCCCCAATATATGCACAAAGAGCTGCATTATAAATCCCAGGCAAAATAATTACAGGTTACTGGAGAGTATGTCTTATTTGCACGCAAGTTGCTGATGAGATCCCAGCTTCCAAGTAAGTATTTATTTGATAAATGCTGCTGTTGACTGAAGCTGTAATCCTCTACATGTTTACTTGGGACAGGTCCCCTTGGAAGATTGCAGCATGTCTCTGTCTTCTCTGAGTGCAGTTCCTCTTCTTTCTGCAGCAACCACTGCCAAGTTTAATAGTGAAATTCAACTTCAAAAGTTGCTATCCCAATAGATGCTTATTAGATTTAGGCAGCTGAAACAAAACCTAGACTCTGCGTCCATAGCAAAGAACAAGCCAGATCTTATTTACGTGTGCTGGGAAATCTTGTGAATTTCTTCCAGGAACCAAATAAGAAACCAGGAGCAGAAAGGGGAAAATAGCCACAGAGCAAAGTGTAGCAGAATGTCATTAGAGTATTGGAGAAAATTACACAGTTAGGCTAACATAATGTCAAATTTGAAAACATTGCAATACAGCGTAATGCAATTTATTTTCATATAACCATCTTAATGCACATTATCGGGAAAATGCTTTCCAGACAGAACCAGGCATAAGTGCTATGCAGTTTGAAAGCAAATTCAAAGCCATCAGATATTTCAGGCTCCACACTTGTTTGGATTTTATTTTTATTTTTCTACTGGAACAAAATTCAGGTCGTTTTCAAAGGCACTACTGGTCCAAACAGCTCTGAAAAATTTCCCACATAATATAATAAGGATTATTGTCCAGATTCACTTCCATAATTTCTCATCGTTCCATTTTTTTTTAAGTCAGTCTGCAATCATAGACCCACTTACCTGCGAGAAAGCTCCTTTGAAAACAGTAAAGCTCACTTTTTGAGCAGGCATGTATAACACTGCATTGTAAGAAGACTGTCGTAGCTGATGGCACCAGATTGTTTCTTAAAAAGAAATGAACCCCCTCCCCCATTATAAATGAATTTTAATGAGTGTGGGAGGGGGGAAATAGACTGATAGGAAGGCTGTCCATCTTAGAACATAAAAACATAATGTACATCAGCCCAAAGGCCCATCAGGTCAAGTATCCTGTTCTAACAGTGGGAAGATGTCTGTGGGAAGCTCACAAGGAGAACCTGAGTACAACAGCACTATCCTTTGGCATGCTGATGAAACTCTGTGGAGTTGGCAGGACATATCCAGCCCCCACCTTAACTATTACAGCAGCACTGTAGTAAAACTGGCCCTAGTTCAGTTTTAGGAGTGTGCACCAATCAAACATATCAACCGATGGTCTTAGATAGGCTTTCCCACCTGCAACCAACAAGTTATCCAGAAGGTGCAATGGGTCCTGACTGAACACCAAATCTGTATATGGATCCAAATCCTGATGCATGTCTTTGTTGGCTGTATGTGAGAAAAACAGGGCTTCTGTGTGTGGTTCTTCCTTGCTAGATTGTGTTGAATAAATATAGCCTAGTCTAGCCTTTCTCATCCTTGGGTTCCTATATGTTGTTGGACTACAACTCCCATCATTCCTAGCCAGCCAGCATGGCCAGCAGTCAGGGATGATGGGAGTTGTAGTTCAAGAACATCTGGGGACCCATGGTTGAGGAAAGCTAGTCTCCTATATCTGTCTTGTACCCTATGCAGATGAAGTTAGATTGCTTAAAATGCAGGTGGTGGATGCCTACTGATGATAACCCTATGACTGTTTAACAACAACAACAACAACAACAACAACAACAACAACAACAGTGCACACTGGCCTTGATCCAGGGAAACCAAATCAGGGCCATCCACCCTGGATCTGGTCCCATGGAAGCCCAGGGAGTGGAGCTTATGTTTAATACATACCCCTCAACTGCCCTGATTAAATCGGGGCACTCAGTTTTTGGGTGCCACAGCCCTGAAAGATGTTTGGGGCACGATCTCACATGGGTCACATAACTCACATGGGAGTGCGTCCTGGAAGATGTGCGTCTCAGCCTTCCACAGCAACATGATGGAGGGTATGTTAATGCATCCTGTGAAGGTGTCATGGAGGGGGTGGTCAGACCCTGAGGAGGAGCTGGAGGAGTTTTCAGGTCCCTAAAAATTACCTTAGACCTCATAAATCCTGAGAGCAATGGCCAGTTTCTCTTCCCTCTGGAAGTCAGCCTAAATTTCCATCTATAGCATGGGTAGGCAAACTAAGGCCTGGGGGCCAGATCCGGTCCAATTGCCTTCTAACTCCGGCCCTCAGATGGCCCAGGAATCGGCATGTTTTTACATGAGTAGAATGTGTCCTTTTATTTAAAATGCATCTCTGGGTTATTTGTGGGGTCTGCCTGGTGTTTTCACATAAGTAGAATGTGTCCTTTTATTTAAAATGCATCTCTGGGTTATTTGTGGGGTCTGCCTGGTGTTTTTACATGAGCAGAATGTGTCCTTTTATTTAAAATGCATCTCTGGGTTATTTGTGGGGTCTGCCTGGTGTTTTCACATAAGTAGAATGTGTCCTTTTATTTAAAATGCATCTCTGGGTTATTTGTGGGGTCTGCCTGGTGTTTTTACATGAGCAGAATGTGTGCTTTTATTTAAAATGCATCTCTGGGTTATTTGTGGGGTCTGCCTGGTGTTTTTACATGAGCAGAATGTGTGCTTTTATTTAAAATGCATCTCTGGGTTATTTGTGGGGCATATGAATTTGTTTATTTATTTACTTTTTCAAAATATAGTCTGGCCCCCCCACAAGGTCTGAGGGACAGTGGACCAGCCCCTTGCTGATACAGTTTGCTGACCTCTGATCTATAGGCATAATTCAGCATATGCAAATTTTGTGTCACAAGCACGTGAGCTGAATATTTAAGTTGCAATTCCCTTGGTTCAGTCAATGAATAAAACAGCCAAAACAATATGATAGTGCCCTCCCCACCTACCCTGCCAGATACTGGTTTTCCTGGGATATCTACCTCAGTCAGTGTGTCTTTCATTTGGGAAATCTATTCAGGATCCAGTGGCAACTGCTAGAGGTAACTGCTCTGTAATAAAACAGAAGCAATATTGTGCCTTTGACTGAAATACTTCATAACAAGTGGTAAAAAGTATGGAACTTGAGGTTTGTGGGTGGAAGGATGCTGTGAGTGATGGATGCAGAAATTGTCATCTGTAAAACTTGCCACACACCATCTTATTTTAAGTCACATTTTACAAAGATAGATTTTACTACGATTCAGTTCATTTAGCCGAGGTTCTACTCTGTGCAAAACTTTTTTGAAGGTTGAGTTATATTTGCATTCTACTATGCAATTTCTTTATTTCAATGATTTCTTCTTTCTTCTCTAGTAGAGCAAGTATTTTAGCACTTTCCATCATTAATCTTTATTATTTGCATAGCAGAGACTTGCTGCATGACTTAACGAACATATTTTTAATTAATTTTGCCTAGAAGAAAGCAATGAACCAAATTAGAAAGAACAAAACTTAAGAAAACATTTTTGCTGAATGTTAACATGTCTTTAATTTTATATTGTTTTTAAAAAATACAACAATTTTCCTGAATAATCATCATTCCTATCTTGGTGAAAAACTTTAGAAAAACTTGAGTTTTATCTGGAAATGATACTATTACAAAAATATAAGGCTTCATTGGGGAATGGGCTCTTTTGTGTAAAGGAAAGAAAGAGAGAGTCAAAAGTCTTCCCTGTACCATTCATCCCCCCCCCCATACATTGGTCATCAAAACTCTAGTTAATAAAGTTGGTTGGGTTATGGACCAATTGGTTCATCATACTTCTATCTTGGGCATGTCCAAGATGGGAGGCCATCTAGTACATAGTTGCTGATTCTGGCCATGAATTTCTCCACCTTACGCTGCAAGCATTTCCTAATATATGCATGAGCAACCAGAAATTGATGGGTTACAAGTTCCATCAAGTCCCATTATCCCTACCCATTGGCTATGCTAGCTGGGACTGATGGGATTTGGAGTCCCACTACACCCCTTTCCTAAAGCTATGATAATTTGAAACCTATTGGCCCTTGGTTCCTGCCTAAAGATCTTATTATGCAGATGTACATTGCAGCAAAATTGTGTGTGGCACATACATCTCTAATGCAGCCTTCTAATCAGCCATGGATTGATAACTATGATAAGAAACCATAATTATATGCAAGCATAGTCAGCAGGTGCTGCAAACAAGGTTTTTAAATTTAAAAAGATGTTGTGGCACTATGGTTTCCATTTATCGTCTGTGTGGGAACCCTTGAAGCTTCTGGCCACGTTCAATTCCATTACAGGTGTATATATACATTTATATACAATGGTACCTCTGGTTAAGAACTTAATTCGTTCTGGAGGTCCGTTCTTAACCTGAAACTGTTCTTAACCGCAGGTACCACTTTAGCTAATGGGGCCTCCCACTGCCGGAGCACGATTTCTGTTCTCATCCTGAAGCAAAGTTCTTAATCTGAGGTACTATTTCTGGGTTAGCGGAGTCTGTAACCTGAAGCGTCTGTAACCCGAGGTACCACTGTATTTGACTATGATTCAGTATATAACTTACATATCCACACCTGAGAGATATTTCAAGACTTTTCCTTGCATTTTGCACTGCCCCACAAGTTCACCCGTGACATACTAACTAAGGACTGTAATGGGCGACTTTTTCTTATTACTATTATTTATTAATTTTATATACTACCCTTCACCCACAGATCAGACGATTGTTTACACTATAAAACGGGCAGTTTATATTATGTATTAAGGGATATAGAAATGGTCTGGGGTGTATTCTGTTAGGAGATGGGTAGTCCCTCTGGTCAGAGGGGGGATACATGATGCTTCTTCTGGGGTAGTTTGGACCCCACCCTGCACTCAGATTTCACCTGTGACTTCTAGAAGCTGTCAGCAAGCAACAGTGGCCACATCCAGAGAAATGGCTTTGAGTGGCCAGATAAACCAGGTGAGGGTAGCTGACCTGTCTCAAACCCTCAGTGAGACAGGGAATTTCCAGGAGTCCATAAGATGGTTGGATGGTGCCTTGTACACCTCCTTTTGGCAACCAGCCAAGCTGGTGCCAAAAGCATTGCTCTGATTTCCTTTGGATCACATCAGTGATGCTGAGGGGTGGTAGTGGTGGTCCTGTCATCTGGGAAGTCCATACAGTTAGGAGTGAGATGGGAAATCGGAGCTGACCGTTTCAGTTCCATTTTAAAGGCTGGTTTTGGAGGAGGGACTAGCAGTTCTGGTGGATCACTTCCTCCCCTCTTCTTTGTTTTTAAACCTGTTAGCATTCTTTCCAAAGGCACACTGGGAAGGAAAAATGGACACAAATAGAAGCCAGAACTATTCACACTTCTCCAAAGCTTGCAGTGTGGTTCTCCTCCACCCAAGTCATGTGAAAAAGATACATATACTAGGGCAAGGCATGCATATAAATGCATATATTAATGAACTAGGGGCTATGCCCTTGCTTGCTCTGCTCACCAATCCCTGGGCACTCCCCCATATGAACCCTGCCAGACCTCCCCATCCCATGCAACTAGGAAGCTTGCTTTCTGCCTTCCCAACCCTATTCCTGAAGCCTCTTCTCTCCGCAGCCCAGCTTTCATCGTTGCTTCACCCTCATGTCCATGCCTCCCCCCCCATCTTTTTAGCTACCCATCCCCCCTGCACACAAACCACCCCCATGGTAACCTCCTGCATTGTAAACAGAAAAACTAATGCACTAATCATATCTAAATGCACCCCAAGCCGGCTGACACTGACCTTGTCTGATAGCTCCCTTATGTGGATGAAGGATGCTATTTTGGCAATCAGAGGACCAGGAGTACTCATAAATTTGGAAATAAAGGTAATGGTAAAAAGTTATGCTTGTGTATGACGGATGAGCCTAGGTTTTCTTCAGGATGACTCACCTAGAATTAGGGCAGGATTAATTTGACAGATAACTGAAGCTTTGGGAATCTAAGATAAGAATTAAATTTGTAATGGAAATGCTATCAGCCCAGTTTCATTTGATGTGGAGTTTGCTTTTAACATTTTGCACGTGCAGTACACTCATCTATTGGCTGAATATTAAATTCCTGGTTGAATGGGGGGGAAAGGAGGGCAAGAACATTCAGGATAAATGAAATTAGAAAAGTCAACATGAATAATGATGGGAGCAAGATCTAACAGATTTATTTTTTAAAAAAAGAACAAAATGTACATAATAAATGAAAACCACAAGATATAAAACAAGATGAGCTTGACTGGCTGTACAGATGGCAAAATCAATAATTGGAAGAGAAAAAAGCTAGAGGATGGAACACAAATGACAAAAGATCAGATTACTACAAAGGACACTAGTTAGAGCAATGAATAGCTACTGCAGCGATGGCCAATGTGCAGCTTGTCAGCCAAGTCAGGCCCCGAGAAGCAATATTTCCTCACCTCCCACATTCCTACTTAATCTTAATGAGAACATGGTAAAAAAGTTGGTGTGAATTATAAGGCAAGTAAAATAGTTATCTTTTTGCTCTTAGATTCATATGGTCATTTTCATATGAAGATTGCAATGCACACATACACAAAACGAAGCATAGGATAAACCAAATATGGGACTTCCGGGTTAGCGCCATCGGTGAAATGGCGGAGTTCCTCCGACAGGAGGAATGGGCTCCGTGAAAGCTGGGTCTTCCCACCGCGGCGAAGGTGGGGACCCGCTAGAAACCCCAGGCGGAGGAGCCTGGGGACGTGGGGTTCGGCAGAGCACCAAGAGCGCCTCCCCTACTTGCCGGGAAACCCCTTTTTGGGGCGCCGGAGTGAAGTGGGGGGAGTAGCGCAGTGCATCGAACCAACTGCTACTTTCACGGAGGGAAGCCGCACAGCCATCACCGGAGAGCACTGACTTTTTCCTGATTGACATTTGGACTCTAAACAAGTACCCCTGAGTAAAAACGGAGGATTTGATCAAGGAAAAAATTTTCAGAATTAGGCACGAAGTGGGAAGGTCTAAACAGGAAGTCTGCCTTCCACTTTTTGTAAACAGATTGAAGCAAAGATTGTACAAACTAAATAGCCTTGAATTTAATTTTAAGATTGAAATTTCCTGCACCTATGACCATCAAAAACCCCTTGACAGCAGGAGGAAAGGGGGTAAAAGAATTTTGACTATCTAATCCTGCAGAGAGAAAGTAAAGGAATATAAATTCCCATTTTCTCTAACCTGGGGACGGGATGTCAGGACAGATTCTTTGAAGAAAACGGATTTGGACAGATAGAAGTAAAAGAGAAACAAATTGACTTTAATGTTGCCCTCTGCTTTTGCTTTTTGCAAGGAAACAAAGTACTAGAAAATTGAAATTAAACTTTCCTTTGTTTGATACATTTTAAAGATGGAGGTTGAACAGAAGTTGTGTCCTCTAGAGGGAGTTTGTTAGTTTCTTTGTTGCAGTTCACAAAGAGGCACAACAGCTGTGAGAATCAGCGTGAGACCAGATACTTGACCTTGACTAGAAATGAGCAGGAAGGAATTTTTACTTTCTGCCCTTGGCAAAGTGGACGCTATGCTACAGCAGCTGCAGGAAGATATGAACTTAGTGGATGAAAAACTGGACGTTATGGCTGCTGTAGCTAGAAAGTATGAGCTGACAGGAGAAGAAGAGAGAGAAACTTTACAACAACCAATTCAGGAAACTGACTTAAGGCAAATCCAAGGGCAATGGAAGATGGAGGAGATTGTTATTATACCTCAAAAGTTACAAAATGAGAGATCTAACATCAGTGAACTTAAAGGGTGTCTGCAAACTTTTGGAGTTAAGGAAATCCTTAGTTCTAGTGGGACTGTGAAACAAGAGGACAAGTACTTTTGGAGCAACTATTGTCTGGATTACAAAATTAGCAATGGGGAGTGGAGCTGGGGGGAACGGAGCAACCTGACAAATGAAAATGGAGACTATGACTGTATGGAACCCCCCAGAGATCCACTCCCCAAGGAGAAAGGGAAGAGACCATGAAAGACTTCAACAAGGGACAAGGAAGTGTCGTATTATAACCAGGATCAAGAAAGTCAGCAGAGGGGGCATGGAAGTGACTTGAGAGCCTCAGACATCAGAACACCGGACTGAAGGTCAAGATTTAAAGGGAAGAAAGGACGGACACAACCCGAAACCAGGAAGAAAGGGACGATGGATAAAACTAGAAGAGAACTTTCTTTTATGTATCTTGTTATTTCTGAGTAATATTAATGAAATAATAGATTGTGCCGGAAAAGAAATAATTGGCTTTAGCAGAAAGACTTGATTAAGTATAAAGTATAAATATAAATTTGAATTCTAAATTTTAAAGTTTATGGTTTGGAAGGTAAAGATAAAGTTAAAGATAATATTCTTAAATTGAGATAGATTGTTAAGATAAATTATCATTGACAAATATGGGAAGAATTTGCTGAAATAATGATTAAAATGGAATACAAAAAGGGAGGTATGAGGAAGTCTAAGACACAAGATAATGAAATGAAGTAATTTTGAATTTATATACTTTTTTCTCTTTTTCTTTTTGCCTTTTTTCTTTTTCTTTTTGTTTATTCTGTTGATGTTTTTAAATGTTTTTGTATTTTTGAAAATTTGAATAAATATCATTTAAAAAAATAAAATAAAAAATAAACCAAATATGAATACAATAAACTGATAATAAGTAGTAGAATAATATTATTATGGAAAGAAAAGGGAAAACTAAACATGCAAACTATTTTTTTTTATTTGACTACCCAAGCAGTGTATAGAAACAAACAAACAAACAAAAACAGAACATATTACAGATCATAAAAGAGTACTGAAATAAAACCAACCAGAATTAAAAACTGCAGAAATAAAATCGACTAATTTGGGAAGATATAAGAGAAAAGAATCATTTCTAACAAATGTGGAAAGCACAACAATACTGAGTCTTCCATTACGCCAGTGTGGTGTAGTGGTTAAGAGCGGTAGTCTCGTAATCTGGGGAACCGGGTTCGCGTCTCCGCTCCTCCACATGCAGCTGCTGGGTGACCTTGGGCTAGTCACACTTCTCTGAAGTCTCTCAGCCCCTCTTCCAATATAAATCCCACTGAATTCAGTGGGGCTTGCTCCCAAGTACATGACTGCAGTCTTAAATAATTTTTAAAATTAAAATAAAAGAGAGAAGAGTGCCAGAGAAATGTACTAAGTAACTGCATGATCAGAATCATCAACACCAGCCCTACACAATCAGCGACAATGTATATTTTGATATTTCTTCACACAGGTGCAAAGATGGAAGAACCAAGGTCATCTCCTTGCTACCTGATTTAAATGCTTCATTTCCTACCCATAGCCCAAGTCCTAATGGTCAGCTAACCTGCAGTGTGGCTGCCATCACTTTGTTCTGAAACTGACCATTCCAAGAAAGAATTCAATTGGGATAGTCCATCTTTCCATAGACTTTGTTAATCAACAGGTGATAGCATATATCTAATTCTGCATCGCTGGTACCATTCCTGGACAACTGGACAACCAAAATAATCAGATGGGGGACTGCTTTATACCACTGGTCCATCTAGGCCAGTATTTTCTATACTCCCCGGAGTTTCACACAGAAGTCTTTTTCTAAACCACAATAGAGATGCCAGGGGTTGAACCTGAGACCTCCTGCAGGCAGAGCATGTGTCCTGTCAATGAGTTGCATCCCTGCACTATTCCTCCAGCTACAGGGCGGCTTTTCCCTTTCTCCTTCCACTCAATATTTTTTTGGTGCATGATGAAAAAGTATTGAATTTTACTTCTTATTCTTTTAAAGCGTTTTTTTTAAAAATAATCATTGTAAGCTGTTCTAGTCTGGCTTGTTTATTTTTATTTTTTAAAGGTAAGTTGGAGAACAGTGTAATAAATGAATAAATTTACATAGAAGATCGGGGATGAAAATAACACAGAGACAGCTTGTTTCACACTCCCACACATGCACAACAATTTCATCTCTTAAAATATGTTACTGTGATTTAGTGGGTGCCTTCAGCTTACATCTTCTTGTATTCCTGTTCTAGTATCATGTGGTTTCAGCATCTTCTATGAAAGAGCATGCAGTGCCAATATGAAAAGCATTTGGAGTACCATATCATATCATTATACTTGCTTAAATTGTATATAACCATAACAGCATTTACTTTTATAGAAACACACACAAAACATGGAGCCCAATATATTTTCTTACCTGAAACAGAAGATCCAAACGGCTGTCTTTTCCCCATTGTGGCCAAAATAGAATAAATGGAACTGTTGGGGGGGGGGATCTCTTCTTTCGTTACCTTTCAATGTTTGTGGTGGACTTTCGCACTCCAACTTATTTATTTCATTACATATCCATCCCAACTTTCCTTCCAACGTCTCAAAGTGGCATACATGGTTCTCTCTCCTCCCCCCCCCCACTTCATTTTATCCTCACAACAACCCTGTGAGGTAGGTTAGGTTGTGAGACTGTGACTGGCCCAGGATCACCCAATGAGCTTCATTGCTGAGCAGGGATCTAAATCCTGGTCTCCCATGTCCTCTTAGTAAAAAAACCTCTAACCAGTACAGTGCATTGCTTCACCGTGATATTGCTGAGGTTTTATGAACAGGCACACATGTTGTGTGTAGGGAGAGTGGAAGAAAGCAAAAGAGATTGACTTCCAGAATTGTTCCATCACTTTCTCCTAAATACTTTATTGCTTGGATAGGCTTTTATTTTTAGTGGGGTTTTTTAATCTACTGTTCAGTTGTTTTCTGTTATGTGAGCTTCCTGGAAGTCTTCGGGGGGCGGGGGAAGGCAGAATATAAGTGTTCTAAATGAAATAATGAATAAATAACAAATGCAATGTCGTTTAAATGCTTTGTGCCTTGGGCATTTTAAGTATGCAACACAACCTTCTTGGAATGGGTGCTTGATCAACACAACAGAACTAAGCTCTTTCTGATAAAAGTTACCCAGTGACAAACTTATTTAGCTGTTTCTGTAATGTATTTATAATGCCATCCACTGTTAAAACAGATTCTCCCAACTTCCAAATTCTATATTAAATGACCTGATCTACTGCCTTGGTTTAATGTTACAGGTAGGTAACCGTGTTGGTCTGCCATAGTCAAAACAAAAAAAAAAATTCCTTCCAGTAGCACCTTAGAGACCAACTAAGTTTGTTATTGGTATGAGCTTTCGTGTGCATGCACACTTCTTCAGATACACTGAAACAGAAGTCAGACTCTTATATATAGTGAGAGGGTGGGGAGGGGTATTACTCAGAAGGGTGGTGGGAATGGGTGATTGGCTGATAGGTGTGGTAAACCTGTTGACGACTGTTAACAACTGCAATTGGTCTTACAGGAAAAAGCAAGGGGTGAGATGGCTAAAAATAGCTTTATCATGTATAATGAGATAAGAATCCAATGCCTCCATTCAGACCAGGTCTCTCCATGGTTTTAAGTTTGATAATAAGTTGCAATTCAGCAACTTCTCTTTCCAGTCGTCAACAGGTTTACTTAGTTGGTCTCTAAGGTGCTACTGGAAGGAATTTTTTTATTTGGTTTAATGTGTGGATCACCACTGAGCTATTCACTGGATTTCACACTTCTCTGAATGCTGCAATGCAGGTCTTAGCAGCTGAAACATTTTTGTATTTATGTACCACTTACTCAAGAAAGAAAAACTAAGTGATTTACAAACATATCAAAAATATCCATCTAAATTCATATTATAAGAGGCTTCTTAAAAGTTACATATTAATGTGAAAACATGATAAAAGCATAGTTAAAAACATGTAAAGTGACACAGACTCAAATTCCGGAGCTCCCTCCCTCATAAACTGTACACCACAGCTAAAGAGCCAGACCCCATTTTAGACTAGAAACCCAGCCAGATGGGTGGGGTATAAACAAACAAACAAACAAACAAACAAACAAACAAACAAACAAACACTATATCTCCCCACCCTTTCCATATATGCATGCTGCTGTTGCCTCATGATTCCCTCATGAAAACAGCAGAAAAGAACTGCATGCCCAAATTTAATCAAGTTAAGGGGTCTGCAAATGGAGTTTTCTCGAATCAAATAACATGTAAATGAGTGCAAAGCATGCACCATATGCCATGAATGTTCTTGCTTTGACATCATGTGTAACCCCAAACAAAATGTGGAAATCATTGGACAGGAAAACAATGGAGAAAAAGAAAACAGCCTGAAAGGTGACAGAGTGCTAGGCTCCAAACTAGAGGAATACCTCTCTCCATTCTTCAGGAAAGAGGTGAAATCTGGCAGAGGTAATTTCCAGGAGTTTTCAAGTGAGCTCTTGGGCCCTGTTGGAACAAGTTGCCTGACTGGAGCTATCCAAGGTCCTGAAATGCTGTCTGCAACTAATTGCCATCTGCCTGCCTGAGACACTCAAAGGTATCCATCCTTGCCTCTGGGCTCTTGCTTGTGGTCAGACCAGCCCAGGGAAAGGTGGATGTGTTGCAGGCTTTTTAAGCCTTTTACACTCTTATATTTAATGCCTGTTTTATATAGTGACTATGTCAAGGCTTTAAAATTGTGTAGACTCTACATATCAATGAATAAGAAATGTAGGAGCCAAAGTTTCCTCATTTAAGAGTGTCTTCCACAGTTATATTTTGAAAAAAAAAAAAAAATCCCCCCCACAGTAAAGCACCTTGAAGTCACTCCCAGCACTCATTCTTGTCTGCTCATGAATCAGATGAGCCTGAGGGGACCAGAATTTGAAAGCAGCTCAGTCTACCTAAGCCTGATTCATGAGTACACATGGGTCTAAAAAACCCTCCTCTCACATTGTGATATGTAACGTGGAAAACACAAGGTTAAAACCAAAAAGAAGCAAGGCAACAATGGCACGGCAACAATTATTTCATAACCTAGCTATGAAAAGTATCACTGTTCTAGTTTTTAAACATTAGATAAAATAAGATGACGACTTAAACAATTCAAGTGATTATAGCTAGGTTGTGAATGACCTTTTGGAAGACCTTTTAAGATGGTTATCAGTATTGTACTTAAATGATGAAAGCTAAAGGTAAAAAGGGAAGGGAAGGTTGTTTCAGCCTGGTGAGCGCTTTGTCTCAAGTCCTTCACGATAGGTAAAATCTGTCAAGCACAGACCTTTGGTCCAGATATGAACATTGTTGATGAATAGTTCCTGCATCAATGTTGTCTTCTGTATGTCATCCACTAATACAAAACCAGTGAACCTAGTTATATTGATATATGATGTTCTTTATATAGAGTGTGAGGAGTTCTGGTTGATGGGCTTCCCGTGTGTCTGAGCCCACAGATATGCGTATGCATCTTATTCACTGGGAGAAGAATGAGAGACTCTATGGATGGATGCTACAGAAGCAAAATAGCTCATCTTGAACTTTTAATGTGTCCCATTTGAATGGGAAGAATGGAAAGGATCAGGAGTGTGAAAGCTCTTTGTGTTAAATTACAAGGCAAATCAGGATGATTAAGGGAAGCTTCGGACATTTCAGAGTCACATTATGTAATTAAGTCTCTGAGTGGCTCTGTGACCTAGATTGGTCCTCAAAACACATGGCCATTTCCAGGAGAAATGAAAACAAGCCAGTTGGGGAAAATTTCTTAGTTTGGTAATATAATAACAAATGAAACTATTTCTGCTTTTCTACATTTAAATCCCACAAGAATTCTGCAAGGCATGAAAGATAAAGTAAAATAAATATTTTTGCTGTGTGACATCTAAAACTATCAAAATTCTACTCATGGGAGAAGGCTTCCCCTTTGTTTTCTTCTCCAGCAGCCACCATGCTATTTCCCTCTCTAATCCAGAGGATTCTGTAGCCTGCACTGCCCCCCCCCAGCAGATTTGCAGACATAGGGGGTCTCAGGGGCAAGAAGGAGATGATCAAAATCTCCTGTCACTTCTCCCTGCAGGTATTAGGGAATTTCACACAGTGGCCAACCAGATGGCCATGCTATGCAGATGCCTGTGTTGTTTGTAGCATCAACATGCCTAAGGAGAAACATAGCTTGGATAGACATTGCACAAAATGGATAGAACATATTATATTTCTTTTACTGCTTTGCTGAGCTCCTTTGGTAGGAAGGATGTGATGAAAATTAGAAAAATAAAATGATAACTATCAACGTTTCATCTTTACAAAATTAGTAATGGACACATTCTACTTAGAGGTGGTTTTTTTTTAAGGACTCACAATTTTTACATGGTAGATTTAATTATGTGTTGAATGCCTCATTACCAAATGTTTGGGATTATTCCAAAATTGTACCTTTTTTTGGCAGCACGTTTACATACATTGTAATGTGGCCTTGGTAATATGTCTGTTCTCTTTAATCAAGAGATTCTAGGAACATTTCCAGCATTTTGGGATGATATGAAACATAGGAGCTGGGACTTTTTAGTTGCTGGAATACCTATTCTACTGTGAGAATATTCTCCACTAGGTTTATACATGATTCATTTGAACATCTCTGAATATATATATAACTTTGGGGAAACTGGCTTTGACAAATGAAGCAAAAAATCTGTGTGTGTGTGTGTGCGTGTGCGTGTGTGTGTGTGTGTATTCTCCATCAATTAACAAGAAATAAACTACAGTGGTACCTCGGGTTACAGACACTTCAGGTTACAGGTGCTTTAGGTTACAGACGCTTCAGGTTACAGGCTCCGCTAACCCAGAAATAGTACCTCGGGTTAAGAACTTTGCTTCAGGATGAGAACAGAAATTGCACGGTGGTGGCGTGGTGGCAGCAGGAGGCCCCATTAGCTAAAGTGGTGCTTCAGGTTAAGAACAGTTTCAGGTTAAGAATGGACCTCCAGAACGAATTAACTTAACCCAAGGTACCACTGTACATTCAAAAATTATCAAAGGGAAGAGAAAAATTTAGTGACTTTTTCATTGGTTGGGTGCAAGTGGTTTGTTTTTAATCTACTATTGTGATGGCAGAGGAGTGCTTCTGAGTGCACTTTATTTCTTGCATTCTGCAGATTATTTGTATTGTGGCAGTAGTGACCAGGGGGCCTGGCTTCCCCGACAACACGTGCCCTGTCAGTTGCTGAGAGGGAGTGGCAAGGCAGCAGGGAGCTCAGGATCTTGGGAAGACAGTGCTGTGTACATTGGAGCAGCTCCTCTGCTGACCTTGCAGCAGATGAAGCTTCTCACTTCCTGGCAGTAACATGCACCACTGAGAAGCCAGGTTCATAACACAGCCCCACCTACACTGCCACTCTGGCAGTCTGCAGACCCAATCAGGTGACACAGGCAGCCAGGGAAGCTGTATAATACTGCACAAATGTTTTCTGGAAGGAAAAACACACCTTGGCCATTTTGTAATGATAAGGCAGTCAAGCTGCATCAGGGCAGGGGATCTATGCTAGAGAGCAGGCAGGGAAACATTTGTGAAACATTGGAAATTTTGAGTCCATTGCAGTGGCAGCATTCACATTAGAAGCTGAACATCACAAACATGCTGCCCAGTGCTATTTAAGAGTGCTTTGCTTGGTTTATTATGCCTACTGGCAGGAAATGAGAAGCAATGCACTATTCTGTTTCAGTTGTGACTTGCTCCAAACAGAAATGAGGGCAAAGGAGGAAAAAATGCCTTCTGATGACTCAAGGAATGGGGAGGAAGGATAAAAACAGTATGAGGTGATAAACAAAGAAGAGAATGCAAACTTTAGTTATATTTTAATGAGAGGATCACAAAGCAGAATAGGGAAAGATGACAGAAAAAGTCGATTGTAAACACTTGAGGCCAGAGTCTGCCTTTTAATATGCATCTCTACAGATCTCTAATTCTAACTAAGGGCTCTGCCTGTTATCTTAATATAAATAACTAGCAACAACAGCGACGAAAAGAGACAAGAACAACCAAAGGAAATAGATTAAAAAACAAACAAACACAGAGGAGTAGCTCCAGCAACCTCTGGAAGAATCATATCAAGAAGGGATGTGTGGCCAGGAGGCCTAAATGCTGTTTAACATTTGCTAATCATAAAGGCGGAGTCAGACCAATGGAGGGCGAAAGAGGTTGTGCACAATTTCAGGAAGGATTTTCTTTACCATTAACTGATTTGCATTACCCGTAAATCTCAGTGAACACTCAGAAACCCCTAATGGATGTTAAGCAAGCCTGTAATGGATGCTGAGCTCTTAACCAGGTGAGGTTAAATGCCTGGGAGGTTATTCTGCTGTACAGCCAACTCTACCTAGCTCCACTGAACATTCCTATTTATATTTGTCTCACTATCCTCATATATACCCTCAAATGCATGTTTTTCTAGCTGTCTGTCTATCCGTCTATTGACCTATCTATCACACCCTTCCAACAAGAAACTCAGGACAGCACTTTTATCCCTCTATATCCTTACAATAACTCTGTGAGACAGCTTAGGTTGCAAGATGAAGTTCATCCATTAACCTTTATTCTTACCAGGACATCAGCCCAGATCTGTCTTTGAGGCCGGACCACCTTTCTTAGAAAAAGCTTCCCTACTCATTGTGAATTGGTGGGACTTAAGAAGAGAGGGAGTGCTAATGCCTAGCTTATTTCACTATCAACATCCACTCAGGTCCTCTCAGAGATCCAGAGAAAACCAAGGCCACTTCCAGCTTGTGAACCCTAGTCACTAGAAGTGGTTTCTTTATATAATCATGATCTAAACTTGTGCCACCAAAACTGAAATATTTTTGTTTGTTAATATTAATATCTGTATACCATCCTTTATCTGTAGATCTTTAATATAGCAAAATCTGTACCAGTTAACAAGGAGTTTTGCCAAATCACATATCTCTTAGCTGAGAGAGCAGGGAAAACCACACCACACATTTAAAGGACTTGACATCCCCAAAGAATCTTGAGAACTTCAGTTTGATAACGATGCTGGAAATTGTGGGTCTGTGGTGGGAAACTACACTTCCCAGGTTTATTTGGGGGAAGTCATGCTCTTTAAATATTTGTTGGATGTGCTTTGAATGAATAGTGTGGATCTGCCCTTTGTATTATATTTTGGTCCAGCACATGGAAAACCAAGTTCTGAAATTCATTGAGTGCTAATTTTTTTTTCAAGTGGTTATATTTAAGGCCCCCTTTCAACTTGAGGCCCTGGCCAAATACCCCCCTTCTCTTTCACACACATACCCCACCTGGCCCTGCTTCTTCTACCTAGTTGTCTTGTGTCTTGCCTCTTTATTCACTTCTCTGACCACAGACTCATGGATTTTTACTGAGAGTTGTATGAATGAATACACTTCATGGGGTGGGTGAAATCAACTGATCCACCTTTCGGGAAACAGATGAAGAGAAGAAACTTCAGTTGCAGCACTAATAGCAGCCTCACAAATTTGAAGAGGTATTTGTTCTCCCCTGCTAAGAAACTCTAGGGGGAGATATCACCATCTGTTCCTTTATTTACCATGCCGCTGGGACAGATTAACTTGTCACAGAATTTTTTTCAGCCTTTGGTACAAACCTTGGCTTATCTGCTTCAAATGCAAACACTACTTTCTTTTCTGAACTATCAGATTAGGAAACAACATCAAATAGTTAATTAAAATACAATCTCGAGCAAATAAGGTAAACTGGAGTCTTTTAAAATATTTTCTTACACACCCAAGAACCACAGTCACAACACTCTTATCCATCAGTGGGTAAAAGAAAGAAGACACTAATCCATTTATAGTGTTTGATATAATATTTGTGAATTTCAGGTTGCAACCAGTGGAAGATATATCAGCTAACCTACTGTTTCCTACAGAACAGCTTCTATTTGTATTTTGCATTCATTCCTTTCATCGTTGAACCAGGAGGAGAAGAAGGGGAGGGAGAAGCATAATCCCTTGCTAAGTTTACTGTGGAAAATCACATTGTGTTCCAAGCCATAATCATTCTAGGCAAAGATAAAGTTTTTAAAGATTGAATTGGACCCCTGCGTTTCTCTTAACTAGACACCTGAGAATGAAAAACACAACTGTCAAGATGACTCCTATCTGGCAATACAAGTAACTTAATCCATTTACTCACTAGCCGATGTCCTGCTAGCAGGGAAGCAAGTACATACTAATTAAATGCTTGGGTTCTTTTTAAAATGCTTACAGCGACATCCCCAATGAAAAGAATACCCACAGCAAATTGCGTCTGCACTTTTTTATATAAAAAAAGAAAACCAGCAACAACAATCACACAATCACTTGAGTTTCTTTTAAAAAAACTTAAAGCAACAGTTCTTGGCAGAAATGTTAACAAATGAGGCGACATAGCTAAAGTAAGTGGGTAATAGAGAAGTAATTACGGCTACAAATTATTTCGGAAAACTAAGAGGAAGGGGTGGAATGCAACCCAAACGGATATTACTAATGGAAGAGAGTTTAAATGGTAACTCTATGTGAGGAGTGGGGAGGGGGGCAGAAATGGAGTGGGAAACATTTTGGGAAACATTTTGGGAAAGAAACACACACACACACACACACACACACACACACACAAAGAATATTACAAACCCTATCTTATTACTGCCCTTTTATCACAGATTGCTGTTTTTCTAGGGGAAAATGGTGGTGGAACTCACCATGAATGCCTCCCTTGTTCTCTTAGAATGGCGCCCACCTGAGAGGTGCCAAAATTGAGCTTCAGAGTTCCGGCAGAAGAAAAGCCCTGCTGGTTCGTTATCATAAACAGAAAGAGATGAATTTTCACAGCTCTGGTTTCAGATGCTCAGACAGGTAAGTACCCACCATGGGTGTGTGGGTGTTATCATGTGATGAAGAAAGGGCATAAACCCTGGTCACTGTGCACATATGCAGGGCAATTAAAACTTTAACCCTGTTCAATAGTTTTCCATCATTCATTTCCCACGGTGTGTATGGGAAGAGCATGAGGGCAGCTTGCTGGCCCCACTCCTTCAATCATGCCCTGGATGTTCTGGACCTTCACAGGTTGAGGCTGAACATCTGCAGCAGGAGCCAGCTGTGCTCGTGGACTCACCCTGCATGATTCAGAACCTTGATCACACGCCAGATCAATGGATAAGAGTCACAATGACGGTATACAACCTCCACAGTCATAGGTATCATGCCTTCAGATATTAGTCACTGGTGAACAACCCCAGCAGAGGGATGCACCTCAGCAGCAAGTATATAACTTGTATGCTGAAGTTCCCAGCTCCAATCCTTGGCATCTCTGGGTAGGGCTTGGTTAGGCTCTCTGAAATGCTAGAGTTCCATTGCCTGTCAATGTAGATAGCACTTAGCTGGATAGATGAGTGCTCTAATTGAATATAAATTCTTATGTTCCTAGGACTATGGTGCTCATGTCCTGGTTGTGGGCTTTTCATAGGCATCTGTTTGGTCCCTGTGGAGACAGGATGCTAGAATAGATAGGTTTTTGGTCTGAAGCAGCAAGACTCTTCTTGTTTAATAACTACAGCAACAGTACCAGAGGTATCATAGTGTTGATAATTCCACTTCATGAACCCTCCTACTATATTTTTGGTTATAAGCTGCAATGTCCACATGCAGAGGAGCAATGCATGAGCACATTGTTATTAAGAGGTGCATTGGCCAGAGAACTGTTGTTATTGGGTGACTGATAAAAGCAATAAATACAAGAACAACAATATTTTAAAATGTATTATTATTATTATTTATTTTATTATTATTATTTCTTGATTTACAAAAGTATGCAATGTCTGTCCCTCTTGTATCCCCCCCATGTAACATTTTTACAAATCAGTTTCATTTGTTGAGACATTAGGAAGAAACGGGGGAAAGAGGTGGGGGGAGATGGGGTGGGGTCGGGTCGGGTGACGATGTTTCTATTTTACTTAATATATGTAGGGTTTGGTGTCAGCGTTGCTTGTGCAGGTTCTTTGCTGTTCATTTGTGTTCCTTTGGTGACGAGAGAGGTACAAGAATAACAATTCAAAAAATGCTACACGGTTGCTCTCCATCCCAATATTTTCTTGCCAAAATTTCACGTCTGCTATGGAAGTTACCCATATTTCTATGGTGGAATCATGTGCCAAACCATGCTGAGCATGACAGCAGAGCAGGTAGAGTCACAGTGTGGAAGCAGTTTGACTGCCTGATCCTCAAATGAAAGCCATGAGTCACAAGGAGGAGTATTCATTTGTTCTGCTCCCTGAAGCAATATTGGGCCACTGTGGATCTGCTGGTGTTGATTGCTTTGTCTTTGATATAAACCATTGTAGGTAGATCTGCAGTAGAATTAGGGAGGGAAAGTAGTAGTAATAAGCTGAACTTAGTTATTTTTACAAGTGACTGCATTTCTTAAGCTCACAGCAGCATACGATTCATTTTATTTACAACCCAGTATGATGCCTCTACACTTTTCAAGTAACTGTGTGGTTGATGTTGTTTTCCCTTTGTTGGTGACAAACATTTGTGGGGTGAGGGGAGGAAAGGTTCTGTAAGTCACTGAAAATGACAGGCTCCTCTAATGAGGGTTTCTGACACAGCAGATAACAACAAGAAGACTGTTGGTTTTTGTCGTTTTATATATGAAAAAAAGAAAGCCCTGTATCAACTGAAATATTTACTGTTCCTATTAAAAATGAATTAATTCTTTAAAAAGGAAACATTTTAACTGAAGCTATTATCACATTACCTTCATTTCCATTTATATGCAAATTTGAAATCCTCTCTCCAATAGGAATCAAAAGATGAGCACAGCCTCTACTTGGAGGCATCATGTAATGGAACATAATGGCCGAAGTTGGAACACAAGAGGGATAAATAATTTATTTATTATTTGTTTGCTATTGTGTAGATTTATTAATCAGGCTTAGGAATAGATCATTTATAAATCAATATGTTGAAGCTAGCCTCCATTGCCCATGTCTACTTGACTAATATTTCTTTCATCCCATACTTTTTTGCTCTGTATCTCCCTCTTTATGAGCTCCTTTCCTCAGTTCTCTGCTTCTCTGCTCCTTGACTTTTCTGTCCATCTTCTGTCCTCAGCTCCTGACTAGGGACGGACGAACTTGTCAATGTCAGTGAATCTCAGTTCCCAATCTTTAAGTTCAGTTGTTCACAGGATCACATCAGTTTGTGGTGCTATTTTTCTTCAAAGGCTTCATGGGAATTTGCCAGCATTTGGGTGCAAATTTCTCCCAAAACACACATTTTTGGAAGCAATTTTCATGAGCACAAGGTAGGTTTGTATGTTATTCCTACAAATATATGCATTTTTATGCATACTTATAATGCACACAGTTTTGTATATGTTGTTTGGTTGAAGAATGACACCACAAGATCTGGGGAGTAGTGGTGTTTCAGTCTCTGTATTGTTTTGGAAAGTGTGGATTAAGTATGTTCACATGAAAGGGTAAACTGAACTGCATTTCTCCTTTATTCCTGCTCCTGGGCTTTGGTTCCTTCTGTTCAGGGCAAACCCAAGATAATTTGCTGCTTGGAGTTGAGCAGAAAATGCCCCTCTCCTCTGGTCAATGAGCTTTGGCCAGTCAGGTTATTTTTGGCAGGAATTCCTGCAAATACACCTCCCCACACCAGGTGGAAAAAATGCAATAATAATAAATTTAGCAACTCACAAGTTGCTGCCCTTTCATGACACTCAAAATCAGGTGCCCAAGGTGGTCATCTCACTCTGCTTAGTAGCAGAGCTGGCCACACCACTTGCCCTAGAATAAACAGACACTTCAGATCAAAGGCTCAACCAAAGAAGGAATGATCAGTAAGAAGCAGTGGTGAAAATATTTTTAAAATGAAAAGGAATCTTAAACAGTGGAAGCCAAGCCCAAATGAGAAAACACAACATCACGTAGGGTATATTAAATGGAAAGCCATAATAAAGCCCGAACAACGTGGAATTTAAGGAAGCAATTGTGTAAGTGCACAAAAGCTGACAAAATGGATTTATTTTGTACAATAGAAGTAGGAAGGATTCAAGAGATGAGGTGGGCTCATCAGATGATTGGTGTATGAAAGGAATATCCAAAGAGGCTTAAAAATTATTGCAGAAAAGCTCAATGATGCATTGAAGACAATTGTGGTCATTGTCATTGTTAGATAATTTGAATATTCTTAAACTAAGATGTAAGTAGAAGACATGTGATCAAAGTTGATGACTTCATGAGAGATCCCTTTATATCCCATGGGAATGAAGATACATGAGTTCATATATCCCCATAACTTCAAATATTGTTCTAGGCCAGTTTTCTTCAACCTTGGATCCCCATATGGCATTGCACCACAACTCCTATCATATTGTGTGTGAAGCCTATTCAACCTGACTTCTCAAGCAAGCAAAAAGTCCTCACACGTGACAATGAGTTAATTGTTGTACCGGCCATAGGATCATAGAATTGCAGAGTTGAAAATGACCCTCAATGTTCATCTAGTCCAGCCCCCAGCAATGCAGGAATCTCAACTGAAGTATCCGTGACAGATGGCCATCCAACTTCTGCTCAAAATCTTCCAATACAGGAGAATCCACCACCTTCCACAATCACCATGAAGCATTTATTTTCCTCACCGATATATTACGTAGGAGCAGAGTTTAATCTCATTAAGCCAATGAACAGTTTCACCAATTCCCTAAAGAAAAACAAGATCAGATCTCCAAGTGAAATAGTGCTATATAGGACCTGCTTGCCTTTCCCATTTCATCGTTTTCTGTTATTTCATAAATATGGATTCATTTCAGAAAGAAGTCTAATGCAAGTAGCATGGAAGAAATGGCTGAAAGAAACACAAGTCATACCTGGGGGTGGGGAAGTCAAGGCCTTTATGGTCCTTGGGGAAAAAGCTAAACTATTATATCATAAGAGTTATCCTTTATTATTCATAGTACATAATGCTTCTGCACGTTTATCCCTACATATTGAATAAAATGTGTACAAACTCATTTAGGAAGTGTGTCCATCATTAGTGATTCAGTTATTGTTGCGCTAGAGCTGTCACTTACAACAAGGAACATTTATCATTTGTCATACAAGCACACAAAAGCAATATTAGGATGTGTCTAAATAATCCAGGGCCCCTCTAAGCAGCTTATTTTACATATGCGGAGTTCAAGAGTTCAGGAGTGAGGTGTGGTTCCATGCAAATTATTGTTATTTGCATATGAAAGAGTCAGCCCCCACCTTCATATTGACAGTCCTCCCTCATTATAATATTAAGTACTTTAGGAAGGATGATTTATCATAATGGATAACAGAAGCTGACACATCCAAAGGAAGTGTACTTTTTAATTTTCTTTTCTTTCTTTCTTTTTTGCTCCCGGGTATCTCTCCATTGCTGAATAAGCTTTCTGTTTGATCCAGGTTTTATGCTAGCATCAGCTGTTTGCAAGGAAGGAAGTTGTGTGCCTCTTGGGAAGGGGAGGGGGGTGAAGTCACCCAAACTTTATTCAGCCCCGTGTGTGTGTGTGTGTGTGTGTGTGTGTGTGTGTGTGTGTGTGTGTGTAATTGGTGGTCTGTTAAAATTCCACAAGGGCTTAAGCAGCTGGGTGCAAAAGATCTAACTTTGAGCAACCAGCTGAGAATAGTCCTCATCAAGGCCTGGCCCCTGTCACTTACTAGCTGCTTCTAGACTAGTCTAGCAAAATCCATATTATTGCATCCTAAGTCGGCTTTTCGCTCTTTACCATTTTCCTAGCCAGAGGCAAAGCTAGGCAGGGCAGCAGGGAATCTGTAAAGTTGGATTCTGTCACGCCTTTCCTCTAATAAATATTGAGGTAGGGGTGCCTCTAATCCATTTGATGCGCAGCAAGGTAAACAGACAGTGACATATTTGTAGACAAGCCCTCATAGACTAGATTATTCCCCACCACAAATGATGTCTGAATTGCAGGCATGGATCGTAAGAAGTAGCCAGCCTCAGCAGCTGACGGCATTTCTGGAAGAACCAAACGTTCATTGAAAACATTGCTCTGGCTATTGCTCCGCTGATGCTCACATCTCTCACTAAAGTCTTCCAGCAGATCAAAGCAGAGAAACACACACCAATGTTGTTTGCACGCTACAAATATGGTAGGCCTCTTTGAAATCACGATTGTTGTATGTTTCCAACTAATGTGCTCTTGCAGTAACTTAAAAGATAGTTGTTGAATCAAGGCAACTGAGTCTTCCTCTATGGGTTTGGCTTACCTGAAACACAATGGTGCCCAGCAAAAAGGTGCGCACCTCATGATGCTGGAAGTGTGGGACTCCCTCCCTATGGAGGGACAAGCAGTTGATTAGGGAGTTGGCATCTGTATGACGATCCCATCAGTAAGAGTTACACATTCATCCTAATTCAAATGAAAGGTAGGAAAAAAATGGATGCTGAATCGTCATAAAGCTATATACACAGATCTAATGACCAGGAGAAATGTTCTCCTAGGGAGGTGTTCTGGGTAAGGAGAAGCCAAATGGCTATTGATCCTAGCTTAGCCAATGCTATCTCACCTCCCCTTTTGCTGCAGGTAGGTGGAGCAGATGCTGCTCGATGACAATTGTGCCCTGACACAACAATGTACAGACATGGTGTACACATACAACGCACCCCATAGAGGCATGGGGAAAGTGCACCCATAGTGCTATCCATACACTAACCCTTGGTAATAACTGTACAAATATAACTGGGAGAGCCTGCCTGCCTGCCTGCCTGCCTCCCCCCCCCCCGAAGTTCTTTGACTACCCTCCAATAACTGATAATTGCAGACAGTTCCCCTGATTCCATAAAAATAAAATGGTGTAGTGAAATTTATTTAGGCCAGATGGCAAGATTCATATTTGTGGTTGTGCGTGTTTGTGTGTGTGCATTTTAAATGAAGCATGCTTTTATTCACTGCCTACTGTACTAGATGCTCTTAATTGCCAGAACAATCTACTTTCAACAACGGCTATCTAAAAACCTGCATCTAAATGGATTATAATGAATTAATTACCAAATTAATTATTGAAAATGTTCTTAAATGTTAGAATTATCAGTGGTGTAATGTTTTTTACTGCACCATCAAAACCGAGCCTTTGCTTCACTAAGGCTGAAGCCTTGTGCTCACTGACTTAGGGTAGGAGTAAGTGCCATTGAACCAACTGGGACTTCCTTCTGCTTAAACAGACCTTAGGGTTGCCATATGTCCATATGTCCAGGTTTTCCTGGACATGTCCTCTTTTGGGGGGCCAGCATGCCTGTCTGGGAAGATTTTTGCATTTGACATGAAATGTCCAGGTTTTTTTGGGGGGGTAGTTGTTTTTGAGGGGCATGTGCATGCAAGGGAGGGTGCTGTGCCCTGGAAGAGGGAGCGCCACAGTGGGGTCTGGAGCACCTTCACCAGCGCCAGCGCCACCAGTGCTGCTGCGTCAGAGAAGAAAAACAAGCCACAGCAGCACAACAGTGACCCACAGCATTGCCACATAACGCATGCGTTTGTCAAAGTTCTTTCCCCAACATTTTCACAGTTCACTTCTCCTCCATGACAAAATAATAATAATGATAATGCCACTCTGGGCAGCTTCCAACAGAATATTAAAATACAATAGTCTATTAAACATTAAAAGCTTCCCTAAATAGGGCTGCCTTCAGATGTCTTCTAAAAGTCTAGTAGTTGTTTTTCTCTTTGACATCTGATGGGAGGGCATTCCACAGGGCGGGTGCCACTACCGAAAAGACCCTCTGCCTGGTTCCCTGTAACTTGGCTTCTTGCAGTGAGGAAATGGCCAGAAGGCCCTTGGCGCTGGACCTCAGTGTCTGGGCAGAACAATGGGGGTGGAGACGTTCTCTCAGGTATACTGGACCGAGGCCGTTTAGGGCTTTAAAGATCAGCACCAACACATACTGGGAGCCAATGTAGGTCTTTCAAGACCGGTGTTATGTGGTCTCGGTAGCCGCTCCAAATCACCAGTCTAGCTGCCACATTCTGGATTAGTTGTAGTTTCTGGTTCACCTTCAAAGGGAGCCCCACATAGAGCGCATTGCAGTAGTCCAAGTGGGAGATAACCAGAGCATGCACCACTCTGGCGAGACAGTCTGCCGGCAGGTAGGGTCTCAGCCTGCATACCAGATGGAGCTGATAAACAGCTGCCCTGGACACAGAAAAAAACCATAAAGGCAACAGGTTCATTCCAACACTAATATAAACCACAATGCACAAGACAAAGAATTTCTCCAGGGTGTGCATAATGCTCTCATTGGGAGTGGAAAGTGCTGATTCCCCCCCTCCCTTTCTGGATCATTTCCTATATTATCAGCATTAGCTTGCCATTTTAAATGTGAAATAAAGGCACTTTTCCTTTCCTTCAGCCACCAGCACTGCCAGTACATTTTAAATACAGTGCAAAGGTCAATGCTCATAGACCCAAAGGGTGTTGGAAACATATTAAATGATGGCAAAGAGAGCAGAATGAAATATTTCCCTTCAAATCGCATTTTAGGCTCACTGATTCATCTTAAAATATGAGCATGTATCATAAAGTTCACTGCTAAAAATGCCCTTTGCTGCTTGGTCTCTCTCTCTCTCCTCTTACTACAGCTGAATACCATTTCAACACATTAGACAAAGTTAAGGTTATCTATACCTTAAGTAAAACGCTGAGTTCAACCACCTGCTACACAAAAGATGGTAATATATTATTCAAAGGGCAACACAGCCATTGTCCTGAATTGCAGTGTAATTTATGTACACTTCAGAAGAATGTATTCTAGAGTACTATCAGGACCAGGTCAGAAGTGGCTACACCCAAAATATGGAGTTGGGTATAATCCTATGGTGCCTCTGAAGAAAGCTTGGGAGTCAAAAGGGGTCCATGTCAGAGATGTTCTGGGCCCTTATTCCTCTCCAATAAATGAGGTCTTCAGGGGAGCCACTGTAAGTGGTCCCCCTTGCTCTGGTGTAGGCCTCATATCCACAAGGAGCCATACATTCATTATTGTGGGCTACATTTTGTGAAACTCCTGTGCAATTGAGGTCAGACATCTGTCTCTCCTCCCTCCCCTTCCCCAAGTTGAATTTCTGGCACATTATTATTATTCCAGCAGGCTTTTTCACTGAAATCTGGTTTAATAATTCTAACTCAAGTTCAGTCATTTTGTATTGTGTATCCTATACACTGCTTAGGGGTGTCAGGGGAAGGGTAGTACCTCTGGTGGGAAACATGTCATGCTTTTTCTGGTGTAGTTTGTCCACATTCGGTCCCTACTCTGCACTCAGCTCTCACCTATGGCTCCTACCCAGGCCACACCACGGGAAACTGCTAAACTGGCTAAACTAGGTGAGGGTAGCTTATGGGTCTCAAACCCTTGGTTAGGGACTTCCCTTCACGTGAAGTCAGGCTTTGGTCGATTGAGCTCAAGGACTCTTTGGACTAGCCCTATACACAACTCTTCTTTCCAGTTTCCATAGAAATCAGCTTGCCTTATAAAACTGAAGTATAAGGATAATGCTCTTGCCTGCCTGCTTGCCTGCTTCAAAGCTGAGGGGCACTTTTAAAGCACTATCCCATCATCTTAGCACTCATCTGTCTTGGCTGACTGACCACACAATAGTAGGTCAAATTCAAGTTTTTGGTCCTTGTCTTCAAAGGTGCCCCTAGGACTGGCCTGAGCTTTGCAAAAATCTGTCTAACTAAATGTGTGGCTGACTCTTTGGAACAGCTATATGCCATTGTACTAATGGAAATGTCAACCACAGGAGTTCGTCTTGCATTTGCTGAAGACAGCAGCTGGCATATAAGTCCAGAACTCATTCCCCAAAGGCATTGGGGGTGACTGTAAAATAGCCTCACCTCCTTTACAGCATAATGTAGAGTCTCACTCCTTTAAACTTAGCCTTCCTCAGCAATATACAAATGCCCTTCAGTCCAGAAAACACATTTAATTTAGAAAGGTCACAGAAAAATCACTCACAGAATTCAAAACCCTGCTGAAATTCGTCAGCAATATCCATAAGTCTGAACCTGTTTTATAGAAAACTTAAATGAAAGAAGGAGGAAAGTGTTTATAAACATGTAAAATACATGGTAGTGTTTATTTGGTAATGTTAGATGTGCAGTTTATCAGGGAAAGTGGGAAAAGACCAATGGCAACCTTTTTTTACGCTGAGACAAGCCCCCAGGCTTTCATTTCCAGGTGATTAGATGCTCCTGGGCAGACATGAGGTACAAGACAGCCAGACTGTGCTTCAGTTGGCCTCTCTTCCCATCAATTGCCAATTGGGAATTATGATGGATGCTCCTTGTGAAAAAGTTTTAAATATATAAAATAAAAATAATAGGTTGTTTCTGATGGTGTTGCTTCATGTATAGAAGGCTCCTTCAATCCGGTGGAGGTGCCTGCAAATGAAATGGGTGAGGCATTGTTTATAAGAACATAGGAAGAGCCCTGCTGGATCAGAGCTCATCTTGTCCAGTATCCAATGGCCCATCTTGTCCAACATCCTGTTCTCACAGTGGCCAACTGGATATGTGTGGCCAACCCACAATAGCACTCTCTCCTCCCCTGGATTTTTCAGGGAGCTGGTGTTCAAACATATACTGCCTCTGACTCCAAGGCAGAGAATAGCCATCATCTAGCCAACCTCCACTTTTCCTAAAATCTCCCAGTAGTCCCTAAGTCTGCTTTGGATGGTTGGGATACCCTCTGAAACATTGGTCTTCAACTGATGGGCTTAAATATTTTGGAGGTGGTCCAGAGTGAAGAATTCTTAACTCCGGTCCATTGCTCTTGCCCTGCCCTTTTAAAGGCCATGATTTAAAAGCCAATTTAAGTGTGTGTTTTCAGCAGGCAATCCCACAAGCCTCTGTGGCTGGCCAAGGATGATTTCAACAGCTGGTTGCAAGGGTAAATGTTTCTTCCATGCCCCAGAGTAAACTATACAAGACCAAAACCGCTGCCCTCTTGGAATACTGGTGGGCAAGCGCTATCAGCTCATGGCCTGATCTAAGGCAGGATCACAACAGCAGCACCATCACCATACAAATATATGGCAAAAGATTAAGAAATGCATTTTGGGGTTAAAGGTGGGTCCCAAGTCTGGAAAGCCTAAAGACTTCTGTGCTAAAACATTGTTTGAGGTTGTGTGGGTGGCTGCAGTTGGAAGAGGGGACTGGATAAGATTGCTTTCTCCTCTTCATGGAAGTCTGCAATGACTCTAAAGTGCCATCTGTGAACAGATATATGTTTGGAGAGAAAAAGCATCCAAATTATTCAAAGGCACAGATAACTCATTTGTCAATGCAACTGTTGTATTACAGGTAATCAGATATAATTAATTAATCTGATCTAAATTAGGATGCAGGGAAATATATTGAGAAAACTGGAGGCTATATATATATATAGCCTTCAGTTTTCTCAATATATTTCCCTGCATATATATATTTCCTCTGCCAAATGCAGATTGTTTATTTATTTATTCCATGACATTTAAAGAGCCCACCTCCTCAGCATCTGGGGTAGAGAGGCGACTCATTCAATCCATTGCTAGTCTGTTTTCACAGCTGAGTGGAATAATTTTAATGAAACAGAGCTGGCGAATAATGTATTCTCATTCAGAACAAGGACAGGAGCCGTAGATCTGTTTTCGCCTCAGAGGCAGGCATACATTAGCAGAGAGGGGAGGCATGGAGGTGGCTGGGAACAGAATTCTGACTAAAGAGACACAATGCGTGTTCTGATTCCGTTCTCCTTCCTCTGGAGATTCAGGCTCATTTGGAACGCTGATGCTTAGCAAACTCCAGAAAAAGAAGGGGGAGAGCTGTGGCAGCTGTTGCTGAGTGACAAATTTCCATTTGCCTCAAAAGAAATCAATTAAACAAACACATTAAAAGAAAATTTAAAAGTGTGTCACTCTTTGCAGACTATGATATATAGGTTTTCAACATACTTTCAGGAGAGGGAGAGATGAAAACTCTCCAAGCAGGATGGTGGTATCTCAAGAGAAGGGATTCCCAAACTTGAAAGCTGAATAACTACTTTTCTGTTGCCTTTGATAGAAATCGCTTGCCTGTTCACACCACAAAAGTTTTAACTAATGGTACTAGGAGACATTTCCTAGTACTTGAGATCGAGTAGAAAAGACATTTTGAGAAGCTTGTTTCTCTGGGGATGCAAAGGGTTAGGGCTTGGTATCTGATTTGCTCAAGTTATTGGAGAAAATATTGCAAATGAGATTTAGGGGTTAAAGTGTCAGACTTGGATCTGGGAGACTAGGGTTCAAATCCCCGCACAGCCACAAAGCCAACAGGGTGACCTTGGGCCAGGCACTGCCTCTCAGCCTAACCTACCTCAAAGGGATGTTGTGAGGATTAAATGAGGATGGGGAGAACCATGTGTGCCACCTTGAATTCCTTGGATAAAAAGGTGGGATATGCAACCAGAAAATAAATAAATAGCTGGGGAGGAACCCCCTGACACCCATTTTCCCAGTTCAATTTCATTTCCCATAAAATACTCTTTTTTTTTTTTTTTTGGAAAACCATTAATGAAAACTGATATTGAGAATTAAAATCATGGTTTCAAAATATTTGATTGGTCCCCACCCCCATTTCAGGTAGAATTAGGATTGAATATTTATGGCATATATGCCACACATCATAGTGTAAGTGGAAGAATCTATGGATGCCCACCTGCCTTGTTGTAGGAGCTGCATGAGGGTATTTCCCCCCATGC
Source organism: Podarcis erhardii (assembly GCF_964252035.2). NCBI lineage: Eukaryota > Metazoa > Chordata > Lepidosauria > Squamata > Lacertidae > Podarcis > Podarcis erhardii. The sequence continues at coordinate 45,628,035 of NC_138507.1, read as the reverse complement.
AACCATGATCTGCATGTGTAGCATTACAAGGAATTCACAGTGAACACCTGTGTGTGTCAACTCAGAAGCACGTCCCACTGTACCCAATGGGACTTATTCAGTCAACGTGTTTAAGATTGCAGCCCAAATCATGTTTCCATCAATGTGTCAATGGGTGGTTCACCCTTACTGAATCATGGTACTGGCATTTGATATGCATCTCCATTAAGCATGAGATGCCCATTATAAACTATACTAGAACAAGGAAGGCACAAACAGCTTTCTCTTAAAACAACAAACAATAGGAGATCCTGACTTTTGACATCACATCCACCCAGTACATTGAAAGCACTCTAATACCCATGGCTTCCCCTGCAAAGAATCCTGATAACTGTAGTTGGTGAAGAGCACTGAGAGTTGTGCAGAGACCCCTAACAGAACTACAGTTACCAGCACCCTTAACAACCCTTAACCCTTAACCCTGGAGGCCAAGGGGGAGCAAGAGAGCCTGCCAGTGGGCTATCATGCCCCCTACTGCAGCAACTCCACCTGGCAGTGAAGCAGCTCTGCCACGCACGGCTCCTCGCAGTTCCAATAAAAGTAAAGGGACCCCTGACCATCAGGTCCAGTTGTGGACAACTCTGGGGTTGAGGCGCTCATCTCACTTTACTGGCCGAGGGAGCCGACATTTGTCCGCAGACAGTTTTTCTGGCCAGCATGTGGACATGTGGACATGTAGCCAGCATGACTAAAGTCGCTTCTGGCGAACCAGAGCAGCGCATGGAAACACCATTTACCTTCCCACTGGAGCGGTACCTATTTATCTACTTGTACTTTGAGGTGCTTTCGAACTGATAGGTTGGTAGGAGCAGGGACTGAGCAACTGGAGTTCACCCCGTTGTGGGGATTTGAACTGCCGACCTTCTTAGACCACTCTGCCACCCGTGTCCCTCACAGTTTCAATAATTAACTACTATTAAATGGGCATGATGAATGCTATCAAGACATGGTGTAGGTGTGAATTGAAGCTACACTGGTGAATTGTAGCCATTAATGGATTGGGCTCCTTTTTTATTTTATTTTCAGTGTATGTATGTGCCTGTGCATGTAGGAATGTGATTAACCATCTTCTGTCTTGGTGGGGGGAATAGCTACTGGCTGTGCAACACCAAAGGAGAGATAGGTCTCTAGGGAAAATGTGTAGATAGATGAACAAGCATGTAAGAAAGAATGAAAGAAAGAAATCATTGATAGAGGAGAAAGGGAGAGCACAAATAACATCCATGGTGTTAAAGGACAAGATGGTAAAACAAGCACCTGCTTTAGAAAGTAAAAATTTAGGCACTATACAAGATGAAGTGGAGTAGCCAGAACAGGGCATGGAGTTTGCAAACTACTCACAAGTAGATCTGTTGGTGCAGCCATGCACTTAGCTATTTTGTAGTGCTACCCATGAATATCAAAACCATATGTGAAATTTGGAGGCTGCAAAATAATTTATTATCTTAGAAACTTGTGCTGTATTCATGGATTTATTGTATTAGTTTAAGTGACTTCAAGGCTAGCGCTTCTTTCCTGTTCTGTCACATCCTGACTGCTATTCCTCCATGTTGTGGTGAATGTCATTCATACATATCATTCCTCTATGCCGTCCCTCTTGCTCTACATTCTGCCATTATTGTAGGCTTTACATTTTTGACATGACTTTCTGTGCTGAAGTACCAACATGCTTTCTTGTCAGGCAAAAAGAAGAAGGACGTGGTGTGAGCCTTGAAATGGGCAGGGAATGTAACATGTGAAGGTGTGTTGCCTCATGGTTCATCACATGAGTGGCTGCAGCATGAACCCGTAAGAAAGGGGGGAGGGAAATTGTCACTCAAAATTCTTGTGATCTTCCGGGTTAAGGGGACTGCAAAAGATTTCCCTCCTACAATCAAATAACACAGAAATGGGCACTAAACGTGTGCTATATTCCATTCCATTAGTTTTTCCACGAGTGGCTTTTACATTGTGAGAAAGCAAGAACTAACAAAATGGGACAAACTGCAGTGTGAATGTAGCTTGGTGTGTATATGGTTGTGAAGCGCTATATCAGGCTGACTCATAGCAGGATAAAATGAAGTCATCCATTTGGGATGAATAAGCCTCTGTAGAAACTGAGTACAGTATTTTCAAATTAAGTTTAAGAGGGACTGGGGAAGTTAATCCTTTAGCACAGAAGTCCTTGTTCTCTGACAAACTAAATCTGTAGACTACCAGGGTGGTGGGGGCGGAGGAGAAATGGGTGATACTCAGCCAGCTGTGCTGTGTGTTTCATGTAGAAGAGCCCCTTGTCTGTTGTCCTAATACACAATTGGTTGAGGCAGAATGGTAGACCACTTAAGCCTCAACGAAGGTGACAGCATTAAGTGGCAACGTTTCAATGATTTGCTCATTTTCTGGCCTGGCCTCACACATAGCATAGGTTGTTCTTTGGTTCTTGAAAACCTGTGATATCCTTTGGCATCTCAACAAAAGAATCTTTCATTCAGCATATTTCACTTAGGCTCCTGCTGTAGATTTCCTGGATGGACAGTGTGACTCAGGAAATCTGCAGGCAATCTTTCTATGCTGTGGAAAAATGCCATCTGTCATTAAACAGGCTGTCTTTGGACACTGCACAGTGTCCAAATCATCAGTGTGCAAAGATAAAAAGAGCCAAGATGCTGCGCATCTTATCTTTGAAGAATTATTGACTCAGAAGCGCCATATGCGCTGGCTGTCAACGGCAAGCGTGGTCAAGATTATCATTAGGCATGCCACACACCCAACACTAATTCCAGTGTCATGAATTCATTTTCAAGGCAGCTCCATTTTTGGCACAACTTCAAAGCTAATATTCAAAGTCGGGAAGCTTAAAAATGTGCAAGCGTATTTAGATTCTTTAAATGGGCTGGCTTAGTAGATTTCTGGGCATTTGAAGCTTTGTAAACCACTGCAGACTTTCAAAAGTTAATCTTCTCCCATTAAAGTTTTTCAATAACGTGACATTGGATTCATTTCAAAGTATTTTCCCTTTGCAAATCAATCTACGGCCCTTCATCTTCAAGGGTATTGGAGTGTTTATTAGGGCTACTTCAAATGTTATGTCTTTCCTACATGGAAAGGACTTTTTGGCAGGAAATGTACATATAGGAGAGCACCATGTTGATTCAAAATGGTGAAATACTATGAGGAGCTCCAGAAAAAAAACTCTTCAAACTGAGTAGATGGATAACCAAAGAGCAAATGAGGTTCAATCTAAAGAAATGTATTTTGACGCACTGTTTGCTAGTCGATCTTAAAGGGCTGTGACTAATCAGGAAAGATCTATTTGGATCATGGTGGCCAACTCTCTCAAATCATCCTCTCCATGTGCAACAGTAATGCAGAAGGCAAATATGATGTTCGGAATTACTAGGAAAGGGATTAAAAATAAAATTTCCAGCATCATGAAGTCTATATTTTATATAAAGCTATGGTGATCTCGCCACTGGAATACTGTGTGCAGTTTTAATTTTTCTATTGCAAAAAAGAATGTCATGACAATAGAAAAGATGTAAACAGAAGGAAAACAATGATCAGGAAGCTACAGTGCCATAATAAGGCTAAAATATTGAGGACTTTTTTATTTAGAAAGAAGACTAATTAGTTTATAATATTACGAATGATCTGGGATGGAAGAATGAAGAATTCCTGCTGCAAAGAACCAGAATTCAAGGTCATCCATGGAATCTGATTGGCATTATTATTATTATTATTATTATTATTATTATTATTTGCTGGTCATGTCACTTTTGCTTACTAAGGTGAGGAGGGAAGAGGCTGCAGTTGGGACAGTATGGTGCAAATGTACTGGATGTGTTCCTGCCATTTGCACCATTCCAACCTTGCAGCTGCTCCTCCAGCTCCCAGTAAGCAGCAGCAGTTGAACAGTGCTGTCCCACCACACCATACCTTTCATCAGTGACCTGTACACAAACACAGAGCCTTAGGGACCAGTGGTGCCAATGGAAAAGGCATGAGCACCACTACTGAACTGGAGATAGCTGAACCCAAGATGTTAGAGACCTCCACAACTAAAATGTTGGAGATCCCTGAACTAGAGATTCCTGAGCCTGGATAAGATAGAGTAGCCTCCAAGAAGCTCAAGTCTAGCAAGAGTCTGGTATACTTGACTCCAAGCCCCATACAGTCCATAGAGTCACTGCATCACCACAGGAAGTGTGCCATCATTAGCTCCTGTAGAGATGATGGAATGCTGGGCTCCATTCCCAAGGCCTGCCCTTTCAAGAATTTCTGCTTCTCAAGAAATGGATGGAGCATGAGAAGGGGAAGCTGATGACATTGCATAAAAGGCTTCAGTCTGGTCCAAGTCTTTGGTGAAGCAGTTGCTTATAAAGAACTATATTTCCTGCCTTACTGAACCATGTCTGTACCCCACAGGTTCCCCTTTGGAACTAAGCCATCTGACCTCCTGAGCTTGATCACCTAGGAGGACATTCTGCACTTGAGCCCTGAGTCACAACAACCAACAGCAAGGTGAGGTCATGCTGAATACTGTACCTCCAGACCTCTGTTGCATGGATATGTTGCATGATTTAACTGTCTTCAAATAATGTTTGAGCTGAAAAGGGATGGGAGAATAAAATTACCAGCACCTGACCACCATATGTTCATCTGAAGTTGGAACAGAGCCTAGTGCTATTAAAATATGGGTGCAAGGCTATCTCTGTTCAATCAGAAAATCTGCTATTTTCTGATCACATGGAGAAAGTTACAATCTGTATTCTAACCTTCAAATAAATGTGTGGATGTTGAGAGTAGGAGACACCACATGCAATCCTGCCCTCCTCTACCTTTTGCTTATGTTCAAAGAAAGTCTGAAAAAAGGCTATTATGTGTCTTACATAATGCATGGTTCCCCTGGCATAAGGACCGTATCTTGAATCATGTGGGCAATGCTTCCAACTGATAATGTGACTCTATACTGATGAGATAATGAAATATGAACCAGGCATGAAAGAGAGTGTGGCATATTTAACTACCTGACAGCCATTGGTTTGTAGCCCCCAGCTATGCAGCAAGATGAACTTTATTATACTTCTGTAACCACTTAGAAACATTATCAGCAAATCAGCTAAGCCAGTGTACTGGAATAAAAGCCAGTTCAGCCCCACTGATGTTTCTAGGTACTTTTAAGTGGATAAAATAAGAGATGAAAATGTAGATAGGCCAACTATAGTGCTCTCCCCCCCCCAAAAAAAACCATTTGTAATGGCATATTATGTGAATTGTTCATTTAAAAAAGTAATAATAAAAAAAAATTGTTGTCCACAATACCTTTATTCAGAAGTTATTAGAAAGGAGTGGGAGAAAGGAGTGGAGCCATGGTGAGCAGTCCCTCTCTTGATATCACACCCTCCACTTAGACCCTCTCCTGATGTCTGCACATGTAGAGAAAGGGGTCTTCATGCATGAAATCTGGAACCCTCAATCTCTCAGGAAGATCTCATGGAAGCCTTCATAAACACGTATCCACACATAGGCCCACTCCATGGAAATGTTCATGCTGTACACAGACATTAAAGGAGCAAGGCTAGATCAGCATGGGAAACCTCAGAGCTAGGATCCAAGTGCAGCCATCCAATCCTCTCTGTTGGCCTTCAGGACTCTCTCTGGGCCACCTCCATAGCCATGCCCCTTACCAGCCCTCTTCTGCCACTTCCTCGAGTCCTCTGCCTACTTACAATGTGTTCTTGAACTGTGGTAATGACTTTTGCTTGCCTGGATGGAGAGGTAAGTTTACGCGTGAGCATGCAGAAACCTCCAGTTCTTACACAGGTGGAATGCAGCCTACTGAACAAAGGTAAAAATCACATCCATTGCCCTGTCTGACCCCACTCACCACCGGCAGGGGAGTTTGCCCATACTCAAAGTACTTTTTATCACAGTTGACAATTTCTCCCCTCCCCTAACATATTAGGAAAGTAGAAGCACTTGTAGAGCATGAAATCATGCTCACAGGGGGAGGGAGATAAATTCCAATGGTGTGCATCACAGCTGAAATAATACATATGGCCATTTATGATGACAATGATGATTTATTGTATTGGTTAATCACTTTTTTTATAAGGTAACTCAATGTGACTTACATTAAAACCAGAGACAATGATAAAAGCCTTAAAAAGACAATAATTAAAATATAGACAAAGAACACCATTAAACAGAAGGGCAGCACTGCAAGTCCCACCCCACTAAAAGAGGCCGCAACATCCTTCAAATAAAGAATGGTCCAGAGGCAAAGAAGAGTCTGTGCTTTAAAGTGAAGTTGGTGGGCATAAGGCATTTAAGTCCAAGGTCTAAAATTACTAGCTGCACCACTGTCTGCAAAGCAGCACATAAACAGTTAATGAAAAGCAGCAGTTACAGATAGGTAGCCGTGTTGGTCTGCCATGGTCAAAACAAAATAAAAAAATTCCTTCCAGTAGCACCTTAAAGACCAACTGAGTTAGTTCTAGGTATGAGCTTTCGTGTGCATGCACGAATCTGAAGAAGTGTGCATGCACACGAAAGCTCATACCTAGAACTAACTCAGTTGGTCTTTAAGGTGCTACTGGAAGGAATTTTTTTATTTTGTTTTGAAAAGCAGCAGACATTTCTGAATGAAAAGTTTAAAGGTCTGCATTGAGCAACAATAGTTAATTAGGTTGTTATCTCAGATTGTCATCGGAGCCCAATGTGTGTGAAGTTGCTTTTGTATCAATGAGATATATTCTGTCCATCCAGTCCCAGTCAATAGTCCAGTGGCTATATTTGAGAACAACTGAAATTTCTGGGTAGTCTTCACGGGTAGTTGCATGTACAACACTTGCAGTAGCCTATCCTGTCTATTACTGGAACAGGGATAATAGTAGATGAGTTACAGATTTGTGGCTGTCTTGAGAGTGCTCAAGTGCAGTTATTGGGCTTTTAAAATCATTTAAACTACACTGTCACACCTGCAATTAGGGGAGGTTTAAAGAATAATTTAGGATGGATTACCTCTGCCCTGCCATGCAACCAGTGGATCACTAAGTGAGGGGTAGAGGTTTGTAATCCATTATAGGCACTATGAATACAGAACCAGGCATGGCATGGCATTTCTTGCAGATTAATTAAAGTGGATTCGAGGCAGTCCCCCTACAATGCCTGCTCATCTTTACCTTTTGAAATTATGTTTATTCTTAAGAGCCGCAGATGAAATAAATTACACGGCACATTCATTTGCATACTTTACAGTAAAAATAAATCAATCATTCCTTTGAAAATATTCCAACAACGGGCAAAACCTTGGAGAATATAGCAGTTGTAAACAAGAACTTTTTGTGTTCCCTGCTGTGTTTTTAAACAAGTGCTGCACTTATACGGAAATGTCACTTTTCGCTCACCAAGAGAAAGAAGCAGTTCACATGATCTACGATTTAGGCAATAGGAAAGTTTACTCATCTCGATTTGTATTCAGCCGATAGTGCTTTTTATTAGTGTTCTCTGCTGGAACGGAAGGTTTCCTTTTGTACTGTTGATAAAACACACTGTGTGGACCCACAGCAGCAAATTAAAACAAATGGTTGTAAGCAGGAGTCTGGTTGAGATTGCTTTCTATGAGGACAAGGAGGAAGGCAATGTGAGGATTGCCATTTGCAAGACTGAGGCATATCACATGCAGTGGTGAAGAAAAGGAGCTATTTGTTGTGGCCTTAGGGGAAGTGCTTAAATATCAATGACAAAACTGGTGGTAGCTGAAAAACAACCAATAAATGTCAGTTAACAAGGTAGTTTATGATGCTGTGACATACTTCTCACAGTTCAAGAAATCGGAAGGTGTAAAACAAAACAAAAATACAGCTGAGTTTATTTCAGGAGTAAGAATTCTGAGAAACGTAGTGGAGCATATATGAAGATGGTTGGAAAATTGTTACCTACTCATCCACAAATGTCCTGAAAATGCTAAAGCCTAACTAAATGGACATTTGGGAATGAAGGAATTTGGGATATTGTAACAGTATCAAAACTTGCAAACTGTAGAAGAGAAAATAATGGACAAAGCAATACATTTCCAAAGTATTGGATATTATTTATTAAATGTATAGCCATACAATATATTTACAATATTGTAATATGATAATTATAATATAAAGTATTATTGCATGGTTATATAAGCACCCTGTGTATTTAAAAACAACAACAAATAAATATTTAGAAAAAGAAAAAATGCTAAAGTTTTAGATCAGTCCCATCTTTTTGGAATCCTTAGGCTGGGATGAGCCAGGAAAAGGTTGAAGTTTTAACATTCTGTATATTTGAACAGTGGATAAGTATATTCACTTTGCATTCACTGTTGCTACCAGACTCAAGCCTTTGAAATGTGGCAGGTTATATATTTACGTATTCATTTACGTATATTAATAAAAGCTTTGAAAATAATATCTATCTATTATGAAATATATAGGATTGTAAATGGTAACAATAATCACCACCAGTTTGGGGTCCATTCAAAAGAATATGCTCCTCACATAAATCTGGTGAAACAAAATATATATTTTTAATTAGCGGTACTTATAGCACAATCCTAAATGTGTCTACTGAGGCAAGGGGTTAGAATTGCAGCCATAGTACAGCAAAACTGAATGTGCAGATTGTCCCGAAGGCGCAAATAATAAAGCGAAGGAGAGACAAAAATTGATGAAGGAAGATCAGAAAGGAAGGTTAATAATAATGGTTTATATTTTTGTATTGTTGTTATTAAAAAAACAATTATATTGTCCCTGAATATTAAGGCACTGTCCAGTAGCATTCTGAATACACACAGCGAAGAGTCTTTATTTTGACATGATGGCCTAAAGACATTTGGTTTGGAGGAAAATCAAATGTGCAGTGACAGAATCTCTCGAGTCTTTGACACACTGTTCTAGGGATGATGTCCTGATTGATCTCAGAACAGGTATAACAGGCTCGAAAAAAGCCGGCACCATTCTCTTCCCTAGTCGGAGACATTTCTGATTAGGAAACTTCATGAAAAGCACAGTAGGAAAACATTTTTGGAGTTCAGCTGCTCATAGATTTCTAGGGCCTTGTGTTTTTCTATCCTAACCTAGATTTCTATGCTCTTATGGAATACTTCTTCCTGGCCAATATCCACCACCACAAAGCTGACTTCCTGCATGAGGATTTCGTTCTTTATCATCTCTCAGCTACACATGCCTCTCCCTGCCTGTGGCCTAGCTGTTAAGTTGTGGGTGAACATATCAGATGACACAGCGATTCTTCTAACAGCTCTTGTTTATTCACAGGCCAGGACAGAATTGAACTGAAGGGTTCAGTCAGCCTGCAACATTTACAGTGCCAAATCATTTTTGTTAAGTCACAAGAACCAAATCAATTATCTTGGCAATTTAACACAATTGGTTATTTGCAACAACAGACAATCCCTTGGTTTCCTTCATTATAGGCAGCATACAGCCATATTCACTTGTGCCAGAGTCTCTGGATAGGTTATTATTGTTAAGTTGTGGGTGAACATATCAGACAACACAGTGATTCTTCAAACAGCTCTTGTTTATTCACAGGCCAGGACAGAACTGAACTGAAGGGTTCAGTCAGCCTGCTTATATAGAGCTCCAGTACAACGTAACTGTAACAACTTTCTAAAACTATCCAATCACTGAACGTCACTTTCAATCCCTTATTTGCATAACTATCTACAGTATCCCCCTGCTGGCCCAGGAGAGAACTTCAGTACATAACACCAGCAATACCTTTTCCTCTAACTATGGCTGAAAAAGCATCTTCAGACTAAAGATCTTATTCCTTTCTGGGCAACCACCTGGGGCAAGGGAGCACATGCCACTAGTGGTTGGGGCTACAAACAATTGGCTGTGGTGCAATGAATGCAAATTTTACTTTTGTCCAGTAGGCAAATTTTATTCCTAATTTCACAAGAAGCACCATCAGTGTTCAAGGACACAGTCCAGCCAGGCAAAAGCACTTGAGGTGTGAAGCAGAGTCAGTGTGGGGCTTGGGGAGAGAGGTGTAGCCTGGTGAGTGTTCAGAATTTGTAATAAATGCAATTGTCTGAAAAGCTTCACCTATTGACATTCTGCCTTCCAAACATCTTATTCATCATGTGCCATCCCTAATTTATTTTTGGGCCCTCCTCCCTGCCTGAAAAGTTGAAGACAGATTTGCATGTAACACAATGTATGTGCATTTTTTTTTTTATTTTTTTTTTGCAAATCTTTTGCAAGCAGAGTGGAGTGTGCTGGACCTAGAAAGCCTTGTAGGCAGCCCTGTTATCAAAGGTAAGTAAAGAAGAAATAAGATTACAGTGGTATCTCAGGTTAAGTACTTAATTCGTTCCGGAGGTCCGTACTTAACCTGAAACTGTTCTTAACCTGAAGCACCACTTTAGCTAATGGGGCCTCCTGCTGCTGCCGCGCCACCGGAGCACGATTTCTGTTCTCATCCTAAAGCAACGTTCTTAACCTGAAACACTATTTCTGGGTTAGCGGAGTCTGTAACCTGAAGCGTATGTAACCTGAAGCGTATGTAACCTGAGGTACATACAGTACCTAACAGTAGCCAGTGGTAGTAATGTGCTGCAAATAATAATAATAAGAAGAAGAATATGTGGTGCCAGTTTGGTGTGGAACTAACCAAAAATCCTTCCCTGGCTACTTGGTCCTATTGGAAATTCCTGCTTTCTAATAGCAATGGCTATGTACGTATATCTCTTTGGCAATCACTCATAGCCAAGAGGATTGTCTTCCATGAAAATGGTCTTAACAGTGAGTCCATAAGGCCAATTCTGGATCCACACATCCTTCCATAGTGGGGACATAGGATTAAACTGGGAGTTGATCATGGTGAGGGTTTGCCAAATGTGCCTTCCTCTTAACTCATTTCTCCTTTTTGCCCTGAGTTCATGCTTCTTCAAAGTCCATTACACCTTTGGTAAAAGCTGTTCTCCAATTGGAGCACTCAAGGGCCAATGTTTCCCAGTTATCAGTGTATGTATATACTAATCAATGTTCACTATCAAACAATGGACTTAGAGAAGATATAGTTCATGAGTTATTAAAATCCTTTCAAATCCTCAAGGTTAAGTGACAAGGTTAAGAGCCTAATTTTTGCATTGCTTTTATATCTGGAGAGCTCTTAGACTTTCTTAAATGATAGGATTAAATATGCTTTCCAGCTACAAACAGTTGCTTGTCTATCCCTCTAGGTTAGTCTCTATACTTTTATGCTTATCGCACAGAAAGGAAATAACTTTCTAGGTCTTTGTGAGTCTCTTCAAACTCACCCACTTTGGGGAAATCATATTTTCTTGCAGGAAATGAGGCATGACCAATCACACAAAACGTGAGAAAATCCCTTGATAGGTGACCTTTGCCACATGTAAAAGAAGCTGTTCAGTGGCTGAGGTTTCATGGATTTGCAGGCATGAAAATCAGATTTTCTGGCCACCAATGCTGTTCAGTAAATAAATAATCCATCATTGTGTCAAACAGTAGAAACATGGAGATGCTGCCATTGCTGGCTGAATAGAGGCATTTAGTTTGTCACTTCAGCAGGTAGTTCACACATCTGCTCCAACAGTTGCAATAATTTCTTTTTCTTTTTCTCCAAATGTCTTGGTTTTTAATGGCATTCATTTGTATAGGAAAACGGGATACAAAAAGCAGGCACAAGCATCGGCAGCAACAACACTTGTATGTTCAAAGATACACACTGGGCTGTGTGCAAATTGGTGATGTGAAAAGAAACAAAGTGACTTCTCTACAGAATTAACTCAGAATGTGATATATTTAGATCATGGCAAAAGGACTTCCATAATAATATATATGCTTCTGCTGCAGAAAACAAAGCAATATGCTTTACTGGAATTTGAGACCTATGCATGTTTATTTGGAAACAGGTCTCAGGATGGAGGATAAATTTGCCTGGTTGGATTTTTTGCAGCATGCCATCCTGTTCAGATGTTCCCAAACATGCTCAATACAGACTCATTTCAGGGAGAATTACCTGGTGTAGATAAAACGGACTACTAATGTGTGCCAGTTCTCACAGTCATCTGACCAAATCCACATGTTTTGCCTATCCATCAGTTGATCACCCTACTTCATAGCGCTAAAGAGGGATTTCTCATGCATTTCATTAGGTAGAATTTCTGTTTCTGAAAAGTCACTTGACCATAAGAATAGTCCATGAGATAAGGTGTGTGTATGTGCATGTGTTTATGGAAGACAACCTTACTCAGCTACGAGTGATCGCCAAAGAAGAAGAATGAGCACACACTCATGTGTTACTTTAGGTTTGTTTGTTTATTTTAAAACTGTCCCTTCATGTCTTCATTTTTGTATACCTTTATAAATAAGCCTATATTGGCTGCAATCCTACTTTCTTCTTTAACCACGTTTGGGAACAGAATGCTACTTTGAAAGGCGTCCTTTGTCTTCAGAAATAAATGTTTCAAAACCAAATACTTTCCTTGTATTTCATAGGCAGGCAGAAGATAGATGGGGGTCTACTGGTGGGCAGGAATGGTGGAGAAATTCATTTCAGTTTGCATTTAAAGGCAAACTTACTTAATACACTTTCCAAAACCGTGTGTGGACTGAAGCACAGCTATGCTTTGAAATTCTCTCCATTTTTCAATGTACTTCTCCAGCAACATATGTACAACAATGTATATATTTGAGCATATACTGGGGAAAACAACGTAACAAAATGCAGTATGATAGGGAAAACTGCTTTGAAAGAATTTCTATATTAGGTCAAATTGAATACCAAAGTGTGTATCTTAATAGAAATTGTGTATTAAAGTGCTGATGAGGTTTCATGGGGACTTATTTTTTATTTCTTAGTAAATAGTAATATTAATTGATATGGAAATGATTATTTTCATTAGATCAGCAAGAGTTTTTGATGCACTGTTATTGTTACTCAACACCCAAAATACTCTCTCCTGCCCTGCTGATTTATGGTTGAATCCAGCACAAAAACATGCAGCAGAACTTTACCTCTCTTACATCTACCTGTGCACCCTCTGCACCACCCCTAAATGTGCTCTGGAATATTGGGGGCAAACCCCAGATCAGAACTGGGGTGCATATTTGACTGAGGGATATGCAGAGAGCAAAGTTCCACTGCATGAGCTAAAGTTGTTCAACTTCTGCAATGACTGAGTTGGAGAAGACCCTGTGATTAGTAGAATCTCTCATCTGCAGTAACTCAAATGTAGGTTTGCGCTTGTCTTTGTGAGTCATCTCAGCACCTGGATCATGAGATGCAGTAGGTAATTGGCTGTATCCCCTTAGCCTCCATTTTGCATCTGGCTCCATTTAGTAGGTCTCAGGGCTCTAATAAAAAGGAAAAAAGGGGGGGTGATTTCACAAGCCTGAAGTCTGCCTGCAGGCATTCACTCTGATCTACAAGTTAAAAATAGAGAATATTTTTGTCAGGAAAAGAAATAAAATGTCAATACCATATAAATTAATAAAACACTGACATTTTGTTAATATGAAAATGTAGACAATCAAAGATAAAGTACTGTTATACTCTTCTTTGATATTCAAAAATTATTTGGCACCACAATTGTGAAGGTTCAGACTAGGGGATGAGCTGGGGGTGTACATACAAGAGGTGCTGGCCCTATTATTATCATCATTATTATTATCACATTTCTATACTACCCAATACCTGTAGATCCCAGGGGAGTTCTCCCTGCTCAACTAGAGGTCGGAATGGAACAGGTGTACTCTGAATGCAAGGATATTGGAAGCAGAACCAGTGCCCATCCCCTTCCCTTGTTTGAGCCTCGCATGTTCTTTTTCAGGCATAGGCAAACTCGGCCCTCCAGATGTTTTGGGACTACAATTCCCATCATCCCTGACCACTGGTCCTGAAAATTAGGGATGATGGGAGTTGTAGTCCTAAAACATCTGGAGGGCCAAGTTTGCCTATGCCTGTTCTTCTTGAATACCTGAAGAAGAGTTATAGGAAGTGGAGGTTCCAGACATTCTTTTACCAAAGAATTACAGAGCAAAAGGAGAGCAACCAATGGGATTAAACTCCATGCAAAAATGAACAAGATCATGCCATTTAAAAATGTGTTGTTCAGTTAAGCCGAGGGGCAGACCCTCCCTATTTTCCAGGGACATCCCTGACTTAGAGAAGCTATCCCAGTTTTTGATTTGAACCCAGAATGTCCCACTTTTCCTTGTTGTTGTTGTTTAGTTGTTTAGTTGTGTCCGACTCTTCGTGACCTCATGAATCAGAGCATGCCAGGCACTCCTGTCTTCCACTGCCTCCCGCAGTTTGGTCAAACTCATGCTGGTAGCTTCGAGAACACTGTCCAACCATCTCGTCCTCTGTCGTCCCCTTCTCCTTGTGCCCTCCATCTTTCCCAACATCAGGGTCTTTTCCAGGGAGTCTTCTCTTCTCATGAGGTGGCCAAAGTATTGGAGCCTCAGCTTCACGATGTCCTTCCAGTGAGCACTCAGGGCTGATTTCCTTCAGAATGGATCGGTTTGATCTTCTTGCAGTCCATAGGACTCTCAAGAGTCTTCTCCAGCACCATAATTCAAAAGCATCAATTCTTCGGTGATCAACCTTCTTTATGGTCCAGCTCTCACTTCCACACATCACTACTGGGATGTCTGGGATTCCTTAGGATGTCCCTATTTTCATCAGAGAAATGTTGGAAGGTATGGAGTTATTCAACTCCTGAGCTGCCTGAAGGCAATCCTATATAGGGAAGGTTTTTTAAAAATGTTATATTATGTATTTATATATGTTGGAAGCTGCCTAGAGTGGCTGGGGCAACCCAGTAAGATGTGGGGGGTAGAAATAGTAAAATTATCATTATGGAATAGGACGTCCCTATTTTCATTGGAGAAATGTTGGAGGGTATGGAGGGATTGTACCTAATGAAGTAATGCCATTTGTAGAAGGATGTCAGCTTGTGCAACAGAACTTCCCCTACCTCTCCTTCCCTTGCATGTCACCTCAAAAAGTTTGTTCGAGCTGTTTCTACAACACACTGAAATAGATTGGGAGACACAGAGGGTGCTTGGGGAATGAGAGGGCAGTTCCACCGCAAGTCATTGCATGACTGTATACCTGCCAAGTGCCCTGGAAGGAACGGATCATCTAATTTTTTCATGTGAGATCTTGGTGGTCATTTTGGGTGCAGAACTCTCACTCTGAAAAAAGCACAAGATCTCACTGGAAAAATCTTTTTTGGAGGGGCCAAGAGCAAAGTGTGGGTCATGTGACTCACCTGGGAACGTGTATCAGAAGACACACATCCTGGTTTGAATCTGAAAAAGTTGGATGGTATGTGAATACAATGATTTTGTTGGATATATCAAAAAATCCTTATTGTTAATCTGGTTTATCCATTACTTGGAAGTAGGTTAAGTCGATTGGCTCTTTCATCTAACATGTTGGTTTCATTGTGTTCAGTGGAGACAGTGTGGGCCAGCAAACTGCTTCCATTAGGCCTATGATACGTAAAGATGTATTGATATGGGTGTAATAACATAGAGGACCCCCTGATCATTGCATTGTTATTGATGAAGGAAGTGGAAAACTGTAATGGGTGCTGGAAAACTCCTGAGTGAAATAGAAGAGATCAAATGAAATGGCCTGGGAAACTATCAGTGAAGGGTATGAGCGTGTGTAAGAGACAGAAAGAGAGATTACAAACTGATGTTATGTGTCGACTTGTTTTAAAAATCTTTCTCCAACATGTTGCATTTTAATACAACCAGGCTGGCCTTTGGCAATTTACCAGTGACTACCACTTCCCTGTACTGCGTATTGCCACAGTACTTCTATGATGCATACATCTGGGTGCAATGCATAGCATTACCCAGGCTGATACTACTAGCGGGGAGTGTGTGCCTTTCTCTGTTACAGTAATAGATGAGCTTGGCTTCAGCTCCAGCTGCCACAATTATTTATGGGAAGCAAGTTTATGATAATAAAACCTCCACATGCTTACAAATCGCCTAGCATTCATATGGTTGTCTTGGAAAAAAACCAACCGGTAGATATTTCTTATGCTGGTTTTCAGTCTTAGACTTACAGTGCAATTCAATCATCCAAGGAATATGCTTCTGGGCACTGGTAAAACCCAGGAAGTTTCTATGATTATAAGGTGCACTGCTCTTGCTGGGTTGGAAGAAGTGAAGGGTGCTGAAAGGAGTTGATCTAATAATCTTTGTGGGCGGGGGTAAAGAGAAATAGAGAAGCCAGATGGGTGGGGTATAAATAAATTATTATTATTATTATTATTATTATTATTATTATTATTATTATTATTTGTTGGGAGAGGAAGCTTTTTGTCATCTCATAATGACAAGCCTCATCCACATGACACAATTCTTAGATTTCACCCAATGCCCTAAAAGTTGTTTAAAATGACCACTCTCACTTTTACCAGAGACAAATGGCCCTGAAAAATACTCCTCTCTCTCTCTCTCTCTCTCTCTCTCTCTCTCTCTCTGTGTGTGTGTGTGTGTGTGTGTCGGGGAACAAGATTTGGCCCAACGCTCACATGCTATTCATGGAAATTATCTACCTCATTTTTAAAAAATTGGGACCTCAGACATTGCTGGACTACAACCATCACCCCTAGCCGATTTAGACAGTCAACAGGGATGATGGGAGCTGTAGGCCAACATTTGAGGACCAAAGCACAGTAGCGGCTGCTGAGGCGGCATGGGTTAGACTCCATTGTTCTCCCAGCTTCACAACACAACATGTGACCATGAGATGAAGGGGTGAGGCATGGGGAGCTCGGCAAGTTGTGGCAGATTGGCTCCACTGCCATGTACCACATTGTGCTGAACTCTGTGTACCTCTCTCAGTAAACAGCAGTAACCTGCTGCATGGGGAAACCAGGGGAGAGCTAGGGAGCCCCAGCCTCAATGGCTGCTACTGTCCAAGGGTGAAAAGCTCTGATCTACTTGGGCACCAAGTCTTTCTTTCTCTCTCTGTCTCTCTCTGTCTCTCTCTTCCTTTCCCTCTGCCTCTCCTCTTTCTCCTGAGTGTGCAGTACATCCTCCTGAATTTTTGGGTTTCCATCCAGGAACCATGGTGGTTATATTGGCTCCTTTCTCACCAGAAAGGTGAGATATAATTTTTACTAGTGGTGTGCTTGGGTTTCATTGCTTCAGGTGCTCTTGAACTGAGGGCGGGTGGGAGAGTTCTGCCATCATTATTTGCCTCATGACTGGCCATGCTTCAGGGTGTATGGATTGCGCATATTGCTGCTCACTTCTGCCAAGGTATTGTTTACATTCTTTCTATGCTTTCAGACATGTTCAAGAAGAATAGGAATCATTGTGCCTTGCCTTTTATGTTTTGGATAGGATCACATCACTGGATTCATGAAGCATGAGCCATTGACTTTCTGAATAGGAGTTTTACATGCACTAATGTTCCAATAAAAGTTCCATAAGACATATCTTTTCTACAGTAGTATTTTCTTTGTGTCCAGTGAACTCAGGGCTAATTCTTTTGAAATATTCTTTCCGATACGCAACAGCAAACTTTACATATATGCAGTTTAGTACAAGCACACACACACACACACACACACACACACACACAAATATTCACAATTATTTAAAACAGTTTACTTGCAGCCATTGTTGGAGACTCTGCTTCTGATATCACTATTATTTCATGAGCAATTTGCAATTGCTTCAGTGACAAAAGTAGCTCAGTACTTGGGGGAAAGAAAGGCAGAAAGAACCAGCAATCCCCTTAGAATAAGTCTGTTTTATGAATCTGGAAAATAACAAGTAATCATTGCTTGTTATACTTTTTGACAGCTTAAGTATAAAAAAAAAATCAATTACTATGAAACTAGTATCCAGATTAATGTTGAAAATAAACCTGCTTCTAAGGGTACCTGCTAAAAGAGCATTGATTTTTTATTGTTTGAGGGAGGCTAGCTATATTTAATTTCTTTTATTGATTTTTTCCTTAAGCCCTATATTCGATGCATGTGAGATACAATGCAATTTCTTATAGGGAAGCAATGCCCAGTGTCAGACTTGTGAATTAATTTTACAGGGGCGAGAGCAATGCTTAGTAATTTGCTGAGTATTTCAGTGCAAAGCTGGTAATTCCCCTCCCCCCCTTTATTATTTATAAATATCAAGAGGTCCAGAACTGGGCAGGCTGGTGTGGGTTCAAATGAGAGGACATTGCAGTAATTTCTAACAGTATGACACATCAGCACACACCTTTCACATTTCTCATCTACTTTGAATGTCAATGACTAGAGGGAATCCATGCAATTCACACAAAAAGGAGCACACCGGTTTTTTTTCTTCCAAACTCTCTGATTCTAAACTTTTTAAAGAAAACAAACAAACAAACAAACAAACAAACATTTAACAAAACATTGCAATTAAATACCCTGGTGCTAAATGTTAGGTTTTGAAGCCACTCCTGTCCTTTAAAAGAAATTCCATAAAATAATCTGCATCTAGCAGCAGTTATGAGAGGAATTTTAATGATGCCTGCGTCAGCAAAATGAAAGCAACGTCCTTGTGGTAAGAGAAATGCAAAGGTTCTCCCCCCCATCAAACAAATTTAAAATACATTAATGCCATGACGAAGGGGAAGAGAGTGAAATGGCTGAGGCACTGTGCATAATAGTTTGGCTCCTTCAATGATGCTTATTGTGTGGTGGATTATGAGTCACTCCAAGCCGCCGCCGTGGCTCTCCTTGTCTCAGTATGCTGGCTACGGTGGCTGTTCTTTGCACAGCGAGCTGCCTGGTTTCCGCAGATAGCTCAGGTGATGGGTTGTTCAACGGTAAACCACTAATGCGATGTTGCTGAGAAATGCTGCCTGAAAGCGGGAAGGCGAAAAAATCTGACATGTGAAGGTACTGTATGGTCAGAGCCAATTTACTCTAGGAAGTAAAACATCATACTCCATCTCACTCAAACAGACGCAGGCCTTACCCCCTCAGAGGAGATGTTGGTGCTTAATAAAGATGTCACAGCTATAGCTGTGATGGCCTGATTACTTCTGAGCCTTCATCTAATCGTTTAACCTGTTTGAAATGGGGCAGTGGGTGGCAGTGTTACTCTGCAGCTTCCCAAAATGGCAGGCAAGCCATTTCTTCAGGGAGGAGAAGAGGAAGTTAGACACAGCAGTGAAAGGTGGGCTCATTTGCAAGAGGCTCCTGCGTTGACATCCAAGCTTATTAATCAAATATCATATTCTCCTTTCCTTCTTTTTTGACAATAGCAATATAAGGATGGGCACACTTGTCAATTCCCCTTTTTCTCTCCTTTTTTCCAGTCATCAAATTCAGTTTTCTACATTTATTTGTTTCTTTGTATGTTTAAAATATCCTTGTGAAGATTCACCAGCGTTTTAGTGTAGATTTCTCCTAATATAGACATTTTTGTATACAGTTTTGCCTAATGCACATGTTTTTGCAAAGCACATTCCCTCCAATACAATGCATTTCTGCAAAAAAATGGCAAAAATGTGTGAATTTTAAAGGGTGGCTGTGTTTCGGTTATCGTATTGTTCTGGCAAGTGTGAATTGGGTAGGTTCACTTTTAAATGCAACCTGAATTAACAATTTGTCCCCCATCTCTTGCAGCAAGTGATGAGGGATGCATCACTGGTGCAAATAAGATATTATCAAGAGTTTTGGTTTACAACAAAAATGGAAGCTGGGTAACAGTATTTCACAATTTGTTGTGTTATAAATATTAGGGAGGGCAATTTGTTTATCAAGTGGTTTTTTTCTTTAAAAAAATGTTTCGAGGTACTCTCATTTTCCTACTCATATTGAAATACTGCCCCTCAATGAGGCCAAACTTAGATTCACAAAATGTTTAGGGGTATGTGTACCCCTGTGTCCCCCCCCCCACCGAAAAAAGCACTGTTTTTACCAATATGATTTCTTCCTGGCCAACATGTTTAGAAGTTTTACAACCAAGGCACATTTACTTAGCAGTAAAAATGCAATAAGACTTAAAACGTTACTGGAAATATTTAATTTAAATTTTCAGTTTCCACACAAAAGAAAAAAGACAGCTTGTCAGTAAATCTGAAGTATTTAGGAAAGTAATACGCTTACTAAATTGTAGGCAAGTAAATACTGGACCACATATATATGGAAAATTGGTAGCATAATTGTGCACACAGAGGACATTTTTCATAAATGTATCACAGCACTAGCATAAAAGGAACAGGCAGTTGTAAATAATCACATTAACTTATTTTAATTGGAAGTCTAACTAATAAGAGTGTACTGTTCTTTAGCAAAATAACAAAAGAGCACATATGGAACAAAATGTATCAAATTAAAAGTACAAATTAGGGATGTTTCATGCTGCTGTAAATTAAAGTGTTTGAGAGCCTATATAAAAATTGTTGCTTTGAAATCAAAACATACTCTGGTTATTTTTCACACATTCTTTCAAGCGCCTCTTAGCACCACCAGGAACACTGATGGTGGTCTCATCATGACATTTTACCTTCTATGGACTCATATGTTCCAGATTTGAGAAACTCCTTTCACAGTCATGATAAGCTGATCACCACGAGTGCTTCACACAATGTTGGCATCAGTTTTTGGAGCATATCTGCCAGTAGGCAATTTTGCTTTCATTAGTGGGGTTGATGGGTACCTCCTTCACCAAGGAAAGTATGTCTTGTGGAGTTGTGGTGTTGCATATTGCAGCCCTGACACAGCACTGCATGTCCCAGCCACATACCAGCCGCTGAATGCCTGTCTGGTAACAATACCGTACTGTTACAGAAAAATTTGATTCAGCTGGAAATCTATGCCAACATGACGTATCAATTTTGCCTTTGCTATGAGCAATGAGTACAGTGCCACAGTCAAGGAATCAGAGAAAGCAATGTTTGTTTTAAGTCAATACTTTCTATAGTAACTGCAGTATAGAATATGTTCCCCACAACAACAGAGGTGCATAATTAATCTTTGAATAGCATGTGCAAACCCAATACTAATACCCAGAATGCTTGTGATATCTAACACAGACATTTACACCCACATGTCTATTTACCTATTCATTAGCTTGGGGTAACAAAGGATAGACTTCCTTCAGAAAGCTCCCACCAGTAGTTGGATTAAGTCTACATTTGCATTATATGGGAAACATCCTCAGTCACTTGTCAGTGTGTCCTGATTGGCCAGAGACCCCTGATGACCTCCCACCCTGCCTTTCTGCAGTGGGAGAAGTGTGTTTTGATATCTGCTGATAAATCCCTGCTGTTTGTCATTTATCATCCCTTCCATCCAGCCCTCTGTTTTAGAGCTAATGCCCATTAGGAACTTTTCTACACTAGATATCTCTTAGCGTCCACTTTGTCCAGTCTTCTTTCTGGGTTCCCTTCTCATCATAGGAATCTTTCTATTAAATTATTTTCTGTTATGCATTGCTCCCTAACTACACCCCTGTCTATTTATTCCCCCCACCCAACTGTGCTATCCTCCAGTCCTCTCTATCTGGCTGGCCGCTGGGCTTGCATACTCAGAACTTATTATCTGGTTTTCTTCTCCCCAATGCTTTCTTTTTAACCCCTCCTCTTATCTTTCTCAGAAATTGGGATATCTCTCCCTAAATAGGGATTCCATGTACACATATGCATCTCTCCTTTCCCTTCTGGACACCCCACATAGAACCCATTAAACTCTCTCAAATTCATATTTTTATTTTATTTTATTTTATTTTATTTTATTTTTGTATTCAGCCCACTAAAATAGAAGGTTTGCTATGGAAGATTAATGTCTTCGGGTGCAATCTACCACATACCACTGTTTTACAGCTTTCATTATTTAAATGAATGGATGTAGCAAGGCTTCAGTGCTTGGTGGATTACATACCTTCAAACATCTGTCTGAAATGCCAGTGGAATCAGATCCATCTTAGAAAACAAATTTGTTAGAGTCCCAGGCATGACGTCTGCCTGGAACAGAATATATTTTCTGGAAAAGCGGATGTTAAGACAAAAAGAGAGAGGAGAAACTTGAAGAGCAATTTGCTAAAGACAATGAACAAGACTTTAAAGACATTGGAAGCAGGAGGAAGTGTGGCACTGAGAAGTCAAAGATGTGAAAGGAACATTGAAGGGGGACAAGGGGATTCAAAAGTGGTTAACTGTGGGAATGTTGGCCTTCAGCGTGGAAAGTGTTGGTGAGATGAAAACATCTTAACCAGTCATTGGCAACCTGGTTTTGTACTACATCTCCCATCAGTCTGGCCATGTTGGTTGGAGATCATGTGAGTTGTAGTCCAAAGCATTTGGACAGCACCAGTTTGGCAAAGGCTGATCTATTCCCTTGGTGTGTGTTTTTAAAGAGCATCAGGAGCAATTTTAAGCAAGGATAGAAAAAAATGGTTTAAACTAACTGATTAATTACACACTGTCATTAGGGGTGGGTGGCATTCAGTCAAGAACTATTAAAAGAACTCAAATGTAGAGATACGTTTTGAAATCCATCTTCCTCTGCAACATAGTTGTGGTTCCAGCTACACAAGGCAGTTCAATGATGGATGCTGTTTATCTGACAGAATTTGACTGCCTCACAGTGATTCAATATTAGCATATGGTTATAAGTGTAGGAAATAAAACTGTACTTTGAAAGTATTAATTTGATACGTAGAGGGTTGGATTGAGTATAGCCCTCCACTCACCAGATTATTCCTGCAAAGAATGCAATTTTCTACTTGGGATCCAACCTATCATGTTGGAAAGGAATGTTCTGCAGCAGCCAATAAACGTATGTGCTGAATAATGGGGAATGAATATGGAGCCCAAAAGCATGATTGATTAATGTCTGGCAAGTTGCAGAATCTGGGAAACTAACATTTTAAGGCCCGTTCCATGGCCAATAAGCATGAGACACCTTTGTCCGGCAGCACTGTGGCCCATAGATTGCAGCAAAATACTGGGCAAGGTTTTGCCCAATATCTTCTCTGTGTGATGGGCTTGTGGGGAAAAGCTGTCCCGTGAGCTCTTGCTGAAGAGGGAAGGGGAAGTCTATATAAGGCTGCTTCTCCTGGAGCTCACAGTCATTTTGCTTTGAGAGCTTCCCACCTGCCCACTTTCAGGTTAGTGTGTTTACTGAGCAATTTTGGGTCGTTGGTTCACAGGGCCGGAAATGATTCGGCTCCCCCCCACTTGATTGGCACTTGGTTGGGGTCGTCCCCCCACCTTTCCCTCAGTGAAATTATGGTTTTCCTTTGTTAGGCAAAAGTACATTGTATGAGGGCAGAAATGGCATTGGTCAGGATCAACATAGTATAGGAGGGCCCCATAAGGCAAACCCAAGCTTGGCTTGCACCATGGCAAGGTTCAACATTGGCTAGTTCTCATCATAGAGGTTTGGAGTGATCCAAAACCAGCAGATGCATTCCATCAACATGGGGCTTGTGGAATGATGAACTGATCCTGGGTCTCAATGCCATGCCAACCCTTGCCCTGCCTGCTGCTGTCAATAAAAATTTGGTCTGATTTTATCCCACTACCTTTCTACAGACTGGTTATTTTGCTGCTCTCATGGGTCACATAATGTGCCTGCCTGGGCAATGGAGGGCGATGGTACTATAGAAGACTTAATTGCTTTCTCCAAACAATGGCAATATTTTGTAAGATGCACCACTACAAAATAATAATAGTTGCTGTGTATCAGACACGTTTTAAAATCTTTTATTGTCCCTTTCTCTTTGCTTTTTTAAAATACATATTTAACACTCCACGTTTGTTGACTGTGTTCACTGCAAGCTTCTTCTTTTTTATTTTTAAATAAAACTAAATAAATAATTTTAAAGAAGAAAAGTAGAGATTTAGATAACAGAACGTATACAGAATTGATAAGGCAGAGATTAACTGCCAAGCCATCAACTTGTGAAAATCAGTATATCTTCAACATTTATTAAATCTTCTTGTTTCTGAAATGTTGGCTGGGAAGTGCAGGCTAAATGACATGTCTTTAAAAAAAAAATTAAAAAAACAAAAGTGGAAATGCTGCAAATCTCACAATCTTAATATAGATCTTAAAGGTTGTATCTTGATAATTACAGGCAACCTGCTAAAATGTCAAGTAATGTGACAAGGACCGGAATACATATGTTTAAGCCACATTGCAATTATTGACTTAAACACTTGAGCTTCCATTTAAGATGACAAATGAAATTATGGCATCTAGTGCAATTTCATTATTCTTCCTAAGCATAAACACTTGGGGCACTTGGAAAGCAAGCCATGAAATGAAATGAAACAAATTTGGTGTTATCTGTTAAATTGTATTGCTTTGTCTTTTGAGAAATTGGGAAAAATTGTGTACAGAGTGGGATGGATATATGGTGTCATGTGCAGGCATGGGCAATTCCTCAGTCATTAAGGGGCTGAATTTGCCATGTGCTTTTTTGAAGCCATAATGGGAGCATGTGGAGGAAGTACTCCAGCATCTGGCCAGTGGCAAGGGACAACTGAACAACCAGGGGGATAGTCACATACCTTTCTAAGTGGTGGTAGAAACCATACACCCATACAAGTGTAACAGCAAAAGATTAGTCAGTTATCATTTGCATATGGAGGATTGGTTTGGATTGCTTCCCTAATAGACCTTTGGGGCTCACTTTTTTTCACCCATACCATGACATGTGAGGGTGTGACATTAATTTGGTTAGGCTAACAGGCAATAAAATCCTACCTTATTCTTCTTTACCTTGGTCACAGCAAACAAGGACAACAGGCAGGGAAGAAGATAACTTAGATACCCTGGTGAGCAGCCTGGTTACCCAACCTACATTACATTGTTAGCTGGCTCCAGGTGGTGGGGTAGGAAGAAGAGTACTGACCTTTCATTGTGGACTCTATCCCATACCCATGCTCATCTTTTCTTGTCTGCTCATCCTAAGGGTGAGACAATGAGGGATCTAGCATGAGCAGACAATGAAAGTCATGGTTCGGCCAGTTGGTTGCAATGACCCTTTGGCCAATCCATTGAACCACTTTGTTATTGTCCAACAGAGAGGCAGAGGGAGACCTGCACATGAGTATGATGCTCACTGTAGATTCTTATGGTTAACATGTTGTACCCCTTCCATCCAAGTACTGTCTTGTATCTTTATACTGTGGTAGGGAGACATACTATCATTAGATCCTAGAAAGATCCTATTGAAGATAGTTCCATGGCTGAAGCTATGGAAATGGACCTTTGTCTGCTGTACCCCTTCCATCCAAGTACTGTCTTGTAGCTTTATACTGTGGTAGGGGGACATACTATCATTAGATCCTAGAAAGATCCTATTGAAGATATTTCCATGGCTGAAGCTATAGAACTGGACCTTTGTTTGCTAGCTGACTGGTACTAATCTAGAGCATTACCAATCAATTTCTGGACCGTCAGCTATATCTTAATGGTCCCAGAGCCTATCCCCAACATATAAGAGAACTGTTTTATAAGCAGAAAGGCAAACTGATTCTGAAGTTAGGAGATTCTGCTACTGCCAGCATTACTTTTTGAACCTTTGTGGAATGATTGCTTTCGGAAGAAGCTTAATGTTGTTTAATCCATTTGGGAAGTATACCGCAGTGCTATATTAACTAATATTTCACAAAGCACTGAAATAGAAAGCAACATTGTTGATTTTTTTTCTTCATCTTCCATATATATTTTGGTCAGCAGTACAAAAGAAAAGAACACCAGAAAGATGATACGATCTCATAGCCTAGTTTCTATCGCTTTGATGTTGTTGAGGTTTGACCATCTTTTTTTTTTTCATGCAGTAACAGTTAAGAGTTTTATTGTCCCAATTAATCTTAAGATCCCACTAGGGGAAATGGAGCAGATCATTGTTCTCAAGTTGTTTATATATTTAGAAAGAAATGTGTCTTCTGCTACGGATATCTCTGTGCTTTTAGGCAAAATTATGTTTTCAACAAGTACCAGTTTAAACCTCTTCTAAATATTTTTCTGAATAAACATCCGTGTTGTGTAAGATCTGGATTCAGTTCACATCTCACATTTAAAGGTGAACCTCTATCTAGCTTTATTCAATTATTTTAAGCAGCAAATCAATAATTATGAAGATGACACTTGATTCATGGTGCAATCTGACTGTGTGCTATTGAACTGAAGTGGCAATATCTTATAGAAAGGTATAGTAAATATATATTTAAAGTCCCATGTATGCTGCTCACTCAAATGGTTTTTCTCTCCACCAGCGGCAAAAATTCCAAAGGAAACAGCAGTGGGCCTCGTGAGAGGATCTTTACAGTTATTTCACAACTAGCTGAGGACAGGGCAACTCCCTACTTTTCAACTATGCTGCCAAGATCCTGCAAAAGAGAATTGGGTTGCTCAAAGGAGCAAGAGTTGTGTAATTTCCTGTAAAGTTTGTGAATGCTAAGTAACTCAGTGTCAACTAGAGTCTAAGCAATCCAGACCCTCCCTCCCATTTCTAATTTCCATCTTTAATTTATTGAATGTATTTGTATGCCACATCCCACTTAACGAATCCCTAAGTGGCTCACAGGCAATAAGCAACAGAAAAAGCACATCGTAGTGACAGCATAAGTCATATAATTAAAAAGTCAATAAAACAATTATAAATTGCATTCAGTAGAACAATACTGGCAGAACATCAGCTAAAAAGTAAGTCAAACATTATTACATTCTCTCTCTCTCTCTCTCTCTCTCTCTCTCTCTCACACACACACACACACACACACAATAACTCAATAATCATTTTGTCAACTCAATCCATTTCAATTCAGAGCTAACATACAACAAGACCCTGGTCGAATAGAAATACCCACAACAGTACTTTGACAAGCACTCATTCTCCCAACCCATCACTCACACTCCCAACCCATCACTCACACTCATCAGTCACATAGACTGTCCTCCAAACTCTTTTCAACTGCACTTGCCAAAACAATATGAGAACTGAAATACACCCACCATTCAAAATTCACACTTCTCTGAATTATGCAGTGCAATTTTCCAACGAAACAATGTTCACAAAAATGCACATTTTAGATGGAATTATGCATAAAAATAAATATATTAGTGGAAATGTTTGTGGATTATTTAGGTCTTTAAAAAGTTACATGCCACTATTCATCGGCTAGGTTTCAAAGAGGAAAACAACAATAAAAATTATACAACATGCAAAATTTAAAACATAGATCAAGCCTCAAATATTTAACAATTAAAAATTTAAAAAATAAGCAGTGGGATAAAGTTCCAAATAGTTAGGTCCACTACAATGAAGGCACAGATCCTCATGTTAATGGCCCATGGGGGAGCACTATTAGTGCTCCCCCGGATGATATCAGGGTAAGGCGGTCCTTAATGTATCCTGGGTTTAGGCCAAGGCTTAGGTATTTATGGCTTTGTACACTAGTGCCAGAACTGTGAACCTGGCCCAATAGCAAAGGAGAAGACAGGACGGCTCTTTTAAGCAGTTACAAATATAGGAAACTTTAAAATGGAATGGATGAAATAATTTTGGATAAAAAATAAAAAGTGAAAGAAGGGATAGGCTCATTTTTTCTTTCCCATTTTTTTAGCAGATCAAAAAAAAATTGTATAGAATTTAATGGGAATGTTTCCCTCTGTTTAAATGTTTTTATTCAGTTTTACAAAAGTATCAAAATGACATGAACACATGAACAGATATTTGTAACAAAAAATGTTAAAATCATAACTCGATTCATATGCAGATATTGGTAATTTGGTAAAAAAAAAGAAAAAAAGATTTATTTTTTAAAATACACACATCTAGCTGTGTGAAAAAACAGAGGACTATTTCTAATACAAAAAGAGAAATGTGTTCATTTTAGCTGTGACACCATTGCTGCATAAAGTAGTATCATTATCGGTAGCCAACATCTGTGCAGTACCATCCTGCATGATACTAGTGTTCTGCATCTCCCATATAAGTAGGTTTTAAGTAGGGATTAAATGGTATCTGGATAAGAAATCCCCTGAGGATGGCATAGAAAAGTAACCATTTTTATGAAGCCAATGGATGCTCCAAATCATTGTTATTTAGGCAAAACAAAGCAGGGTGAACCAAAAGGGATACTCTCTTTCTCAATATCTCTATATACTGGTATATGGTTTGGCAGGAACTACAAAGTTTTTAATTTGGTTTTTCATTTAATTTTTAAGCCAGAATCCTTCAACCATAACAAAACCTCAATAGTGGGGGGAAAATAGTTGATCAGTGCAGTAGCACCTTGATTTTTAGCATTGTAAACTGTGCTGTATGTAAAATATAAAATACATATTAGAATTATGGCTTATGTAAAATATGTAAAACATAAAATATACATTAAAATACCAATGAAACCAAATATTAAAAACAAATTAAGCTTAAAAAGGAATTACAGAAATACTGTATATAGTAAAAATAAAATTGCATATTAAAATAAATGTCAAATTTCTTATCTATGGTATATATGCTTTACTATTTATATGGACTCTCCACTTCTGCTTCTGTAATCATGATCCCCTCAGCCGAAAACTGCTAGCAGAAATTGGCCAAACGAAAATGATTATCCAAGTCACAACCATGAGTCAATGTGTTCACATGGTATCCAAAACTGCTTCTCTTTATTCTCTTCTGCTTTATTGTTAAGGAAATATTTTTGCAATTGCAATCAGGGAAATATTTATATGGCAGTATTACAACACATGACTGACACAACTTTAAGTAATGGAAAATGTGGCAACCCATTCATATGAGGTGGTGAGAAGCCGGTCAGACCAGTCAACTCCTCTGGTTTCCAATTTACTTGTCCTTCCAAGTCATTGGCAATGATGATGAAAGTCCTCCATACCTGACAGAAGGCCTTCCTACATAATTTCCTCCTCAAATACTACTTTAATGATGGAAGGGAGATTGAGAAAGGGAGATCCCACTGAGGTACAGGGGTGGGGACAGGCTTCACAGGAAATTTCACAGCCCTGCTCTTGTAAATAGTCAAGATGAACAGAGCAATCCTAACTTTTCATGGCACTGGTGGTGGTGGTGAGGAAATCAATGCCATCACCTTCCCATTTTGTTGTCGCCATGGCACACAGTAGGCTTTTTTCCTCCTTTTCCTCTCCCATTGACTAAAATAGAAGGGGATTAATTAAGCTACTTGTGTAGCATCCTTGCATTTCCATTTGTGTGTGAGAGAGGTAAGCGAGGGGCTTTGGGTTTGGCAGATCCATCCCTATCCCCAATCTGTCTTCAAGATGTTTAGCTTCCCACAACATTAAGCCCTTGATGCCTGCGTACCAGGAGCACTCTGGTTGCATAAATGTGGGTGCTCTGTAGGTGGACCTCCATCTTTTCTAGCCCTGTAGCATTTCTGCTGCTTTCTAAAGCCCTTCATCTGGCTTTCAGGTAGGGCTTCAATTGTACTCTAAGGCTGAAACACTTTGCCCACTTCCCTGAACTCAATGGGACTTGCTTGTGAGCAAAGGATTGTACTGTGTGATGCTAAAAAAAATGTATTTTAAGAGTTAATTCTAGTGACGTCTTTTTATACCTCATAATGGTTCGGAGTTATCAGTAAAAGAGCTTCTGGGGGTCCTTTTACTGGACTATGTAAATTACAGAAGATCCTGTAATAGTTAAAAACAGTGACAGCCCCAATGACAAAGCTTCCTACAAAGGAAGCCCATCGAAGCCAACAAATTTTGGGAAGATATTGCAGTACTTGCAATATTGCAGGGAGCCAGTATGGTGTAGTGGTTAGTCTCGTAATCTGGTGAACTGGGTTCGATTCCCTGCTCCTCCACATGCAGCTGCTGGGTGACCTTGGGTTAGTCACACTTCTCTGAAGTCTCTCAGCCTCAGGGAAAGGAGATTGTTAGCCACTTTGAGACTCCTTCGGGTAGTGATAAAGTGGGATATCAAATCCAAACTCTTCTTGTTCTCCTTCTTCTACTGCTACTACTACTTCAGCCTTCATCGGCTGTCATTTTTGCAGTTAATGTTAAAAGGCTTTGGCACACACATTTGAACAGCCGTATTTTTTCCTAAAAATAATTTTGATTCTTGAATTTATCTGAAATGCCTACTGAGTGTTACACTCCCCCCAAAAAAATGCAACTGAGAATGAGGCCATTTGAAAAGCTCAGTGGAGACAGTTTGGTGTGAAATTCCAAAGAAACAAAGCATTTGCATACTGAATGTGGTGAGGGGAGCTGCATTTTGTTAGGTCTGTACATTATGTTTTATTAAGACATCACATCTTGAAACTCCTAATCAAGGCAAAGTAAGAGGCTTGAAATCATTTTATCCGACTAAGCTGAGGCAGCCTGTTCAATTATCATCATAAAAGGAAATGGCTTTTGTTCTGCAGTTCTATGCAATTGGTTTTCAATAATTACCTTTATGTCTCTTTTCACTATCTGGTTTACAGAAAAGATCATGGTGCATGTACAGTTTACGTATTTTTTTTTAAAAAAAACAACCAATATCTTTATAAATGCCAGTAACCCTTTAGCTCTACATTCGCTGCATATGTTATAGCATCCTTTGCCTTTGACTGACACGGTCAACGGTTCATCACATTTGCACCTCAGAGGCAATTGTTGCCCATTCATGTGTGAAAGTAGTAAAGTCTATTTAGATTAAATTGCTCAGGATCATCATAGATTGGTAAGGAACAAATCACAACATTTCTGATGAAAGAAGTCTGTTGTTGCTTTCCACCTCAAATATGCTTAAAAGAAGAAGAAAAAGCCATCCTCAGACAGTTTTAAGCTCCTGAAAAGGAATCAAAATTAATCCTTTCAGGCTTAAATAAAAGCACGATGGCTATCAAGAAGATAATAAAAAAGCTGAGGAATGTAAGAAATGTGTTCCATGCCAAAGCCCCAAAAGGAAGCAATGAAGTAAAAGTTATATTTCCGTTAAATATATTTGCTGGTAAAAGAGAGGGGAAATGCACAAACACATAAAGAAAGGGAGAGCTAACCAATAACCGATATTCTAGAAGTAAAGCATAAATAATTTTGACTGGGGGGAAAGAGAACTGCAAGAATGTTAGTTAAAAGACCTTAGTTAATGCTTTCTCTTTTTAAATAAAGACAGTGTAAATATTTATGAAAGCTTAAATATGGGAAGTAGTCTTAGGTATTTGAGATTTCCACCCTCATACCCATGCATTCTTAGAATAGTTGAAGCTTCTTATAAATCGGGAATAGAGAATCTGTGACCTCCCAGATTTTGTTGGACTTCAGCTCCCATCAGCCACAGCCAGAATGGCCAACAGTCATGAATAATGAGAGCTGTAGTCAAGCAATGAAAGGCCACAGCTTCCCCCTCCCTGCTATAAATAATAACTCAGATAATACAACCTGATATCATTTTAAAATTAATTCCATAAAGAAATTGTAAAAAAAGAAAAAGATATTCATTGTTAGGTTCATGTGACTACTTTTTTGTCTGCTTCTTGACGCTGTTGTACAGTATAAGTAATAAATTGAGTCTCCCTTAAAGAGGGCACATATTGCAGTGAGACCTGGACAACCGACACGCTGTGTGTGGGTGGGTACATTTGGACAGCCACAACACCTGATTGGTAGGTCCCTCAAAGCAGGGTGGAATCTGGCCAATGGGACACAGTCTAAATGGTTCGAGGGACCTATTTATGCCCATGCATGTGACCCAGAGCTTCCTCTTTTGGTGCGTGCATTTGGAACACCTGCCCACCTCTCCCTACTTTTAGGGCTTTGCGCTTGACCTTGCTATGCCGTTGTGTGTCGTCGGTCATTGGGACAGGGGCACGACAGGAATTTTCCCCACTTGGCTGATTGGCTGTTGCCATTTGGGTTTTGCCTGCCACGTAGCAAATCGTCACAACTTGTAAGGTTGCGGATAGCCTCTGGTTCAGGTGATAGGGATGGGAGAACGCTCTCACCACCCCTATGTGAAGGGTATTATGTTAAAGAAATCCAGGGACTTGATGGTTTGGTCAACCCCTGAGAGGGGGTTGTGCCCGTGCCTGAGTCCAGGGGGACATTTGGGTGGCAGAGATAGCCCGTGCCCGGCTTTCTGCTTTTCTAGGTGTTTACCCTTGGCTGACCGATGCTGGTGCCCTGGGTCAGCGCTACCTGCATGGCAGGGAGCTAGTTGAACCAGAGCCTATGCAACCAGTCATTTTCTGTAATCAATAAAGTTGTGGCCTAAATTCTGCCAAAAACCAAACCTAAAATTTGAGTCAAGTGTGAATTTATTTAGGGGGAAGGTTTCTGGGTCTGAACACACAAAATATTTTAAAATGTGAGGTGCTTCTTAAAATGTTGCACAGCAAGTGTGCTATTAGCAGTTTCCACACACACACACACACACACACACACACACTCCTGCCAACAGTAAAATTGTAGATCTAGGACAATTTAAATGAGGACAGAGATAAGGATGCGCTATGAAGCAAAAAGTCATTTCAAAACCTCTAAAATGAGGATGAAATTGCAAATTGCTGATATTCCACAAAATAATGTCTCTACATACATTTTAAAACATATTTTAACTAATTCCCATAAATGTAACTATTAGATATTTAAGGAGAAAAACAAAACAAAGCAATGATTCCAGTCAGATTGCTGCACACGTTTTTAGCTTAATCATGCTAATGTAGCAGGGTAAGAATGAGATATGAAAAGGCAACAAAACTGTAGTAACACTGTATAATTGTATTTAACCACAGGAATGAGATGATGTACAAGGGCCACCAGACTTGCATGGTAGGACGCACTTCTTTGGGGGAAGTTATTTATTTTATTTCTTTTCTATTTAACAAGATTTATATGCCACTTTATTTTATTTTATTATTTTCTAAACCACATCTAAGCTGCTGATATGAATAATTAAAAATCAGCTCAGCAACTGTCAGAGATGATGGAAGCTATAGCCCAACTATATTTGCAGAGGACCACTGTTTTAGTGCATTTCAGTACTTTTCATTGCTGGTTTTACTGTGGTTTACACTGCTGATGGTTTTATTCTGTTTTAGTTTTTATGCCTGTGTTTTTTATGATTTTCATTAATATATATATACCTGTAAATCAGCCAGATAATTTTTGTTATTGGGTGGTATCAAAAGATTGGCAAATAAATAAATAAATAAATAAATAAGAGAAAGGATCAAATATTTATTGCTGAGAAAAAGCTTTTGGAGACACTTGTCCCATACCAATATGGTGCAAAAGGTCCCAGGCCATTTAGGCTCTAAATGTAATACTGTGCTCAATAGCTTCTTCTGCATTTTAATTCTGTTTTTACAGTTCTCCATCTAATAATGGAAAAAAGGATCTGTCTTTGAAAATTATCGGGGGGATTGGGTGAAATTATTGCGGGAAGGGTGCAGAGGTTTTGTCATGTTTGCCTTTACTTTGAGTGGTGTGGAGAGCTAGAGAAGCTGCAGGATGCTGTAAAAATATCTGCCGAGGAGAGGTGCATGAAAAAAGCCCATACGTGAACACGCCACCCATAGCCACCTCCTTGCAAGGTAAGCTCAGACCTCCACATCTACCAAAATGCTACAAAATTTCTGATAGGTCCTGAGTTTGAGGCAGAAAACCTGAAGCCTCTTTTTCCAGAGAAGAAAGTCTTCAAGAAACTGGAGGACAGATTTCAGCAGAGCCCTAAGTATGGGAACGCAACTGCACCTGTAAACACATCTTTCTCATACGGTTAAAGTGAGGACACACTTCAAGCCGTTTGGAAGGGTGGTGTGGCTAAAATGATTTAATGAGGGGAGCACTTATCCTTTGATTTCTGGAAATATCAGGCAAAATATCAAGAAACTTTTTTTTCTTCCTGCCTTGTTTTTCTTTGTTAAACTGTTGTTGCCATGGAGGCAAGCAGTGGTGGTACTCCTTGCATAATCTGGTGACATTCCTTCCCCTCACAATGGTCTGTAGCAGGAGGGAAAAAAACCCCTTCAGGGGACACTACTAGGCAAAAGCAATGGCTGCTCCCTATGTGTGGTGTGGTGCAAGGATATTAGGAGGCATTCACACAGATTACAAGCTTGGCAAAATAACATGATGAACCTCCCTAGGGAACTACATGCTAATGGTGGGATGGATGCACACAACATTCCAGGAAGCTCCATTAAGTCCTTCAGGGCAAAAGTGATGTTACCAGCCACAGAATGGCAAGCACTAGGTTAAATCCAAGTGATGTTACCAGTGATTGACCCCATTAAAAGTTATGGCCATTATATGCCTCACAACAAAGTTGCTTGACAGGTGTCAATGGGACACAGTTACTTCTAATGCTATTTGGATCGGGGTCAATAATGAGCTACATTTCTGTTCCAGATAATGCGACAGTTACAATACTTGATCCTCATGTGCAGCCTGAAGCACTTTTTTGCATGGCTTGTCCACACACTTTCCTTCCACACCCATAAGTATTTAAAAGTGTACTAGTTTCTGGCACAAGTTATATTAAGATGGAGTTTGATTCCAAAGGCCATTTGTGGAAATACAGGTTTAATACAAAGGAACACAGAAACTACCTCCACACATCTGCCCTCCAAACCAATGGTGGGTCTGTCCTTTTTCCAACATGAAATACGGCACATATCTACAGCGCAGTTCTGTGCATGTTTACTCAGAAGTATATTCTAGTGAACTGAACAAGACCTACTGCAATTACCGGTAAATATTGTAGCCTTGACTTTATTGCAGCCTGTGTGTTAAGAGCATGGTATCAATGAAAATGCAATATAATCACATCAGAGGGTGCTGAGAACTAACAAAAAAAGAAGAAAATGTGGGTGGGGGTGGGGTGGGGGTGGAGACAAATATCTGGCATTGCAGAAAATTGTTCTTTTGATGTATCCACCTTTATGCTCAGGATTTGAGATTTTGCCAGAATGTAGCAGGTGCACTACAAGTTGTGGGGGAAACCATGTGGATACGAACGTACACTGAATATTTGCAGGAAAATGTGGCGGTGTGTGCACGCCTGTGTTTTGCCCCCATGTATAATCCCAAATTAACCTGAAAAGGTCTGAAATTAGGCCTCAACATTAGCAGTATTAAATTTTAATTTAGCTCCTCACTGTATAAATACACTGCTGGCAGTGTTATACAAATGCACAGCAGCACATTAGTACTCAATACAAGATCTAATTTAAAAGCAAAATGCTTTTTAAAAAAGACTTCAAGTCAGCAACTTTTTGTGGAGGCAGGATCAGTTCACTTATGTAAATGTGGCATTTATACCACTTCATAAGACTGAAGTTTCTTTTCAGAGGCTTCTTAAGAGTGCTGCTTCTCTTTTGTGTGCAACATGCATCCAAGAGTGAGCCTGGACTGGTACTGTACTTTTATCATAATATGGTGCATGCAGTGCATTATTCCTTTCTTGTCTTGTCTTGCTTTACTGCATCTCTGCTTCTTTTGACTCTTTGCCATCACTTCGTTAGTTCATTTCAGAGCCAAATGTGCCAAACAAGAGCATTCTGCACATGGGGATAGGCTTTGCTAGATGCAGTCTGTTCACAACTAAGGGTGCTTAATATAGGGCAAAGCCTTGACTCCAACACTTCCTGGTACTCTATGAACCAAGCTCCATGTTATGCTTAAAGCACAATATAACCAGGTACTGGCTGGCTCTACTCCCCTGCCATCTGCGTATGGATTGCCATAACACAGGACTAGGGAACCTGTGCCCCCCCCCCGAAGTTGTTGGACTACAATTCTCATCTTCCCTGGCCACTGGCTATGTTGGTTGTGGTTAATGAGAGTTGGAGTCCAACATATATTTAGTTGGTTAGTGAATTTATATACCACTTCACGTTACAACAGACATCTCTATGCAATTTACAATCCCACCAATATGGAATCAATAAAAGACATACAAAACAAATGCTTTCAAAACCAAATGCTACTACTATTACTACAAATTCCACATTTTAAGTAGCACAATTAAATGCACCTCCCTTCCAACTCAACAGTTCTGTGATTCTATGAAACAATGTAAAACAGTTAAGTACCACAAAAACAAATCATATACAAAACATAAAAACCTACTATGAACCACCAAAATGCAACTGAAAGCGTCATAAAACTTTCATATATATTACAAAAAGTACATAATACAATCACCCAAATCATTGATCTACATGTTCACACTACACAAAATTAATTTCAACACACAATGCTCACATACATAATTACTCAATTCCCTTACACCCACCATAGTCTAGCCACTCAATTCTCGCTTCAGTAAAACACTCCAGTGTTGAACATACATAATAATGTCTTCCAAAATAATCCTTCCATACTACCTTTCCTGTGGCACCCTTCTGATCATGAAACATGCCCAGAGGCTGTGGGTTGAACCAGCTAGTGAAACTCCACAGTTACATTTTGTTCTTTAATTAGTTATCGATGCAGGGCTTGAATATTATTGGGATCAAAGCAGACAGGGAGGGAGGTTTCATTCTTTTCCTCCCTAGTCTTGTGTAGATGTCGGGTTTCCAGCCACCAGTGTGCTAGTTCTCCTGACGATGGTGGTTATTTATATATATAGCGGCAGATATGCATAATCAAAGAGCAGGAAACCTGGCAAAGATAAGGAACCAGTAATCCTTTTTTTTCTCTCCTGGACTCCAGTTCTGATCAGCCACACAGCCAGCATAACAAATTGTTATTTGTTTAAGATCCATGACAGGCATGAGGCAGGAGTATTCTCTTAGAAAGAAAAATGGTGTGAGGTACATTTTCCTACAGAATGTGGCAAAGTGCATTATAAGAAGTTGGATCCAACCCATCGTATAAGGGTATGTGTACAGTCTAAAGACATCTGACGGCTAATTATATCACAGAGTATTGAAGGAAGGCTTGGAGAAGTCACATAATCCTATTTTGCATTGGTCTTTCACCCCTCCCCTTGAACGGTAGAGGAAACCTTTAACTGATTGTTTCATTTTGTCAAACCACTTTTCATCATCATCCATAAGCAGGATAGAGATGGTATTGTGCTACTGAGGCAAAAAGGGGAAAGAAAGAGAGAAACTAAGACAAAGGAGGGGGAAAGACAGATGGGATGGTGTAGGCTGCAATGAACAACAACAAACGCATCCAAAGTAACAATTACATATACTGATGAGGCGGATCTTCTGTCTCTTCAACCTGGCAAGTCAATGAAGGGAAAACATCTTCCTCCCTGGAGATGAGGAGTTGCTCGCCTTCTCCTTCTCATCAGGGACCACAAAAGCTATTACCATCTTTCTGGTGTCATTGTAATCATGCCCAGTGATATCATTATTCTGACTGCAAATGCTGTGACAGCATCTATAAATATGAAGTGACAGCCCCGTCCTTCTTCCTTTTTTCATTCATTTGGTTCCCACAACACTTTACAATACAGTGAACCCACTCTCATTTGTGAAATTCTGCAGGGTTGTTTCTTTTCCATTTAATTTTTAATCAGCTTTTTGTGGATTAGTAAAGAAAACCGAAAGGCCTGATCAACACGTCAACTGACAATTATAACTTGGCATGCCTTCGGCTAAAATGATTTAACCCCAGTGAAGTCAAACAGGGTGAATGAACTATAAATCCAAGCATTTCAGCTTAACTGGTTTAGGCAGCTTTCCCTTCTTCTGCATGTGAGATGCAAATGCAAAAGAGGTGGCACAAATTATTTAGATTGTTCTTCCGAATATTTTAGTATCTATTCATGATAGTACTACTTGTAACATTGTTCCAAAATTCCATGCATATTTTGTTGGGTCCGCTCATGTAAGTTTGAAGAAAGCAACGTTGCAGCGTAACTACTGGCCCTGCCCTTTAATTCCTATCAACCAGCTAATGATGTCATTAGGAACACCAGGAACATCAGGAACAAGAGGCTATCCTGGGGGGTGAACCTGAAAGTAAACCGGTTTAATAAATATACAAGTTAGGCCCCAAATAGCTGAAAGACTGTCTCCATCCCTACAGATCTTTTCGGGTATTAAGATCTGCAGAGTGGGCTCTCTTGGTAATTTGTGGCAGAGGAGAGGGCTTTCAGGAGCGGTGAGTCAAGTGAATCACAGGAGAGGTGCACCAAGTATCTTCATTGCACAGCTATTGCCATATGCTGAAAATGTACCTCTTTGCCTTTGAGACATTTAAGACAATGTGTTTTGTGGGACCCACATCTTTTGCTGAAGTTATATTGGGATAATTTTACATGCTTTATTAACTGTAATGGTTTTCTTTATTAAAAAACACACACCAATAATTGCATATTCTATTGTTGGGTGGCGCTGTGGGTAAAACCTCAGCGCCTAGGACTTGCCGATCGCATGGTCAGCTGTTCGAATCCCCGCGGCGGGGTGCGCTCCTGTCGTTCGGTCCCAGCACCTGCCAACCTAGCAGTTCGAAAGCACCCCTGGGTGCAAGTAGATAAATAGGGACCGCTTACCAGCGGGAAGGTAAACTGCGTTCCGTGTGCTGCGCTGGCTCGCCAGATGCAGCTTGTCACGCTGGCCACGTGACCTGGAAGTGTCTGCGGACAGCGCTGGCTCCCGGCCTATAGAGTGAGATGAGCGCACAACCCTAGAGTCTGTCAAGACTGGCCCGTACAGGCAGGGGTACCTTTACCTTGACCTTTTTAACCTACCCTGGGACCTTATGATGAAGGGCGACTAGTAAATAAAATAAAATAAAATAAAATCCCACAGTGCTCTTGCTGCTGTGCTAATGGAAACAGAAGATCAACACTATTACCAAATATGAGAAGCAGGTGGAGCTTCTGGCCTAATTCCTTTCTCACCAATACTTTTGTATAACTGTACAGAGGCACAGTGTAACTTGGAGTGACAGCCAGTGCAGTGTAATGGTCAATTGGGCTAGGAGATCAGAGTTTGAATCCTCACTTAACCTTGAAGATCACTGGGTGACTCTGGGCCAGTCAAGATCCAACAGCATAACAACATCTGTAGTGTGACAACATCTGTCGCCTAGAGATCTGTTCTGAATGTAGCTGCACATTAAGCAGTCACATCTAGCTTTTCTCCAACCTTCTTAGGGAAGAGCTTCTTAAATAGCAGGTAGGGCAGGTTGCAGTCAGGAGCAGGTAAAGGGAAGGTCCTTCCAATCCATTATTCACTCAACATCACCCCCACAATGCTTTCCCCACAGCAGCAGAAACAATACAGGTCTGAGTATCTCTTCCTCTTCAAAGATAAATGCAGCTTGTAGAAGCATAATTTGCAATACAAAAAACAAAATAAAGCCAATTGGAGGCAAAAGAGTTAGACAGCTACTCTGCTGAACTTAAGGTCACTACTTTTCATTAGGGGGGAAAAACCCACAAACATCAGTGTTACCCATAATGTGTGACTTGACATTGAGCCAAAAATAAACAGATGATGTACTGATTACCAGCCACAGTTAGAGGGGAAATAATTGAAATATATTGTAAAGGAAGAAGGCTAGGCCATCAATTAATGGAACATGAAACAATGTGTGGGAAAAAATTGTTTGTTAGCCTGTGTCATACAGAATTGAAAAAATAAGGACAATGAAGAGGGAACATCATTTTTAAACATTTTTTTAAAAAAGACATACAAATCTGATAAAGCAGAATGAAATGAGGAGAAATCACCTTTGTGAAGAATAGCAAATATTTCTGATAGGAATAGATTAGTTTTGAGAAAATGTTACTTTGAAGAGTCTTTGAAAATGTTGCTTTGAAAGTCATAACAACTCATCATTCCCACTGGGAAATTGTGCTTGTGGTGGCCGTGAGGCAGGGTATGTATTTCAGCGGAGAGTCAATGGCAGAGGAGCCATCTAAGGTAACCACTTACAGTATGTCACCTGATGACAAAAGGACAGTAAGTGCAGGTGTGGGTCAGAGGGTCAGAGTGTTTGACCCAAAGAGTTGTTCCTGATGGCCCATCTCCACAAGCGTATATGTGAAATTAGAAAAAAAAAATGCCCCAATGCACATCAGCCTATGTCTGCTTACACTGAATTGCATCTGCCACCTGTCCATTCACCCAATCTGAAGAGATTCCTTCAAAGCTCATCACACTCTTTTTTTGTTTTAGCCACCCTAAACAATTTAATATCAATTCAATTCATAAACTTTATTGCTCTAGCCAAAGGCCATGGCATCATTCACAAGGAGAACAAAAGGAAAAACAACAATAACCATAAAAACATTTAAAAAAACATTTAGCAATAAACCACGACAAGTCTCCTAGAGATTATTTGTTGCATAAACTAGAATAGCAGGGAAATCTCAGGTAAAATATGCCAGCTTAAATGTCCGAATCCCCTTTGCAGTTGACCGCTATTTTATCTAGCTCTTTTCTCCTGATCTTTTTAGCTGCCAGCGCATATAATGCTACTTTATAAGTTACAAAGTCATCAGTATCACTCAGCAGCCATTTCACCCTTCCCACCATGTTAAGGTATATTCCATTTGTAAGCAGGGGTAGTTTAATATCACTAGCGAATTTGGCTAACTCATTGTTCACCTCTTATTCTAGATTATTTATGCAAAAGGTCTTTGTGCTGAACTGTTGGGACTCCACTTTCTACATCCCTCCATCGAGAGAACTGTCAGTTTAATCCTATTCTTTCCTTCCAGGTAGTCCTGCTCCATAAGAGGACCTCTTCTACTCCTATTAAGCTTACTGTTTGGAAAGGAATATCATCAACTGCTTTTAGAAAGTCAACTGGACACAATGTCAATTGGATCGCCTATGCAGTCCCTTTGGGGGTACTCAGGAGTACGCAGTACCAGCACTGTTTCAGTATCATACTCTGATATTTAAATTGCAAACAGTTTATACTTGCAGTTTAAATATCAGAGTAGCTACTTGTATGTGACTATTTCATCTGTTGCCAGAAAGTAGAGACTTCAATCGCACACTAAAAAGTAAAAAACTTATCTCTGGCAAGAGGAAAGCAGGCATGGATTGGCACAGTGATATTTTTTATTCCACTCACATGACCTGCAAATGACTGCTTAAAATAAATAACAGTAGACAACAGTTAGCACTTTTCACTCTATTTCTGTTGCTACCCCTACTTCTTCTAAAAAGAAACTGAATAGTCAAGAGAGAGAGAAAAATAGCAGGCAAGTAGCTGCTTTTTTATTATGATTGCAACAGCTCTTTTCCCTTAATTTTCTTTTCACAGCCTTTAGAACACTTCTGCTCCCAGTCTTTGTCATTCCTAGAGATCTCCTCAGGCATATGACTGCAATCATCCGGCACACCTCATACACCTTCAAACATTACTTTTTCTGGAGGGTCTTGAGGGAAATATTCTTTTTCTTATTCCACTTCAATCCAAATTGTCAACAGTGCCATATCGATTACAGACATCACAAAGACTAACCATGCAGTGAAATAAGGTAAGTGCCACAGGAATACCTCTCTGGCATGCTGTATTTACTGCTTCATAGCCAAGTCATCGAGAGAACCCTCATGGTGAACCGTTTAGAGCTTGCTTCAGATATTTACAATGTTTCTACTCAGCAGGCTGGAAAAAGAAAAAGAAACCATTTCATCACTCTTTGTCTGTCTGTCTCTCTCTGTGTGTGCATGTGTTGCTGTTTTTTTTTTTATTAAAGCTGCTATCTATCACATGACACTTTGAAGTTTTGTTTTTAAAGTTTTTAATTTAAGATTTTGGAATTTTGAATTG
The DNA here is from genome assembly GCF_964252035.2 of Podarcis erhardii. NCBI lineage: Eukaryota > Metazoa > Chordata > Lepidosauria > Squamata > Lacertidae > Podarcis > Podarcis erhardii. The sequence continues at coordinate 45,586,283 of NC_138507.1, read as the reverse complement.
CTTAGTGTTAGGAAGAATGATGTGGTGGAGAATTAAGAACCTGCATTCTCCTTTTACTGGTATTATAAGATGCCCACTCCTAAGATGCAGACATGTTATATATGAATGGAAGTGGGGGAAGATGTGAATGAACTCATCATGCGAAGAACATCTTGCTCAGAGGCTATAGATCTGAGTGAAGTTACAAGCTTTCATCCAGGGATGGGGAATCTACAGCCCTCCAGATGTGGTTGTACTACAGTTCCCATCATTCCTGACCATTGGCTATCTTGCCTGGTTATAAAAGGAGCTGAAGTTGAACAACATCTAGACAACCACAGGCTCCTCAAGGACTGTTTAAATCCACGAACAAAAGGTTAGGGTTAGGGATGGACAATTCTGTCAATGTTCCTTTTGCTCACTTTCTTTTTTTAAAAAAACTTTTATTGGTTCTCCACATTTATGACAAAAAAGACATTACAAAACACACAACAAAGAAAAACACTTTACAATACAATAAGCTAAACACACAAAAAAAGAATTATTTCTTCAGATATCTAATTCTCACATCCTTATTTATTTATTTTTAATTTTAACATCACTGCTCCACATTTCCACACTGGTTTGCTATTTTTTTTTTTTAGTGCTCATGAAAAATCATCAGCATTTCTTAAAGATATCTCCTAAGATACATATTTTAAAATGCAATTTGCCCAATATAGCCACAATATAGCCACAGGTAGCCACACACAAGGATCCAAAATGGATCTTCTAGAAAATGCATATTTCCCCCTCAATGGACTCCACCCTAACTACTGTTAAATCACAGATAACTCCTGTGTCCATTGACTGAGCCATTAAAACTATGGACCAAGTTATTTCTAGCACTACTATGGTACAAAAACATGGATTGACAACACATAACACCCAATGATGCATTCTGCTTCAGGTAGTGCACAAGCAGAGAAGCTCACAGGTAATAGCAGTGGTCCTAGAATAACAATCTTTCAGCAGTCCAAAGTCTGGACCTAGAGGCAACACAAGAATCAGTCCAAGGTTGAAACATGGGGAATTAAATTAATATCACAACCTATCAGGGAGCCAGTGTGAACCCAGCCACTGTATAAGGGCAGGATAAGGTGATGTTAAGAAGAGTAAGATAATTATTGTTTTATTCTATGACTGGGATTCTGTTTATAAATCCCCACCCTTTTTTCTTGTGTGAAATTCTAAGTTAGCTCCAGATCTTGCCCTTCCCTCTCTTTTGGTAGTATCTTCATGAGATTTAACCTCTCTATTTAAAGCCATGAGAACTGTTTTTGCATGATTGATTGGTGTAATTAGGCATCTAGAGGAGTGGCGGCAATGCCTTGTTGCTTCCAAGGAGGAGAGGTCTGGGCTTTTGAATGCTGCCTGCCAGGACTGGGTGACAATGGGTTTGCCATGGGTAAGATGGGCTTGACCTCTCAAGAAGGTAGTGAACAATGCGTCACTAAAAGTGCAAGCCTGCTGAATGTCAACTACTCTGCTGTCTGTACTAGTCATAAGGAATCGTAAAGCCTAAGAAGAGCTAAACATAACAGAGAGATAGGAATAATGGGACACTGTCCATTAATATAAAGATGAAATAAAGTGTTTTGGATAATGTGGCCTGGGCAAATGGCTCTGCAGAAATGTGTCCAAAATTGTGAACTTCCTAGATGAAGAGATCCTAAAAGAGAAGCCAATCATTTCATAGCAATAAATGGTGGAACAGTTTCATTCCTTCACATAATCACTTTGGGGGATGAAAGACTTCCATTGCAACATTTTCAGTGCCAAATCATTTTTGTTAAGTCACAAGATCCAAATCAATTATCTTGGCAATTTAACACACTTGGTTATTTGCAACAACAGACAATCCCTTGGTTTCCTTCATTATAGGCAGCATACAGCCATATTCACTTGTGCCAGAGTCTCTGGATAGGTTATTATTGTTAAGTTGTGGGTGAACATATAAGACGACACAGTGATTCTTCAAACAGCTCTTGTTTATTCACAGGCCAGGATAGAACTGAACTGAAGGGTTCAGTCAGCCTGCTTATATAGAGCTCCAGTACAATGTAACTGTAACAATTTTCTAAAACTATCTAATCACTGAATGTCACTTTCAATCCTTTATTTGCATAACTATCTACAGTATCCCCCTGCTGGCTCAGGGTGAGAACTTCAGTACATAACAATTATGGAACTGGTGGAGATGAATATGTTTGTTCCAACAAAGAGTTTGATGTGCCCAAACACAGGGCTGGAACATCCATTGCACAAATGAGTAATTTGTCCCTAATATGACCAGAACAGCCATGCTGTGTGTATTTCTCTCAACACCTGGAAGTTTAGTGGGAGTTTCTAATGGCTACTAATGTTGCCTGTCAGAGGTAGGAGATGTATCAGAAAGACAGTAAGAAAAATAAGGTAGGAAAGGGAGAGTAGAGCAACAACAGAGCTAACAAAGGAAAGGAAAGTTGTACAGGCCACATAATTAGGGTTTGCAAAGACTTCAGCAATACAGGCCTAGCTCAGAGTATTCATTCAATGTCTATTTTTAGTTGAGCATTATATATTTTTTTTTCAGATTATTAAGGAAGTTGGTGAATGTTGCTGAACAGTCAGCTAGCTATGTCTGAATCCTTAGACATCCCCCTCCATTCACCTTCTGAATCCATGGAGCAAACCTCTGGTTCGGGCCATAGTCATAATTAATTTGCATTCAAAGCATTGGGATAGGACTTTGTCATGATGAAGTCTAATCCTACTTAGCCCTAACCATCTTGAACTAGATTGCAATCTATACCTATTAAATTATAATATTAAACTTCCAATTTCCAGGTAAGAAAAGAAAGGTTAGTTGGTCCCTTTTAAAATAATACTTTTAAAATACATATTATTCGAAGGATGAAGACTGATTAAATGTTTTCAGACCACTGAGCTCTATTTCAAAGTGCCTTTGTCACACTTAAGGCAAACAAACATTTCATTTTCAAAGTCAAAGTCTACCAGAAAAAAGCCTGCATCTTTAGGGAATTTCTGCACACTACTCCTTGGCCGGTGATTGTAATTTCACACACACAGAAACCCTCTCCCCACTCCCAAGACCCTAGGACAATTTACCACTTTTAAAAGGTCTCTCTTATTTTTAAAAATTAAGGTAATAAATGAACCAATCTTGGTATAAAGTTACATTGAGTACTTAAAAACAGTGGCGTAGCATGGGTTGTCAGCACCCGGGGCAAGGCAAGTAATTTGTGCCCCCTAACCCGTGGATTTGCGCCCCTAACCCTAACCCCCAGATGTTGCGCCCGGTGCGGCCGGCCCCCCTGCACCCCCCACGCTACGCCACTGCTTAAAAAGAAAATCAAAACGGAGCAGCCAACATAAAACATAATGAAAAGGCAAGATTGATGGGTGAATGGTGTTCAATTCACAGGTGTGCACACCTGTCATTTGCAAAACTGAGAGGAGCCCAAGCTCATTCCGGAGTTGAGGGACTAACTGTAAGTTCTTGTCTTCACTCTCTTTCCTGTTTGGAAGGAAAGAGCCAATGGAAATAGCTATGGATCCTGATGAAACAGCAGCTAACAAAGTGTGTGTTTTCATTATACGCTTTGCCCATTAGGTATTAATATATTTGATAAAGAGAAAATAAAAATAAATAAAACCCTGCCTTCTTTATGTGAATGACAATATGGTAGCTTTTTTAAAAAAAACCCTGCCAAAAATGTCTATATCACAGCTGCCCAGAGAGCATAACAAGGAGAATATTAGCAATGTCCAGATGCACATAAATCTACAGGGATACCTCTTGCCAACAGCAAAAAATGAAAGGGATGACAGTGTCAATCACATCCAATAGTCTATGTTAATGCTTTTCAAACAGGCCTTTCACAGCGGAAAATGGGGCTCATTAATAATGTATGGTCCAGTTGGAAGAAGGAGAGGAATGTGGTCGGAGAGAATGCATTGTTCCTTATCCAGAGACTCTTCCTAACAATGCCAAGCCCATTGCTGAAGGACATTTTTTTTTCTTTCATTTTTTTTGGTCTTTAGGACTTCACTGAAACAATTTCAAACCTATTATCCTAATTGGCCCTTTAGTTTGTAGGCGCATGTTGCAAATGTTGCACTTTTAAGAGCCATTCTTTATTTCCCCCTCCTCTCCACTTCTCTCTGTCCGTCCGCCCCCTCCCTCTCTGACAGGCATTCCCCCCCTACACTGTATGAGTAACTTACCAAGCTTTCAAAACTGCTGGGTGGGTGATAATGCAGAACAGGGCATCTTTCTCTCCCCCCCTCCCTCTCCATCACCTCCTCTCTGTTATTTGAGCAGCTGTCAAGAAGGTGGCTTGTGGGTTTGCAGGTATATATTTTGAGGCCAGCAGATTGGAAGCTCACACATGAGAATGAAGGGAAAGAAAAGGCTTAGGATGTCAAAATATATTTCCCTCCTGGCATGGAGAATCATCTCCCAGCGATTTGGTCAAAAGCACCTAATTGCTTCAAACAAGTCCATTAGTGTTTCCTCCTGGACCATCTGGAGTCTAAAATTGCTTTGTTTAAGAAAAAAAATCATCTTGCCTGCACCTGTACTTACTATGAAATATGTTCTCATTTGTATTTCGCCAGGTGCCGGTTTGGAGTGTGGATGTAGGGAGTGGTAAGAAATAATTGTTTCTTCTTATATGCAAGTGAGAGGACATAAATATAAAGTGAAGACACTTTTTGTGTCTCATTGGCATGACATTTGACTCATGTGGAGATGAGGACTTGGTTTGGGGGTATGGACTTTTCTGCAGGAATCCTGACTATTGAGGTAAATGAAAAACAGTGAGTAAGGTTTGGCACTGTGCAATGTGAGCTCTGTTCAAATTATTTAATCTATCATTTCAATCCAAAGGACCCTGAATTGTCATTGTGTGTCAACTAGGGAGAGGACAGCAGATGCAAGATGCACAATTTTTTTTATTCTATCAGAAACCAGACGTTTTGGCAAGCCTTGGCAGGAACAAACAGTTGGATAGATATTCCATCTCATGTGGTGGCATTGGAGAGATATATATCTGCCAGCTCAACTTCTGGTTGGGATGATGATGTTACAGGATGCTTTATTTTGCCATCCCCTGGGAATGTCATTTCCCCTCTCTCTCAAATCCTATGACTTTCAAGGTCCTTTCTCTAGTAGCGATTCACCACAGCTGGGAGCCAATTCAGATGTAGAATTACTGGCAATAATGTGGGATGGCCTTTCATAGGGAAGCAGTGATATTATACATTAGTTAATCAACTGCAGTAAATGAGATTCCATCTGTAGATACCATTTGTTGTTGTTGTTTAGTTGTTTAGTCGTGCCCAACTCTTTGTGACCCCATGGACCAGAGCACGCCATGAATTAATTAATAAACATCAGTGATAACATTCAATTCTCATGAGTAGGTGTTGCATTCAGGCAAATGTACCCTTTCAAGCTATTGTTCAGTTTGCATGATACCACACATGTGATAATTGCTATTTACAGTGACATAAGCATAGAGTGAAAAGCCCTAGAAGACAGTTGTTTTATCGTTATTGTGAAGTTAATAAAGGGGTTCCTCATTTGAAAAACCATGGAGAAAACTCTTCTATCAACAAGCTAGGTATTTTCTCTCCTACAAGTTCATCTTTGGAATGAAGGACTACTTTGAAATTCTGAAAAATCATTTCTCTAATCAGGCCAGGCACATTCAAAACCAGTGAACAGCATAGCAGTTTAAACGAGAGACCATCCAGGGGCTTCTTTTCAGGAAACCCTTCATTCTCAGAAAATCATTCTCAGTGTGGCAAAATCACAGTGTATTCTGGCTCCTTCCCAGCAGTGGCGGAGCAACATGCTGCAGCCCCCGGAGTGGAAAACAGGTGGGGGCATGGCTGACGGGTCGCCCACGGGGGCGTGGCATGCGTCCCAAGGTTGCGCAGCATGCAGCGTGCATCCCAGGAGGGTGTGGCATGCATCCTGGGAGGGAGTGGCCATGATGGCACCCTTTCCCCAAATGGTACCTGGTGCAGCATGCTCCCCCCATCCCCCTTCATACCCCAGTGCCTCCCAGAGGCATCAGCTTGGGCCCCAGATCGTGGGTACCTAGCGCTGCGTGCTGCAATGTGAGGTGATGACATCACAGTGCAGCACGACATGATGACCTGATGATGTTACACCATAATGCAATGTGATGACATCATGCCATGATGCACAATGATGATGTTCTCTGCTGCCACTTCTAGGCCTCCAGGTGGGGGTAGGGGACCATGGGTGCATGTCCGTGGCCACAGCGAGCCCAAATGGAAGCCCCAGCTCAGTCACTGCCATGGCACCAGAGAGCCAGAGGTAGGGCAATGGGCACCAGGCAATGGACGGAGGCCAGGCTCCCACAGTTACCATTTTGTACGTGCCTAGGCCCCCAGGGCCCCCTGCAGTTGACGCCAGTGCCCCTTCATGTGTTCTGCAAGTTCTGACATAAAGCTTGAAGAATATTATTACTCTGGTTATTTTATACAGAATTTTAAACACCAGCTTTTCCTGGCCACATGCATACAATAAGCTCGGAGAGGTGTTAAAAAATTCAGCTGCAAAGTAAGCATAAGCAAGAAATCAGAAATAGACTTGTTTAGGTGCATTTTGCACAAACACTTCAGTGTGTTCTACCTGAAATAAAATCGGACTTTAGAAAGACAAGTGAGCATGCTTTGAATTAATACTTCTGGCATGGATTTTTAAGTCTTTAAAAACACACATTTAGGAAGTTCAAGCAGTGGCATAAAGAAAGTGTTTGTCCGGGTTCTGGTGAGGATAAACCCTCAGTGGAGTCTGAAGGAAACAAGTCAGATAGGAGTCTGAAGCAAATAGCTGAATTAGTGCTAAATAGGAAGCTGTCTTATACTAAGTTAGACCACTGGTCCAATTATGTAAGGATTGTCCACACTGACTGCCAGTCAGTCAACAACAGTGATAACCTGCAGCAGGATTGTTTTAATTGTATTTTAATTTGAATCCCCATGAATATTCATACGCCTAGACAAGACTTAACTCCTTGGCACACAGCTTTTAAAAGAAAACCCTCCTGTAGAATTATGTGGATTCCCTCCTCTGCTCCAACCTGCATTTTCCTGGCTTTGTTAGCTCAGGGAAAGAAATTTAACTTGATGCTACATTTCCTCCCAAAGGAGGCGGAGGTATTTGTTTTCCCTGGTACCTGGCTGCCTGAGACAGTAATACCTCAGGTTGCGAGACAGTCTGTGCTGATGGTCCCAACTAATCATAGTTATGTCCAGCAATAACCAGACTATAAAATTGTGTTTAATGTCCCCTGCTGTTGTTTCTAAGCAGCAGCTTCAATTTTGCCGTAGCACTGTGGACCGCTTTCTCTAAAAGGTAAAATGAGTTTAGCAGTTTGACTTCAGCTTTGGAAATACTTTTCTGACAAATTGCTGGAAGTATTCTGGAGAAACAAATGTATTGTGTCAGATGTCTTGATCAGTTGTGTTGACAGACTGAATCCTGTCAAATCCATGATTACCACATTGCCCCCATAAGAACATAACAGGAGCTCTGCGCTGACAGACCAAAGGACCATCTACTCCACCATTATGTTCTCACAATGGCTAATGAGGTGCCTTTGGGAAGCCCATAAGCAGGACAGGAGATCAATGGCCTTCTTCCACTTGTGATTCCCAGAAATTAGAATTCAGAGGCTTACCATACTGACGGTAGCACTAATAACCATTTATAATATTTATCCTTTATGAATTTGTCTAATTCCTTTTTGAAGCCATCCAAGTTGGTGACCATCACGACAACTTGTGGAAACAGAGGCGGATTTAGGGGAGTGCGATCAGATTGAGAGACTCAAAGATGCCACAGGCAGCACCACAACTATGACATAGAATGGAAGGTGGGAGGTGGGGGCACCAAATTTTGGTGTCTCACAAGGTGCAACTGAAATTTGAGACCCCAAGGACCTCTACTGATGGCAGTGTATTCCATAGTTTAAAAAAACACAGTCTGTGTTGCCTCTTCCAACCTTCAGCTTCATTGGAATGAACCTGGTTTCTAATATTACGAAAGAGGGAGGAAAACCTTTCTCTGTCCACATTTTCTGTACCATGAATAATTTTAAGCACCTCCATCATGTCTCCCCTACTCACCCTTTTTCTAAGCTGAAAAGGTCCATGTCATCCAATCCTTCTGATGCTGAAGTCCATCTTCATAAGAGGCATAAGGAGAAATACACTGGCGCTGAATCCACTTTAGGATAATGCTTGTATATTGATTACATACTTTTGCATCCTCCTTAAATAAAATTAAAGCCTTTTCATCATGGTGAATTGTGACCACCGCACTCCAAGTGTGATTAGGTTTGAAATTACTATCAGTTGCTCCTCAAATTTGTCTGCAAGAATTCTGTCCACTTCTCATGTTACTTTTCAAAGGCCTTAATGCCCTTTTATGTGTCAACACAGATAAGCAGAAATTCACCGGGGAAATGAATGCACATTTCTTCCCACTCCTGGCTGGCAACATTTCGACTTGGTAGGGCTGTAAAGTTTAACCTTGCTGTTTTCATCACAAGTACAACACTTATTTAAGAAAGTGTGCCATTACACACATACAGAGTGCCATTGTCTCCTCATGAAAAAACACATCTATGGAAAGAATAAGATTTAAAGAAAAAGAAATTAAGCCATACCAATGGAAACTGCTCTGAATATCCTCCAGAAAGATGTATTGATTCCGAAAGGATACCAGAAGCTGGTATACCACCGATGGCTATATCCTCTGGTTGGATTGACCTCATGATAACAGGAGGGAGTAGGAATCTGCACAACTGAGGCTAAGTAGCTAGCAGTCCAACAATATAAAATTTTCACTTCTGTTTGTTGTTGTTGTTGTTGGCCTGGAGATGCATGGAGGGGACCTCTTTGCCATAGCAATACTATTGGATTGGGATTGGTTGAGTAGTACAGAGAGCTGACTGGACAGAGAACAGAAAATTGACCCAACTGTCTCCCTGAGCCTCTCTAACTTCAAATTGAGATTGAACTTGAGAGTCGTTCTTTCCTAATTGTCCTTATTCTTTGAACCAAATCCCTAAACTGTTTTCTTTAAATGGTGTGTGCACCTGTGTGTCTGTGCGTGTATGTGAGAGAGAGAGGATTCAAGAACACTATGGAGTGGTTTGTAAGAATGTGTTTTCAGGTGAGGGAAAATAGGGGCCTGTAATATCAAAGCCTATACCTTTACAATTTTTGTAGGATAATTAATGCATGTTTTGTGTGTGCAAGCTTATGGATGTGCTCACATCTGTGAATAATATATAGGTAGATGCAAAGTTTGTGAGCATTTACAGGAACTCTCCCCCCACACACACTTATGCACCTCCCACTTGTGTGCAACCATGTTTACACGGGTCGCTGCAACAATCTAAATAAAATAACCACCAAAAATATATACAAAATAGCAAAGTCACAAAGTAGCTGATAGTGGTCTTCCTACATGATGAATCAACCAAAATCTGATGGTGGTTGACTACCCATTTAGTGTCTTTCATTTCAGTCATTATCCTCCCTTTGCTATGGCAGGGAAAACAAGCAAAGAACTATGCTTAGTTCATCAATCCACTAGTGGTCTCCCCTCCCCTTATGCTACTACAGGACCTTGACAATCCAGTTTTACAACACAGGAGCCCCAAAATGTCACTATCAAGTCTCAGGTGCTGTATTTAATGGAAATAAACTGAATAATTTAATGACCAGCTAATGTAGTGACTTAGACCGGGTCTATTATTGTTCACATTTACAATGCTCTTCCAGGATGTGGAAATGAAAAGTGATATCTTGTAAGCTACAGAGCTTTAGGGACCTAAACAAATGTATATTCCCGGAACCTTTCTCCACAGAGTATGATTTACAAGCAAGTGGATAAAGATGGCCAACAGCTGCTGCTAAATTACAGACTTAATGAGACTTCATGAGTGTTTTGATATGTGATTACATATCATTCCCACAAATTAGGCATGTGTTTGACCAAGACATCACTTATGCAAGCCCAGGAATGAAGGATAAAGAATTCCAGGGTTTAAGGTTGGTCCTGATCAACAAATATTAGGAATACAGTGACAGATTTTAATTTCAGTATCCATACAAAATGCATGCCATTCATCAAGTATTAGCAGAAGTTTGAACTAGCTACATGCTGAATCATCAACACACTTATTTCTGACTCTTTGGTCTCAAAAAACTGCAGTTGAAATTTGCCAGGACATTTTCCTAAGAAATTTGCCAGGGCCTTTTTCTCTTCCTATCTTTCTCTCATACCCTTGAACATGAAGAATTTCCTCCTAATATTCCCCTTCTGCTTCTTTTTCTTTTTTGTAGTAGTCACCATTTCCTTCACACGATGCCTCAGAATGATGCTAGGATGATGGAGGATACAAAATGGTGGCTAGGCCTGCCCACACAGTTGTTGATGCTGCAGGGCAGCAGCAGCCACGATGGCAAAAAACAACAACAACTGAGCAGGCTGTAGCACTGAAGTCCTTCTGAACGTGGACCAAAGTGCACTGTTTCAAAAATACCATAATAGGGCACCAAGTGATCCATGAGATTGACTGCGGGGTGAGCTTGGGGAGTTTGTAATTGTGCACAGTTGTAGCATAATGTGGTGCAACCATGCTGCTTTAGTATAGTGGAATGGGTGGATGTTTCTCCAAGGACTCACATTAAGTATTAACATCTCTGTCTTTCATCCCTACACTGAACAGAGCAGCTGCAATATAATAGAGACAAGGCAAAGAACAGCCGATCAAATGTAGGGTCTGTGTTAAAATGAGATTCCCTCCCCCCAATGTTCAACTATTTATGCTGTTACGGAAGCACTTATAGCCCAAACTAGCCCAAAATTGGTACATAATAAGTGTAATGAAATGCAACAGTCCCTTCTACTCTGATCTTGTCGACAAAGCCAATCGGTTTTATATCCACCAGCTGAGTTGAATGCAAAGGCATTTACAGCCATAATTTCTTCCTACGTACTGTACAATGGAACGTCATTTAGAAACCCAATAGCCAGGAAAACACACCAGAGGAACTTAATAGGGAAAGCCGTTTGCACTATAACTATTGCACTATACCTTACAGAAAGATAATTAAGCTGAAACCACCAGCTTCTTAACACAATATAAAGAACATTGAGTGGGCTATGAGCCACAGTGGGTTGGGTTTTGTTTTTTTTAAGAAAAAAGAAAAAACCCTCACTGCTGCAGTTTCCTTCAGTATAAGCATTAAGTGAAGATGACTTGCTGAAAGCGTTACCTCAAAAGAATGTTTGAAAATGTTTGTTTCCGTTGTTTCAAGATGGGTTTTTTTTAAGCAGCTGACTAAGGAGTGTGTTAGGTCAGAACAGCCACTTAAAATGGTGACTCACACCTCCACTTTAAGAAACAAATATATACTTTGTATTTTGCGTGTGTGTGCATGCACACACACATGCACACACACACAGAGTCTTGAATAATGGTGTTGAAAGCCAGTCATGCAGTATTGAAGATAATGATGTGCATGTATGCTGCCCTCATAATGCCAGGGAAAAAAATGGCAGCAGGAAACAGTGTGGCAGTGTTATCCTTATGGGTCTGCCAATGAGTGGGTGGGCAGTGGCTATGGCTTGCTTCCCTTCAGCTAGGAGCTCAAAGGGGAACTCAAATAGGCTTGGAGGGACCCAATTCCATCACCCCACCCCATCCACATAAAGGACCATGTCCTCTTGCTCACCATCTTTACAAAAGTTCCAGCAGGCAATAGGATTTGACATGGATCAAGCGCAGCTCTGTGACTCAGGTTCAGGGAAGAGGTGGGTAGGAGAGACATGGAACTGGTGAAGGAAGGCAGGGAAGGAAATGTTTCAAGGGTAGTATCTGAGGGAATGAAGGTGAGTGGAATGAGATTATAGATGAGAGGCAGGAAAAGGGAAACAAACAGGAGCAGATAGAGAAAAGGCAATGGGAGAAAACCAAGGGTCTTTGCTTTCCCAATTTGCTCCTTATTCCCATACCATCTGAGCTCAGTTTCACCAGTTCCTAAAATTACTCTTTAAAAAAAGGAAATTAGCTGTGTATGTTGGATTTTGGGGTGGTGGTGGTATTTTCCCTCCTATAGCATGCAACACACCACAGTACAGGGAGTTTTCTTGTTTGTTGGACCCCATTTGCATTATATCCAGGCATGCACACAGCCAAAGAAATCATTACGCATTACTGGAAATGAGAAAAAGGCATTTCCCTGTATTGATTATGTAATTCATCTTATAAGGTGGGGGAAAGGGAAGTTGCAGGGCATCATATGTGATTTAAGTAGCTCGAAAGGTTAGACAAATCATGAGCAGGAATTCATTAACTTCTTTGAACAATGAGTGTTCCAAGCAAGAAAATCAAAGGAGATATTAGACACAAAGAAACTATTTGCCTTGGCAGAGCAAGTAAAGCGACAAAGATAATTCTCAAAGCCAATGGTAATGATGCTTTCTTCGGAAATGAACTGGATGCTATCTTCAACAGAAGGCGCACAGTGCTGATTTCTTCTTTAGTTAAAAGAGGAGGGGGAGGAGAACAAATGTTAGCAAAAAAACCCAACAACAACTACCCAAATACATTTTTAGCATCATTCCAGGCTCTGGGGATATGTATTAAAGTTCTGTTTAGGTTTAGGTTTAGGCAGTACACAAAAGGGGTTTTGGGGGACTTAGTGAAAGACGAACAGCCTGTGTTACAGTTGAAACTAATTAAGATAAAGATGGTCTGAAGATAGTCTTATAAATATTCTTTTGGCCTTTGATATGCCAGTGGCTGGGACAAAATATGTCACTTTCTGGCATTGCTTTAATTGAAATATTTGGCCATTACCCACAAAGAAATGAAAGAGCCTCAGAAATGCAAGGGTCTCAATTCCAACACATGCCCAGCATACCTATTTTATTTTATTTTATTTTATTATTTTATTTTATTTTAGTGAGTGTTAAGCAGATTTACTCCTTAGCTGTGGCACTTCATTGGATGATTATGACATCAAAGTGTGACAGACAGTGATTATGTTCTGCAGGGGGAGAAGGAGGATAAAAACAGACAATTAATTCCCATTGCTTAAAGGGACATTATCTTGGGATTTTGTTTTTTTAAAAAACAATAATATTATGAATCCTTAAAAAAAATGACGAAGAAGTAATTTATCTGTCCTGCCTTGTTTCATGATTTTTAGAATTAAGCTTCTTTCTTCTGGAAATGACTTTTAATTTGTCTTTTGACTTCAGGTTTTTTTAATGTAATGAATTTTGTTTTTCTCCTTCAGAACTTTGCTTAAATCAGCCCCTTGAATATTTCTCATTCAGGGATTTCAGCACTTTGTGCTTTTCTGCATATCTATCACTTGGTTTCCCTTTTCTTAGTCGGTGTACAATTCTGTCCTTCTTCATATGATCTTTCTAGAATAAATCTATAGCCATTTTATTAAAAGAAATCACATACTATTTTATTAATTTAAAACATTTCTTTTCTGCTCTTCATTGCAAAATGCATTTCCTGAGAAATGAACATCAAATCTGGATATATAAAACAAGTAGCAAAAACAAGGCAGGTAATCACTACCAGTCAACTAAATGAACATTGACAATGGCACACTAAATTCTGCCCAAAGCCTATGCAAATAACTTTGTCTTCAGCTGGTTTCAAAGGGTTAAAAGTGTAGGTGCCAGCCATTATTTCAAAGGACAAGCAGTTCCAGAGTTAGGGTGCCACCACTGTGAAGGCTATCCTTCACATTAATGTATTGTCAGTCTTGGCAGAGCTATAAAAAATGGACAATCTTTTGTTTTGTTTTGTTTTGTTTTTAAGGCATACTCTCTGGTATCCAAGCTCAAAACCTTTTAGACCTTTCTACGTCAACACAAATACCATGAAGCAGGCTCAGTAACATATACACAGCCACTGCAGTTCTTTCAAAATTGGTGTAATATGTTCATGGCAGACACCCCTCAGAGAAACCTAGCTAGCTGCCACATTCTGCACTAGTTGTAGCTTCCAAGCTGACTTCAAGGGCAACCCCATGCAGAATGGATCTCAATAGTCCAGTCTTGAGGTTACCAATGAACAAATCACTGCATCAACATTCTCCCTGTCCAGGAACAGTTGTACCTGGCAAACCAGCTGGACTGTTTATGCCATGGATGCCTCTTGAAACTCCAGTGACAATGCTGGTTCTATGAGCAGCCACATACTGAAGATGTTCCTTCAGAGGAAGTGCAAGCCTATTCACAACAGTTAACCTCTCCATAGGGAAACCTATTCTTTATCTGGATTCAGCTTCAACCTTTTGGCTCTCATCCAGCCCACTACTGAATCTAAGCATTAGTCCAAGAAGAACATTTTATAAAGCGATAGATATAGTTAGTGACAATGGTTTCAGGTCAGAGTAATCCATCCACAACAGGAAGATTCCTTATGTTTGTAAAAGCGTACTGCAATCTAGCAGCAGAACCACCCACTCACAGAACAGGGAGGGGAATTGATTTCTTATTTTTCTTTCTGCCTTCAATCTTCCCTATGCCATGTCTCACACTGTTCCAGAGAATTCTTCCAACCCGCCAGACAACATTTTCTGGGCTGCAGGAAAAATCAAGACTCTTCGCTGAGTAGAACTCCACTCACAGAATCTCTGTATTCAATGCATAATGTACATCTAAGTAACAAATGAAATTCTGAGTGAGGTTGTTATGGCTCACAAAAATATTAAGACCAATTCTGTTTATCCAGTATCTCACCAAGCTACCATCACTTTTTAAGAAATAACAAATGCAATCTTACAATTAAACAATGCCAGATGTTAAATTGAAAACATTTATTTGGTTTTTAATCAGATAATACAGTCACTTTGTCCCATAACAACTTTAACTTGGGGGATTTCCTTGGAAGAACAGCCTTGTTCTGATGCCATTTACATGACTACTGAGTGCTAGACATCAAACATGTACAGTTTACAAACATATAAACATTTCTCTTTATTTATCTTTGAGCCAAATTGAAAAGAGAGAAATAGGAAAACAATAAGCTTCCAATATTAAATTCTCTCTAATGGTAGAAAGAGGTGGGAAGATTTCTTTAAAAGAAAACCCAGAACTTTGCACAATTGTATCATAAGTAACTATTGTATGCAACATGCAGGTTTTCATCCATTATAGCCAAATGAATGGATGAAAAATGTGCTAATTGTTTTCGGCAGTGTTTTTACAGATGTCTTTAACTAGAGCAATCTTTATATAGAAGAAAAAGAACCATCAACAGTAGCACCTGATATAGCTACCACAAGGGATTATTTTTATCATTTTTGTGTTGACGTTTTCATGTTTTTCAGAAAGACACAATCTTCAAAGAAGATTGGACTTAGGCAGGAAAGAGGAACTATTGATCATTGTCTTGTGCTTGATCATTTGATCCCTAAATATGCCTCTGGCTCTAAAAAGTTTTTATTCTCAGCTCTTGTTGACTTATCGCTGGCTTTTGATTCTGTATATCATGATCAGTTATGGGCAAAGTGGCAATCTAACATTGACAGGTGTCTCCTGATTCATATTAGGGGCTTGTACAAGACGGGTCCCAATGCTCAACTTACAAAGGAGATTTCTGTTACAGGAGGTGTTTGCTAATTTTCTATTTGATTTCTAGATAACAACGCTATTGAGGCACTCCTGGACAATACAAATTGGGCAGAGATAATCCTGGATGAAAGACAATTTTGTTATGAATGTAAGGAATCATGTAGCTGAAATCCAAATCAGAGCGTTTCACATGCAGGAAAGGAGTCACTCATATATCCTCAGTGGTTCCAACTAGAGATGTCCCATTTAGGCACACATTCCCCCCCCCCACTGTTTTTTTCCATTCTATTTCATTTGCACACCAATCAGCTGCTTTAAAAAACTGCACTTATAAACCTATGCATGTTTGATATCTGCAAGTGTAATTCTTTAAATATATGCATTTTCATGCACTGTAATGCATTTTGTGCATTTTTGAGGCAAGAATCACATACAGTGTGCACCAGTAGGATATTCAATAGATTTTTGTGCTGTATTCCACACATTCATTCAGTGGGAGGGTACTGACTTCCTATGTTAGCAGAGATTTCTGAGATAATCGAATCACAATCTCATCACTTCTCTGTTCTGCAATAAATGATAATCCATGGGGGTGGGGGAGAGAGAAAAGAATTAAAAAACACCACTATGCCATCCAAAACTTTTTGGAGAGGTAAAGCAGACCCCGGGGAATCAGTTGCAGCTAATGAACCATGATGTGGAGATGTCTTATATCTATTCTGCATATTTATATTTAAGAAGTAAATTCTGTAGAAATTCAGATTTATTTTATTTTATTATTTGCAATGGGCTGACCCAAC
Organism: Podarcis erhardii; assembly: GCF_964252035.2. NCBI lineage: Eukaryota > Metazoa > Chordata > Lepidosauria > Squamata > Lacertidae > Podarcis > Podarcis erhardii. Next base: position 45,569,798 of record NC_138507.1, on the reverse strand, counting down.
ACCTGACAGTCTTGTGGATCAGCACATAATTCCTAGTCAGATTATTCAGTAGATGCTGCAATGATTTTTTGTGCAAAAACAACTGTACCAAAAATGTGTATTACATTAAAGACACATAAATATGTATTTTACTGGTGAGTGAATTGAAAAATGTGCATGGTATTTAAAACGTGTGTGTGTTATATTGAAAGTGTGCACAAAATGCATACAACAAGATGGAATGGGACAGAACGGAATGCAAAGGGATGGACCAGGATGCAATAACAGAAGAAGGTGGAAGAGACATTTGACTAAGTTTCTGAAATACTGAAATGAGATGGAATTAGCTGCTCAACCCATCCCTATTGATATTGCACAATTAAAGGGGAGGTAGATAAGTTAAGGAAAATTTAATGGAAGCCAAAGTGCATCTGAAGGAGACTGCAGCTGTCACCCCCATCTCAGTAGTGTTTTTACTTGCTCAGATGACATTCTCTGCTTTATTGCAAAAAAATAATAATACCCAAATCATCCAGTTGCCTCACAATCTGTTTTTTATATTACAACCCATATCATATACAAAAACCAGACTGTCACACCACACAGGTGGAAAGGTGAGTCTAAAGACTAGTGAACGTTGGGATTACCAACAATAATGAAATCACATAAACATCTGTGCCAGCGGTTCTGCTGATGAAGTGTGAACATTTAGGAGGGGTGCCGCCAGCTGCCTTCAGACAGGCTGCAGCACAGAAATTACTAAAGGCATTCAGTTTGCACCTCTTTGAAGACACGAGGGTAGTACGTCCTGCTAAGTGCAAATGCATTGCTTTGCTTTGAGTGAAAGCTTCGGAGGGCTGTGATAAAGCATTAAAATCAAAGGGGTGGAAATGATATCAAGATCCTGGTAGACTGAAAAAATCAATGGACTAATAAGAGGCATCATCTGTGTATGTGAAGCCAGGGTGCACACCTCAAAGCACCTTGAAGGCCACTTCCATGTTTGTTTGTTTGTTTGTTTGTTTGTTTGTTTGTTTGTTTGTTTTGCAAAAGGGCTGCATCACAATAGCTTTTTTATTACCATTTTAACTAAATGTTTATATGCAACCTGTTCTCTGTTAACCTGCTTTTCTCTTTGTGCCCCACAGAAGTCTTCTCCTCTCTTTCTGAACTGTTATTGGTCTCACATAACCCTTTCTCTATTAGCCTTCTTTCCGTATGCCTTTCCACAATGGCAGGGGGAGCCTGGGGCTGATTGCTGGACTACAATTCCTATGAATCCCAGCCAGCATGGTCAGGGATGACAGCAGCATCTGGAGGGTCAAGCGTCAACCATCACTGATAGAAGACTTTTTTCCCTCTCTGCATACTAGAGAATACTGCACACTATAGCTCATGTTCTTCTTTCTCTCTTTGTTCCACCCTTTGCCACTGGAGTTTAACTGTGGAACTTGCTCCCACAGAAGGCAGTGATGACCACCAACTTGGACTGCTTTAAAAGAAGACTAGACAAATCCATGTAGGAGAGGCCTATGGATGCCTACTAGTCATGTTGGCTATGCTCTGTCTCCACAGTCGGAGGCAGAAATGCTTCTGAATACCAGTTGCTGAAAACTACAGGAGGAGAGAGCACTCTTATGCTTGATTCCTGCTTGCTGGTTGGCCACTGTAAGAACAGGATGCTGGACAAGATGGACCATTGGCCTGATCCTGCAGGTTCTTGCCGTGTACTACTGTACCTATGTTCTATCTATAGAATTAGACTGATCAGAACTCATAAGGATTGAAACTTACACAGGATTCTAAGCAGGCTGCTAAGTCGGACAAAACTGCTAAACTAGTTTCTCAGTAGGGACATAGGCGTGGCATTGAAAGTAATCAGTTATCTGAGGTTCTGCCCCACCACCACCACCACAGAAGCCCACAATGTTGATTTCCTTTTATTGTTTCTAGGAATGTTTTGATATCTTCTCCTGACAAATGCTGAGGGAAAAACATTCAAACGGGCCAGCATAAAAGCCCTACGTTGGGCTGGGATTATTAGTTTAGTGACGTAATTGGCTCTGCTATCTAAGATATTTAATTCATAGAATATGGGGGAGCAAATTTTGTTTACAGCTGCCATAATATTTTGTCTCTCGACATCCTTTAGTCTAGTTAGGATATTATGGGAAATATATTGCTCATTAGAATTGTACAGGGGCTCCAGCTCGATGCCTAAAGATTCAATCTTTTTTTCGAGGTGCTGATACCATCTTGATTTATAGGAGTCTTTGAGCAAATCAGCGAGCAGACTTGATGGAGGGCAGCGAAAGTGGCAGCGTAACCAATACTTTATTGAGGTGGACCATGCCCAATATTCCATTGTGTGTATGCCTATTTCTGCACACATTGTTTCATATTTGATCGTAGCTGGGAGTCCAAGAATACGTCTCAGAAAGCTAGAGTGAATCTTTTTTAAATCATTGTTATATGCTTGGACCCATAGCGGGATTCCATAAAATATCTGGGATTGCACTTTTGTTTGAAATATCTGATTTGCCGCAGGAATAAATTGATTACCTTTCTGATAATGAAAACGGGCAACTGCTGATGAGATGCACTTTGCCTGTTTTATGGCATTTGTGCGATGGGTTGCCCACCCTAAATTGCTCTGGAATAAGATTCCCAGATACCTATAGATTTTCACTTGTTGGATTTCTTGCCCTCTTATTTTCCATTTCTCTAATTTCCAACCATTCGAGAAGACCAAAATTTTTGTCTTCTCATAGTTTATAGAGAGTTTGTTACATTCGCAATAGAGGATCAGTGAAGATATAAGACGTTTCAGACCCAAGCTCGTTAAGGATAGTAGGACAGCATCGTCTGCATATAGTAAGAGAGGAACTGGTTTCTGATTAAGTTTAGGGGCATGTGATTCTATTTTTTGAAGGTAATCTGGCAAGTCTGATAAAAATAAATTAAATAGAAAGGGGGCAAGAATACACCCTTGTTTTACCCCTTTCGAGATTGGGATGTCTGATGAAAGGTGACCTTTGATGTTAAGTCCTCCAAGGAGCAGGTTAACAAGGAAAACCACTGACTCTATATGTATATATATATATGCATTTAGCAAACTGCTGCCTTTTTATATATATTTCAAGGCTTTTATATGTTATTTTCTCTTTTAAGGTTTTATTTCCATAATGCCTAATAAAGGTTTGATAAAGTAAGTAGATTTCCTTTTAAAAAGCTCAAAAACTTTGGCTGCCCTCTCCCCCTGGCTACACCCATGAAACGGGCATGATCTAACTGCACCAGCAGGACCATTGGATTGGCTCCATTGGTGCCTTTGCACTTTTCCAACCTTCCTGTGGCCTCCCCTCTGGTGAGCATCAGCAATCCACCTGCCAAGAATCTAGCTTCACCACGAGTCACTTGAGATGTTGGTACAATGTAGAACAGTCATGCTTTGGTATGGGTAGGTTTCACTGAGTCCTCTGATTTCTTCAGGCTCAGGAACTTGACAGAGGTGCCTGGGTTTTGTTTGTCAGATATTACATTTACTTGGGAAACAAGTTCCATTCACTTCCATTTGTCCCTCTTTAAAATTCTCACCCGTGTCCCAACTTTGAACAAAGAAGCAGCTAGATGACATTTCCCATTTAAGTCTCACTTCTCCCAAGTCGCTTTTCTTTTCCCCTTCTTTTTTTTGTAGGGTTATGCAATTTTTAGTTTGTGAGAACATCTGAACAGGAAGCAAAATGAAATGTTTCTATCTGAATCTCCTTTGTCCTCCCCACACAATGCCTGCAAAGTCCACCTGCTGGAGGTTGGGTGGCTTATAGAAAGAGATGTCATGGTAATTTGGAAAAATGCTAAATGCGGGAAAGAGACTTTTGCTGCCCCCGAGCTTACCATACCAGTTTGTCTAGCTCATTACATGCCAAAACATTTGATTGATGTACTCCCTTCAGTCACGGGTAATTTTAACTCATATATTTAAATAGCTCTTGCTTCTACTCTATTATAATTCATTGTATGGGGCAAATCAGAGCTCAGGCTTGGCCCACACTGGGTTGACCTGGACACCAGAGTGAGCCTTTGTTTTGTGTTGTGTAGGAGGCAAGCCAATATTTCAAAATCCTCTCGCTTACAGAGTCTCTCCTTGTCTTAATTGTAGAGATCTATCCATATGATAAGTAGCTCTTTATTGCAACTGATTGTAGCTTTTCAAGTCGTTCAGAGAAGTTCAGAAATGCAGTTAAAAGCTTCCTAGATAACACTTGCCTTTGAAATGTGGGAGTTTGCCATGAATTAATAACGTGAAAAAGAAGTTGTGCTCTTTTTCTGTTAGCAGCTACAGACATATTAATCAATATTCTTGACCTCCTTGTCATTTGAGTCCAAAATTGCCACACCAATGTTGTAGAATTGTGGAACAATTTGGAGCTACTTAATACCTATTTAGTTATGTGGAGAGAGAGCCCACATACAGATCCTGCCCCTGCCCCTGAGTCTTGCCACTGCCACTATCCCAGAAGTCATCATAAGGGAAGCTTGTCTGTAAAGGGGATACATGCTCAGAGTGCATATGTTCTCCCCACAAATGGGAACCCAACAAAATCAGGATTCCCAATTATAGGGAGCACCTATGCACATGCAACAGGCAGTTGTTTAAGTATTTATATATTGCAGGTATATCCCACCCTACCTACCAAAGGAGTCCAGGGCAGCAAAGAACAAGTAATAAAACAATTTAAAAATCTTTTAAAAACTATTCAAAATTTTTCCAATACAGATGCAAACTGGGGAAGTTTTCAACTTAAAAGTTTTGTTAAATAAGGAAGGTCTCCAGTAGGAACTGGAAAGATGACAGAAATGGCACCTGTTTAATATTTGAGGGGAGATTTTACAGGCTAGCAACTGGTACATGAACCAGCATGAGGTTGGGCGAACAGTAGACCCAACAGCAAGCTTCTCTCTTTCTCTTTCTCTTTCTCTTTCTCTTTCTCTTCCTCTTCCTCTTCCTCTTCCTCTTCCTCTTCCTCTTCCTCTTCCTGCTGCCTCTGTTTCCCCTATCCAACTTTTAATCAGGTGAAATGATTATTCACCTTAAAATTCCCATACGCAAATGGACAGAAACCCCGGTGCACTGCTAAACCAGAAAAACTCTGGAGTTTCAAGACCATATGGGTGGTATCCAACTAAACAAATTTGCAGGTGGAACAACTGCCACCTGCACAATGGGAACCTTTAGTTATTTGTTAGCTGTTAGAGAAAAATTGGGGACTGAAACCTGATTGATATAGCATCTTCTAAAGGTGTCTGTGGACCAATGCATCCATTGGCGATATCAGAATCTGCAGCCTTGTTTCTTGGGATCACACAAACTCAATGTGCCTAAGGAATAATGTGTGTATAAGCATATGTGACATCTTCAACATCTTAAATGGTTTTGGGTTATTCTTTTACTTGAATACTGACTGGAGGCAGAGGAGTGGTGGGAGGCACCAGCTTGGTGGTGGGATGACGATGAGTGGTCAGAGGGTGAAGTGGGAACAGACTGGGAGGAGGAGGTGTTGGGACCTGAAGAGGCAACCGGTTTTTAGTGAGCAGGAAGAGGCTGAGGCAGAAAGCAGTACAAATTCGAAGGCAGGAGGAGAGGGGAGCCAGGACACAGAGATGAGGCAGGCTGCTGAGGAAGCCAGGGAGTCTCCCCCTCCTGCAGTGACCAGCTCCCCTCTTTCCCAGTCTCCCAGTGAAGAGGAACACAAAGAGGAATGAAAAGGGTGGAGCAAAAAAAGAGAAGATGAAGGATCCTCAGGTTGCTGGAGAAGGACCCAGGGGAACAGGAGCCTTAGAAAGTGGTGAGAAGGTGGGGACCTTTAATTCTCACAGCTGCCTCATTGGAACAAGACATACGGGGAAGAGTTGCTATGATCACTAGGCTGAAGTCCAATCGTGTGGGATCCGCCATTTCCCACCACCGGAAACAGGAAGCTCCTTATTATTATTATTTTTAAAAGAATATATTGTAGCCTTTTGTTGTCACTGATGGTAGGGTATCCTAGCTGATGCCCTAGGAAACATGTGACGCAACCACAGGACACACATGTTTTAACCCCCCTTCGAAAAGTGCGCCTCCAGTTTGCTCTATATAAAAAAGAATATTTTCACCTAAGCTTCATTTTTAATTAGTAGCAATTCCAAAGAACAGTGGGGGCTTCCCTTTGCCCAGTTGTGATCTCCGGGAGCTGTGTTGTGAGTCAGGTGTATCTTTCTTTTAACCTACTTTGGATTCCATCGTTGTCTTTATTAGGAATGCAGAGCTGTTTTTAAAGGTCTGCCGTCATTAATGCAAATGCAGCTTGAAGCCAGCTTTCTTCCATTAGTGCTTTCCTTCAGGAAAGGGATGTTTGCACCCTCCTCCCAATCTTAAACATAATGTGATTCAAAAACACCAAGCAACGGATGTACATAAAATGCCTGATAATAGGCTAGAATTGCATGTCATACATAAAACCCTAGAAGACGGAGCTGCTGCTTTTGCCCTGGCTATGTCACATTAGTGTTATTTTATTACCATTACTTAATACTATGCTACTAAACATATGTGAAATTTCATGCAAGTACCATATTTTGTGGCCATCATTCTGTTTATAGTGAATTATTACATACTCAAAAGCTGCTTCAGACTTTACAGGGCAGTTGGAGTTGCCATGATTGCCATCTTTGTCGCACTTGGTGCCTGTTGGGATAAAGACATAAAGTGTGAAAGGGAAATGTGTTTTCTCCAAACAAGCTATGGACATGCACCAGAGAGCCAAATGCAACTCTCCAGCTATGTCCACTGCATGTCCCAGAGTGTCTGGAGATACATATCTCCATTAGATCGCCACAAACAGCCAGTGGGATAGCAATGCAAACTCAACTGCGTCCAAAATGATCTCTCGCAAACACATAAAATTGTAAGCACTGGAACTCTGAAACTGCTCTGAGTACATAACCCAGAATTCTGATGTCCTAGGGAGCCATGTAATTTAGCATTTTTATTTTACTTGTATTTTGTAGGGGGGGGGGTGCAGTCGCCAGAATATTCAGGTTGTAGCTGTAGCTTTTGGAAGCAACTAGATCTGTTTCAGCACTATTCCGTGTCTTTCGAATTCAGCTCATTATTCAGAATGGAATTAGTTCTGTACTCCATTCACTATAATGGGAAGCATAAAAATAACTATAACCCCTCCACACACACTTTTTGCAGAACTAGATGAAATTTTGTAGGAATTTCAATGTCAAGAGTAGATTGGGCCTGAATACCATATAAATATACATCAGCAGGTGGTGTTGATGGTGTTGGGGGCTCTTAAACAACACAATTTCCTTTTTTTAAATAATCTTTGGTTTTTATTTTCAGTTACAACAAGCAAGTACAAACAATGAAAAATATATTTTACAAAAATGTAATAGAATAGTGTAAACCTTCAAGGAAAACACTGTGCCAACTGAAAACTAATGTTTTGGGAGTGATTTTCTAATCCCAGTAAGAGACCTGCATGAAAGCTGTTCTTGATGAGAGAACTGACTTCAGGTGACATTATACAGTTCATGGAAACCTACTGACACTTTCTAGATGCTTCCCTGACCATTTGTCTATTTAAAAAAATGAGGGGGTGTTTTACTATCTGAAACCACTAATATTGGCTGAGGTAATAAACACATCTCAATGGAAACTTCAAAGCATTTCTGGGGTATTTTATGTCGAAAGTGTGTGGATTTTTTTTTCTCCTAGAAGGAAAATGGTTAATGGCAACTGGCAAAGGTTGCCAGAAGCAAAAGGTACAGGGCTGCAATTTTCTATTTCAGGCTCATTTTTTTAAAAAGGGGGAGGGGGACCTAGATGTGTATATGAACATGCATAGCATTATTCCAAAACAGTTAATATTATTTTACACAATGAGGTCCTATGAAAAAGGTGTTGATCTGAAGGACAATATCAAGTGTCCTGTCTTACCAGATAGTTCCTTAAAGGACTATATTGAATGCCATTGGAAAGGATTTTTAAAAAGCATTGCTAGGAATATTTGGATTAAATCATCAAGTATTATTCTTGTTGTTTGTTGGCATCTCGAGCCAATGCATAAAACTGTTTTTCAAGCAACAAATAAGTTCTTCCCAAGGTTAGCAGCTACACACTGTAGCTGGTTAATTAAGCCATCATGTGCAAAGAATGCTGTAGTAAGCATTCAATTAGGGCACCTCTTGACAGAGCTCTCCTCTCTGTTCTCCTCAATTTACTCCGCTTGCCTCCTTATTATGGTAGAGAAAATAACGGGGGAAATAACGTGTGAAAACCACATCAGGTCTGACAGTCTCCTCTGAGTGCAGCACAGTTTGGCATTTATTTCCTTTGTTTAAAAAGAACAACTGGATACATCCCACACAATTCCTCCTGTAGCAGCCCACATCATTTGCCTTCCTGGCTTCTTTGAAGATTACAGGCAAAGTTTCAATCACGCTGGATGCAAGCTTTGCAAAATATTTGACAGGCAGAGAAAGATATCCTGTGTGGAAAGCTTGTCACCACGGTTTCTAATCTTCCAGTGCCCGATATTAAATATTTACTATGCACAGGTTATCTAAAAAGGTTCCAAATAGGTTTACTGTAATTAGTGATTGTGTATTTGTTTAATATCGGGCTCTCAAGCTGTCCATTTCTTGAGAAGAAAACACTTTCCTTTTGAGAAATGTGTGAAGGTGCCGTCAATTTTAGAATGGAACGTTTTGATAGGGGTATTTTCAAATTTAGTTTTATGCCCCCAAAATTTCAGAGGGTTTACCTCAAGTGCCATCCAGTTACAAGTCAAGCATAGGTATGCATTTTCAGCATTCAAAATGGGATGATGCCAGGCAGATCATGAAATTTTGCTGGTGACATGCTGCTTCAATGGATTTTAAAAGAACATTCGTATGTCAGAAATAGACATAAAAGTTTAACATTTTAACTTGACAACAGAGGCCCCTGATCTCAGAATTGTTTCAAAATCATGTACACCCATGCACACAGTTATGCTTTTCTGAGCCACTGAACTGACTCCTTTCCCCGCACCCTGCCTGTCCACATCTCCCATAATAACAAATCACGTTTCTCTCTTTCCACTTACAAAAGTCTGCAGAATACACACATCTAGCTAAGTTGCCAGCACTCATGGGCTAAGAAGAGCTTTAAAATGTGATATCGAGAAAGATGGTTGAGAGTGAGAAACTGCAGGAAAAAGGCAAGCTGGTGAAAGACTGGAAGCAATGCAAGCTACTATAGTGAATCCCAATGAGCCCTGGCAATTAATAGCTTGATTTTAATTTTTTAAATTTTTGCATTTTAGCAATAGTTATTATGCTTCCTGAATCATCATGCTTTTTATGGGTTTTTTTGTAGCATTAATTAGTTGCTTTTTCAGTTAACTTTGATTTCATGTATTCAGACCTTCAAAGGAAATTGGTAGAGAGAACAATGATATATACGCAGTTTTTCATTCTGTGAGGCTCTAGTCTAAGCAATTCTTGCCCCATGGCTAATGCCCTGAGTTGCAAGTTGTTTTTAAATCAGGGGCAGAACACTTGTTTTGCCTGCAAAAGGTCCCAAGGTCAATCACTAGCATATCCAGGTAGGACTTGGGAGTGAAGTGAGGAAGAGACCTGTCTGAAAGTCAAGAGAGCTGTTATCAATAAATGTAGAGACCACTGAGTTAGATATATTATTAGCTCTTATTCAAACATACAGCAGTGTTGACTCTGAACGTGAAAGATCCCCCAGTTTCAGGAAGTTCAAAGTGTGGTCTTTGACAATTTGCCATCTTTTTGTGAATATTACTATTACTTGTAGTCTGTATTATCAATCATTTAATATTTCATTTAAACCATAGGTCATATCAAGGCAGGAAAATGTGAGCGCAATATTCAATATAGTTTGTCCCCCCGCAAAAAAAGATTAATATACAAAATATATACTACAAAAGTCAATTATTGAAAGGACCATCACTAAAGAGTTTGCATTATACATTATTATTATTATTATTATTATTATTATTATACATCAAATATTTTTTTAAGGTGCACATTTTGTTATTCTTGTAAATTTAAGTATATAACTTGAGTATGTGAATTGGCACTGCGAAATTACATTTTAGTTTTTCTTTCATTACTGCCTGACTCCTCTGAACACACTGAAGATCACAAAAATCTCTTGCCCATCTTTAAAAAGGAGCGTGCTCTTCTGAACGACCTACGTTAAAAGACACTCTTTCACACGGTACCTAGTTCACCATTTCTGACATCATATAAATGTTAAATAGCAGTAACACTGTGCGACTGCAAAAATAAAAGATTTCTGTCCAGTGCTGACTTGTATACATTTCACACCTGAAGTGAAAAATCAAAACGACACTCTGCTCTGGACTGAATATCTTTTCTTTCTTTTTTTAAAATGGAGATCAGAGGCAGTAAAATGCTTCCCCTCTGGAATTGACTGTCTGAAGCGGACTATTTCACACCGCTCGCTTCATGGTAAGTCCAGTCCTGCTTTTGTCTCTTAATTTTCATTGTGCTTGGATTTGGTTTTTTATTTTATTTTTTTGCTTTTTAAAAATATAGATAGCTATTTTCCCCTCCAAAAAAAAAAAAAAAGTTTTCATATTTCAGCTTCAAATAGAATTGCCTATATATGATGCATTGCACCTGAGAAACACAGCAGCTCCTTAACCTCCTGACAATAGCGAAGACGATCGGGCAGAGTTTGTCTCGGGTTTTGACCTCACTCTAACCCTTCTCCTTCCAAATCCCCATCTTATCTCATTGTCCTTACTGGAATTTCTCATTGAAATGATCCGGGAACAGGATGTCACATCCTGGTGGCTGTCGTGGTGAATAAATGCAGCTGCAGCAGCTGTGCAATAACATAACAAAGTATAGTGATTAAAACGGGCAGCTTAGGAAGCTTACATTTTGTGAGATGTTCTCCAATGGAAACAGGAGAGAAAATCCAATAATTAAATTCTATTCTCAACTATGTTATTTGAAGTGTGTGTGTGTGTGTGTGTGTGTGTGTGTGTCACCGTCATAGAATTATTCCCATTCATCGATTATTCATGCCTGCAAAATACTTCAGGTCAAATGGCTTCCTTGACACCACATATCTGGGGCAAGGGGAGAGAAGTTTTTCAAAAATAACTGTAAGCTACCAATTGTGTTCAATGCTCACATCAGTGTTGCAGATGGAATTACTAGCTCATCTAAGAAAATTTAGCAACTGTAGTCCCATCATTTGAAAGCATAATACCTCATCTTTGAGAAACCCTTACATTCACCTTTTCTCTGTGATATAAATAAGACATAACAGCATTGAGCTTGTCCTTTCCTGTAAGAAACTCTGAATAAATAGCTTTTTTTCATAATAACTGGAGAAGTAAAGTTCATTCCTTCATCCCCTCCAACTCTGTTCCATTTGTCTTTGAAGTTTACTTTCTGCCTTTAATTACCTTTGATGGAGTGGTAGGAGTCTTTCCCCAGAACACTTTATATACTTAGGCTGATATATCATAAGTGAGAAATCTTCCGCTTGAAGCAGCACTTTAAACTGTACGGACACATCACAGTGACATACACTCAATAATAATGTTTCACAGCTTTTAACTAAGCTGGTAAGAGCTCTCTCTCTCCCCCCCCCCCAAGAGACAGCTGCCCCCTTCCTGTCCTGCATTGTTCTTTTGCAAATAGACTGACGTCTTTATTTAGGAAGTTAGAAAGAACTGGTTGGAGTCATTGGTGGTTTCAAGAACTAGCCGTCGAAAGAGGGATAAAGCCTATTCAGGAGATGGATGACAGGTTCTCATTTGGGAATTATACAGAACAATACTTTCCCATATAAAAATAGTTACTTCAGTAGCCACATTACCCCAAAGACCATCACTTCCCTACTTTAAAAAAATAAAATGAAACAAAGTAAACTGAAATCTATGAGGTCGGCCCACAATTCTCTTTGAGACAAATTGAGATTACATTTTCTTCTGCTTCTTAAAATAAAATAAAATAAAGGAAGACAGCTACTACAGGATTATGATTTTTCATGCAAAATCTCTAAAGGTTTTGTGGGGAAGTCTTGTTCATCAACTGACATTTAGAATCACGCTTGCCAGTGTATCTTCTCTCTGGAATTTGGACAGAAAAATGAATGGGTTCACTGTTGTCACATTAATACCAGCTCCAGTTAGCTGAATGAAAAGACTGCAAAAATTAGTTGTAGCCATTTGTGTATAGTTTGTATTTTTCATGGCTCACAGTGAATAATTCTTTGGCTCTTGTCATGTTTCACAGAATAATGTACCTAGCAGACTCTGCTCAATCCTGTGAGTCTTGCACTGGCAATTATGTATGCTAACTCCAGCACATGAATGAATGCCCTTGTAGGATGTCACAAGTTGTAGGGTGGACTAAAGCAATTTCCACCACCGTAGGAAAAACATCCACATCTCATTATGCCACAGAGCAGCCTTTCTCAATCTTGGATCCCCAGTTGTTGTTGGACTACAACTTCCATCATCCCTAGCTAGCAGGGTCAGTGGTCAGTGGTGATGGGAGTTGTAGTCCAACCTTGGGGACCTAAGGTTGAGAAAGGCTACCAGAGAGGAACAAACAGAGGGGTATGTGGCAGTGAGCAGAGACAGATTTCACATGCCTGTCTCTGAGGTCCTGTAGCCTTTTTGGTCCTGTGCCTGTCTTCAAGATCCTGTAGATCTGTCACAATCTAATGTGAATCAGAAATGCTTAAGATACTATACATACAGGAGCAAGCTCAATTTTCAATGAAGCCACATAAATTATAAAGGAGAAACTGAATAGAGTAAGATCAGATTCACTCCTCAAAAAAAAAAAAAAAAAATGTGCCCCTTGCCTCAAATACACCTTCTAACCAGGCAAGTGACCAGTCATTCTCATGGTGCAAGACTTTTTCTGTGGTGGCCCCCAAGCTGTACAATGGCCATCTGGCTCCATTTCTATATGCTTTCCAACAGCAGGTCAAGATGCATATTTTTGGCCCAGGCTCTTGGGGCTGGAGAATGAATTGCAGTCCTGGCCTAGACTGCTGTTTAATATAATAATAATAATAATAATAATTTATTATTTGTACCCCGCCCATCTGGCTGGGTTTCCCCAGCCACTCTGGGCGGCTTCCATAAAAACCTGAAATACACTAAAATATCACAGATTAAAAACTTCCCTGAACAGGGCTGCCTTAAGATGTCTTCTGAATGTCAGGTAGTTATTTATCGCTTTGACATCTGATGGGAGGGCGTTCCACAAGGCGGGTGCCACTACCGAGAAGGCCCTCTGCCTGGTTCCCTGTAGCTTTGCTTCTCGTAATGAGGGAACCGCCAGAAGGCCCTCGGCGCTGGACCTCAGCGTCCGGGCAGAACGATGGGGGTGGAGACGCTCCTTCAGGTATACTGGGCCGAGGCCGTTTAGGGCTTTAAAGGTCAACACCAGCACTTTGAATTGTGCTCGGAAACGTACTGGGAGCCAATGTAGGTCTTTCAAGACCGGTGTTATGTGGTCTCGGCGGCTGCCCCCAGTCACCAGTCTAGCTGCCGCATTCTGGATTAGTTGTAGTTTCCGAGTCACCTTCAAAGGTAGCCCCACGTAGAGCGCATTGCAGTAGTCCAAGCGGGAGATAACTAGAGCATGCACCACTCTGGCGAGACAGTCCGCGGGCAGGTAGGGTCTCAGCCTGCGTACCAGGTGGAGTTGGTAGACAGCTGCCCTGGATACAGAATTGACCTGCGCCTCCATGGACAGCTGTGAGTCCAAAATGACTCCCAGGCTGCGCACCTGGTCCTTCAGGGGCACAGTTACCCCATTCAGGACCAGGGAGTCCTCCACACCAGCCCGCCCCCTGTCCCCCAAAAACAGTACTTCTGTCTTGTCAGGATTCAACCTCAATCCATTAGCCGCCATCCATCCTCCAACCGCCTCCAGGCACTCACACAGGACCTTCACCGCCTTCACTGGTTCTGATTTGAAAGAGAGGTAGAGCTGGGTATCATCTGCATATTGATGGACACCCAGTCCAAACCCCCTGATGATCTCTCCCAGCGGCTTCATATAGATGTTAAAAAGCATGGGGGAGAGGACGGAACCCTGAGGCACCCCACAAGTGAGGGCCCAGGGGTCTGAACACTCATCCCCCACCACCACTTTCTGAACACGGCCCAGGAGGAAGGAGCGAAACCACTGTATAACAGTGCCCCCAGCTCCCAGCCCCTCTAGACGGTCCAGAAGGATGTTATGGTCGATTGTATCAAAGGCCGCTGAGAGATCCAGCAGAACTAGGAAACAGCTCTCACCTTTGTCCCTAGCTCGCCGGAGATCATCAACCAGCGCGACCAAGGCAGTTTCAGTCCCATGATGAGGCCTGAATCCCGATTGGAAGGGATCCAAATGGTCCGCATCCTCCAGGCGTGCCTGGAGTTGTTCAGCAACCACGCGCTCAATCACCTTGCCCAAGAATGGAAGATTTGAGACTGGGCGATAGTTGGCCATACTGGCCGGGTCTAAAGATGGTTTTTTAAGAAGCGGTTTGATGACCGCCTCTTTCAGCGGATCTGGGAATGCTCCCTCACAGAGGGAAGCATTCACCACCCCGCAGAGCCCATCGCCCAGCCCTTCCCGGCTTGCTTTTATTAGCCAGGATGGGCAAGGATCCAGGAGACAGGTGGTTGGTTTCACGCGTCCAAGCAGCCTGTCCACATCCTCGGGGGTAATGGATTGAAATCGATTCCATGCAACTTGACCAGACAGAGCTCTAGCACTCTCCCGCCCCAGCCCTGCTCCCACGGTGGTGTCTAGCTCCTTCCGAATATGAGTGATTTTATCTGCAAAAAACTTTGCAAAATCGTTGCAGGAGATCTTGGGGTCTTTACAAAGCCCCGGTGGTAAAGGTGGTTCCGTTAAATTACGAACCACCTGAAAAAGTCTCCTGCTACTATTTTCTGCAGATGCAATAGAGGCGGTGAAGAAAGTCTTCTTCGCCGTCGCTATCGCCACTTGGTAGGCTCGACGTTGAGCTCTAACCTGTGTCCGGTCAGATTCGGAGTGAGTTTTTTGCCACCGACGCTCTAGCCGTCTCAGCGATTGTTTCATCGCCCTCAGCTCCGAAGAAAACCACGGAGCTGTCCGGGCTCCATGCAATCGGAGAGGGCGCTTCGGAGCCAGACAGTCGATAGCCCTGGTTAACTCCGCATTCCAGCGGGCCACCAGGGAATCAGCTGAAAGGCCATCAACATGGGATAAGGCATCCCCTACCACTCTCTGGAAACCATTTGGATCCATTAAGTGGCGGGGGCGGACCATCCGAATTGGTCCCACCTCCCTGCAGAGGGGAAGGGTCGCGGAGAAGTCCAGTTGCACCAGGAAGTGATCTGACCATGGCACTTCTTTTGTTTCACTTTTACTTAGTGTCAGATCACCCACGTCACTAGAGGTGAACACCAGGTCTAAGGCATGTCCATGACTATGAGTTGGGCCAAACTTATTCAGGGACAGCCCCATGGAGGCCATGCTTTCCACGAAGTCCAGAGCAGCCCCTTGTAAGGTCGTGTCGGCATGGATGTTAAAATCCCCTAGGACAACCAAACTAGGTGTCTCCAGGAGAAAATCCGCCACGACCTGAAGCAGCTCAGACAGGGAATCCTTGGTGCAGCGGGGAGGTCGGTACACCAAAAGGAATCCTGTACTGCCCCTATTGCCCAACTTCCAGAACATGCACTCAGAAAACTGGATCTTCCCAGTAGGACGCCTGGTGCAAGCTAGTGACTTCCTAAAAATCACTGCAACCCCCCCTCCCCGCCCACATGACCTGGGTTGCTGTGCGTAAGAGAAACCTGGTGGGCAAGCAGCGGCAAGGACAGGCCCATCTGCTTCCTCCAACCAGGTCTCTGTCACACATGCCAGGTCAAGTCCTCCATCCACAATCAGGTCGTGGATGGCAGTGGTTTTATTCCTCATTGACCTGGCATTACACAGCAACACCTTCAGGTCATGTAGGTTTCCCCTGTTGATTCCAGTATCCATCCGGTCAAGGCCAGACCCGGAGGCAGGGATAGTCTTCAAACAACGACTAAACCTGCCTCCTCGGTAATGACATGGTCTGGTCTTAGCGTAACTCCGCCTCCTGCCCATGATCACCGAGATCGGATGTCCCAGTGCTTCCCCCCCTGTGGAACTTGTCCAAGCCATCGTGATGACTGGGGCCCCACTCCCAGGCAGCCCTGATCTAGCCCCTTCAAAACAAAACATAAACTATACAGAACCAATAAAACAACAACAACAACAAAAAAGAACAGAACAATTATAATAAAATTAATCCCCAACCAAATATCCATCCCACCCACCCCCAGCAATAGAAAAAAAGAAATAAAAATTTAAATTGCCACCGACTGCTTGAGGACATTTTAAAGCACATTAAGCCCCTGGAACGGGAAGCAATGGCAGAACACTTCCCACCCTTCCCAAGAGTTTGTTCCAAAAGTTTGTTCCTGGGCCACGCCCCCTGGGCCAGTTGGAAAAGGCCCTGGAAGGGAGCAGGCCCTGCAGTCCTCCCCACAGCCGATGGTCCAAGGCTTCCCCGCAGCAGGAGTCCCTTTATAGCCAGGAGAGAGGGCCTGGGCCACGCCCCCTGGGCCAGTTGGAAAAGGCCCTGGAAGGGAGCAGGCCCTGCAGTTCTCACCCAGCCGATGGTCCGAGGCCTCACTGCAGCAGGAGTCCCTTTATAGCCAGGAGAGAGGGCCTGGGCCACGCCCCCTGGGCCAGTTGGAAAAGGCCCTGGGAGGGAGCAGGCCCTGCAGTTCTCACCCAGCCGATGGTCCGAGGCCTCACTGCAGCAGGAGTCCCTTTATAGCCAGGAGAGAGGGCCTGGGCCACGCCCCCTGGGCCAGTTGGAAAAGGCCCTGGAAGGGAGCAGGCCCTGCAGTTCTCACCCAGCCGATGGTCCGAGGCCTCACTGCAGCAGGAGTCCCTTTATAGCCAGGAGAGAGGGCCTGGGCCACGCCCCCTGGGCCAGTTGGAAAAGGCCCTGGGAGGGAGCAGGCCCTGCAGTTCTCACCCAGCCGATGGTCCGAGGCCTCACTGCAGCAGGAGTCCCTTTATAGCCAGGAGAGAGGGCCTGGGCCACGCCCCCTGGGCCAGTTGGAAAAGGCCCTGGAAGGGAGCAGGCCCTGCAGTCCTCACCCAGCCGATGGTCCGAGGCTTCCCCGCAGCAGGAGTCCCTTTATAGCCAGGAGAGAGGGTCTGGGCCACGCCCCCTGGGCCAGTTGGAAAAGGCCCTGGAAGGGAGCAGGCCCTGCAGTCCTCCCCACAGCCGATGGTCCGAGGCCTCACTGCAGCAGGAGTCCCTTTATAGCCAGGAGAGAGGGTCTGGGCCACGCCCCCTGGGCCAGTTGGAAAAGGCCCTGGAAGGGAGCAGGCCCTGCAGTTCTCACCCAGCCGATGGTCCGAGGCCTCACTGCAGCAGGAGTCCCTTTATAGCCAGGAGAGAGGGCCTGGGCCACGCCCCCTGGGCCAGTTGGAAAAGGCCCTGGAAGGGAGCAGGCCCTGCAGTCCTCACCCAGCCGATGGTTTTAATTATTGGATTAATTAAGATATGTATTGTATTCAACCACATGTAACCTGCCCAGGGACTAGTGAAGTGTGGGCTATAAACACTTATAATAAGCAAGCGAGCAAACAGTGTTTCTGAGTACACCTCTTTACATTCCCCACACTGCTGTGTGATAGGTCTTCACTCGTAAGGGGGGAAGTGGTATACCTCAGGACACCAGCATGGGGTGAAAATAGATTGGAAGCAATTAACGTGGAAATGAATTCCAAACTTCTGCTAGATTCCACTAGATTTCCAGAAGTAGATTTTACATTATGTGAAAAAACACATAAAATGAGGGAAATAAGCATGTAAGTAAACATCAAGAAAATGGAATAAAGTGGTGTGTGAATGCAGCCATGATTGAAATACCCACTTGCCTTTTCCATGATACTATTTTGTATGATGCTCTTGTAAATCTCTAGCTCATCACAGATATGCACATTTGTAAAATTCACTGGTGATTTGCTTTGTTAACAGAAGCAACATTTAATACACCTAATATAAAAACCTGCAACATGGACCTGCCTTGACATACCTGTCAACCTATAGAGGCTGAACTTGGTACGCCATCTATTTAGAGCTGAATCAAAAAAATCCAAGTCAAGTTCCACCTATATGTAGTGGACTGGGATGTGTAACAAGTAACAGGACATTTCTTTTTCTAAAAAGATGCACCACCTGTTTCATCAATGAAAGTTTTACAGGAATTTTCTTCTTGGGGGAGGGGGAGTTTTCTACCGTGACAGTTAACTTGGCACAAAGCATTTGCTATCATTATTCTTGATGCATTGCTTGTCACAGCTCCTTCTTCAGATAAACAAAATAAGGACTCATGTTGCCTCTCACAACAAGGAATAAACCCCAGATAACAATGATCCAGAGGATTTGAAAATTGTGCTAAATTCATATGATAATGAACAGCTGTGATGCATTGGTGACTCACTTGCAAAGCAGGATCCAATCCCCCAGATCCAATACTGCTTTTCTAAAGTTTCAGGATGTCCCAAATGGGCCTCAATCATATTTTGTGGTAAGGTTCAGAACACTTGTGGGCTATTTCATAATACAGAAAGCATCTGTTCAAATGCAGAACGACCATGATGATTTTGAGTCTTAATGCCACCTTTTGAACACTAACACATGCGAGCCGAATGCTCACTTTGTCCAGTGCTGCAATTTCTCCCTCCCTCCCCTTGATTCAGTTGCTGAACTAGCACAAATTGAGCCATCTGCTAAGGGATATCTCTTTGGAATTGTTTGATTCCTTTGCCCCTCTGCAGATAAGATTTCTTTGAGTGAGCCCTGAGAATTTGGGAACACTCCTCCCCCCCCCATCTATATCTAACTGATTGAGATGCTCAGCCACTGACTCTGGGGATATCACTTTTGTATAATGTGGAAGGCTTCCCTCCCAATCAATTTTGCTACCAGGTTGCACCAACAATATCTCAAGGCACTAGATAAATTCAGTGTAGAGAACAACACTGATAAGGGCTTCAGAACAGAATGGAACACAATGCTTTCTATTCACAGGGCTTATGCAGTGGTGCAGGTCAGAAAATATTAGGGAGCCAGGTGTGTGCTTTCTCTTCAGGGCACAGATGAAAGACAAACCATTTTTAAGCTGTGAAAAACAAGGCTGTGGGTTTTTTTAAATACATATTCTGGATGTTATTTTCTTCCTTCCACACAAAGGTATCCTTATGCAAGCATTCTACCTCCAGTGGCATGAATGTACCACATCTATATCAGAGCCTCTTGTGTTCATAAAAAAAAAATGGATTGGTCATTTTCCTGTCTACAGTACTTACAACATATTTTAGGATTCAAGGCTTAGCGCATTCACTTTATTCCAAATGGTAAATTTCATTTAGCCTTGCTACTAGAGAAGCAGTTGGCAGACCCACAGATCCTTGTGTGCAGGACAGGGTGAATGTCCTGTTATATCTTTAGTAGTTGCTTCTGTAGATAGTTGAAGCTGCTAGCTTTCAGAAGGTGCATTCAAACAGCACTTTATTCCATTTCCCCAATGTTTCCTTACCCAATGATTTTCACATTTTATGTTATCTTTCACATGAGGTAGAAGCCATTTCTGGAAGTCTAGTGGAATTCTGAAAGAAAGAAAAGTCTTATTCCTTGGTTTCAGAGAGAAAATAATCCAATTGCAACCCATTTAACCTGGAAAAATCATGGAAGATTTGCATTGCAGTTTTCATGGACCATGCAGCCACTGCTCAACTGAAAAAAATATGAGGTGGTATTCTGGCATACAGTTCTTTCCCACCATTTTCATGAGTGAAACATGGGGTAACAGGGGCAAGCATGCATATAAAAGGAGGTGACATGTCCAATGGCAGCTGCTGCTGTGAATTAAATTTAGTTCAACATAGTGTTATACTATGTTCAAATGCTGCAGTTCCATGATGCAACTAGTAATGTAGTTTAAAAGGAATGTTAGAAGCAGAGACTGAAGCACAAGCATTATAACCAGGAAAACTAAAGCAATAATCCTCATGTCTGAATACAATCATAGTTAGCATTCTAGTCACTGATTGTCTCTTAGAATCACAGAGGGTGGAGTGACATTTATAGGAATGTTCACACATTACATTGAATAAGTGTGTGATCTGTTTACTTGTGTATGCATAAACACGTGAATAGGTTTTTGCATATAACAAACATTCAGGGAGCACAGTCTCTGTAAATTGGATTTGAGCTGTGCAAATAAAGTGTACCCTTTTTCCATGGAAACTCTTGTGCAAGTGTAAAGACAGCTTGTACCTGTCTTCAGTACAATGTGTGAAGAAGGCTGCAGTCTACTGCTGCCACACAAACAACTAGCGGTTGGTGCTATCAAAAAGCAGAGTCACAACGTCCCAATTCAGCAACAGGGTCATACTTAGAGTCCAGTGTCCTGGAAATGAGGAATCCAGCAAGGGCAAATACTATGATTTCAACTGCAAAGGACCTAATACAAAAAGGAACCTGCTTGTGGGAATAAACCTATTTCCATGTTCCATCTTTCCTGATGAATTATTGAAAAGAAGTTGAAATCACACTTATAGGTAACATTGGAACATGTTATGAGAAAGCAGCATTACATTTCTACTTTGCTAGTAGTACTTACTTTTTCCTTACTCTAAGCCCGTGTGTGTGTGTGTGTGTGTGTGTGTGTGTGCATGCGCATGTTTCTTCATCAACCCATGAATCTTGCTTCCAATTTCCTCACTCTCTTCAGCTTAAATTGTTCCAAACATCTTTGGGGGAATTATATTTTTAATTGTGGCAGTACAATGAATATTTGATGATCTACATTCATAGGGTAATCATGGAAAAAAATTCTAATCCTAAATAATATGTTGAATAATAATTAAAACTACTGAAGACTTGATTAAGGGTGTTAGGGGATTAGAAATGGGAATTAAAGATGGCCAAGAGCCCTGGGGTAAATTCAAGGACTTCAAACACCTTTTTAAAAAATCATGGTTTTTAAAAAGATTAAAAAATTATTGGACTAGAGATTTCCCCCTAGGAAACAATCTGTGAAAAAGATGTAACAAATGTCAGAGTGTAGTTTCCTAAATCTATGAATGGAGAGTTCAATCTACAGCCAAGTTAAATTGAAGTGCTTCTATTCAAGCATATATAAGGGAGTAGGGCAGCAGTCAGCTTAAGTTCCTATGCCCCATTTTACTGGGTCACCAGTCTCCAAAAAGAAGGCAGGATATAAATGGACATAAATTAAGAATGATTTAAAAAATGTGCTTTAATACAGTGATGCAGGGCAGTAGCCCCACAACATTTTGAATACTGAATAAAGAAAACGAGAAGTTTGCAGTGGATTCAATAGCACAAGCATAACACTGGCTCTGTATGCGGATTTGGCTTATGATACCTGCCATCCTATGTTCCCTTCTTGATGGCTGCATTTCCAAAATACCTTCAATTTAATGTGACAAAGAATAATGCAGTGTAAAAGGCTTAACTCTCAGGGCTGTATGTTTCAACGTTTATACTGTGGCATACTTTCTTTTTTAAAAACCTGACATTAGTATCCAGCTTCCTATGATTTTAAAGCATATATACTTTGTGGATAAATGCTCTTGTGCAATACAAGCAGGTAAAATATGCTGATGGCACCTTTTCTTCTTCTGAATTTGAATAGTAACTGTAAACCATATCCATTGTAATATTACTTTTGTTTGTTTTGCATAAATGAGCAGTCAGAGATGCGAAGATTGCAGCAGCAATCATTTTGAAGCTCAGACATTATTTTTCTGTGTTTTATTTTATTTTATTTTATTGTAGCTTTAGTTCCAGCACTGTCCCTCATGTAAGAGAGAGAGAGAGAGAGAGAAAATGTTTCGTCTAAGAGTAGACAGCCTTTCAAGACTGAAGGGAACACATCTAAGGGAAGGGTTATAAGTCAGTAGAGCAGCTGCATTGTATCAGGTTCAAATCCCCAGCATCTTCCAGAGATGTCCCTGTCTGAAACCCTGGAGAGCTGTGGAGCTAGCTCGGCCAATAGTCTTATAGAAAACAGTTTCCAATGATCCTATGTAGGCAAGAGTAGTATCACGCATGGTGACCCAAACCCCACATAGCCATGTAAAGGTCCTACATAGGATCATTGGAAACTGTTTTCTATAAGACTGTTGGCCCAGCAAGCTCCCCAGCTCTCCAGGGTTTCAGACAAGCAATGCTCATATAATTTCAGGGATCCTGATTATGAAAGAGTTTCTAATCAGTCCATATATGAGCCTTCCAGGGGTTGGGAATCTTTTCCAGCAACCTTCTGGAGGCCAGAAGCAAAAGTGGATGGAGTAAATAATGTTAATTTTACATAATTGTACATCCTAACCAGGCCAAAGTGATCAAGGAGGGTGCCACTGGAGGGTTCTAGAGCAGGATGGGTTGCAGCTTATGTAGAGTCCCAAGAAACACATTAGTTTCTAGGCCTAATTCAAAGTGCTGGCTTTAATCCATAATGCCTTAAATGGCTCAGGACTGCAATACCTCATGGACTGCTTCTTCTCCATTGAACTGACCCAGACCCTGTGCTCATCATCTGAGGCTCTTCTTTGTGAGTCTCCTCCATGAGAGGCCTGGAGGGTGGCTACAGAAGAACGGGCCTTTTCTGTCATGGCTTCCCATTTGAAGAATGCCCTCGCCAGGAAGGCTTACCTTGTGTCTTCATTACATATCTTTAGGTGCCAAACCTTTGGCTTATTAAACAATCCATGACCTTTTCCATTGTGTTTGTGGTGTTCTTCTTTTCCTTTATTTTATCAAGTTTTGTTGCCCCTTCAATCGGCATAAGATTTACAACAATCAGGATGCTAACCTTCTTCAGTCCAAATGTGCTAATGGAATCACACTGCGTCATGAAGTAGTGTCGTGGTAGGCTGAGAAAATCAACACACCCATGCTAACTAAAGTCCAAGTCACTGGAAGTGTTGCTCAGATGTTTGCCATTATCGGTAGTGAGCTCTTTGATTGCAAAATTGGATGCAGAGTTATTTATTTATTGTTTTCTTTACAAATCACTTCCCATGAGATATCATGAAGCAATTTAAGGATGAAAAGAACAACATATATAAAAACCACAATTGTTAGTTCAACAATATTGCTCAAAACATTGCAGTTGGAAATTAAAATTCAGCAGAATCCTGCCATCAGTTGAGAACCCTGACATTGGCTGTAATTGAAAAGCAGGAGTCTCAGGCATCCATTAAGCAACACCTGAGGTGTCTATTCAAATAAGGCCTTAAAAATAATTCTGTATAAATGATTTATTCGTTTTTTTCTTCTCTTCCCACCCAGCAACACTTGTGTGTTTGCCTATATTAGTTTCATAATTACTTGTTTTTTTCCGTGCATCATCAACTCAAGCATGGTTATTCTTGTAATGCCTAATATGCAGAAAAATAGATGCTCATTGTGGACCATTTAAATCAATTGATAATACTTGCATAAAGCAATTATCCCAACATTATTATCTCTGAGAATTTCCAACAGCTCTTTCACAACCAGATGACTAAATTTTGGCTCAGGAAAAGCAAAACAAAAACCAGACACGTCCTGTCCCATCTTTTCTGAAATCAGCTATTATCTATGTGTACCAACAGGTGTCTGCAGATGTGATATTACAAATGAGCTGTAATCTGCTATGCAAGTGGCTCTAAAGTTAGCAATTTGAAGGCTTCAAGTAAATTTATGAATCCAAAAAAATTGTAGGAGAGGGAAACAACAGTGACCTTACTGTGGGTGTCTGCTATACAGCCTGCCTAAGCCAGACTGAAGACTTGGATGATGCCTTACTAGAGCAGATTACCAAGCATTCAAAAAGTTAAGACACTGTAGTCATGGGAGAGTTCATCTACACCAATATCTCTTGGAACTCCAACTCTGCCAAGAGTGTAAGGTCCAACAAATTCCTTAATTGCTGTGCCAACAATTTCATTTCCCAGAAGGTGGAAGAAGCAACAAGGGAGTTATCTCTCTTGGACCTGGTCCTCACCAACTGGGAGGAACTGATCGACAAAGTGGCAGTCCAGAGAACCTTAAAATGAGGTTTGATTTTGTGGCAGTGAATTCTATACATGATGTGACATTTATAAGTCATGATCAACCACCATCACTGTGAAAGGAACCTAGTGATTTGGACAGAAGGAAGGGGGAAGCTGTGCAACCCTTCTTTTTTTTCATTTGGCAATTTTGGCAGTCTTAAAAACAAGCAGAGAGCAAATACTCCATTCAACAGGAGCGGGGAAACATTCTTTTTCAGCCTAAGAGCTACATTTACTTGTAAGCGGCCTTCCAGCAACTGCTTTGTAAGAGTCTAAGTTGTACCCTCTGCCGCCTAGTGGTGGGTATAGTCAGAGACAAATATGCATAGAACAACAGGTATAACTCTTGCTTTTGTGCAGCAGGCTACATCCTACCCTATCAGAAGTCAGAAGTCAGTGGTTTCTACACAGAGGTGCTTATTCAGGCAGGCAAGAGGCATGATGATATCTCAGGGGCACATGCAAGGCAGGTAAAAGTTCTCATGGAGAGTGCAGAGCAGGGCCCATGAGGGACATGGTCTGGAGAGGAATGTGGTGTGGGGAGAATCTTGAGGGTCAGACAGAGAGGACTAGAAGTCCATATTTGACCCCTGGCCCCGGAGTTTCCCATTTTCAGGCATGTTCAGTGATGAGTGCTCCCCCTTGCAGTGCAGAATGCTCAGGAAGATGGGCTTTGATCTGATCCAGCAGGGATCTTATTCCATTATTCTCCACACTGGAGTTTCGATCGTACCCACAAATTATCATTCAGAAGCTGCCATTGAATTCCTCTCTAGAAATAGAATTTCCAAAATATGTATTTTTTAATATGTAAAGATCTGTGTTAACAGCACTTATGCATGACCTTGCATGCAGGATTTGATGCAACAACTTAACAGAACACAGAAAATGTCATTAAAAGAATTCCAGATCTAGAAATCGCTTTGACCTAGCCTCTACATTGTCTTTCAAAGCTGTATTGTGTAAAGAGCTGGGCATCTGTCAACAATAAATTTAAAAAGAGGCAAAAACCACAATAATATTGTTATGAGTTGAAAGGGTAGACTGTATGCCTGTGACCCCTTTAATTCCTGGCTCCAGCAAGGATTCAATTCCTGGAACAGTCAGGCTAGCTTCCTGGTCAGGTAATGGCCCTCAGCTCACTGGTAGTTAGAAAGACTAAGGCCAGAGTTGAGAGTTGAGGTTTATAGCAAGGCTGCAGGTAGAGATAGAACCATGCCTGCTTTCTACTGGAATCCAAGGCTGTGGCTATGGAAGAAGCAATACCTTCTTCCAGTGTGAATGCTGTGAGCCCCTCCACTGTTGGCTCAGGTTGTTTATATGTAATGTATTAAGCGACCATATTTTCATAAGGACACCATAGTCTCCACTGTCCCTCATTCTGAGGAAACTGCACCACTTGGAGATTGGGTTGGCACGCCACAGTATATATCAGTGTGGCCTTTTAAATATAGCTTTATTCTTTTCCCAACTAGAGAGCTATTTCACAGGGAGCACCGATCACTGTAACCTATAAAATTAGTATCAGCTTTGCCTCTCAGACGACAACTATACGCCCACAGCTCCATTTCTCCTGCAAAATGTTTGAGTGTGATTAACTTGAATTCAGAGAGCAGATGTACACATTTCCAGAACATTTTGAATACCTTTGTCACCTGGCTCATAAAATATGTATGTAAAAGTATTACTATTTGCAGTGATGTAAAACTTCCCCTCTGCTTCACATTGTGAAGTCAGCGAGAATTAGTTCGTTTTATGTGAGAGACTACCCCTGTAATTGCATCCTGCGGTCATCTCCTTGTTCTGATGAATCACAATTTCAGAGGTCCCTCCAAAAACAAAGTTTCCATGGAGAGCCAAATAGGCCTGTTTCACTTGCCTTCTTCATCTGGGTCTGTTTGCACTACTGCCCAGAGGGAGAATGCAAAGGAAGGCAAGGGGAATATGCTCCTCCTTTTCCCTCTTACCATTGTCACATTTTTAATGCCCAGAAAGGGTAGCTGAGTAGTGGGCAAAAAGGAGGAGGAAGAGGACCAGGATGCTCTGAGGGTCAGCAGTGCACCCCTTTGGAAGGTGTGGGATTTGGTAGCTATTCAGCCATGTCAACCACAAGCAGACAGGGTGCTGTTAAGCGCCGGTCCTGCTGGGGGCCTCCCCTAGGCCTCTGGTTGGCCACTGTGAGAAAAGGATGGTAGACTAGACAGTCCTTTCGTCTCATCAAGCAGAGCACTTGCTAGGGCCTGATGAACTTAACAACCTGATGGTCCAGGGGCAGGAAAACTGTTGGCGCTTGAGGGCCACACTCCTTCGTGGGGAACTTTTTGTGTGGGGGCACATGCCAGTGGCAAGTTTGGTCAGTGCAAAAGTGGATTGAACAATGAATGAGACTGTACCCTTTGGGCAGCACAAATCAGAGGCTTATATACACACACACACCATCCAGATGAGCCTGCAACATCATCACAGTTCAAGGACACCCTTCAGCCAGCCAAAAGCACTCAAGAAGGGTGTGGAGCAGGATAGGGGAGGGGCATGTTCTGGGGATGGAGTGTGGCCTAAGGAGAGTCATAAGGACTAGGTAGAGAAGCATGGAAGGCTGTATTTGGTCCCTGAGCCTGAGGTTCCCCACTGCTGCCCTACATCTCCTCAGCTAGGCCTTTTGGATCCAAACTTAGGCGCTACTGGCATAAAGAAACAGGAGCCCACATGCTTCATTTGTCAGATTTGGGAAAATTAAGGTTGTGGTCGCTGAATTCAAAGTAGGCTAGTCTCCTGAACTGACAACTATATAAAGTACCTATCATGAAGCGGAGCGAGTATGTTTTAACAATTAGCAGATTTCCAGAGAGAAGTGATATCTGATGACATTAAGGACTGTGACATGAGATTATGACAATTTAAGTATTTAATGAGCTGATTAGTAATCTTGGAAGAGTGCACTTTTAAAACTTCAGAGTACCGCTGCAGCCACCAGTCATTGTTGCCGCAAGTTACAAACAGCGAGCGTATATTACTGTGCCCAAGTCAGGAGTGGAAAATTTGGGGGTGTGGAGTAGTTAATAGTGTTTGGGATTGGTTGTTGTTACTGCTGAAAATGATTCTAGAGAGCTGGGTTTAGTAGCAAGTTTGATAGCCATTTTTCAAAAAGTCCCACTTCTCAGAATTGTGCATCTTCTTGTTGTCTAACATAGGGTCATTTCAGCCATGGCTGTGGCTGGCCAAACAGTCCTGAAAGTTTGAATCTCACTCCCTGGAAATGACCTCCCTTTCTTGTCCCAGTACATAAATCCTAAAATGAGGAAATGATCCCAAAAGATGCCCAATGGTTGCAGCTTCTTCTATCCTGGGTCAAATCACCTTTAAAATCATTTTCAGCAATAAAAATTATCTCGATTTGAAACAATTCCAGCCCATTTTTGATAACTCCAAGCAAAAAAAATCCTCCTCCCCAGTTCTTCGCATTGCTCAGAATATAATGGAGGCTATTCTGCTGAATGTAGACACATGTAGACATAATATGGAGAAAGAGAGAAAGAGAAGGTTGGGCAGGGGAGCTGTGTATACATTAGCAGCTTAGAATGCCGCAATGCTGTCTTTCCTCACTGTTTCAAGTAGGATTTTTATGTTGCTGTACACAGTAATGAAAGGGTACAGATGTCTTCACCCAATGCATATTACCTGATTTGCTTCCCCACACCTGCAACCCACCTAACCTCCTTTGGTTAAAGGACAAGCCCCTCTTGAATCCCCCTGAAGCAAGATCAGATTCAGTTTGCAGCTGATTCTATTCTAAATGTTCCTGCAGCATACCTTAAGATAATTTGGGGAGGCCGTCTCTAGGCTGCCTGAAGCACGGCATGAGACTTGGCATCTTCACTGTGGCATCTTCTGGGATGGTTCTTCACAGTCATTGTCCAACCCATCTGCCCCATGGTCCTGATCTGCGGCCCACAAATCAGGCTTATTTATCCTGTGCCATCCTAAGGACCACCTGCCATGTCTTGGATTTGTGCCTGAAGCAATTCAACGGTTGGGCTAAGGGTTTTGAAGGTTTTTATTGTTGTTATCCAGAAAAGCCACTGCATTTTGAGCCAGTTCTTAATCACTTGTAGCTGATTTGTTGTTGTTTCATATAGAGGAGGCCGAGAAGTGTTTTATAACATTGGTGTTAGAAACACTATTGGCTTTGCTGATTTATAACGGATGTTTTTAAATTTATGGGCATGTTTTTTGTATTTATTCTGTGCTTACTCTGCAGTTTAATAACAAATGCATATGCTGCAAAAAAGAGAGAGTAAAAAATGGGCAAGTCCACTAAGATCAACGACAACCAATGTTCTAATTATTTGCAAACAATGCAACTGTAGAGAGATGCTACCAATTGCACTTTATGGCTATTGACTGGATAAACACTAGAGAAATGATACTGCAATTCCTAAACTACAAGGCTCTCTAAGGAGAACCAAAGCAAAGATGAGTCCATACCAATTAAATGAATTATATCTGCTCCATTTGTGCAAATTGAGAAACAGTAAATACAAGCTGGTGTTTAAATAAATTGTTAGAGGTCATTTTTGTTTGCTGTATCCGTAGTATCAAAGACTCCAGAGTTAGTCACTGTTGGGCCATAGAGGAAGACGTGCTTAGTTCAATATCCCTATTACACTAACAAAAGTGCTATCTGCAGAATGATTTTACCCATTAATTTGGTAGTGTGGCCGAAGTTCAGCTGGTTTAGCGGCTCCTGCTGTTGTTGGGGGAATTCAGTGGACATTTTATGCTGACATTAAGTTGGCAATAAATGCCGCAAGCACATCCTGATGACTGGCTTGAGTTTGCTAATGAACAAATTCCGCTCTGGAGTTGGCAGGCTGGCTGGTCAGCTGGATACTTAGAGATGTAGCAGTTGTCTCCCTTATAACTGGTTACTCTGAATATCACAGGAGGCTCATAAGGATGGCAAATTGTCAGACAGTTCATTAAACGTTTCTCTGTGTCATCGGTATAGGACACCACATCGAGTTCTCAGCTTCTATAAGAATATAGAAATCTGGCACTTCCTGACTCTGGCAATGCCCGCTTTGCATGCAATAAATCTCCATGGTGAGGTTTTAGACCAAGACGGTACAACTTGGGACCCAACAAACTGATCACAATACATCAACCACATCCACTTTGCCTACAGATGAGAAAGGTGAGAAAGGGGTTGGGGGAGGTGTGCTTTTCTTCGAAAGAATGGTCTACAGGGGTTAAGCACAAACACCAGCACTAGCACGTGAGGGGAAGGGCAGTGTAGCAGTGGTGACACCTTGGTTGTTGCCTGCCAGGATGGAGGTGTGAAGAAATACTTTGTTTTGTCTTGATTTAAACACTGAAGAGTATAAGTCATCTGTACCTATTGTTACAGTCTCTCTCTCTCTCTCTCTCTCTCTCTCTCTCTCTCTCTCTGTGTGTGTGTGAGAGAGAGAGAGAGAGAGAGAGAGAGAAAGAGAGAGAGTGGGGGAGGTACGTGGAATGTGAAAGGGCTCTTTCTCCAATCCAGGCAACCATGAGCTATCTGTAGAAAATTGTGCAACAACTGTTATAAAGACCAGGCTATTGTGGAAAAGGAAATAGCCAGAACCCAGTCACAAACCACTGCTTGCCACTGCTGCTGTTCATAGAATCATAGAACTGTAGGGGTCCAACTGTAGGAGTTGGAAGGGGTCCTTTGGGTCATCTAGTCCAACCCCCTGCAGGTGAAGCAGAGGAAGCCTGCCAAAGCAGGAGGGTGCCTGTCGGGGTGGCATTCTGCCAATAGGCCCATCAACACTGGAACAAGCCCTGGCATTTATGCTTTGAACTTTGTGCTCAACTACTTAGACTGCAAAAAGCAGAAGGTTCTCAACGTTCCAATCAACTGACAAGCGTGTTGTGATTTGGGGGAAGTGATCTGACTGGACCTAGTTATGCAGTCCCTGTGTGTTGAATCAGTGGTGGAATTTGTGAGTGATACCCCTCATAACTGTACAGATCTGAAAGTCCTGTCCTTTCACAATCACAGGCAATGAAACTGAGTGAAGAGACTCGGGTTCCAGACAGGGAAGACATTGGGGAAAGGACCAGAAAGCTTTGAAAGGAAGACTAGAGGAGGACTCCCTTCCTTCCTATATTCCTGCACCATGCTGAACTGAAGGCAAAAGAACTCAATACTGTAAAGGTTTTCTCCTAAGTACCTAAGGAGCGCCAAGCTGGATTAGGACAAAGATTGATCGAGTCCAACATCCTGTTTCTTACAGATGCATCTGCAAAACCTACTGGCTCTAACATGATATGTGTTTGCGCTTTAACTAAATATAACAGGATAATGCAGAGACTGTTTTCCCCTACATTTTGTTCCAAGCAGGATGGCAGACTGCAGAATTTGGTTTTCCAGGCACCCCAAACCAATACAGAGCCATACGTGGAAGCCTCGTCCCATGTGTGAATTGGTCTATTTTGACTGTGCCTTGGTTTAAAACACTCAATGCAGCCAAAATGTAGACGTACAAATGCAGACATGGATTAACATATAATTAACCGCATTTTGACTTCTAGTAAATTGGCTTTTGCTCCATATTTCTGTGATTACACTTGAACTAATTTTGAACCCAGCTCTTAAAAAAAAAAAAAAGCATTATAATGTACGAGCATCTGTACCATTCTGAGGTTCATTTGGGACTCGAGGCATCAAAATGACAATATCTTTTCCTTGTGATGTTCCTAAACCCAAGTGCAATATTTTTTTAAAAGCAGATAATTACCTGCTAATCTTCAGAAAAAGCATCCAGACATCTGAAAGATTCCATTATGCCTTTAGGGTCTTTTCTTCCCCTACTGTAAATACGATAAATGGCATTGCAAATTCTTTCCCTACAATTCATGTTAAATAGTGAGTGCCATGGAAATTATTATCTTGCCATATTGGAAATCCTTCTTATCTTTACATATAATTGGTAGATAGTTTGGTTTAAAATGAATTAAGAATGTAGGGGAAAATAGTTAATTCTAGCTAAAATAAAGAAGAAAGAGGAATAACTCTTACAAACTCAGAGGTTTGCTTATAAACTAGGTATTTCTACATGTCCCTGTTGTGCTTTAGAATCTGTGGATTATCCTGTGTTGCATTTGGTAGCATGTATTTGTATTTTTGATCACTCAAAGTATTTCAAAATGACACATTCCAATTGGGACATATCCATCCTTATAAAACACATATCCTTTATTGAGCAAGTTTTTAAAAGAGAAGTAATTTGATTCCAAGAGAAAGAGAAGTATTTTGATTCCTTATTACCCAACCAAATAATATTTTATTCTTTAAGAGTTGAGATAAAATGATAAAATAAAAGTAGCTACATTTTTTCCCTTGATTTATTTAGCATCCATCTTGCCCTCCAGCAATAATCATCCATTAGTCCTGATACGTTGTATTCAGTCAAACAGATGACATCTTGATTCATCCTTTCTAATGAAACCAGGAGAAAATGTCCTTTAAAAAATGGAGTTGGGGGGGAGGGACTGGTTTTGCTTAAAATGTTATTGACTAGAAAAGTGAATCCTACAGAAGAAGAAAAAAGGACATCCTATATAAAAATGAAAATGAACAATTTCTACATTTAAAAAATGTAATTTTTATTTTATTTTTTGTTCTCCAGAAATTCTGGAGAATTTTGTTCTCCAGAAATTTATTTCTTTATTTTAACAATGATTACATACCACTTAATGAGAAAAAACCCTGAAGCTGTTTACATAGAACCATAGACAATGCAATAAAATTAGCAGACATACTGAAATGCAATGTAGTTAAAAATCAACAATTTTAATGAATGTAATAACATTGCAGGACTTTGTAGGTGTGCCTAAATGGAAAAGTCCTTGGTAGATGTCGAAAATAGTACAATGGGGGTACATGCCTAATGTTAATAGGCAGGAAATTCTTCCATCTTATTTAAGGTGGAATTGAACTTTCAAGAATCATCTGCTGGTTCTTTACAAAGCTTACCACATAATTTGTTTTTATTCATTCATTTCTTACCCTCCTCACCTTTAATTCCCTCACTAAAACCAACCAGCAAGAGGTATGATCAATTCTTCTTTTCTGGCCCCAGTCAGGACCTGGCCTCACTGCCTGATTTGTAACTCACACCTTGTTGTCCGCGTGTTTCTTTTTCTGCCTTGCTGGTTGTCATTACAATTCTGCATTATATTGCTATATTGTGTTCATTTCACAATTGCACATTCTCATTTTGTGATGGCACCTGCTTCCATTCGGAATCCAAATAAAGAATTCTGTATTGTGTGTGTGTGTATAATATTCTGCCGTGGACTTCATGGAATTTATTGTAAGGGGAGAGACAGATGACAGGGACAGGTAAAAGATAAAAAACAACAACACAGATTCCCAATCCAGGAGTTGTTTTGAAATAGGGACCCTAGGGAAAGCCATCAAAGCTACATTAAAAAATCCAAAATAGACATTTCTGTTAAAGCGCCAAAGCACACTAATTTATTTACCTATTTTCCATGATTTATCCGTTCCCCTTTTTAGTCCAAATTCCCAAAGTGCTGTTCAAATAATTATGATATTTCAACATAAAAATATTTTGATTAAACAGCAGCACATAAACCATGAACAAAAATCAAATAAAATTGCAAAATGCAGTAAACAACACAGAAGGACTCGTTCCCAAAGCAGAACAGAATTGTTTTGCTAATTTCCCAGATGCCATTAAAGAGAGATATTAAAAAAAACAACAAAAAAACCAGCAGCCCAACTTTGGGCATGTCTACCCAGAAGTATGTCCAGTTCAGTTTAATGGGAACCACTCCCTAGTAACTGTATTTAGGATGGCACCAAAAGCTCTAGAGTTACCTCTCCAAAGGCCACACTTTGTATGGAAGTTGTTTTGGCTTCCACAGAAGTTTGAACTTGCAAGCAAGACCTCATTACCTGGAATATGGATTGATCACGGAATCTCTGTGGATAGTGAATCCCTTCTGCTGAACCAGGCCCTAAATTTATATAAGCCTTCCTGATCCACTCTGCAGTGGTACCTCGGGTTACAACACCTTGGGTTACAGAGTCAGATAACCCGGAAGTAGTACCTTGGGTTAAGAACCTCAGGATGGGAACAGAAATTGCATGGCAGTAGCAGTGGGAGGCTCCATTAGCCAAAGTGGTACCTCAGGTTAAGAACGGTTTTAGGTTAAGAACAGACCTCTGGAACGAATTGAGTTCGTAACCAGAGGTACCACTGTATATACTTTCATGAAATTCCCCATGGTCAACTATTATCTCCCCCATTGGCTCTCCACGCTGCTTTTTTGCCTAAATAAAATTGCTTCTTCCCCACCCAGAAGGGCAGCTCGGGCGGGGGGGGGGAGAGAAAGGACAAATGTGCTTTTATCTTGGAATCTTCCATACAAATTAAAGTGCCCATTACCCATATGACAGTAATAAGTAGTCCTTCGTTTTCTATTGACTGGCGCATAACTTCCCTTGTTACCAGGAGTGATGCTCCTTGCACAGGCACTTGGCTCTGATGGGATTCTGCTGTGGAGAAATGAACTCCGTTAATATTCTTGCAGAAAAGAAAAATTACAATACTCTGCTGTGCTACTAGAGCATGACTACACTCAGACATGGAATCCAATGCTAGACCTCGGAGTTTAGACTTTTTGATCTTCAGTGGAAGTGCTGGTTGTTCTTTCAAGTTCCTTGCAGCAGCTGAAACAAACCTTTGAAAGTCCTATTTGCCCTGCATGAAAGGATTGCCTGTAACAAACGCTGTTGAATTCTGCATGTGCTCGTTTCTTGCAGTGGAACTGTCACACTCTTTTGTTTACTCCCTTCAAAAGTAACCATTTCAAAAGTAGTACATCCAAGTATCTGTTGCTGCCCTCTCCTTAAGAAATTTTAAAGTGCATTGCCTTTTTTTATATTAGGGAAAATGTGATCACAAAACGCGCTTCTCTCATTTATCAGTATTTCTGTGTTTTCCACAATACACAGCATTAAGGGGAGAGAACTCTAAAGTTACTTAGACATGGAATTAGTCACGCCATTCCTGTGTTGTAAGTCATTATCCAGTGAAGCATCAGAACCCATATCATAACCTACTGCTATATTAAAAAGAGGGATAAATCAGGCTGTTTTACAGTCTGTGTCTGTTTCACATGTATTTTTCCATCCCATTTCTGCATTACTGTAAATTTTTATTTAATTCATACAATTTTTTCTCAATATGTATTTCAATAAATGTTTTCAAATTTATTTTATGTCACAAAATACACATTCATATTTCCCCCCTAAAATGTGAATTGTTATAAACATTCTGGGGTGTGCACCTCTCTCTCCCTGTATGTGTGGTGTCTGTGTGTTTGCAAAGAATGAATTCCGCAAGCATCACTAATCAAATGCCATAGGATCAAACTATCATGGCTTCCTACATCATAGCAACAAATTACTCTATCAGCATCCTAAAAGGCACCCACCCCCATTCCCAATTATCTGTGCAGGTTTGAGGATACGTTAGGGAAAGGAGGCGATTTTCATTCCCATTTTTAAATAACCAATCACAAAGAAATCAGAAAAGCACAGTAATGAAACTGTAAAACTTTTCTTGAATTGTCTTGAAATAAATGCTGATTTCATCAAAATATTTGTTCCTGTTGAATTTTTTTTAAGTCTTCCATTGCTTTATTGAATTTTAATTCAACTATCAGTCGTTTCATATAATAGCTTTCACTGGAATTTTCTGTTTGGCTGAATGATATATTCTATTATGCATTGCTTACATAAAATGTACTGCACAATATACCAATCACAAAACATTAGCCTTTTGACATTAAAAAGTACCATGAAATGTTTATTTTGGGGTGGATGAAACACGTTTCTTTAATTGACAGGTATCTTTACTTTCACTAAAAGAAATGAAATCTCAGATTTTAACCACTGTAACACAGAGCAATATCTGAGGCTTGCCTTATCTAATCTCCATAACATCCCACATCTGCACCACATATTTATTTCCTCTCCTACTGACTATTTCTCTTCATAATATTTTTTTCCCTGTTTTCTAACCAGTACTTGAGCAAAACAATTATTTTCCTGGCCAACTTGTAAAAACAGCAGGATATAGATACAGAGATAGAGATAGGAAGGCTCTTCTTCATTTCACCTTCGTAGAATACAAATGTGTCTATTCTGGATTTCTTTTCCTCAGCAGTAGGCTCACTGGTCATTTTGTCCAAATCCATGCCTGAAAATGTGCATCAGTACACCAGGGAAGGGAATACAGAAATGATGACTGGAGGAAAGGAGTCGTGGTTTCATTTTCTTTTTCTTTTTTACTGGAGCAAATAAAATACACCAAAAGTGGAGCAATAAGTGGCTGAAAGCCTGGCTAAACAGCTTTAAATAAGTTTCTTTCCTTTTTTTAAATGTTCGGCGTTGTGTGTGAGCAAACAACAAAATTCACCTCACATATGTATGGGAAACACTTTTAATAAAGGACTTTGTTCAAGCTTATTTCATTACTTCTTTCTCCTTTTTTTGGTGATGGTGTGAAGTGTGAATTAAGTTGAATACAAAAGACTTCCACTGCACTGAATTACCTGTTTCACCTTGAAAAGCCACACAAAATGAAGCTCTTAAAGCCTTTTGAAAATGACCTTTTTCCTCAGCAATGATTTATCTTTCCCCCCTCAAAATCCCTTTTACAAAAGGGAGTATGATTAAAGGAAGCCAAGCAGCACAAACACTGGCTGAAGATCCCGCTTATCAGGAACTCACTTGACAATGTATGTTTGGGGGTCGGGAATGCTGCAGGTTCAAGGGATAATTCAGCCTTTCAAGCACTTCAATTTATTTCATGCCTGAGCACTGTCATTGTGCGCAGACAAGATGAAACGCATCGTTGTGTAAAGAAATTGAAATGAAATCCTACTTGACCCAGCAGGATGGGGCATTATGTTTGACTCACTAGTGATTCCTGGGATAATATCTAATTCCAGGAGGAAAATTTCTTGATATGGCCACCTGCTGCGAGGGGCTTTGTCCAGGGATCACAAGTTGTTCTGGGTGACTGGGCTCAGGACATGCTTAAAAGAAAGCAGCCAGCCTCCTGCTGTCGTTAAGATCGCTTCATTTTCTCCCTGCTCTCTATTCACTGGGAACAAGTGAATGAAGACTTGGGGAATAGGGAAAGGCGGAGGGGGGGGTCATTCAGGAAAGGGACCTGAAGCACTTCCACAAGGAGATACGTGCTCCAAGTCAAGGCCTGCTTGATCTGAGTTTCTCATGAAGGGCTGAGTTTATTTTTTAAGTGAGGACATATTATTATTATTATTATTATTATTATTATTATTATTATTATTATTATTTTAAAAAGAGAGAGGTTAGAGCTGTCTTTAAAAAAAAAATACATGATGGCAGACCTGTCATTGGCATGTCTTTCTGCCTTGGGTCCCTGTGAAGTGTTTACTTTGAAAAGGCAGCACACCAGCCGATTAAATAAAACGGGAGCACTCCTTGTCTCACAAGGGGGAATCGTGGAGACAGCTTTATTACTTCTGTCAGAGAACAAAGGTTTTTCCCAGCATGCAGGGGATTATTAGGCCAGCAGCAAATAAACGGAATTCACAACGTCAAAGCTTCAGATGTGTCTAAGGAGCAGATGAGGGGCGAATCCATAATTGATTTCTCTGCTGATATGTGTGTGTGTGTGTGTGTGTGCCCACACACGCACACACACACACACACACACACATACATATTTAAAAAATAAAACTATGTGGCCATTATTACAGAATCTGGTTTTACTCTTGCCAGCAAGCACGGTTTCATTTAGATGCTAATGTTATGACTGAATAAGATCACTCATTTGGAAAGGCTATGGCTTGTCCATGTGTTGCCCATACAGGAAATAAAAGAAATGCTGCTTACCTTGTTTTGTGATGAAAGATGGCAGCTTATTGGGTGGTGAAGGGTGGAGAGAAGCATAAGAGGAAATGACAATGTATGGTCAAGATCAAAAGAAGGACTTGGGCATGCCCAGTCAGATCGTAATGGTTATTCCCTTCCAGCTTTTCTTTCAGGAGCAGGCAATCCACTCACCCCGTGGCATACCAAAACCTCTTTGAAAGTTTTAAAAGTAGATTGCCACGTGGTGTGGAAAGAGCACCTATTTAACAAATAAAAGCCCATAGAACTCCTGGGCGTACAGAACGATTTGAGAAGTTTCTTGGATCCCATCCCACAAATTTAATTAATTGGCTACTTATTTATTGCTATTTATTGTTCCATTTTGGCAATGGTTCTATTTCCCTATTTTGAGACACATATCCCTTGCTTTTAATATATTCCTTAATCCTATTAATCTTCTTTGCAACGTGTATGACACTCTCGGCTTATTATTGTTGTTGATGTTGACGTTAAGCTTCAGTTCTGTAACAACTTATGCGGAAGAAAACTCCACTGAATTCAGTGGGTAGATGTATGTAGGTGTATAATGATTGCACTGTAAGTATTCCAGTAATTTCAAACAAATACGCCTGCATGTGAATTCAACAATGAAATGGGATGCAAAGCAAGAGAGATGGTGAATGCAATAAAACAGTTGGGAGAGGGAATACCGTAGTCTTAGGCAAGTGGCATAGTCCATGACTGGTATGCAGAATATTGCAGAACAGCATCTCCAGCTAAAGGAGCTGAGAAAAATTCCTGCCAGAGACCCTGCACTGTGGCTGCCAATGTCAGAGCAATGTTGGGGTAGCTGGACCAATTATCCATCCATCATATTTTAAAAATATTTCTCTCCTTTTAACAGGTAAAAATGCAGTACTCCACGGGAAGAAGTGAGCTAAAAGGGGTTTGCATATACTCATTTTGTTCAGAGCTACCATATCTATTGTTATGATTCTTATTTTTTAATCTGCTTTCAAGTCTGTGACTGTGGGGGACACTCCTTCCATGACCAAGAGAGCTAAGTGAATAGGCATGTCCTTCTATTTCACTGCAGGAGTGACATTGTGGAGTGGTGGGAAATGAAACCGTTTGTGCCTCGTCAGTCTCAGAAGCCTCCAGCCTCACCTCTGAGATGTTCCCAAACTTATCCTCCCAGTGAGTTGCAAGGGTGTGAAATGACCTCCGCGAGGTATCCGTTGGGCCATTTAACTATCCCCATTTCCCACCTGCCCATCGCATTAATGATATTCACGGGCAGGAGGTCAGATGGGTAAAATAAGTATTAAGAGAGATTTATTGGCCAGTTAAGTATACATTTTTGTCCTTAACCGCACTTACTCACTGAAGCGAACAAGAACACCTGGCAGAAAGCGATGGCAGGCTGCTTCGCTGAGAACACACACAAGTTACTGAGTAACCAGGGCTGCTAATGAATTGGTTTGCCTTTACAGTGTAGCTGTGGTGCATGTCAGATTCTACGCGGTGCCTACTAATAGATCTGATTTTCTTGCACTGGGGATCACAACACGCAGAAGCGCAGGCAATAGGCTGGAATTTCTCAAGCTCCAATTTTGCAAAGGTCATCGGCTGTTTAGAGCTGCCAGTGCGCTAAGCTGTAAAGTAATCCCAGCATTCATAATGAGCAGTGCTTGCTAGTCAACAGCATGTCAATATACATTTTTTAAAAAATAAAAAAGGACCTTGGTTGCTGTTACAAGGCTGAATTACTTGGACCTGATCCTGCTTTATCAGATCAATGGACGTTTTGCTTTTCACTTGAATAGGTGGAGCGGGATAAGCCCTGAGGGCTTGGCATTGGTGCCAACGTCTTTTGTGTCGCCCAAGATTTGCACCCATGATGGTATTTGCCTGTCTTTGACACCTGCAATTAATTGTCAGCCTCAAAGACACCCAGTTAAAGAGCCCTTAAAACCCAGCCTCTGACATGTAATTTAAATCATCATCATCATCATCATAATGAGCTTTTGCTGCTCGCTCAAGCAATCTTACATACTGTTCCTTTCTGTTCTCTGTGTTACGACAACTTTCAAGGAGCTTGCCATTTGAACAGAATAGACGACATCTTGCAATTCTTAGTCATGTTGGAGAAAGGCACATTTGATCTCTAAGCAGATCTCTAACTGCTTTGTGCACGCAGAGTCACAGACCCAGGGGGAACCTGCTTTTCCCAAGCAAACAATTCCACCCCTTTTACCCAAGTTGCTGTTTTAACTACTGCCAATGCCTCTTACTGTTCTCAACACTCCATTGCATTTTTACAAGTGCCAGGAGACCTGAGCCTGAGATTACGCAAGGGCACAAAGGAGAAGCAGAAGCATTGAGAGTATGCTTGTTAGGGCAAGTATTTGGAGCTGAGATATACAGTGGATGCTCACAGGCTATATTGCACCAGTGTAGTCTTCTTGGACTCCACTCTTAGCAGAAGCAGCAAATCTTATCTGTTTTCTCTCCTGGTCCCCACTGATAAAAGAAATGGCAGTGTCATGCAAGACCCTGCCACATCACATATCCTTGGAACATGGGCTGCTTCCTGCACTTCCTTTTGCATGCCAAAGTGGGCATGGTTCCACTTTGGTCCTGTTTATAATTTGATGTGTCTGCAGCTCACACTGTTAAAATAAAGCAAGGATGGGATTCCTGAGCTCTAGATTGATACTTTTCTCCTTCTCAGCAAACGTCTGCTTTTGGTAGCAATCTGTGGAGGGCTGGTTTCAGGCTTGAGTGAGCCATCAGCATGATGCTGTTGATTACCTCCCTCTGGTGCCACCACTGATCAGGCACAACACCACAAGAGGCCTCTGCAAGCTAGTGATTGTAACCTTCCCCACGTGAACTTTGCTGACACAGCATCAACTTTGATCAGCGCAGGGTGGCTACAAGTTTTGAGTTCTCTCGAGGCAATGCTGTCTTAATGCCGTGAGACGTTGCATTGTGGGAAACTGAAAGTGGTGACCTTCCAGCATTGGCAGTGTCCTAGAAGCAGTGGAAGCACAGGAGACCTGCCAACTACGCTGGTCAGCAACACAGCTGGAAGGAGGCTGATTGGCAGTGCCCACAGATGGATGATCTGTCAAGGCAGATGTCAGTACCACTGGATGTTGCCAAGGCACTTGAGAATGCTGAGTACTGATGGTAGGCCTGATTCCTTCCTCACTTTAGATCACAGATTTTGCTAATGTTGTCGATTTAAAAAAATAAAAATAAAAGACTGCAACATTTTTATTTAATTTTATATAAATTTATAACTTTAAAAGGTGGAACATTTGATAGATATACACATTCATTTTGAAGCTTTTTTAGTGTCCATTTAAGTTTCCTTTTTTTACAGGGGGAGTGGGGTTGGCTCATTGTGTGACAAAGATTTCCCTAAGTAAAATCTCTAAATAAAAATCACCAATATAGACTATGCAACGTATGAAAGCAAAAGTATAAATGTCTATACCAGGGATGTCTAACAGGTCGATCGCGATCTACTGGTAGATCCTCATGAGGTGTTGGTAGATTGTGGTCAATCTCTGGCTCCCTTTCCTTAGTGTCACTAAAACTGACTCCTGCCCCGCCCCCTCGCCCCTCCCTCCATTGTTGTATGATCTCTGGAAGGGAAGACGGAGTTTTCTCTGCGCTGCTGTTTTGATCCATAGCAATCTTTTTGTGAGTGACTTTACCCCTTTGTCCCTTGCCTTTAACCCCCTCAAAAACAGAACTCTCCCCCTAAAGCTTTTTTTAACCCCTAAAAAAGGGGGTAGATCACTGCCGCTTTTTAATTCTGAAAGTAGATCACAGTCTCTTGAGAGTTGGCCACCCCTGGTCTATACTGAGGGCATTTCTGTGAAATCTCTTCAGAGAAGCACTGAGGAAATTGTGGACTTACAGCCCACCAGTTCCTCCCTCTGTATCCACTCCATATACCCTTTCTTCCTGCATCTGGAATTTGGAGCAAGGTGGGGAGAGCTGCTGAGATTGGCAACTGGGAAAGCAGTGGCCAGAGAAAGAAGATAGCATAGCCCTATCTTAGCTGTCCCTCTAAAAGCTGCTTAAAATACCACTGGTGTAAGATTCTTTCTGCAGCAAATAACTTCTAGATTGGTTCTAAACCTCAATTACCTCTCTATAAAATGGGAACACAGGTGACCTTGCAAGATTGCTGTCAAGATAAAGAATGCACAGAATGCTCACTAGCATATGAATTTTGTAACTTGACATATGCTTCAGTGGCATTGATTGTGTTCCTAGTTATATTAAAAGTATCCATTCTGTGGGCAAAGTCAGCTGCTCCTGTGTAAAGGGAACCCTGTTGCTAATAGACATGCTGTTGGCCACCTACTCTTCACCTCTGCAGTTCCTATGGGCCAAAAATGTTGGAATGGTAGGAAGATGACTCTGCCCTAACTTCTCAGAACTATCTAAAGCTTTGGACAGTATTTCTGCTGTGTGTGGAGACAACAGAGGGGAAGAAGATGGAAGAAGCTGGCATTTGGGTAGGCCATGGCTGCATTACAAAGAATTGCCTTTGTTTTCGTTGCCTGTCTACCTCTTGTCACCTTGGCCACCCCTTTCCATCTTCTTCTTCCATAATCTCTGCAATTTAGAATGCATTCTAGATCATAAGCTCTTTGGGGCAGGGACCTACCTGGGCCACTGATGTTACTTTGCCACCTACATTGATGGAGCTGCATAAATAAAATAAAGATCATAGTAAGAACAATTTGAGACAAGCATTGTAACACATACATGAATACCTGGGGAACTGCTGCCTCAGTGCGGTGATAGAATTGCACTCAATGGTCTAGAAGTGGTTAACAATATGCTTTCTTCTTCAGACAGCCGAAGGGCTGCAGAGCTGCTAAGAAACCACAGCACAGAGAATGAATATTCTGCATTGTTTAATTGAAACAGTTATGCCAATCTGTGCTACTGCAGACACCTCAGTTCACTAATGGACTGGCACCTGTATCTTTCAGGCTGCAGTCCTATACATAAGCCCCACGCTGAACTCAGTGGGACAGGCTTCTGAGTGCATATGTAAAGGATTGTCCTGCCAGCAGCTGAAGCGTTAATGTGCCTAGGGCATCCAATATACCCTCCCCTTTTCAAATTTGTTTCCCCCATGGATGATTTCAGATGTTTCTTTGACTTGGATGCCTAACCCAGGGCTATTACTGCCAGTTCTTTCTCCTTGTGTACAGCTAGGCATAGCTCTAGCCTCCTTTTTGTCAGTGTCCTTGCAAATGAGATAAGAGTATATGGCCTCTGGGTTGATGAAGCAACAGACACCAGCTCCTTGAAAAGAAAAGAGGGGGAAAGAGGGAGAGACCCCAGTTCAAACTACTATGGCTACAGATGATAATTAGACCATCTCCGGCAAGGTCCTGGGTGAATGTTTCTTTCTTTCTTTTTAATTGCACCTTCCCCTCCCCCCTTCAGTCCACCAGAAAAGAAAAGGTTGCATAGGTTTAATCACTGAGCTGAGAATAAGATTACCCCATGTAGGAGCCTGAAAGGAACAGCAGTATTGCAGCTAAAATGTGTTCAGCATGCTAACAAGCCTTCAGCCTCAGTGCGCAGTGTCTGTGCATATAGACGACACAAGGAGCCTCAAGGAGTTGATGTTAAAAGGATTCTCACTTGGTGTTTCTCCCCATGCTGTTGATTAGATTTTAATTAGACCACTCTGCCGTAGTAGTCCAAATTATATCCCAGTTTATCCCTGGCTGATGTTCACAAGAGTGATATATCACGGGCAGTAAGTAAACAAATCTTTCAAAGTGACTGGAGGTGAAAACGGAAACCTAAATCTCAGAAGCAATTCACGTTGGATAAGCACAATTGATAGAAAGCATTTTATTGTTATTCTTACATTAAAATTCCTGAGTGAGACAGTTGGCTGATTTTTATACATGGAAATTATTGTACGTGCAGATCCAGAAATCTCAAAGCAGTTTACAGTCTTGCCCTAGCCAAGTTACTTTACACTACTGGAAAGAAATGTGTCATCTGGAACTGTTTTAGAATGCCAGGGAGATTGTTTGTATGAAAAGCGTCAAGAGTTCCATGCATGTGGAAAATTTACATGTCAGAAAGATTTTGACATGGACCACTTTCCAATAAGTGATTTGCATGCATGCACATACAATGATCAATGGTGCCCATTACTTTCTTCTTTGGCAATCACTCGTAGCCTGCTAGGAGATCTCTAGGGGGCTGGGCCAGTGAGAGGCCACAGAGGTGTGGCCAAGTTGTTCTGGTTTTCTCCCCATGCTCCTCCCTTGCAAAAATACTTAAGCTGCAACACTTAAGCATTGCAGTTTTACAAATGGTTAGCACCTAACTAAACTGAAAAGTGTCTTACTTTGGTTCAGAAGGGGTCCCTATTGTCACAGCTGCTTCTCTGCTGGGAGAAAAGTTATGTGTCCCTTGACCTGTTCTGGTTTTTTCCCTATCCTCCTCATTTGTAAAGAAACAGTGGACACTTAAACATTTCAGTTTTTTCAATACTAAGCACGTTAAGTGTCTTGCGATGGAGGGGTGCCTGCTGCCACAATTTCTAAATGGGCTCATACCACAATAATGATGTGTTGCTCAGAAGTAAGCCCCACTGAATTCTATAGGGATTGCTCCATGGTAAGTATGAATGTGGCTGCAGCCTGAATTGGATGCTCTTAAAGTAGACATGCAGGGTAGTTAAAAAGGAACCCCATGATACACAAGACGAAATGGTTAAATCAGCTATGATAAGGTGGGCACAGGACATTGGGCATAACATTATGTTTGAGGACTGGGAAAGGTTGTGGACCACTGGGCTGAACTTCACCGCATGTAATGCTCTGAAGGAAAATGTAATGAAAATGATATATAGATGGTACATGACCCCAGTTAAACTTGCCAAAATATACCATTCGTCTGATAATAAATGTTGGAAATGTAAAGAAAATGAAGGAACATTCTTTCACCTCTGGTGGACATGCCCTAGGGTGAAGGTCTTCTGGGAAATGATATATAATGAGCTGAAAAAGGTATTTAAATATACCTTCACTAAGAAACCAGAGGCCTTCCTTCTGGGTATTGTCGACCAGAAGGTGTTAAAGAAGGACCGAACATTCTTTATGTATGCAACAACGGCAGCAAGGATACTCATCGCAAAAAACTAGAAAACTCAAGATCTACCCACACTGGAAGAGTTGCAGATGCAGCTGATGGACTATATGCAACTGGCCGAGATGACTGGCAGAATCCGTGATCTGGGAGAAGAGAAGATGGAGGAAGATTGGAAG
Source organism: Podarcis erhardii (assembly GCF_964252035.2). Classification (NCBI taxonomy): domain Eukaryota; kingdom Metazoa; phylum Chordata; class Lepidosauria; order Squamata; family Lacertidae; genus Podarcis; species Podarcis erhardii. Next base: position 45,525,305 of record NC_138507.1, on the reverse strand, counting down.
AAATTCAAGATGTATCTACAAAAACATTGTAATTTGGTTGAATGTTAAGAAGGATGCTAGATTATAAAAAATTGGCCACCACTAAATTAGATTTAAATTTGATGATAAGTGAGACTAAAGAAAATATAAAATTTTTTGGAAGAAGTGCTAGATTATATTTGAATGAGTGGACATGAGATCGTAAACAAGTTGATAATTTGTCTGGAAAAATTTTTTAACGATGTAAATGGGAGCGGGAGACGTGAGGGAGTCCAAAGAAGTGATGAAATTATGTTTGTGACAGAAGTAAGACTGTTTATTATTTGTGCATTGATATTTAAAAACTTTAATAAATATTTATAAAAAAGGAAAAAAAAAAAAGGAACCCCATGAATTTCCAGACCAATGGGAGATAATTATCCTTTCCTTCAGCTTATCCACTTCTGCAACTTTTTTGCCCCTCTAGAGTGTAGAATAAGCTAGAAGGATATTCAGTGGACTAAGATTTGGGACAGCAGAGTTAAAATCAGCCACGGAATTTACTGTGTAACTTGGGCCAGGTGCCATCTCTCAGCCTAATCTACCTCAAGATGGCATGAATGTCATCTTGAGTTATTTGAAGGAAAAGTGGAATGAATATAAATATAATATTTATAAATAAGAAACAATAAAACAGCCTCTCTCCAGATTCCCTGCCCCTGATTTTTTGGGGGGGCTGGAATCACAAAAAAAGTTCATCAAATAAAACTCAAATTTAAAAAAATGACACACACCAAGGATATTCAGGCCTACAAAAATTGTAGAAGACATTGCATGAGCTTTCACTTGCAGAACCAGTAAATTGAATCTGGCCCTATGTGGTTGAAAAATTGCATCACAATATTCAGACAAGTGCGAATTTTTTGTGCCAGCTGTGTTTCAGCTTGCATATTATTGCAGGAACTGAAAATTAAGTAGATTTGCATTAAAATGCAAATCAAACCAATTTTCTCTCCCATCCCTAAGTCAGTAACATTGGAGCTCTTCATCCACCTTACCCCCCCTCAAGCCTGGCATCTTCCTTCAACTTAGAGATGTACGTTTTTCTCTTGCTGAGCTAATCTCTCTCCAAATCATTCCCACGAATGCTAAGTAGACCTACTAGTCCCAAAGGATCCCCTCCCCCCTCCTTCTGAACTTGGCATGTTTCTTAAGCTAAACATAAGTTTCAGTGTCGCAAAGGTCTTCCCTTTCCCTCCACACCTTTTTGTTTTCCTTATTTGGTAAGCTTAGAAACATTTTAGTAGATGCTTGATTCTATCATCTTTTTTAAATGTCTGTATTTACTAAGGTGCTGTGAAGTGTTCAGTGGTCCTTGCTTTGGCTCTTGCAGAAGCTCTGTAAAGATCCTACTTCTCTTTGAATAAACACCCAAACAGATCCACCCTGCACCCCCCTCCCCAGTTGCCCAGTCCCAGCCGCGCAGGAGGGCAGAGCCGGCCAGCCACTTCAGCATCTCACTGGCTCAGTTGCCCCCCAACTTGCGGTGCAGAGCTGCGGCGGCGCTCCGACCGATGGACTTCCCCGGACTTAACTCTCGGGCCCCAGACTCTTGGCCTGGTGCCCCTGATTGCCTGGCATCCAGGTGCCGCACACCCTAGCACCTATGGATAAGATGGCCCTGCACCCAAATCCCGCGAGGCACTTTGCCTCAGCTTGGGAGTTGTCCAACTCAAATTCTGACCTGGGGACTGATAGAGCAGTTGGGCTTTGAATTCTTGAAAGATCAGGCTTAATCACAGGCTTTACCTAAGAAGAAACATCACACACAAAAAAACTGGTTAAGTGAAGCAAATGTTTATGGACCAGTGACAGCAAAGAGCCCTGTATCACATTTTAGTACGCTTTAGTATTAATGGCTTATTCACCTAACATCTGATCTTCCTCTCTCTAACTGGCAGGTGGAACAGCTATAAAAGTACAGGTCCCTTCTCCCTTGTCTTCCTTCCCACTGTGGAGATGCAACTCGTCATCTCAGGTGTCATGTTTGTGACAAATGCTGGAGGTTGATCATCAGCTTGGATTCCCTACTGGGCAAGAGGGCAGCACATATTGCAACATGTAGGAAGAGAGAGAGAATATGTGATTGTGGAGTTTAGGGAGCAAAAAATGTAAATCTGTGCCACAACACCATAGCAATTCTCTCTCTCTTTTTACTATGTATTCAGATCCAGACTGTGCAAATAACAACTTTTCTGAAGTCACAGGTGTGGAAATTGCATGTTATTTCCACACTATGGGAAATAATTGGATTATCATAGTGTAGCACTGTGAATATCAACCATTATTTGTTTTATCCTTTCGTTGTTGCACAGATCTATGGACGATCTGCAGTTCTGTTCAGCACAGAGAAGGAGCAGGGGGAAATACTGTTGATTATCACATAGTCCACACCACTAATTGTATATTCGTTTCAACGAATGGTTCCAGTTTTAGAATTTTGCAGTTATTTGATAACAAGAGCAGGTCAATATTATCTTTTCTCCTTGCACAGTTCATAAATGCAGTCATTGTGTAGAGTTACACATAAGCCCTGCTGGAAACTGCACATAAATAAATATAATGTGCTATTTAAAAATATGAGGTATGCTGCAATTTTTATCATCTAAAAAATAAATAAATACCAAAAGGTCTAGCAGCATGTAAAATTAAATCTGCTGTTTGCAAATATTAAACAACAATTTGGCACCAAAAATGGGGAAAGAAGAAATCTATAGATGTGTGATAAAATGAGGATTATTTCTAACCAACGAGCTTTCAATCTATTACTTAACTAAACAGGGCAATGAAGCATCCACATTTTACACCTGGAGCTATCCTACTTTCAATTTTCTGTACTGCTGCTGGCATTAATCAGCTGAACTGTTAAAATCACCAGAGAAAAACAGATTAAATGGTTCTTTAAATAGATGATAAATGTATAATTCATATGCTAAAACATTTTGTGCCACACCCAGTAATATCACCTTCAGAAGGAGCTGCATTCAAAAAAATCTCCCTCCAGTTTCCAATTTGCCATTAGAATAAAAGCCACATTTTTTGTTGTATCATTGCTCTAGAGAACCAAGAGATTCCCAAATGGTGTTTTCTTTCAGCTATAGTGGTGTTAGTTGTCTAGAAAGCATCCAGGATCCTACCTCATTTGTCCAGCACTTGCATTGTTATTTGTTTAGCTCCTTGGCATCAGGAACCAGAATTTTATTTTCTAGAAGCAGCACAGAAATACTCTGATGGTTAAAAATCAACCATATCTAGCAAGCAATTTAATTAAACTCCCTTAAAAGGGAGGAGGAGGGAAGAGAGAAAGATTTTCCTAACCGTAAACTATCACAGCAGAGATGATGATCTTTATTGTGCTGAGTTCATCACTGATATGTCAGCAATAATGACGCTGCCTCTTTTCTTGAGCCCAGTGTGCTCAGAAGAGTTGGCCTGGACGTGGGAAACCTGGGTTCGAATCCAGACCAAGACACACTTGAGCAAGTCACATTCTCTTAACCTAATGGACACTGCAGAGTTGTCACGAAGCTCTAAAATGGCTCTCCAAAGCAGGAGGGTATTAGAACTGCTTCCAAATTTTCCCCAAAGTGAAATGTGATGTGAGTTAGGAGCTTCCAGTTTGGGAAAACATTCCAGGGATTTTTAATGAGTTTTAGTGAAGAATGCTGCTCTCAAGACTATTTTCAAAACATACTAAGTGATGTAAATCAATAAAAAAGAAGTTGTTCATGATACATCAAAACTTGAGTAACCGAAATACAAAGACAATATATTTTTTGTCCCTGATGTGGTGGTATCCCCAACTGCAGCATTGTCCGGGGACACCACCACATCAGGGACAAAAATTATATTGTTTATGTGATCTTCCACACAGGGTAAAAAACTACTTTTGGAAATATAGTGGAATCTAGTGGAAGGTGTGCCCTCATGTCCATGTTAATTGCTTCCAGGAAGAAATCTGTTTGCAACCCCAAATAGCTCAGGAAATCAAAGGAGTTTTGTGCTGTAATTTCACATGACAAAATTGGGGGTGGTGCTCTGGCATACAGTTTTTTCCAGCATGTAAAAGTCCTTCCCTGATGGCTCCAAGCCATGTGGAAACATATAGTCCCACCTGAATGAGCTGTGGTCCTTGTAAGCAGGGAGAGATAATGTAGGAACTGATGGGGATCATAAGAACTCACCCTTGGCATGGCCTTTTAAATACCTTCTCTGATGGCTTTAGCAACTTTTATCCACTGCTGGATTGGCATCGATATATGTGACTCCCAGGCATAAGAACAGTAGATCCAATTATTTGGCAATGTGTGCTTCACATCTATCAAACCTCTCATGTTTGTTTTTGCATTTGCTTTAACTGTGATGGGTTTCCAATTGAGAGTCTGGCATGCTATTTTGGCAATGATACTCTTTGTCTAAAGATGGTATTTACAGCCTGCATTAGTATGAGATAATCACTGCTTGCTTGAATTGACAGCGGATCCCCACCTTGTTGCTGAGTCATATTTAGCCATCTGTATATGTTTTATGGTGCCATTTATTATCTGTTTAGCTGTACCAGCAGGGTGCTACTATTCTGTTTTGTCAATATGCTGACTCTTACCATGTCTCAGTCTTAGGATGCAAACACAATTGCAGAAAGTGTTGGAATAAACTTCTTGAAATCAATCCCCCCCCCGACTCATGCAAAATCTTTCGTAGGTGTCTTGCTCATTATTGATCTGTCATCATACATTTCTGCGTAACGCTTAACACTGCTGAGGTTCATTTCATTTTTGTGTTTAGTCTTCATTCATGGTCAGTTCCTGCTGTTCTCTGTACGTCTAAACCGTGTTGACTTTGCAGAATAAAATAAAGTACAAGGGAAAATTGGCCATCAGCTGAACACCATAGGGGGTCAGGAGCCACTGCTCATCCTAGGTCAAACAACTTCAGATTACAGTCACTGGGGCTGGCAGTAAAGAATGTCTGTGCAAGCAGGATAATCTTTAACAGTGTCCCTCCAGCATGGATTCCTTTGCCAAGCTGAACACAGGGTCAAAACAAGGCTCATGGAAATGCAACCCTTTCTCAAAAAGCTCAGATAAATAGCTTGGTTTATTGGGACTACAATTCCAAACCAAATTCTGATTTTGTAAAAAAAAACAACCCACCAAAAAAACCCCCATGATTGGGAAGACAACTGTGTCTTCAGTCTCTGCGTATCTTCAGTCCCGACCCCCACCTCCATCATCAATCTAAAAATCCCTCTTTCCTGTCCACCCCCACCTGCTTCCCTCCCCATCACTCCACTCCTTACTTTCCCCTCTGCTGTAACAAATGGTAGCAGGAGGAAGGGAGGAGGGTCTTTTCATATCTTCACCAGTAATGGTTGACATACCATTTCCCAAGTCCTGAAATCTATGTCAGATAAGAATTTTGGGCCCACAATTCTAGTCTTGTATTTGAATATCTAACTCTGAAACTAGACATGTCGTCACTATCTCTAGCTTAGAGTAATAAACTAGACAACTGAGTAGAAACAGACTGGAACCCTCAACCTCTTATTTTGCAGAGACAACCAATTATCTTCTTTATCTTATAAATTACACAGGTTTCTCCTGCCATATGAGGATAGAAAAAGTTTTCTGTCACCAGCAGTGCATCAACATCTCAGATCTAATTGTATGTCTAGCAACCAACACTTCTCATAACCAGGACCATGGACATAGCCAGTATTGTTGTTAGGGGGCAGGCTTTTGTGGGGGGCGGAGCGGCGCAGAACCTCAGATTTGTATTGATTTGCATTTATTTTTCTTGATTGGGAGGGCAGCATGCCCAGGACAGAAGCAAAGACAGGTGTGCTAAACAGACCTGGAAGCAGAGGGTCAGGGATGCATGTCAGTATTCAGAAGGGCACAACATGCAGTACAACTACATCATATATACATTTCCAGCATTTGGTAGGCAAACTTAGTTGCTGCTGAGGATACACTGGGTATCATTAGAAATTCTCTGAGACTAATTTGCCTGTTAAAATATTAATTTTCCTATCTGACAGGCTGGCTGTGAAAAATCACATTAGATAAACACAGGAATATTGTGCCAGACTCATATAACAACTAGGGGTTTTGGCACCAGTTGGCACCAGATACAGTGTGTTAAATCAGTGATGCAATCTATGTTAGTGCTATGATGGTAGTAACAGCCAAAACTGCCAGATACAACTCCATAGAAAGTGAGTTGACATGGAACACAACAGGCTTAAAGAAAGGGGCAAAAATGGAGATGACTCACCCACAGAAACAATCCTTAAAAACCCCCACAAAGTTTCAGCACCAGAGTACAGTACCAGCTTTGTTTCTTCAACCTTATTTCATATGCCTTCTAGTGCTGTATTAGAGTCTAATAATGACGAGACTGTACAAATGAATGTGAAACTGACCAGCCGCTTGCAGGAATTTGCCCATCTTTCCTTACGACCAATGCTGTTGTAGCCACACCACCGTGAACCCGATGATGCTCTGTTAAAGCTGTGTGTAGATCTTTTTATTCATTCATTCATTCATTCATTCATTCATTCATTCATTCATTCAAAACAGGCATGTCCAACTCCCAAGAGACTGTGATCTACTCCCAGTATTAAAAAAAACCTGGCAGTGATCTACCCATTGTGGAGATCTACCCATTGTCATTGGAGGGAGAAGGAGCGTGGGTGGAGTGGGTGGATTGCCCAGAGTTGTTGAGCTTTTTGGGAGGCGGATTGCACAATTTTTTTTTAGCTTTCCCCCCATAAATTTTGTACACGATAAGGATCCCGCAATCTACCAGGATCAGCTGGGGATCTACCGGTAGTTCACAATCTACTGGTTGGACATCCCTGATTTAAAATATTTATATACCTCATTTCACATAAGTACCAAAGCAGTGCACCATAATAAAATACACCAAATTTACAAGAGGGGATTAGTGTCAAATAAATGCTTTGGTAAGGGGCTATGTCTTTAATTGGTGGAGGTACTGGTCAGAGTGGGGGAAACTGTTCCTCAAGGCAAGTGCCACCACTGCAGAGAATGCCTTATTCCTGGTGGCCACCAGATGGACCATTGAAGGCTGTGGCACCACCAAGAGGTGCTCCCCTGAAGAATGGCCAAGTTAATATGCAAGAAGACACTGTCTAGGATACCCAGGTCCCAAGTTGTTTAGGGCTTCATAAATGGGTAGCAAACCTATGGGCTTGGGAGGTTCATAAAACCGCTCTTCTTGCAAAAACATTTTTTACTACTGGTGCCTGGGGAGATGAATCCTGAATTCTTAGAAGTAGTGGTTGAAGAAAAATGCTCACTAGCATGTGTGCTGTGCAGATTAGTTTTTACAGTAATTGAGAGACCAGTCTACAAAGACACTCATATATTTTACAGTAGGCCATTTCAACTCTGCCGCTCCACACCTGTCTTTGGAGAAAACTATTTTCATTACTCCAGTTGAATAATCAGATGATATTCTGAAATATAAGAATTATTGCTTCCTTCTCTTTGTAATATCAGTGTGTTTAAGGTTTTCTGAATTCTATGAAGCAAAACCACACCTGTTTTCCTTTAAAATGCCCTGTCTTCTGAATTATATGCATTAAATGAAAATGAATGGAATTAATTAGGCTTTGCAAAAAAAATTCATAATAATAATCAATTATTTTTTTTATGGAAAGAATGATCTGCTTCTAAATGTTTCCTTTTAAAATGTAAGAGTAACCTATATTTCATATAGCACAGAAATGGATGAATTAGCTCATCCATTATACCTTTTCAGCTAAATTATCTTTTTAATCTCTGGTCTTTACCAGAATTTTAATCTTTCCTTGTAATACCTGTAGCCACATGTCTTCAATCATTTTTGCTCCCTTTCTTTCTCTGAGCTGTGTCTATATTTTGCAGTCTCGTTTTAAAATGAGATGGGCCAACTCTGAAAATGGCATTCAAGGACATATGGTTATCATTGATTTATATTATGGCAGTATATTATTATACATATTGTTCCCTCTCGCCTGCATTTATTACTTTTTGACTGTCATTATGTTCCCAGGAGACATCTTCATTCACCAGTCCACCGTGACACCTAAAACTTGCTAGAAAGTCCAATATCTAACATTTCCCATTTTTTTCAAGATCAAAAATGTGCTGCTTTTACCCGGCACAGATCCAGGGCTGAGTAATCCTTTCATAGCCCAGAACTTTGAATCTGAAACCAAGTCTTTAGTGTTTAATTAGAAACATATAAAACTACCTAGTTCACTTAAAGAGAAATAATACATGAAAGATGATAGTTTTAGATCCGCAATTATTTCATCATTCTACCAACCTTCAGCTAAGTCTTGCTGAGATTAAAGTGCTATAACCTATAAATATGTCTTAGTTACAGCCATCCTGCTGATATATCTACATTTTAACCAAGTGACTAGAGAGGTTTTTCTTCCTCACACCTGACTTGCTCAGCCATAAATATACAAAGTGGCTTCAGGCAAAACATCTTTTGACCTCAGTTCACTTGTCTCCGAAACAGGAACAAGTGGGGGAATAGTTGTGACACCGAGTTCTGTCCCTCCATACCATCCGAATGAGATGAGGCTGTGCAGATCTTGGATCATTGTTTGAAGACCACCACTGGCTGAGGACCTGCTCTAGATGAAGTCACACTCTCCTCTGCAGTAGTGGGTTCAGTTTCTACTAGGGGTGTGTGTGTGTGTGTGTGTGTGTGTGTGACTTCTTGGTTCAACATTGTCACTGGACAAATCACTTGGCACTGTTTACAGGTAGGAAGTGAAAGTTTATACAGTCGCACCTTGGAATTCGAACGGCTTAGTTGCCAAACGTTTTGGCTCCTGAACGATTAAAAACTGGAAGTGAGCGTTCCAGTTGCACAGGGCAGCATTTTACCAAAGTCTGCCCCTGCTCTGGGGATCTCACATTCATGACTAAAATACCGGGGTTTTTTTGCTCTATAAGACTCACTTTTTCCCTCCTAAAAAGTAAGGGGAAATGTGTGTGCATTTTATGGAGCGAATGCAGGCTGCGCAGCTATCACAGAAGCCAGAACAGCAAGAGGGATTGCTGCTTTCACTGCACAGCGATCCCTCTTGCTGTTCTGGCTTCTGAGATTCAGAATATATTTTTTCTTGTTTTCCTCCTCCAAAAACTAGGTGCGTCTTGTGTTCTGGTGCGTCTTATAGAGTGAAAAATACCGGTAATTTCAAATCATTTGGGAGTCATGCCACTGAAACAACTTCTTTCCTCATCTTCCTCAGTTTCTACTTTGGGGTCTGTGGGTCAGTGATTTAGAAGACTTCTGAAGGTAGCCCTGTTTAGAGAAGCTTTTAATGTTTAATAGGTTATTGTATTTTAGTGTTTTGTTGGAAGCTGCCCAGAATGGCTAGGGAAACCCAGCGAGATGGGCGGGGTATAAATAATAAATTATTATTATTATTATTATTATTATTATTATTATTATTATTATTTGCTCATGGAGTAATGAGAACCAAAGTATATAGTCTGGGTTGAAGTAGAGTATTGGTAAATACCAGGCTCATATGCAGCCACATCCCTACTCGACTGGGCCAGATACCATCTCTCAGTCTACCCTACCTCTCAAGAAATGTTGTGACAGAATGGAAAGTGGTGTGAAGAGAACCATGAACAATTTGGAGGAAGGGCAGGATATAAATGTACTAAAGCAAATATAAAGTTGCTTTGTTTTTGCTGGTTTTCCCCTTGGCTGCCAGGAAGGATAGTTTCACTTTGCTTGCAAAGTAGCCTGTTTATATTAGCCTTAATGGAAAATGCTATGACACCCATTCACATTACAGTCAGAGTATAATGGTAATATTCAGCATTGGTTATGAGATGTTATGAGTAATGGGCCTTGCCTAAATCCATTTTGTGCTGCTCCATTGACTTCAAAGATGCTTTAGACAAACAGACGAGAGTCCTGCCAAGATTGTAAACGCCTCAGAAGCTGGCATGGATTTCTTTCTTCTTCTTCTTTGGCCAGACCCTGCTCACCCTCTGAAACTGTCAGTGCTGAGGACAAGACATGCAACTGAGATGATTCTAATGGAAACCCCTAGAGCTTAGAAATAATTTGTGTGCATTCTTACAGCGAACTATACTGCTTTCGGCTTCCCCCCTCCCCTGGAAAAAGAAAGAAAATGCTAATTAGAAGCGCAACTATAGCAACAGTGAATTTTTTCTTACCTATTATGTACATTGTGCAGTGTGCATAATACTTCACATAGTTTAAGATCGCTGTACCCTGCCCCAAGGAAATTACCATCTCAAATTGGGTATGTTGAGGCTGTTGGAAGGGGAGCAATTTGCAGTTGTTCACATGCTTAGGTTTAGTTACAGACCAGGCTATAGTAGGGTTGGAAAAGCTATAGGGATTCTGTCAAAAGCCCCATGGAAATGGTGGGGTGCTGCTGCTGCTAAGTAAATATTTGAATGAGGTAAAAGATCAAGACTCAAATGCCTCATCCTCTAATAAGAAAACCCTTAATGGAAAGATCCCCAAACTGTGGATGTCTTCTCAACAAAGACAACTAACAATAATAATACTAGTAATTATTTTTACCAGATCTGCCTCCTATATGCAGGACAAACTACAAATCTATCTTAATTTGCTGAACTCTAGAAATCTTATAGAAAAAGGATTGCTATACGTTTTTATAAAGTTTTCATGGATTTTGTTATCAGCTATTTGCCAAAGAAACTACAGAGAGTGGTTGAGCAACTTAACACTCTCTCTCTCTCTCTCTCTCTCTCTCTCTCTCTGTCCCCTTTATAGATGAAGACAACATCTGCATATGTCCCAAAGACTTGACAATCAGGCTGCAGCACAAATGGCCAGCAGGTGGTGCCTGAGAGCCAATGGAACAAAGTTGATCTATTTGGGGACAGTATTGGACTTGGAGGATAGATCAAACCTTGTGGGAAAGAAAGTGCATCTACACTCCTAACAGGGGCAATTTAAGCTGCAGCTTTTGCAAGAAAAACAAAGTTTAATCCGCCCAGCAAAAGTAGATCAAGGACACAAATCAGTTTAGTTAACTGACACATTTAGAATTTCTATGTCACAGCAGCAGAACTTCTGATACAGACCCAGTTCATTGCTCACATTTAGGGAAATAGCAAAATTATGATCCGAAGTTTGTTGCATTTTTAGGTAACATCTGCTGCCATCAGACAATAGTTGCCTTCAAACAATTCTCACTTCCTCAGATGCAGTTTTCCTGTTGCTGCAGTTAATTGCCATTGTCTGATATCTTCTCCTTTTTTTCTTGGAGTGACTCACTATGTTATTATATATTTTGGGAGATAATGGTAAAAGCATCTTTTCTCAGAAGCCTGGAAAACTGGGGCTGTCAATTGCTGTGTGTGGAAAGATGCTGGTGATACGTTCTCACCCCTAACTTCCAGCTGCTGCTGCTGCAGCAGATGATCTTTCCTTCTAAGGCTTGCCTCCCAGAAGTATGCCTTACCCAAAATGAGCTTTAGGGTTTTCTCAGGAGAGATCAGTAACTGTTACAGTTGTATTGGTTATTGCTCAAGTACAATAACCCAAGATTACTTAATATAGATAGGATATCCTTTTCATGCCCTTTTAAGTAGCAATCGGCCAGGCCAGCCCTCTCATTAGGCAAAGTGAGATGATGCTGAGGGGTTCAACATGGAGAGAGCTGTGAGTGTCACATGACCTGCCTTAAACCCTCCAAATCTGCCGGCTTTTCTCAACTCTGGTACAATAGAGGGTGCTGTCCCATCACCATTTCTAAAAAAGGATTCATTGCATTGTAGGGGGTTGCACTAGATTATCTTTGGGGCCTCTTACAACTCTACAGTTCTATGATCCAACTGCTAATTTGGTTGGGTTTTGCACATGGAATAGGGAGAGCTACCATCTTGCCCTTCGCCTCAGGCAGCAAAATGTATTGGGCCAGTCCTGCTAACCAAGGTGGTTTAACATAAGGAAAAAGGTACATTTGGCCACCTTTCCAAAGTGGACGTTCTAGTTGTGTTGAGCCGGAACCAAGAGAGAGCTGTTATTCCAGAGTGAGTTACACATTATCCAGTTTATTTTGTGTAAAAGCCCAGATAACTGGTCCTGCAAAGCTGCTCACTTTTTAACGACTTTTAAAGAACCCATTACACTTGTGAAACACTGATTTAAATGGCTGTATGTTAAACTACTGTTGCATCACTTCATGTCTTTTAAATGATGGATGCTTGAAAGGCCTCTAAATTAAAGCTCAGCTATAGTTGTCTCTATGGCTGTAATCCAAGAAAGCTATATGTGTGCACATGGAAGAAAACTTGCATACATCCTGGGTTTTTCTCAGGAATTCCAGTGCATCTGTGTAACATTCCAAAGGCTGCAATCCTTTGCACACTTATCTGGGAGTAGGTCCCATTGAATTCAGTTAGTAGACATCCATGGGATTGCACTGTAAATAAACTTTTCAGTTTGTGGCATAAATTGAAATATACATTTGTTATTGAGCAATATGTAAAAATTTGGAAGAAGTGAGGGAATTCTATGCTGTCATAGTGCACCAGAGAGCTTGGCTTTCTTCAGACCATCATTTAAGAGTTCCTGTCCCAGCATACATTAACTGGCTTAACAGTGTTTTTCAGTTCAATAAAGCAATATTCATGCCTTCTTCGCAGTTCTTCTCTATTAATCCCGTTACACAATTATGTAATGTTTCCCAACTTTTATTCAACAGCAAGGAAAGAGGTAGCAACCAGGGTTCTTTGCATAGCCCTCTGTGGTAAAAATACACAGCATTCAATAGTCCTCTTAACTAAGATCAATGGAAGTTCCACCCATTGGAAGAGAAGTAGATCCATTGATCTGCTTAACATCCCACAGAGAATAGCTAATTAATTGAAACCAATAAACAGAAAGGGAGTAAATCCTATATATTGATCCTAAACTATGGGAAAAAATCCAAGTCTTCTTTCTCAGTTTCCTTTTCTTTCAGGTTGCTCTTGGGGGGGGGGATGACAAAACCAACCTTGTCCTGATTTTAATTAAGTTTTCTTGAGGAAATAGCAGATGTTGCATTATCTGTATGTAAACTCCTTCTGGATCTGTAAAGGAAACATTTCAAACAGTAGGCTCCATAGAACCTCTGTAGGAGCTGTATGTAAACCATTTTATGGGTAGGAGATGCAAGGAAAATTCTAACTTTTTATCTTTTCCTACCACAGCCTCTAACACATACTACCCTTTCCTTCCTAATCAGTCACATATTTGATATAACACGTAATGGGATGGATTGAAAATCTCTGCTGCCATGGATGAGCAACCACCCACCCACAGACAACCATTCCACAATCATCCATCTTCAAGGTGAAGACAGTGCAGATTAACCACGGTGAAAGACAATAGATGGCATCCCTAGGAAATGAGAACAAAAGCCATGTCATAAATTACTGGGATTCTGGAGGGCCACACCTGGAGGACCACACCATTATGCTTGAGATTGCAAAGTAATTTTACAGCACATTGACATGAGTAATCGAATGATAACTGCTCTACACAGACTTTGATGTGATAAGGGAGAGGAAGGGCACACTGACCATGCAGGGTTCTAAGCCACATGAATACAGAAGACAACTTATCCTGCAGTACATAGTAGAAGGTGACAGCAATGTGATGGAGGGGGAAGAACCAGCAAGCATGTCCCTGCTCTTCTCTTACATGGTTCTAATTCCATACACCTGTATGGGGCTTTTGCTTCCTTTGTTCTGTGATTGTGGTACATTCTGTCACGAGCCTTTCAGCACTAAACATCACAGAATGTGTGGCCTTCAGAGTGCTTCATAGCAATGGCTATCTATGGCTCCCAGAAAGTGACCCCAGCCTCTGAAGCTGGATGCTGTATCTCAATGAAAGGGAGCATGAGGGCCATGTGGACCATCTTCCAAGGGCCACATTCCGGTGGTGGGCAGGACCAGAGGGAAAATCAGTAGAACAATGGATGTGACTCTTACCTTTGTATATTAAGCTACATTTCAGCCACACAAAAGCCCATCATCATTGGCCATGTTTGCTGAGATTGATGTGTGTTAGAGTCCAGAACATGTGTGGGGCCTTGTTGCCTATCTCTGGAATAATCCAACAAGCCTAGTTTGTCAGTGATTCAAGAAAAAATGGTTACATTCCCAGGCACACTTTTCTTTTCCCTTCCTAGTTGACACAAATAGTACATATTTGGAAAACATGACCAGACAATACCCGACAGCTATCACAGGCAGACCTTGAAGTTTATGAACCAAAGAGAACAATTAACAACCTTGTCAGCTCTAATAAATTAGTAACACACTGACTTATCTTCATATTATATGAGAGTCCATAATTCTTAACCCTGTCTCCCTGCAAAAAAACCCCACAAAACTTGCAATATTTACAATACATGACTTTGTTCCAGAACTGTAATCACATTTTATAACAGAGTAATAAAGTTGTTTTTTTTTTAAAAAAATGAATAATATCAATTTCAAAAGAGAGCAAGAAGTTCATGTATAGGAATTGAGCTGGTCTGTTGCACTGCATGCTGAAATATATCGCCTGTGCCCTTAGAATACATCAAAGGGAGGAGAGACTTTTATGGCCTCATGCACGTCTCATGGTGATATACACTGTATCAGATAAATCAACATTATGTTTCTGTGATAAAGCCAATAACCATGGATAGTCAATTAAGCAAGAAGACATGTCACACTGTGTGTTACACATGCTTATTAAGTTTAGAAGCTCCTGAGACCAGCCTCGGCTGCTGAGGGCTTAAACGAGAGATTGAACAAGTCCTTGAAACAATTGGCCCACATGGTTTGATTTTAATTTGAGACAGACTATACAACTCTGGAAAGTGTCAAATAAAATGCAGAGTGATATCCAATATAACAGGTAGATCTTTAGGGAGATGATAAAAAAAAGGTATTTCTGCACCTGATCAGAAATCTGGGAAAGCAAGAGAGTGGCAGATTTCTTCTTCCTATGTCGTGGGACAAAACTGATGATTAGTGGACCAAGTGGCTATCAAGTGGGCAGCCAATGATGTGTTTCCCATTTTGTGGATGGTTGTCGGTAGTCACCCAGTGTTGAATGCCCTGCTAAAGTAAAACTCCATCTTGGCCTGAGCTGCATCATGATGATTCATCACAGTCCTACGTAAATACAGGTGAATGTGTGATCGTCAGGCATTCAAAGATAATGATGAGGAATTGTGATCTTTCAAAAAACATTCCCATGTGACATTAATGTCCCAGTAGTACTGCCTTAAACTGGCAAACCAAGGGCCAATATTGGTGGACAGAAGCAATTGGATTATAACCCTGTAGTTAAGTTTCCCCCACTATCTCAAACCCTATCATCAAACTAGACAAAATGTGAAGTGTGTAAATGCATTTAACATATCTGTTGTTGTGTTTTGTTTTAATGTACTTTTGTTTTAATG
This sequence comes from Podarcis erhardii, assembly GCF_964252035.2. Lineage (NCBI taxonomy): Eukaryota > Metazoa > Chordata > Lepidosauria > Squamata > Lacertidae > Podarcis > Podarcis erhardii. The sequence goes on along the minus strand of NC_138507.1, from coordinate 45,509,794 downwards.
TACTAATTGATGCTTTTGAATTGTGGTGCTGGAGGAAACTCTTGAGAGTCCCATGGACTGCAAAAAGATCAAACCTATCCATTCTGAAGGAAATCAGCCCTGAGTACTCACTGGAAGGCTCAAATACTTTGGCCACCTCATGGGAAGAGAAGACTCTCTGGAAAAAAACTCTGATGTTGGGAAAGATGGAGGGCACAAGGGAAGACAACGACAGAGGACGAGATAGTTGGACGGTGTTATAGAAGCTACCAACATGAATTTGACCAAACTGCGGGAGGCAGTGGAAGACAGGAGTGCCCGGCGTGCTCTGGTCCATGGGGTCACGAAGAGTCGGACACGACTAAATGACTAAACAACAACAACATTAAATAGCAACTGCAGGAGGGGCTTGATGAAGATTGGGACTTTGCTGCAAAGAGAGAGAGGTGATTTACCCTTCCATAGAGCAGCCATCAAAAGCCACCCCACACCCCACACCCCAAATCAAGACAGCTGCTGTTCTTAGGAGGAAAGCTGGGGGGGGGGACATGAAGAATGAAAAAAAGAGCTAGAAATACAAATATGTTGAGAATGTTGGATGCTGGGAAAATGCATATTCATTTAGAAAGAGTTTTTTTCACAACAGATTGAAATTTTTTAAAACAGATCAGTCTGAAAAAAAAAAAAAGAGTAATGAAAAGGAAGGCAAAATAGAGATGCAGAGAAGAAAGATGACTTGAAGAAGGCCAGAGCAAGATATTTCTTTTCTACCGGGCAATGTATTTAATGATTTGCAGTAAGACAGTGAAACCACCCACCTATACATTTAATAAAAAATATTGTAAGTAGGATATTCATTCCCCCAAACAGAGTCAAATGGAGACTGTATTCCTGAAAGAAATGGTTACAGAAACAGGCACCTAGAAAAGTTTGTTAAAAGAGTGAGGGGGGACCAGATGGATGATGAGAGCTATGCAGAAACAGCTTGCACATAATGTGCAATTTGAAGATGCATCATCTGAGTCAATAAAAAGGATTTGCCATTCTTCTTTGTGAACAGTGAAGGAGATCCATGTTCGAAACCACCTCTCTGTCACTGTAGAAAGGTCTACCACCATTGCTCCTCCACCACTGATGCTCCAGTGGTAGAGAAGACAAAAAGGGGGCATGCTGGGGTGGATCCACAAAGTTCTCCATTGCCCTCATGGACACCTCATAAAAATACAAAGAACCGGAGGCTGGTATACTTATTTTCCTTCCCACTGAGACCACTGGAAAACGTTAAAAAAGAGAAATCTACTAATGAAAGGATTCACTTTTCAGACTGTAATTCTATATGCACTTACTTGAGAGTAATCTCCATTGAACTCAAGGCGCCATTCTTCTGAAAAAACACACCAGGGATTGCTCTTTGATTTGTGTGGATAACTAAGGACATAACTTAGAGTCAGATTAAACATGGTTTACACAATTCTTTCCTCAAAGATTTATTTTTAAACAGTCTTGTAGGCTGAATTTGAGAGCATGAAGCGGGGCAGGATGAGGATTGCATTGCTGTTTTCCTGCCTGCTGCCATCTACTTAAAATCATCCTCCTTTAGCTGTCCCCACACAGCGCCTGCCTTCAATTGATCTTTGCCCCCCAATGAATGTGGGGGGGGGCATTTTCTGTGACTTCTTCCCCTTCTTCACCACTGTTTTTATTTTAAAGAGACTTATTAAATGCCTCTATGTATTTAACCCATTGTCTAATTTTGCCCTAAGAAGTGCTGAAGTTTTTTCTTAATCATGTCCACATTCTTTTCACTCCACAAATTACATAATGCTTGTAACTCAATATCAAATCTGGGTCAAATATCTCAATCTCTTTCACATGCAAACACTGATACAGTGGTACCTTGGGTTACATACGCTTCAGGTTACATACGCTTCAGGTTACACACTCCGCTAACCCAGAAATAGTGCTTCAGGTTAAGAACTTTGCTTCAGGATGAGAAGAGAAATAGTGCTCCAGTGGCGTGGCAGCAGCAGGAGGCCCCATTAGCTAAAGTGGTTAAGAACAGTTTCGGGTTAAGAACAGACCTCCGGAACGAATTAAGTACTTAACCCAAGGTACCACTGTACAATAATGCACACACACATACTACCTATATTGGTGTCAGCAATACTTTCCCATTTAGTTTAAGTCACAAGTTGATGGATGTGATGATATTGCTAAGAAAAAGAGTAAAGTGACCCCCATACTGGCATTCTTGAGAATGGAAATCCTCTGAAATCAATGTGTTGTGTGGATGGGCCCTGCTTGCTCAGTTTTTTCTCTGTGGAAAAGAAAATTGCTAGTGCCACCTGCTGGGCTGCTGTTGGTCTGAGGAATAATTCATGGTGAACAAACCATGCAATCATAGAATTGAGGAGTGGGAAGCAACCAAGGGGGATATCTAGTCCAACCCCCTGCAATGCAGAAATCTTTTGCCCAAAGTGGGGCGCAAAGCCACGGCCCTGAGCTAAAGAGTCTCATGCTCTGCTGACTGAGCTATCTGTTATGTGAGGAGCATAACAATAAAAAACAGTTGCTTTCAATTTTATTTTGACATTATTCCATTAGTGAACTTACTACGGCTATGACAAAAGGGGAAAGGTAGCATTATTACTAGTTTGTCTTACAGGATGTTGCTTGCATCCATGGGGAGACTGATTGGCCGACAGACAGAGGGGCTTTCAGACTAGCAAATATTTGCAGAGTTACCAGTAACAACTATCTTATAGGCAGTGATAAGAAGAAACGGAAAACAAAGCAAAGCAAAAGTTTCCATTTCAGTATCTTTATACTTCGTCCAACATTCCTAAAAAATAAATCAAAATGTAAATAGGCCCCCTGTGAGTACTTCTAGATGTTAGGATCATCAATTGCATTCAACCAATATGGCTTGGGAATGGAGAAAAGGTCTTCCCTCTGGTGTCTCGAAGCATTTGCCTGTTTGAAGCAGGTAGCCAACCATGGGGGACTGACAATTCCATATACCTTCAAAACTTTACTCGTGGTTTATGCAATCCCTTTGTAGCCTTCAGTACAGGCCACTTGTCAGAGAAAGGATGGAGAGTTAAGTTGAATCATTGGTCTATTGGATCTAGTAAAGCGTGTGTGTTTTTTCTGTGGGATATCAGGGGGAGGGGGAGTCAAGGTCAAAGCTGCAGGCTATCCTCATATGCTTATGAGTCATTAGGTACCTGGATCTTTCATCCAGAAGCAGTGAGCCTAAATAGTAGCTCTGACATAACAGCTATTCACTACACTTTCTTGTTCATCCAAAAGAAAAGCGCGCGGGGGGGGGGGGGCGGGCTTTTCATTCTCACCTAATGTTTTCCATCTGGATTTCTCCTTGGTACTAACTGTTACTAAGCTGATTTTAGATGAGCCCATGCTTGAGTAGTTGAAGAAGAATTGTTGGGTTTTTGGTTTTGGTTTTTTTCCTCTCTCTCCCCCCTCCCCCCGAAGTTGGGCTGTGACAGAGGCTGCATCATTTAAGGGTTATTATTTCAGTCTGTTCTGCTCTTTCTGAGCTCAGGCATTTTCAAGTGGCTCTAATGAAGTAAATCCAAATGACTGCTTTGAGACAAGAAAAGTACCTGATGTGCACACAAAATGTATTTTTTCCCCCGTGGTGGCTTGCAGCAATCATTTGAAGAGAGTTTCAATTTCATTCATGGGCACATGTCAGGCTGAGTGGCTGTCTTCCCAGCCTGCCTTATTGTTCCATGGCAGGTTTGCCCCAATCATGCTCCACCTGATTTCCAGTGTAATGTAGAGAATTTCTAAAAATTATTTATCAGTGGGCACAGTCCAGATATGTCAAGTTTGTGGCAGCTGCAAGGAAAGCATAGAATCATTGAATTGTAGATTTGGAAGGGCTGCCAAGGGTTGCAGGGGTTATCTAGTCCAACTCCCCTGCAATGCAGTTATCACAACTAAATAATCCCTGACAGATGACCATCCAACCTCCGTTTAAAAATCTCCAATAAAGAAGAGTCCCCCACCTTCCGTTCCATGATGCAATGGTTGGAATACCAGACTAGGGCTAGACTGCAGGGTGTCCCAAAGTTGGGTTTTTAGCAGCTTTTGGACTGCAATTCCCATCATCCTTAGCTAAAAGGACCAGTGGTCAGGGATGATGGGAACTGTAGTCCAAAAACAGCTGGAGACCCAACTTTGGGAAACCCTGAGCTAGAGAAACCAAGGTTCAAACCCTGACTGAGATTGCAATCCTACTACTTTTATTATGTATTTCTTAATACCAAAATAGGTCTCCGAGCAGTTTGCAAGTATAAGAACCACTCACACAAGGATTTAGATATAAAAATCCTTTACTAAAACACACAGTTCAACAATTCCTTTAGAATGTTAAAATATAAACATCCATCATTAAGATTTGCAATAAAACAATCACATTTAAACAAACCAGAAATTAAAACAGGAGAACCAGGTCAAAAGGTCAAAGGACTGGCTGAGTAAACCGGAGAGTCTTCGAAAGCTGATGGAATGCCAATACTCATGGGACCTCTAGTATTTCAGCATGGTGTGCATTTCAGAGCACTGATGCTACCAGTGAAAAGGCCCTGGAGTTAGTCCCATTCAACTCTGTGATGCTTACTTCCGAGTAGACACATATAATGTTTTTTTCTGGCTGTATTCACATGGAAGTTTATTCCATTTGTGTGATAATGCTCCCTTAAATGTTATTTTCCACATTGTATTTGAGCTTACACATGGTGTAAGAACTACTTCTGAAACTATAGTGGAGTTTAGCAAATGGGTTGTTTCTGGAAGCAAATAAGACAGGAATAAGCACTAAATACGCATATGCTCTCATTCTCATCAGTAACTTATAATGTGAGTTTGGGAAAGGGAGGAGTAGCAAAGATGCATACTGAATCAAATTGTATGCGCAGCAATCTGAACAAAGTTTGGAAACCAAACAAACTCCTTAATATTTCATTGTCAGTCTGCAAACAAGATCAGATCATTCTGAACATCAAAATCTAAGGAGCATTTCATAAAGATTACCAAGGTTTTCTCACATAAAACTGTCCTTCTGCATTAAAAAGAAAAAAGAAACTTAGAAAGTACTGGCAAAGCCTTGGAAGCACATTAAAATCTCAGCAACTTGGTGTCCTTGGAAATCACACAGGAACCGTACTTTCTGATAGCTTGTGCCTTACAACTACCAAACAGTGCTGCAGATGTTTCCATCAATCTCTGGGACTTTAAAATCCATTGTTGCTCTTCACCCACCTCAGCAGATTCATATCAGATATCCCTTGCTCTTTTTATAAACACATACTCCACAATACAAACATTCATCCCACTTTTTCATGTCATGTGAACATGAAACTCATCAAAGAACAAACTTGCTGTCGGAAAATTAAGCTTTGCCCAATGCTACTTCTTTTGTGACTAAAGGGAACACGAAGCTGTTTTAGTGCTTTTTTTTTTTTTAAGGCACCTTCCTGCACCTCAAACACATTTTCCCACTCATTTCTGCTTTCCTATTGTTGTCCACCTCAGATTCATTTCCCTGTTTGTCCTTTTGACCAGCTGACATTTGAAAGCGTTCGCTTTGGGAGGAGGGAAAAAATGCTTGGCTGAAGGATGGGGTGTCAGATCTTCAGCCCACGCTTCTTCCGTGCCCACATTAAAACAAAAACAGAGAAGAATTATTTATGATTTAAACAGTTTGTCGAGTCAAATTCTGATACAAACTAAAGTTTCAAATTAATCTAGTGGCTGCTTTTTTTACTTTTTATTTCAGATTCAAGGGTGAATAACTATGTACATAACACACATAGGTAAAGGGACCCCTGACCGTTAGGTCCAGTCACAGAAGACTCTGGGTTGCAGCTCTCACCTTGCTTTACTGGCCAAGGGAGCCAGCGTACAGCTTCCGGGTCATGTGGCCAGCATGACTAAGCCGCTTCTGGCAAACCAGAGCAGCGCACGGAAACACCGTTTACCTTCCCACTGGAGTGGTACCTATTTATCTACTTGCACTTTGATGTGCTTTCGAACTGCTAGGTAGGCAGGAGCAGGGACCGAGCAACGGGAGGTCACCATGGGTCTCAAGAGACTTGGTACCAAAGGGGCAACCAACATGGCATCCTCCAGGTGTTATTGGACTCCAACCCAGCCAGTCTGGCCAATGATCAGGTGAAAATATGGGAGCTAGAATTCAGCAACATCTAGAGGGTACCGCATTGGCCATTCCCTTCATGTGGATGTTGCTTCCTGCCACTTAACTCAGAATACCACAAGAAGGGTTTCTCTCAGTGACATATCAGGATCAGTTTCTGTCAGTTTATCACTTTCCTTTAGTTCACCACATTTCCACATTCAGGGATATCCCTGCTGAATGGAGCTACAGTAACACTGGGGAAACACGTATTTGTCAACATTGCATGCAGTTTCATCCTTAGCAACCATAAGATTTGACATTTTAATGTACATTACATAATATTTGGTTGATTAACATTACATAATATTTGGCTGATTAACATTCTATGGATTTTTAAATATGTTTCTGGGAGGGGGGATTATTGGTTTGTTTTTGTTTTTGTTTTATTATGGATTTTCTATTTTCATTTTGTATTGTACGTACTGGTGAAGGGCAATAAACAAATTTAATAAATAAAAATTAATAATAATCTATGGCTGGGAACATCAGCAAAACTTACAGCGCCGAATGTAAGTCTGTTTAAATTCATGAGGGGTGCACCAGAGTGAATCCAGGGGTCAAAGTCTTCACTCTGGTCCACACTGCAAGTCACACTTCCAGGCATGGGCAGACCCCGACAACCTGCATGGCCAGCGAAAGAGGAAGTCACGTCCTCCAGAAGCCATACAGGAACCAGAAGACCTCCTCCAACCAAGCTGCAATAACTGCTCAGCCCCTCTGAGCAGACATGTATAGCATTGTGCTGCATGCTTCCCAGGTGGTGCTGTGGTCTAAACCACTGAGACTCTTGCACTTGCCAATTGGAAGGTTAGCAGTTCGAATCCGCATAATGGGGTGAGCTCTCGTTGCTCTGTCCCAGCTTCTGCCAACCTAGCCGTTAGAAAGCATACCAATGCAAGTAGATAAATAGGTACTGCTGCGGCAGAAAAGTAAACAACATTTCCGTGTGCTTCAGCACTCATCACGGTCCTCCATGCACCAGTAGTGATTTAGTCGTGCTAGCCACATGACCCGGAAAGCTGTCTGTGAACAAATGCCAGCTCCCTCAGCCTAAAAAGCGAGATGAGCGCCACACCCCATAGTCACCTTTGACTGGAATTAACTGTCCAGGGGACCTTTATTTTTCCCTTTCCCTTAAATGTTGCTCTAAAAATCAGCACAATTTAAATTGAAATAAGGCTTTGCAGTTTAAAAAAGCAGACTTCCAGCAGAAACAATAGTGACTTCATTTGACAATGCATTTCATTTTCAAAATAATAATGTGGGAGGCATAGCACAAAGACAAGAGTGTGTAAATTAAGCAATGTTTTGCTTATTAGGAGAGGTATGAGGTTATTCATTTATGTGAGAAACTTGATTTTTTTTCTTACAATCTGGGAAGAAGAAGAATCCATCTCAAGATTGTATTAGCCTGTCTGAATTATTCCTGATGGATATCAGTGTAAATGAAAAGAGCATCAGGCCAGTGATTATCATCTAGCATGTGACACTTTAACAATGAGGTTAAAGTAATTTGTACTTCAAAGGAGAAAATATTTTACTGCCTCTGACCTTTTTCAGTATTTTGTTTTTGCTGGCAATTCCACTTATTCCCTGTAGATTTCTGGAAATGTTAACAAGGAGAAGAGCCGTATCAGATATTAAGCAAACCAACATAATCAACATTGGAGATTTAGGGTCCAAACATCTGCGCTTTACACGAATGCCAGAGAATACATTCAGTCAGTGAAAAATTCCCTCAGACTTGGATATAGTGAGGTTTTCAGAATATGAACAATAATATGAACAATACTAGTAAATACAGAATTTCTGTTGGCTTGAGTCATCAAACACCTCTCTGCAACGAAAGTTTTTCACTACTTGAACAGCTGCAAAATGTTTGATTTTAGAAAAAAGTTTTGATAATGACTGAGACCAATTTATGAACATTCCATTTCCCAGAAAAGTGCAGGGAAAATGCTGTATCACAAACTTCCACAACATTTTAATACTTATTTTATATAAAACACATGCAACACTCTACACATCTCATGATCTGCCATCCTTGAGCATGGTGATCTAATAACTGGTGGCCATGCAGTTCCAAGCATATTTTACAAGGCTGATTATGAATAAATTCCAGTCCTGGTTATGGCCCTTAAATGGCTTTGGTCATCCTGATAGATGACCCATGCTGGGAAACACAAGGAGAGCACATGCTCACTGTAATTCTCCATGACCTCTTGGTGGTTTTTGATAGGATATACTTCCAGGCTACCATGTGTGGGTTTGAGGATGGAGGGACTATGTTGCAGTGCAAATTCAACTTCACTCCAGATCAGATGTGATAATGGTGATAATGAACTCTTAGTTCATCTATTCCAGGTGCTGCTACATTCTCCCTTAAGGATAAAGCTTACTTTAGAATGTGCTCTGGAACCCAACCTGGATATCTAGATTGCAGCTATGTCTAAGAGTGCATTATATTAGCTTAGGTTGGAATGCCAGCCATACCAACCTAGAGGACAAAGGCATAATGACTATGTCATACATGCCTTGGTAATTTTTCAGCTTGATCACTGATGTGCTTTGTGATGTGTTAATTCAGAATCTGCTGCTGGTCTAGAATACAGCTTTCCATCTATCATCTATCTATCTATCTATCTATCTATCTATCTATCATCTATCTATCTATCATCTATCATCTATCTATCATTTGTTGCCATCTGCCTGTCTCCATAGACAATGGAAGATCATTGTTTTGTTTTTAACCTGATATTGTATGATATGGTGGTATAGAAATAAGTCAGTCATCCAGTACTTAAGTAACAACACTAATTACCAGGTAATTCATGGGCTTGGTACAAAACTGCTTTAAAACCATAAATATTTTGGAGACACCTACATCTTAGCCCATAATCTACTGACCCAATAAAACTTTTATTTAAATTATGTTATTATTTAGTTTTTGCAAAGTTTGTGTGGATAAGCTGAGCAGACAGTCATGTAAATACAGTATGGACTATGTTGACCTGGGATTGGGGGAATCAGGATAATTTCTAGAGGGACTTTTGCTGGATATTTTTGCTGGGACTTTTGTTGCTGGGACTTTTGTTGTATAGATATAAAAATGCCCCTGTTGCTGATGACAGGGTGTGTGAAAGTATCCACTGACCGCTGAATCTGAGAGAAAATATATTCCTTTTGTCTGCTTACTCTTGGAAAAGTTTAAATAGTTCCATACGGAAGGAGCTGGGGGTGTTGTTTTCATTGGGAGTGAGCTGATTTAAAACTGCTTGGTGTACTAGATTCAGGTAGGTAGCTGTGTTGGTCTGACACAGTCAAAATAAAATAAAAAATAGTCCATTAGCACCTTAGAGACCAACTAAGTTTGTTCTGGGTATAAGCTTTCGTGTGCATGCACACTTCTTCAGATGGTGTAGTAGAGTTCTTTTTATAGCATTCAAAACATTATATTCTGCTCAGATAAACTGTTTGTTAATGGACAACAAACCACCAGATAATTCCCAAAAGGGCATAAGCAGATATTGTATAATCAATATTCAAGTAGAGATATGCTGGTTCTCAATTTTCTGCTTCTATTTGTGCCTTGTGGAGTTATAAAAAACAGATGCAGCTACACTGCTTGGGCAAGAAGAGCTAAATATATTTTGCCTCCAATGAAAATCAAGTGCAGAGGCATCATCACCATCATGGTGCCTTAGGTGAGCAATAATCATTGCATTCTGAGTATGGGACTAGGATGATGTTATAAAAGCCAATTCCTTGTAGCTACTGTATCTCTTTGTCACACTGTGGTATGACCAAGAAACAAAACTTAGCATGGGCCTACACTTATGAAGAGAAAGGGCTATAGATGTTCTTGGCTCTTTCTGGCTCCCACTGTAATGTCCAAAGTGGGGCACATTTGGAAGTCCCAACCCCCACCACAATAAAAGGAAGCACTATAGAATACACAAAAGATAAAGATGATAAAATGACTGGAATGGTTGAGGGAGTTGGGTATGTTTAGCCTGGAGAAGAGATGACTGAGAGGTGATATGATATCCATCTTCAGATATCTGAAGGGCTGCGACGTGGATGATGGAGCAAGCTTGTTTTCTGTTACTACTCCAGAGGGTAGGACTCAAACAAATGAATTCATCTTACAAGAAAGGAGATTCCAACTAAGCATTAGGAAGAACTGACAGTAAGAGCTATTTGATAGTGGAACAGAAAACCTTGCAAGGTGGTGGACTCTCCTTCATTGGAGATTTTTAAACAGAGGTTGGATGGCAGTCTGCCAGGGATGCACTACAGGATGTTGGACTAGATGACATTTGGGTCCTTTCCAACTCTACAGTTCTATTATACTTTGAGCACACTTTCCTAAGGTTCCCTGCAAGTAGCAGGCTGCCCAATCTGATCTCAAGGGCCTCACCTGCAAATTCCATCCACTTATGCAAAATTGGGGGGGGGGAGTTATAGACTTTTTAGATTCTCCATTATAATCAATAAGGGTGAAACGGAGCTTTGCATTGAACAGAACCAGAGTTGAATAAATTGAATCAGAACAACACAGAGATGATTCCAAACATGTATGAGCTGCTTCCCTGTACTGCTGATACAGATAGAAGGGAAATATTATGGTTGTTGCACACTCCAAAGACTTTTGATCCAACATTTTACCTGTAGTGAATGGAGTGGACTGTGCTACAAGTGGCTTGATTGGCAATATTTGCCATTTACAGAGCTTTAGAACCATGTCTCTGAACTGTATTCAATGGATATGACTGATATGGTCATGTCCACTTGATGTACAACTATTTGCAGTAGCCACTGCATGAAAGGTGCACTGAAAGTCTTTTGTGTGATGCTTCAGATGACCAAATGGATGAGAGAATAAGGCACAGAACAACTCTCCATAGATTTCCTTGCAGATGATGTTGTTAAACTAGAAGAGGGTTGTGGAGTCACCTAGGGAGGCTTTGCCAGCAGCTGAGTGTAGTTATTTATAGTAAGAGGAAATTGGCTCTTTATATGCCTTTGTTCCTTATTTTTCCCCCAGGGCTGAACTCAGCCATGAAAACTCAGAATGTGTCAATCTGGTTGATATGCTCAATCAGAGAAGTAATATGGGCATTTTTGCTATAGCTGAATATTTGTAAGGTGAAGTTATTGCGCCCTGCTTGATTTTAAATTGTGGCAGGTTACTAAGGGACACTCATAAGTTGGTTTGTCCCAGTCTATTAGTCATATATTAGGTTTCTTTATTTTTTAACAGAAAGTAAAACACACATGACCATGGGATTTAATTTTATATACAAGGCAAATGACTGAAATCCCCAGTTCAGTGGCATTTAAGCAGCCAGGTTTGGGTTTGAGATGGTTTTTCAGCTCTTCACCAGTTCAGTCCTAAAGCACTACAACAGATTTTATTTCACAGTTCCCAGAGTAATCTACTTCTGTTAGTTCTACTTTTAAATGAAAAAAAAGAAAAAGAAAGAGAGTCTGGGGGAAGAAAGATTAATGAAGCCAAAGATTATTAGGATAAAATAAATAACATCTATGTAGATAGCTCTTAATGATGGAAGCTATCTTGGGAAATATTTTGCAAGTGAACATACTCCCCAATGAACACAGCTTTGCAGCTGTGAAATATATTGTTTAAGGTATTAATCATTTGTCAGAAAGTGCCATTCAAAATTATTATTATTATTATTAGTAGTAGTAGTAGTAAGTAGTAGTAGTATATCACTTTGATGTTCAAAGTGTTTTATATACATCAGGGTAGGCAGAAGGGAGGCCTGGCTCTACATCCTACTGATTGATTTCTTGGTGGTTTGCTGTTAACCAACAAAGATTTCTGATTTGTTTAACAAGAACAGCAGCAGCAAAAGCACTGGGTGGAATACAGTGTAGTGCCAAGGAAATTATTCCATCAGCAACAATATTTTTGCCTGCCCTGCAGAAATACCTTACCTCTCCCAACCGTGCACTGTTTTAGGAGATCTTATAGAGCACTTTCCCAAAATGTTCAAAGCGTTTTACATTATCTTGAAATCTTTATAACATCCCCGTAAGGCAGGGAAGAATTGTTATTCCAAAAATTAGAGGAAAAAAGAGAGGGCTTCCAAGACTGAAAGACAGCAGCTCACCAAATGACAACCAGTAAATTCATAGTTCAGTTGAGATTTGAACAAGGGACTTCTGGCTCATAGCTCATGTTCTGAACCATTATGCTTGAGCACAAATTTATGGGGAGAGATGGAAAATGCAGCACAGAACTGCTTTGCTAGAAATCATGTTCTCTTGGCACTTCCTGGATCCTCTTGAGTAGACCGAATCCATAGAAAAATTATATTTGACAAAAAAAGAATGTTGCCTTTTTCTCTCTTTTTCCTGCACCATGAAATAACTGCTGCCAGGATTTTAACACAGTTCTGCTCTAACTTATACCATGGAGCTACCTTTGAGACATTCAGCCATTGAGCTATTACTTTTAGAAGTGAAGCTTTATAATAATCTACTATATTGGGAAATTTTATTCCTTCTTCATTGTGGCTTTTTCCCGAGGTTGCCATGGGAACACAAGCTTTTTTATTATTCCACACAAAGTTTGTAAGTAGTTTTTGCCAGCTCAATGATACCCTTTCGTCAATCTTTATCCTTACATTTTCAAATAGAAAAAGTATCTAGATATTAAATGTATTTTAATACCACATCTTTGCCTATACATGAGAGTCCAGCCTGGAACCTTTAAAAAAATATTTTGCCACTGCAACCATTAACTAGTTTATAATTTAATTTAAACAGCACTTCTACGCTTGAAGACAATGAGATTCCCAAATATTTCATAGGCTTAACTATCCAATTAATTCCACTTACTTTAATCGAATTTGCTTAATAGATTGTAACACATTCCTTCACATAATTTCAGATTCTGTGTCTAGATATCAGCTATCAGGACAATATGGGATGCAAGTAAAGCTTTCATAAGAGGCTTTTATATACAACAAAGTGCAATAAAGAAAAGAAATAGAGAGCAAAAACTAGAACAAATAAGGAAAGCTATAGGAATAAATGAAAAAAAAAATTAGCAAAACAACCAAAAAATGAATTAATAAGGCAAAATTTAAAAATATTACAAACCCAGGCATCAGCAATATTAAATAGTGAAATTGAAGATAATATAAAATGGATGAAACAAAGGTTATTCGAATTCACAAATAAACCAGGAAATATGTTGGCCTGGCAATTGAAAAAGAGACAGAAGGAAAAATTAATTGATAAAATAGTGGGAGAAGGGAGAACTTTAGACAATCCTGAGGAAGTTAAAAAGTGCTTTATAAAAAAGTGCTGAGACAGACGAAGAAATAACAGAGTATCTATGTGGAAAGAATATACCTGAAATCAGGAAAGAAAAGATTCTAGATCTAAACTCCCCAATAACCATGACGGAGCTACAACAAGCGATAATTAATATGAAACTGGGAAAATGCCCAGGCCTGGATGGCCTTACCGCAAAACATTACAAAAAATTAGAAGAATTACTATTGTCACCCATTAAAACACTCATAAATAGAATACTAGAAGATGGGAAGCCTCCCAATACTTGGAAGCAGGCTCATATAGTAGTAATCCCAAAACAAGGACAGAATAAAGAGTTTATAAATAATTATAGACCAATATCACTACTTAATAATGATTACAAAATCTATGCACAAATATTGGCAACAAGATTAAAGACAGTTTTGCAGGATTGTATAAACAAAGAGCAGGCAGGGTTCTTGCCGGGCAGGAAAATGAGTGATAATGTAAGAATAGTGATTGATATGATCGAGTACTTAGACATGAAACTGAATAAGAAGATAGCATTTATATTTGTGATGCAGAAAAGGCGTTTGATAAAGTTTCATGGAAATTCCTAAAAACAATATTAGACCAGACGGAAATGGGAGATCAAATTACAAGTGACCTAGAAGTAATCTATGAACAACAGGAAGCAAACATAATAATAAATAATGATATGACTGATTTTTAAAAAATACAGAAGGGCACTAGACAAGGGTGCCTGCTTTCACCATTATTATTCATTCTGGTCATGGAAATATTAAATCAAGAAATTATACTAGATGAAGAAATAAAAGGAATATCCCTAGGGGAGGAATCATATAAAATAAGGGCATTTGCAGATGATTTAGGGCTAATGGTTGAAAACCCAAAGGAAGCATTGCAAAGGCTCTAGAAAAAATGGAAAACTTTGGAAAGGTTTCAGGTTTTGCTTTGAATAAGGAGAAAATGAAACTAATGGTTAAAAACATGGAAGATCAGGAGAAAAAGGAACTGGTAGAAAAATTTGGACTACAGATTGTAAAAAAAAAGTTAAATATTTAGGAATTCAAATAACAATGAAAAATATAAATTTGTTCAAAGATAATTATGAAAAAAATTGGAAAGAAATAAAAAGAGAAATGGAAATTTGGACAAGACTGAATATAACACTTTGGGGTAGAATTTCGGCTATTAAAATGAATATCTTACCCAAACTCCTGTTCCTTTTTTAAATGATCCCCATAATAGGTAAAGAAGAATGTTTTAAAAAATGGAAATTGGACCTAACAAAATTTATTTGGCAAGGTAAAAAGCCACAGATAAAACATAAATTATTAACAGACATAAAAGAGTGGGATGGCTTTGGACTCCCAGACCTGAGAATATATTATGATGCTGCATGTTTTAGTTGGATCAGAGGCTGGATTACACTAGATAATAATGATATCTTAGACTTAGAGGGAACAGCAGATGGCTGGCATGCCTATCTAATTTACAGCAAAGTGGCGGTGCATAAAGAATTTCTAAGTAATATAATCAGAAAGGTTTGGGTGAGATACAGTCCAAGTCCGGTCCATGGTCAAAGGTACAACCTGGAGGCAGTTCATAGTAGCTGAAGTTTGATGCAGGGCAGGGAGTCGGGTGAAGTCAGGGACAGGCATGCAAACAGGGAGCCAGGGCGGGTCAGGAGCTCAGGCAGGTAAGCAGGACGTTGTCTAGGCAGGAACTAGCAACCAACAATGTTGCTCCCGCAACTTGGGACTGGGGCTGGCCGGCTTTTATCTGCCCCAAGGCATAGGGCCGCCCCGATCCTCTGGTGACTCGGCTCTCCTGGCCTGGAGGCGAGCACTCCTCCTGCGGGAACTTAGTTCCCTCTGCCTCTCTGCCCTGAGCCTCTGCAGCTCAGAAGAGGCTGGAGGGTTACTGGACCCAGAGGCAACCTCAGCTTCCTCTGATGGGGCTGAGAGTGGAGCACCTGCAGGCAATGGGTCCTCCATCACCTCAGGAGCCAGAGAAGACTCAACCTGTACCCAAGGATCCAGCACAGGTGAGGACCCTTCAGGCTCATGCCCCAGCCCCGGCTCAGCTGGTTCTGGAGGTGGGGAATCCTGTGCAGGCTGGGATTCCTCAGGTTCAGCATCCGAGTCCGAGTCCCAGGCCATCACAGCTATATAGCATGCTAACCTGCCTCCGACGGTCATTATGGGGATGAAATAGACAGCGGAGGGAGAGAACCATGTGTGCCACCTTGGGCTCCTTTGAGGAAAATTAGGATTGAAATGTATAAATAAATAAATTTACAAACTACAGCCACCTGGACAAGTGGCTAGCTAGCAAAAAGGCCTCTTACTGGCACATATGTAGTAATGCCCCCTGTGAACAGCAGAAGTTCATGACGTTCCATCGTTCTCAGGGAGATTTAGACAGATAAAAACATGGCTGTATGCCTCTGGAAGATCAGTGCAGAAGTAGAACAGGGTTCCCTTCAGTCCCATTAGGAAACAGGATGGAATGGACTTACAAGTGAGTGGTGCATGTATCCCTATTTTGGATATTTCTTTTCTTTTCCTGGGAAATTATCCTGTGTCTCCGAGTTTGTGTGTGGAATAAATATATTCCAGTTCCAGTACATTGGGTTTCTGTGCTACATTTTTCACACACTTGTAATTGTTGTTAGCAAGCCTGACAGTCATCCATCTTTGCCATGCAGCCAGTTCCTTTAAAAAAAAAAAAACAAAAAAAAACAAACCTGCCTGCCTGCTCGCAAACTAATATTCACTCAGGAACACCTGCACACGAGTCATACACAGCTGTACATTTGTCAATACCAAGCCAGCTGTAGATGATTCCATATGGCATTTCCCCTCCATTTAAATCAGGCTCAGAAACAAACACAACATAACAAAAAGCTGCTGCAGTATGATAATTAGGCTTTATCATAGCTACAGTCTTCATACCATCAGATTGGTGTAGCGTGTGCAGAGATGGGGAGATGGTTGTACTTAAAACTGGTATAAATGATCCAGAGCACAGTAGCTCAGTCTGGATTTCAGCAGACATCAGAAGGTACTATTTGATTTCCTGTGCACCTCTCTGTGGTGAGTGACTCCAATGAAAAGGGACAAGAGTAAAAGCAGGAGTAATTCAAGAAACACCAGAAAAAGTTATCTAGGAAAACATGGGAGAATTAAATAGTCTTCATCTGGCATCAGAAACAGCAGCAAGGTCATCTGCACCAATCAAGTGCTCATTGTAGAAAATATTATGTTACTAGGGTGCCACCACTGAAGAGGCCCTATTTTTGTTTGTCACCTACTGAAGGCACCTAGCACCTCGAGATGGGGGTTCATGGGAATAGGTAGTTCCCTGAGGAAAATGGGGGGGGGGGTAGCATATTGAATTGTACCTATGAGCAAATTAGGAAACTCCAAAGAACTTAAAAAATGGGCAGGATATGTTAAGGTACCAGTAAAATGTGCATGGATAAACCCCCAATGCCAGCACATTGCTTTGTTGCAATAACAGCTTATCCACAGTTATTCTTCATGGACAAGTAGTAATGAGAGAAAGAAGCTATAGTATGTGTGTTGGTATCAGTTTTCTGTGTCAAGAGGCAATGAGGCCACATCTCTGATAGAGGTAGATCAATTTATCTTTGTCCCATTCTCATTTCAAGTGTCACATCAAAATGTGTGCATCTCTTCCCATTTAGGTCCAGATTCCACTTGTGCGGCATCACACTATTTAGCTGCCCCAAGATGCTTTAGGACATTTTTAAAAGAAAGAAGGGGACATCTGCTGTGGGTGCGAGAGGTACGGTCCCATTGTGTATAGGGTCTGTGTACTGTCACTTTATGGATGTTCCTGGGTATGTTTTCAGTTGCAGCTGGTCTATAAGCTGTGACATGATGGAGGGTATACTGTTTTTCTCCCTCTTCTCTATTATTCCACGGCTGTTTTATCATATTCTAACTGCAAGACTGATGCTCTGCAAAGGGGCAGTGCTGCATTTTTAACCTGCATCAGGAGCACGGGAAGGTTTCTCATCACCAGACAGCTCCAAGCAATGTCTTCCCCTCCTCCTCCTCCTCTTTTTCTCCAGCTCAATTAAGAAACAACATCCTCCCCCCCCTTTTCTTTTCAGTGCCTTCCTTTTATCTACTCCTCTTCTCATGTTTCTGTTATTTCCCCACCCCACCCCTTTACCCTTCATCCCATGGCCATGGTGCTGAATGCTGATGAGCTCCTGCTCCATTTAACCCAAGACATTCCTTTAACATTTTCTCTTCCTTTCAAGCGTTGGAAACATGAGATGAACTTTTACAGGTTCGGTACATGGCAGGTAATCGGATGAGAAGTTTGCGCTCTTTGCATTTTCCCCCATGGGCTGAAAAAGAAAAAGGAAAGGGGGAAGGGAGAGGAGAGGAGGAAAAAGAGTTGGGGTCTCTCAGTCCGGCTCATCTCTCCTGATGAGTAGCTGGTGGGGGAATCGGCTGCTGCATCAAAAGCAGGTGGTGGAGACTGCTAGCTGTTTTATTACTTTCTAAGGCTGGCTGTACCGGCAAATAATTGCTTAGGAGGATGAAGCATGCTGACTTTGACTCCTGCACAACAGCAGAATTGTGTCACAATGGAAGCAAAGGCTGATGTTGCTTGTGGTGTACAGATATTTAGTACAAATGTTTAGACGGTTGATCCAGGTCGACTCACAAAACTTTCCCCCTCATCACAAAAAACAGCACTGGGACAGGGGCTAGGCTGAAGTACCAGCAGGCCAAGACTAATTCAGGAAGCTTCCCCGAACTCAGCTTGTTTCATTTATCTTGTCAATTCTACCTGGAATCTTTAGAAGGGGGTGTTGCTGCAGTTCAACAATGCTCCAGTCCCTTCAGTAAATTTGCTGTTCTGTGGGACCTGCTGAAAAATGCAGACTGTTTCCCTCCACTCTGCGGGGTAGCATTTAAACATGCAATCTCCCACCTATAGTCTGAAACACAGGAAGGGCTGCATACATTACAGACTGCTTTGATTATGTGTTTTGCTAAGTGATATAATCACCTCTTTCTTGTTGGATCAAACTTACATATCAATGAAAACTGCCAACCGTTATGCATTAATCAAAACAGTAGTTCTATGAACGGGGGGGGGGGGGGAATATGACAACAGTGGTAATACGTTAATGGGGCATTTTGTCTATTTTCTGTGTTACTTCAGTACGCATTGGAAATATGGAATTTGGTGTCATTATGATAGCATAGGATAACTGCCTGATAAACTTATTAACATGAGAATATTGATCATGCAGGGTGTTGAATTCAGAAACAGGAAACCCAGTCTGCAAACCAGATGTGTTGTGAAGGAGGCTCCTACACTTTAGCCTCCACAGCTCCAGAAAGCCCTAGACATGTATTAGGAAACCACAAGGTTAAGGTGCCAGGGCCAGAAACTATGCCACTCAGTAGCTGCAGCAACTGTGGGTTGTTGGTTTTTTTGTGGGGGTTTTTTCGCATTTTTTTTTGGGGGGGGGAGCTCATCAACTTTGGGGTTTGTCTAAGAAAAGCTCAACAATTTTGTGGTGTCCTGGTTTTTACTTTTTGAAACACGGCAACCCTACCTTAGCTACGCATTTAAGAAAGCTGCAGGAAGAGCATAACATGGCTAAAACTGATGGAGTAGGAATAGAATCAAAGAAATGTGGAGTTGGAAGGGACCTTGAGTGTCATCTAGTCCAACCCCCTGCAATAGAGGAATCTCAACTAGATCATACATAACATGCAACCTCTGCTTAAAAAGTCCCAAGGAAGGAGAGTCCACCACCTCTGGTGGAAGTCTGTTCTACCGTCCAGTCCTAGTATGAGCCACAGCCAATGGTGCCTGGATTCAGGCATCAAAAGGGCCACTGCTCGGGGGTGGAACAGCTGCCTTGTCTGCAGAAGGTTCCATGTTCAATCCCTGACATCTCCAGGTAGGGCCATGAATGTCCTCTGCCATTGACAGCCAGTGCAGCCAATCCTGAACTAGATATACCAACAGCCTGAGTCTAAATATTAGGCATTTCCTTATGTTTCTAAAAGTGTATTTTATGGAACTGGGCTCTTCCAAATCCAGCTAATTTGCTGCCATAGCTGGTACCATTACCTCTATGTCCCTGCACCCTTTCGTTGATATGGCAGGTTGGGATCTCAAAAATAGCCTGAAGGTTTAGGCCTGAAGGTTGAAATAAAACTTTTGAAGGATTATGTTAGTATTTGGTATCTGCAGGGGAAAATGGGAAGAAAAGGCAAACAAATATACTGTTGATAGTGAAGCTATTAGTATGGTGGAGTCAAACATTACAGTATCGATCATATATAAGGAGAAAATGCAGGGACATTTTTTAAATATATTTTTTGCAGAGTTTAACAGTTTAGCTATTCCAGTTGCCTGGACATGGTGTGTGTGTGTGTGTGTGTGTGTGTGTGTGTGTGTGTGTGTGTCCATGCACACAGTTCCCTCCCCCCCACACACACACATTGGAAAAGTAGGTATCAGGTTTGCCTTTCTTAAGAAAAAAATTGTTCTGCCTTTTTCTAATTAACAAAAGGAAATAGGTGCAGTGGATGATTGCAGTGAGCATATTCATTCCATTCACACTGCTGTGTGGTATAAAGTGGGAATAATTTAACACCAAATTGTGATGTAAGCTCCAATAGACAAGGTGCTTGCATTATGCATGAGAGGGGGCTTTCATTATGTGATTCCCCCCCCCCCCAATTTGGTGCCACAATGTACCTCTTGGATCAATCCATACGGGGGTGGGAGTAGGATATCTCAGTGGTTGGGGAGTTTTCTCTGTACTGAATGTGTTGCGTTCATATTGTCCACATATATTTTCAGCTGTTATCTTGTTGCTGAAAATACATTCCAAAAATTCTGAAAGCGCATTTATTTTGTGGCAGAGCTTGCAGAGGTCTTGAATCTCTCTCTCCCCCCCCCCCTTCTTCCCTCCCCATCCAATTAGAAGCCTCTGAACTCACTGGATATAATTTTTAATGTTTCTGCTAGTGGTATAAAGTTTTAAGATTAGTACCTTTGGAAATTGAATCTGATTTTTAATGATTATAGTGTCACATTTCCAGCCCAAAATACTTTTAAAATGTCATTAGCAGACATACCATTAATCATTTTGATATTTTTACCATTAAAATATCTTTCTTTTTTCATTAAAGAAATAATGAATTTGAAAGTAAAGATAGAATCTATAGCGTATTAATGGCAGGAGTGGAGACCAGATTAATATGCTTAATTCTCCTTTGCTCATGACATTTTTGGTTACGTGTGGCTTCTGTGCAAGATAACAGGAGCGAAGAAACAAATGGCTAAGCCTCAGTATTTTTATATTTCAGCCCTAAACACTTTCCCTCTATTCCATAAGACTTTGTACATATGGCTTCTCCATTAATTTCAACAAAGGGGTCAGCTCTACATTAACAAAGAATGACTCCACCCTACCCCCCCCATGAATGAGATAGCTTTTTATAGGCAAAAGCCATTCACCACAAAGTCACTGTACTCAACAGTGGCCATTAGAGAAGGACTGTTGTGACATTTATAGGGAATTAATTACCACTGATCTTGATGCAACCGACCTCCATGAATACACTCAGCTGCATGGGAACTATTTTGCATGGGAGAATATCATGTGAGCTGCAGTAGGTGTGTGACAATGCAAATAATATGGTGCGCATAATGCAATCGGGTGAGCAGGGCTAATCACATGAAACTTGGGGTGCCAATTATGTGGGAAAGACCCAGTCATGCAGGAAAGCTGAGGTATTTCCCACATGACACAAGCACATGGGATAGCTCTAGTGATCCACACAGCTCTCTCTCTCTCTCTCTCTCTCTGAAAGGAGTTTTTCTTCTAAATATTCATTCTGATCCAAAGCTCTTTGGAAATTTTGAATATGCTGTGCCATCCAAATTCTGTGCTTGCTATTAAAGGCCCACCTGAAACAGAGCCCCAATGGTGGAACCACAGAGGTGTGGATTTCTGTTAGGTGCCTAAATCTTAACATGCATGTTTAAAAATGGCTTCTTCATCACAGGAAAGTTTCAAACACTTCCTTGTTACCGAGTTCTATGAAACTTTTTATTGTCTAGAAGAGGTGCCAGAGTTCATCTTTCATGCAGCTGATTTGCTTAGGAGCTCAAGGTCAAAGCTATCCATATTTGCCTTTTCAAGTATTGCCTCATATTCAGGCACAGAAACAGAACGTTCTATTATGTTGGTGCAAAATTTGCAGAATCAACTGGATTGAAGTGCCTTTGACTTATTATCTTTCGTCAACTATTCTGTTGATAAACACGCAAAGTGCCTTACACGAGTTTAAAAAAATAAAACATAAACAACAATCAAAGTAATCATTACATGTTGGTTTAAGACAGCAGCAGGTCAAAGCCAGTCAACTATTCTCCACCTGAGGAGTTTAATTGCATGGTTAAAATCATCCCAAATCAAGCAAGACCCAAGCAACACCTTTCACACAAAACTATGAACAGCAAAGACCTGATTTGCGTCCTTGGTGGTAGCTGTTGGGATAGTATGCTGTCGTTTTAAGAAGAACAATTTATATTACCACACAGAACTGGTTCCAGCTAGAAGATGGTATCAGAGACGGTTTGTTATCCTAAAGCCAGTTTAAGTTAAAGTATAATCTGTTTAAGTAAAGCAGAGCCTCACATGGCACCAGGAGTGAGGTTCCAAAGAGAAGTTGATTCAAAGGCAGGCCTCTCGCTGTGAGGAACAGAGGGAACTGCACAGATGGAAAATGTGAAGAGCCTTAAAGAGCTAGTGCTGTCAGATAATGCTGCTGCATCCTGTGAAAGACTGTGAGATATATATATTGGGAGGCAACTGGTTATGGTGAAAGCAAGTAGAAATGAACAGAACTGTATTCTTGGGTATTGCAGGGCCAGAAATAATGGCATTCATAATAACATGAAAATTAGACACTCACTTATGATATGGTTCATCTTATCAATGGTTCATCTAGGGGTTTTGGGGTTGTTCCCAAATTAGCAGCATAATTTCAGGAAGGAAGATGAAACTATTCATATGGCAGTAGCAATGACTTCTTTTGGCAGCTGATTTCTACTATGGTTGAATATGCTATCGCCTTAGTGCAGGCATAGGTAAACTCGGCCCACCAGGTGTTTTGGGACTACAACTCCCATCATCCCTAGCTAACAGGACCAGTGGTCAGGGATGATAGTCTCAAAACATCTGGAGCGCAGAGTTTGCCTATGCCTGCCTTAGTGAGTGTCTGCCTGTCTTTCCTTCCTTCCTTAAACACTACCTGTGGCCAGCAAAGCTGGAACATAGTTCCAGCCACCATGTTCCAAATTCACCCACACGCTCAGATGCTAGTGCCATATAGTTAACATTATTCCAGGGGCATTCTAGGAAGGAAGAACCAAAAACAGCCCTACCATTTTGCAGAACGGAGTGGCTGCCTGAGGCAGCAGATACTGGGTGGTAATGAGTGGTGCTGTAGGGCAAAACTGTGAGTGCCATGCAGATTGCCCTGGGCTGTCAGCGGAGAATTCTGTGCCATCATCAGGGTTGAAGTAAGATCTAGCTGCCAGCCTAGAGCTTGGAATATGAAAGCTGCCCCATCCTTCACCAGGGAAAATGACTTAGGCGGACCCTGGGATGAGCATAGTAGTTGTAGCTGCTGCTGCTACCACTGTCATTACAGAATATATTTTGAAAAAGTAAAGCCTTCTTCGGGCATTCAGAATAATGCATTAGAGGTCAAACTAGGCAGTGGGTGCAGGTACACTTGCTGCCACTGCCCTCAAGCATCCTCATACATGCTGTTTCTGTTCCTCCTTTCTTCACTTTCACATGTCTGAAGGGGAATTTTTTAGTGAGTTGGTTGAGAATCAGCATTCCCAAACTAAGAGAGGATTCTAACCATGTTCAGCCGAATGCAGTTTGAATCTCCTTTCAAACCTTTGTGCTCAGTGGAGAAGAGGATGAGATGGGGACAGAACAAACAGGGATTTGGGGGTCAGAGCGCAGCATGCATATCCACGACTCCTGCCCACTTTAAGCCCAGACACATTCTGCTAAAAGCCTGAATAGGACTTATAAGAAAGGAGAGAGGAAAGAGCTGTCACTGCAGCAAGCAATATATTTTGAATCAGGGAACTGGATGTGGTTGCCGGGCCAGATCCTCCCTTCCTGCGCACCACAGGCCGATTTTAACAGGAGGGTGGGGCTAGCCACCTATCAATCACCCGACCTTTGTATGCCATCAAGTGACAGCATGAAAGGGGCTCACCTTCAAAGTCCATCTTCAAGCAGTTTCAACACAAACTGCTTCAGTAGTGATGCCTCTTGGTGCTCATCTGCTGATAGGCATTGAGAGATATTGCCTTAGAAGTCTGATTGCAAGTGGTTTGTTTTGAAGCTGCATCCAAACACACTTCAAAGCTGATGCCTTTCAATGCCAATCAGCTGATAAGCTCTGAAAAACATCATTCTAAGTCCATGTGCAAATGGTCTCAACCCAAGGTACTTGCAAACTGGCTTCTAAGTGCTGGCCGCCACACCTTTACCTGTCTCACACCGGATGTTGCCTACGATGACCCACCCCTGTTTTAAATTAAGGAAAAGAAAGGAATTGGCCCAAACTCCTGGAAATCATTTCAACCATTTTGCTGCCCCACCTAAGATCCTCAAAGTGTCCCATCCCCTGCCCCCAATTTGTCATTGGCAAATGAGGTCATGAATTTAGGGGTCTGGGGATATTATATACCAAAGAAAAGTGAACTTGAAGAGACATTTCACGGGAATATTAAGAGGAAAGGCAAGTGATTTGAAGATTTTTTTACAGAGCTGAAGTTGAACAGTCAGAGCTGCAACTGTGAGCAGCTAGCAACCTCTATCATAAGAGATTGACTTGTGATTAGCATTAGAGAAGGGGGGAAAGATGCACACACACAAAAAGGACTTTTGGAAGCTGCAGATCTGCTTTTAGACATAACATTCAGAATGTGCCCAGCATCCAAAATTACCTGCAGCATGGTTGCTGCTTTGGATCCAGATGCTGCTGTAACTTCAAGCAGAATGGAAAGCAAACAGGAAGTGAAAAGGGCAAGAAGAGAGTAGGAAGTCAAAAGACCAGAGATGACCTCCCAGTAGTGGCATCATTGCCGCTTCTTCCGATGCTCCCAAACCCTGGCTGGAGAGACCTGAAGAGAAGCGTTTCCAAGTGGGGCTGGACATGCACTGTTGCTTTCTACTCTGGCCCCCACTTTTCATTTTTAATACTGAGTTTGTTTCTGTCTCTTTGAAGTTCAGGGGTACTAATCACTTTCTTAATTAAAATAGCTATCACATGGACCGCTAGTCAAATCCAAAAAAAGGGCAACTCTTCATTCCTTGTTAGAAAATGCAAACAATGGACTATTCACTAAAACTATATTTGCCAGATTTTCTCAGCCATTTGTCTAGAGGCCTAATAATCAATTTTGAATCATTCAAATGTAGTCAAACCGAAATGAATATGAATCATTTCAAATCCCTATGTTTGGAACCTGCAGAATAAATCTTTCCACTCTCCACGGTGCCGGATGTCTTTGTCTTTTCAGAGAGGTTTTATTGGTTGTAGCTAAGAGATTTTAAAAAAAGGAGGAGGGGGGAGAGAGGGGGAAACATAGAGTAGCAAAAGTGAAAACAGCTGGAAATATTTGAGGCTGCCTCATGTTACTTTGGGAAACATGGAGTGGCAACCTACCCATGGGCATTTGCCTAACTACTAGGTATCTGCCAGAATATACAGTAGCAGCACTAGATAATTACACACTGATCTCACCTTCTCAGATACTTTTCATATGTAATGCACAGAGCACACATCTCGCCAAGGCTGACTAAGTAATTGATAGGTTAGGTTACCTATAGAGAGCTGATCTTTTTCAGACACCGTATGCACTTTATGAAAATCTGAGCAATGTTACAGAGTCTGAAAATGGTTTTGTTTTGGGGTTGTTTTTTTTGAACAAATCCTGTTATTTATTATCAAGGTGTGCTTTGGTTCTCTGCTGTCAAGCACTTCTGACAGAAATCCTCATTTTGTATATTAAAAGGGTTTAAGAACTAGGAAAACTGTGGGATTAACATGCAAGCACATTCATGTTGTCCTGCTCAGTGTTTCCTGGGTAAATGGGGATGCTCCAATCTGATTATTCATGTTTTCCAGCTTCCTCAATACAAATAAATAATAAGGCCTGGATATTTGCTGTTGAGAGTTTATGGATTATTTAATTGACAACATGCTTTAGAATGATTGTTTACATTGTTCTGCCACTCTCTCCTATTCCATTCTCTTCTGTTTTCCTGTTGTATTCGGCTCATCACTATTGTCATAATCTTCTGTTTGCTGACACAAACCAGACAGAGCTGGTTCCAAGCAGCTGCTGAAACAGAGATGAACTGGAACAACTTTACACAATGCTAAACTTGTACCGTACAAGAAAAAGAAATTACTGATTTAGAACACATTTCTGTTTCAGTCTCGATCAGTGGTGTAGCTAAGATAATTTGCAGATCCAGGTGGGTGTGGCTTCAGATGATCATACATAGCACTTCAGATGTGACGTGCACAACTAATATTTCTCTCCTCTCATGCCCATTTCCTGCTTCACGACAACTTGATACACTATGTCCAAGGCATTCCCCTGATCCACCAAGCTTGTAACTCTATAACAAATAAGATTTGTCTGGCATGAATTGTTTTTGAGAAATCTGTGGTGGTTCTTAGAGTAATCACAGCATTCTTTTCTAAGTACTCACAGAGCAATTGTTTAATTATCTGTTCTAGGACCTTTTCTAGTAGCAATGTCAAGCTGATTGGTCAGTAGTTACCTCGATCTTCTCCCCTCCCCCTCCTTTTGAAGATGGGGACAACATTTGCCTGCCTCCAGTGCACAGGGACCCCACAATCCCCCAAGAATATGGGTTGTACCAGTGGGCTATGAGTACAAACCAGCCCTCACGGTATGAGTGTTCGTGTTTGTCTGCAAGGAGGGATATTATTCCATTTCATGAATAAAACATGGTTGTTGCGACTGCTGCCCCCGTGAGTAAATCGTGGATTTCATTCTCAGCATGTTAGCTAAAAAGGTTGCTGATACACCAGATGTCCCACAGGATGCCACTGCAATTTGTTGTGCTGAAACCTACAGTCAAGCCAAGCTATTAAGCCACCAGGGGCATTTTAAGTGCACTGCTGCACAGGAGCAGATAGGGGGGAAATTGAAAGCAGAAAACTGGATTGCCTGTACACTGCTGATGTACTGGCTACAGTTAACATCGTCTTTAGAGATTACCTAGACTAGTAGTTTTCAACTTGTTCATATGATCTAGAAATCAACTTTAGCCTCAACCTGCATTATGAGCCCTGCTTGATGTATAATGTATAAAACATACTTTTCAAAGGCTGTGTGAATCCCATTTTCTGTTTTCTCTCCTGCACTAGAGAACAGCTGCCAATCTGAAGAGACAGTGCTGGACTATGGTCTATCTCTTTATAGCCTTAAAATATAAACTTTAAATATAAACCTGGCAGTGCAACAGATATAAGCTATACTCATTTCAAGACACAAGACATTTGTGGGTCCTGTCCATCAGTTGAAGATCAATGATATACACCAAGGATGCCCAACATGGCACCCTCCAAAAATGGTTGGATTAAAGTTCCTTCATCCCTGACCATTGCTGGCTGAAGAATGCAACAACATATAGTGGGCCCCATGTTGGCTACCTCTGACACAGACTACAAAAAAGTCAAAGATAAATGGCCAGTTTGGAAATTCACCTAGTATGCAATATGTTGGAAGTGATACCACAGTGTTATGAAAATTTATTTTTAATGTCTTAAAATAAAAGCCTACTAAAGTCAGAATATATGCTTGACTATAATGTGTGTTTTTAAAATAGCTAATGCAATTCATTTCCTATGCAGCATGCAGAATGTGTTCTATAATAAATAACCAGTATGCAGCTACAGATACCACAAATTTTGACCCATCTCTCGGCATTAGAAGTTACTCAAAACTGATTTATTGATGGCTTGTGTTGGAAGAAAAATGGAGGTAAATTACATTATTAATATGATTAGCATATTATCTTCTAGCCACCAGGGCATTCACTATTAAAATAATAAAGGAGAACTTTTTATGAAGCATAATAATTTGGCATAATATTAAGCATAAACTATGTATGCTTTTTCTCTAGACTACTTCTGATGTGGCTTAAAGCCCCCACAAAAAAAGAGTCATATACTAATTTAGTTATTCTGAGTAAAGCTAGCAGACAGTGAAAACAGCATGGATCCGCTGAAGGTAGAAAAGGGATTGAGGTACAAACTTGATGGATGATACTTGAGTTCTTCTAAAAACAGCTGCAGGGGGTCCTGATTTGCATCAGGGCTAAAGCACAAGGAAGATGGGTTGTTAACAAAGCACTTGCTGTTGTATCTCCATGTATTTATCTTCATGGCTAATTATAACTATTTGAGGGGCAGGGAATTTTCAGCAGAGACCCCTGAGCAGACAAGCCAACTTGCCCCTGCGATTGAGGGGGAGCACACCACACGGAATGCTGACATCACGTATGCATGCCATGCAGTGTGCCAACATCACACATGCCACATAGTGTGCTGGTGCGTTACGCAGGCGGCGGGCATAGAGAGGCAGAGTGTGGCCACTGGGCTTTGTGCTCAGCCTCCTTCTCCCCACATGACATTTCCACAGGATTTGGGGAGTGGCCACCTCCTTGAAATTTTTGGGAGGGGCTCAAGACCCCTCAGCCCGACTAGTTGGCGTGCCTGCCCCTGAGGCATGGAGGAAACAGTTGTACCTCCTTACCCTCTGGCATGGCCTTGAGCCAAATTGAGGTCTCCCGTGGCTGCTTTTAGAAGACAATTATCCAATCAAAGGTCTACCATGGAACATCTAGTTAGGTCCTCTGAGGAAGTCACACCTTTCAGCAGTTCAGTTTGTTTATCTAACAGCAGCATATTTACAGAAAAGACGTGGTTTATCACTGAACCTTTCAAAATTTTGCTTTTTTATTTTGCTATGTTACTACATGTTACTCTTAGCTTAAGGTTACCAAACGTCCCCATTTCCCGGCGACAGTCCCCTGATTTACAAATTAGTCCCCATACAAAATCCATTGAAGCTGAAAAGTGCCTCCTGATTCATTAAAAAAAAAAATCTGGTAACCTTATCTTAGTTATGTGTCAAGATTTACAGAGTTTTCTGTTACAAAGGCTGTCCAGTCTCAGTAAAGTTTAAAGAATCATAAAAAGGGAAGAAAAGGGGTCTTGACGTTACTCATCAGCAGAACCTCAACAGCAGACAGACCTGGCATACAGATTATATGATCAATTCCACAGCAATATGATGAGGAATATTGTATTTCTATTTAAATTATAGCAAGACTTCTAAATGTGCATCTATACATGCAAATTTGTTGCTGTTGTTTAGTCGTTTAGTCATGTCTGACTCTTCGTGACTCCATGGACCAGAGCACACCAGGCACTCTTTTATATGCCTGTTGTCTTTGTCCATGGAGTTTTCTTGGCAGGGATACTGGAGTGGCTTGCCAGTTCCTCCTCCAGGTGGATCACGTTTGGTCAAAACTCTCCACTATGACCTGTCCATCTTGGGTGGCCCTGCATGGCACAGCTCATAGCTCCTCTGAGTTATTCAAGCCCCTTCACCACGGCAAGGCAGTGATCCATGAAGGGGACATGCAAATTAGCATAGATAAATTTTACTCAAATGTGTGTCCTCTTTTCCCCTCCTTTTTAGGTGATGTATTTTCTGTTTTTAAGTATTGTTCTGACAAAGCATATGTGATCACCCTATTTATCATTAACTATCCCAGTAATGGGCTTTTATGGTAACCACAATCAAGCTTGGACCTCTCCTGGGTGGGCAGATTCATAAATGGTAAAGTCTGAGAGAAGCATTAGTCGTACATTTTATGGAAATAGACCACATTTTATGTATGCTGCTTTTCCCTACTATATAGGGCATACTATATATATACAAACGTGTCCTTATTTCTAGTCATTTCCTGTAAAATGTTTAAAGTAACAAGCCAACAGTTGTATCCAATGCTAGTCATATAAACTCAGAGTAGACCCAGTGAAATTTATGGGCATGGCTTGAGTCAATTCATTTCAACGGATTTACTCTGAGTAGAACTTAGGTGGCTACAGCTCTGAATGTCCAACCTTGAGTTGCTTTTTTTCTCCTAGAGAAGAGGAGCTTTAATTAGCAGCAAGGAGACTACCAACTACTTCAATTATAAAAGACATTCTAGTCAAATAATTGGAGCTTGGGGTGGATTTTGTGTAGATTTATTGGTTTGTTGGTTACCTTGACTTACTTACTTACTTACTTACTTACTTACTTTCTCTCTCTCTCTCTCTCTCTCTCTCTCTCTCTCTCTCTCTCAACTGATGTATATATTTGATGCCTTTGCACAGAGAATGAGGAAATGGCTCTCTTGTTATATTAAAACAATTATTTAGAATTATTAGTAATTAATGCATATTTAAAATTATGAACACTCATGGCACAGTAGCCTAAGTATCTCATTTAGAGATAATTACACTCTAGCCAATGGTTCTTCATTATGTGCTGCCTGGGTTACTTTATCTTATTTCCACCCACAAACATCATGAATGTTTCGCCTGAGCCTTAGAAAAAATCAAGGGGGGGAAATAAAGAAATGGATCAGAGATTACAACAAGCTTCTAATGTCAAATGGGCAGGCAGACAATCTAGATAGATGTCAGTTGGCACTAAGTGACAGTAAGCTGCCTTATGCTGTTCCCTGAATGATGGATGACAAATCTTATTGTTATACAGATGCTTAACTCACTGATGTGCATTATAATTTTGAAGATGCCAGCTGATTTGCACAGATTAGTATGCTATACAGCTAGAAATACAGTGCAGGGAATAGGAAGCTCGAATTGGTTTATTTTTCCTCTTGTTTGTTGCCTGACAGCTTTAACGCTGAGACCCATTCATTATGACAAAGTGAATTTATAGAGGTCTGGGACTGAGCTGGGACTTTTCCCCCCTGTTAAAAGTGGGAAGGTTTGCCTGGAGCTGATTTGCATTTTAGATAGGCTGA
The DNA here is from genome assembly GCF_964252035.2 of Podarcis erhardii. Classification (NCBI taxonomy): domain Eukaryota; kingdom Metazoa; phylum Chordata; class Lepidosauria; order Squamata; family Lacertidae; genus Podarcis; species Podarcis erhardii. The sequence goes on along the minus strand of NC_138507.1, from coordinate 45,479,069 downwards.
TCACTTTGACTGAAATGTCTTTAATAAAAGGGGGGAGGGGATCAGAGATGGAATTCTAGAGCTATTGAGGTCAATGGAAAGTGGTCCACATAGTTGTGTGGTGCCAGAATTTAATCCCAGCAACAGACGATAGTGTGGCAGTGTTAACTGAGCATGGGAGGCAGGTCTGGGCAATGTGATATGAGAATTATTGTTCCCTCATGCGTGCCAGAATATGTATATACCTTCATGTGTTCTGATATTCCCAGTTCACCTTGATTCGGAGCTTAGAAGCACTCTATAATGGGGATAAATTCCCAAACAATGTGGGAAAGAACATCTGCTGAGGGGTTTATGTAATTTTCCAGTCAATTAGTTCTGTCAGGAAGATAAAGTATTTCATTCCTTTGAAGAGGCCAATAGTATAGTTTGGGGGAAGGAAAGCCCTAAGATGGTAGAAATGCAGCATAAAGCAAAGTGGTGTGTGTGTGTGTGTGTGTGTGTGTGTGTGTGTGTGTGTAGGGGGGTGATGTATCCAGGTTGTGTGTTTTCATCTTATCACTCACTTCTTGTGTTTCAGACTATTCATTCCTGCATTTTTCCGGCAAAGTTTGGTATGTAGAAAACTCAAAAGGACAGGAGTGTTATATCATGTGCACAAGAAAATCCCATTCCAAATAACTAGGAGTATATATCTGCTGAAAGTTTTTCCCTAATATAGATGGGTCACATATTTTCTAGCTTTTTAAAAATTTATTATTATTATTATTATTATTATTATTATTATTATTATTATTAATATTGAATTGTGTGAGATGCATTGCATGTCCTCTAGGCCCAAATAGCTCAGTAAAACTGCACAGTAACAGCTCACAAATGCATACCACGAAGTGGGGAAAGCTTGTGCTTTGCGTTCTTTTCCCTCACAGCAGATCGAGTACGGCCATTAAATGAATAAAACTGAAAGGCTTCTAATGCATTATAGGCTTTCAATCTGGTACACTTAGGGGCTCCCCAAACACTGTAATATGATTTATAAACTGCACTGAAAGGTTTCTCCGGCGCTGTGCTGGTTCTTATCATGGGTCTCCTTATTAATATATCCTGTGGAGGAAATAGCTTTGTATCAAGGAGGAGAAATATTAAATAATATCAAATGGTAAGTCCTTTCATGCCTTTGAATGTTAATTCATCATCCTTTATCTGGGGTTTCTTTGATTTGTGCCTTATTTACTTTGTCTGTGCAATGATAACAGAAAGGGTCAATTTTGGAACTGGATATTAAAAGCAGACCATGGAGATACAAACAACTGTCCCATCGGACGCATCTCATTTTACAGGGTGAAAGGCCACTTTTTATCTGCTCATTTCCAGTAAACAGTACAACAATGTTGGGAGACGTAGGAGGTGAATAAGATATGCACAGGTTTTTGTCTGAGTTCTCAGATATTTTCACCTTCATGGAGTTGCATTTGATCAAGGTTGGGGCATCAATGCAGAAATCAAGCAGGGTAAAGTTTTTCCTGCTAAGTGAATGAACTATACAGGGGCTGCTCTTAAAAGCACAAGAGCAAGACCAGTTTAAAAGTTGACAACCTCAGTCAGAGAAACAAAAGCTTGACTTTATCATTGTGGTCAGGCTATTCCTTAATGTTAATCATGTATAGTATCATTTACAGGATCAGAACCCAAACACTGAATAACCTGAACTATTTTTTCCCCCAAAAGCAGATATTTCAATTGAAGCTTCAAACAATCTCTGTTAGATTTTTAAAAAAGCAGCAGGCTGAAGAGATGGTGTTGACCCACTCACTCAGATAATAGCCACATTCCCACCCCTTTATGGACATCTCACTACCATCAAGTATTAATGCGCTTTAGAAGCATTGAGTCATACCCAGTGGTTTTGTGCTGTTCATGGAGAGCTCTTATATCCAGCAGAGGTTTCCACAAATGCAGGGGCGGCCCAATAAATTTTGAGGCCTGAAGTGAAAAACAAAATGGTGTACCCTCTGCCAACTCCCCACCAAGGAAGAAGGTGTGAGTGAGAAGCTATGTCAGGAACAAGATCCACATCAGGATCTACTGCCCCTGTAGACTCTGCTGCTTGAGGCAGTCACCTCACCTTGCCTCATGGGTGGGCCGGCCCTGTAGGAATGTAAGTGGAGGAGCTTGCTTACTTCCCCTTCCTTACCCCCCATGAGAGAACATGAGAGTGGCTTGGGTGTGGGCAAATTTGCAAATGCCACTTTCCTCCTCCTCCCATTCATGAAAGCCTCTATGGGATCAAACAGCCTTCTGTTAATAGAAGGACAGAACTTGATGCCTTCATAATATATACAGTATCACCCTGATTCTCTATGTTTTTCTGCAGCAAAATATTGGTGAGATCACACAAAACCATGGCACGTTTGTGCTGCTAATGAGCTTTAAGAGCCAATTAACGTCATCTGTTTCATGAGTCTCTGTAGTGAAATGTAAGATGACAAATTAAGATCTATGTTTATGCTCAAAGCAAAATGTTGGAACAGTATAGAACTCAGCAGAGGTTTGTGCATTTATTCAGTCAGTTCTTCATTTATTTAGAACTTGTATATCCTGCATTTTCTGTAATTTGAAACAAGCTAAAAACAAATAATGTGAAACAATAGCAATGACCCCAAAAGAGAGAAAAGCCTAAAAGCAACAAAATAAGGCATGAATAGATAGCAATAAAGAAAAGCCCAGTTAAAATATGGCCAAGAGGCAAAATGGAATAGGCACATATTTCCCTTCAGTTTCGTTCACTCATTATCTTCCATATTTCAGATAGTTTCCCATAGATTTGCTCCAATTCATACAAAAATTTAAAGTCACACCCCTGATCAATGCAATGCCTAGAAATGGCTAGTTTCTTAATATGAATGTGCCTCATAGGCATCTTGATCTTATTGAAAGGTTTTCTATAAATGCTACTAATTTCTCCATTCATTTTATGTGCTACCAAACTACAATTAGAAGCAGCACTTGAAGACAGCAGTGGGGATTGGTATCTTGTGTTGCTATCACATGTAGTTGTAATATGTGTGAATAAACCATATATCATAAAGACACCACAGACTCCGCTGTGCCTCTTTGTTCCAAAAGGAAACACAGCCCCTGGTAAACACACGTGGTACCCCTGGAATTTCACACCACTCAGAGACTGGGGTGGTGTGTAACATTATAAACAGCACTGAGTCTTGTATTACCCGCATGCAGGGTCATGTGACAAAGTCTTGCTTAATAAATCACGTGTACCAGTAAGTTTAACAGGGCAGCTACTGAGATTCCATTGCTGTTACATTACGTTACATTACATTACCATCAAATCCTTCTCACATTTGCATCAGATGAAGTAGAACAGAGCAGATTGCAAACCAGCATTGGCACTATGGTACCAGCTAACAGAGGGAGAGGCCTGTTTCACATGTTACTTTAAACCATAGTTAAGCTTAACTATGGTTTAAAAGCATATATACAGCACACTGGCCCATAGAGCAAAATTAAGAGCCACTTCAATTCTCTGCTGCTACAACTGTTGCCATAGTACCAGGAGCTAAACCATAGTTTGGCTTAGCATTTTGTCCAAATCCAAGGTCATAGTTTTGTCTCTCCACAAATAATTCAGGAGGTTTGTTATTAGTTTACCACTCCAGCAGTGCAACAGCTTCAGAAGTTAGGAGGAGTGAAACAGCCATAATTTTTGCTCCATGCACCAGGATGCTATATGTTTGCCTTAAAACCTTTAAACTAAACTACAGTGGTGCCCCGCAAGACGAAATTAATTCGTTCCGCAATTTTTGTCGTCTAGCGAATTTTTCGTCTTGCGAAGCACGAAATCCCATAGGAATGCATTGAAAATCAATTAATGCGTTCCTATGGTCAAAAAAAGTCCAAACAAAGCCAAATTTGGTACAACAACAGTTTATTAACTGCTCTTTAAAGTCACACATACTGTAAAGAGCAGTTCAAAAACTGAAGGGAAAATAAATTAACTTTATAAACATGACAGAAAAACATTTAAAAATCAACAAAGTGTACAGTACATTTTCTAAGACTCTGGGGGACCACTCGAAGAAGGCTCCTCTTCCACTCTTTGCTTCTTGGTCAAGAACCTGTCCATAGTCTGCTGCTTTATCCGCCTTTTCAGCAGCTCCCTGAAAGACGACATGACCCTTGTATCATAAAAGTTCCCAGCGTCATGTGCCACGTGCTTCTCATGGTGGTGTAGATCTGCAAAAGTCTGCACCTCCTTCCACTTCTGGCAAATGTCCCTCAGTCTTTCGGAGGACAGCCGTTCCTCAGTTGCTTCCTCCTCTTCCAGTGAGGCCTGCTCCTGCGCAGCCTCTGCCTGCAGTTCGACCAGCTCCACGGTGGTCAGCTCGTCGTCGTGCCCCTCCACCAGGGTCAGGCGGTCCTTCATGGGCTTGTGGCCAGGCAGCCTGGACTCCTCCTGAGTGATGAAAGTCCTTTTGGGCATCCTCTTCCAAAACAGCCCGGTCTCGTCGCAGTTGAAGACCTGCTGCGGAACGTAGCCCTCCGTCGTCACAACCTCCAGGAACTCCGCTGCAAAGTCTTCAGCCGCAGGAACATCAGAACTGGCAGCCTCTCCATGCCTGACCACGCTGTGGATGCCAGATCTTGTCTTGAACCGGTCAAACCAACCTCTGCTAGCCTTGAAGACTTCTGGCTCGGCTGAGGTTCCTGGCTGTTCCCGGATGAGGTCAGCGTGCAAGGCCTTGGCCTTCTCACAAATGACGGCCTCAGACACTGTGTCCCCTGCACGCTGCTTCTCTTCTATCCAGATGAGCAGCAACTTCTCGACCTCCTCCAGGACAGCTGGGCGGTTCTTCACAATCCTGGTGACTCCCTTGGCTGCATCAGTCGCCAGGATCTTCTCCCTCATCTTCAGGATGGTCCCGATGGTCGATGGGTTCCTGCCGTACTCCCTGGCGATGTCCGTCACACGCATTCCGCCGTCGTGCTTCCAGATGATCTCCTTCTTCATTTCCAGCGTCACCTTCTCCTTCTTCCTCTCGCCGGCCACCGCAGCAGCAGTCTTCTTGGGTCCCATGGCAGCACAGCTCCTACCTTCTTAAACTCAGAAACAGAAAAAAAAATCAGTGATGTGCTTCAAACCCAAAAAATACAAAAGCAGCCAGCCACCCACCACACAGAAATTAAAACCCAGAACCAAGGCCTTGAATCCCAAGCACCCCAACCCCAAATCCAAAATCCAAAACCCCCCAAAAAAGTTTTAAAAGTTTAGCTTACCAAATGGATGAAAGAGAAGTTCTGGAAAAGCTTCAACAATCAACCACCGAAGTCCTCAGAAACCTCAAATGGCTGCAAAATAAGTTTAGGAAAAGCTTCAAAAATCACCAATGTCTTCAAAAACCTCAACTGCTCCCACAGACACGCACCAACCCACCCACAACACAGAAATTGCAAACCCCTCCCCAACTGCTCCCCCAGCCCCTCCCCAACTGCTGCAAACCCCTCCCCAACTGCTTCCCCACCCAGACAAAAAAAAATTTCAAAAAATAACAACATGGCCAGCACTCAGAAATTCAAACTCAGAAAAATTTTCAAAAAAAAACCAACCTGGCCCAGTGGTCACAGAAAATCATAAAAATTCCCCAAAAAACCCCACATGGTCCCAGATTTCTGCAGAAACCTCCTCAACTGTTCCCCTAGCCAGCCAGCACTCAGAAATTCAAACTCAGAAAAAAAAATTTGAAAATAAACAACCATGCCTAGTGGTCACAGAAAATCATAAAAATTCCCCAAAAAACCCCACATGGTCCCAGATTTCTGCAGAAACCTCCCCAACTGTTCCCCTAGCCAGCCAGCACTCAGAAATTCAAACTCAGAAAAATTTTCAAAAAAAACCCAACCTGGCCCAGTGGTCACAGAAAATCATAAAAATTCCCCAAAAAGGCCCACAAGCCCCCAGATTCTCGCAAACCCCTTCCCAACACCAAGTCCTTGAATCCCAAACACCCCAACCCAAAATCCAAACCCCCCCAAAAAAGTTTTAAAAGTTTAACTTACCAAATGGATGAAAGAGAAGTTCTGGAAAAGTTCTGGAAAAGTTTTGGAAAATCTTCAAAAGTGAGCAAAGTCTGAGAAAAGGCTACCAAACCACGCGCTAAGTTGCTCCTCGAAGTCAAGTCGCAACTGCAGCTGCTCAAGCTAAGCACCCTTGGTTTTAACGGTTTTTACACAAAGGAAACAAAGTCGCGAGACGTTTTCGTTTTGCGAAGCAAGCCCATAGGGGAATTCGTCTTGCGAGGCAAATCGCGGACGAAAAAACCTTTCATCTAGCGAGTTTTTTGTCTTGCGAGGCATTCGTCTTGCGGGGCACTACTGTATAGTTTAAAGCATGGGTAGGCAAACTAAATCCAGCCCATGGACGGTCCAGGAATCAGCATGTTTTTACATGAGTAGAATGTGTCCATTTATTTAAAATGCATCTCTAGGTTATTTGTGGGGCCTGTCTGGTGTTTTTACATGAGTAGAATGTGTCCTTTTATTTAAAATGCATCTCTGGGTTATTTGTGGGGCATAGGAATTCTTTCTCTTTTTTTCTTTTCAAAATATAGTCCAGCCCCACACAAGGTCTGAGGGACAGTGGACCGGCCCCCTGCTGAAAAAGTTTGCTGACCCCAGTTTAAAGTGAGTTGTGAATGCGGTCAGAGAATTCTAGGTCAGTTTGTAATGCATTACCTATGTAACAGTTCATTCGCCTGATAAATGTAAACATGAAAATGTAAAGCTTAAACATGCAAATATAAAATGGAAGCTGCACCTTAATGCAAGACCCTTTACCTAAAGACCTCATTGCACTGTTTTATAGCAAAGTATTTTGTGATCAGGCGTGTTTCCTGATTATAATGGTTTAGCCAACTCTGTTGTAGCCAGCACATAGTAAATACAAAATAATCTGGTGTTTTGATTGCTGAACTTCTTTTTTGAAAAGAAAACTGTATTTATTGAGTTTCCTTAAAGGAACATGCCAAGAAATGTAGCAAATGTAGACGGGTTGGAGTGGGAGTACAGCAATGGACTAAATTTTAAAAATTAACCCAAAACAAAACATAAAAACATATAACCCGAGGTATAGGTTAAGAAAACAGAGTTAGATGGCAATAGAAAAACTCCAGTCAGCAAGATACAATATATAACGGATCAATAAAGCATTAGTCTTTCTCACTGAACGCTCACCGCCTTCCAGCTTCTTTAACTTATGAACCTAGAACTTGATCTTTCAATAAAGACTAGGGCTTTTATATTGCAGGAATTAAACATATATATATTGAATGAGTTAAACTTCTAGGCCTTACATGTTCTGCACCTCCTGTATTCCTTCCTTATGGCCTCCACCTATTTTATTCCCAAACATCTCACTTATTTTGCATGCTGTCTTGCCTCCTGCTACAAAACTGAGAAGAACTGAAAACCAATAAGGTCTAACTTGCCAGCATATATACAATGTTGTATGTCTCCCGTGTGAATGTTGATTCCTGTGTACCTAGATCACCACAATCTTGGAAGAGAGTCTCGAAAGATCAGGGCTGATACAATACCATGTTGCTATCTAAGCCCAAGGAAGAGGTCTGCCCTCTTCTCTTCAATGCGCAGAAGCCAACCAGACAGGCAGTACACATGATAAAATTTCCACAACACCCAAGAGCAGCAGGTTTGCTTGTGGGACAGAGACCAGACCACATGTCACACACAGATGCCCTCTAACAGCTTGCCACTGCTCCCTATTCCTCCAGTGTCGGCCGCTTGACATGGCAGCCTCATTCTGTCTAATGACAGGACCAGCTCTGAGAATCCCTCTTTCATAGTACATGTCTCACTGGCCCTGCTCCATGCCCTCTCTGAATGCTTGTGTTTGGCTGCAGTGTGTTCTTAATTGTGATAATAGATCTTGCTTGCCTAGTTTGAAGTGGGGGGTGGGTGTGGATAGAAGAATCTGATTCTTGCATAGCTAACACCCGTTACATATATTGCTCCATCTACTTTTGCCTCTGTCCACACCCACTTTTTGCTCTGGAGGGTAAGACCCGAACCAATGGTTTCAAGCTGCAAGAAAGGAGATTCTGACTAAACGTCAGGAAGAACTTTTTGATGGTAAGAGTTGTTTGACAGTGCAATGGACTCCCTCAAGAGCATGGGCATAGCCAAGGGGGGGGGGGAGGCAGGGAGCAGCTGTCCCTCCATCAGTAAAAATCAATACAAATCTGAGATTGCCCCCCAACTAAAGCCTGCTCCCCTAACAATAATCCTTAATCTTAATACTATTATGTATATAGCACATTAACTGAGTTACCCCATGAAATAACAATATATACATTATCCTATATATGACATAATACATGTATGTTTAATTATGCCCATGCTTAGGAAGTTGTGGACACTCCTTCCTTGGAGGTTTTTAAGCAGAGGGTCACTACATGACCCTTGTACTACATGACCCTCCGGGTCCCTTCCAACTCTACAATTCTTTCATTCTCTGACTTCCCCTTGTATATAAGTATTTATACAAACAAGTAATTGTGTGCTATATGACTTCCTAATGCCTTATCAAAAAGTCAATGTGGATGTAATGAGAGAAAATGGAACAATGAATCGGCAATAAAATATCTCACCCTAACCGTTGAATACAGCAATGTGGTTGATTAAAGGTAGTTTACACATGCAAAGATGTTTAACTGAAAGGGGGGGGGAGATGCAGCTTCTCCTGCAGTTTAGAACAGAATGGAATGGTGTGAATGAATGGAAAGGTTTTCTGTCCAGCAATGGATCAATAGAAAAGAGGGAGATTGGGTTTTTTTGCTGACTCTCCTTACCCCTGTAGAGGCTCTCCCAATTCGCCAAGGCAGAGTTTCAGTCAGTGGAAGAGGCTGCAAGAAGAGGCACAAATCATTTCTGCATATCAAACAGAGATGTAGTATCCTTTCTGCGAGTAGAATTCTGTTCACAGACTCTTGGGATCCAAGCCATTGCTGCAAGGTGGATAAGAGAACCTTTCTATTTGTGGTGCAAAGTATCCTAGCTATAAATACCAATACTTTTCTTTCCCAGTATGGATGATTAAAAAGGAAGCACTGGCTTCCCATTTGAAGAGTCAGTCAAACATGGCAGGACATGAAGGTGACATTTGAACACTAAGTGCCAGTAAGCAGAAAGCTGTACCTGAGTGAGAATGACTCATTCATCACAGGAAAGGGGATATTCATTTTACTAAGTGTAATTGGGGGCACACAGCTGAAGTCCTAAGTCACAAAACTGAATTTGGAACTCTACAGAATCAACGATTATTAAAGTTCTAAGTAAATACTGCAATTTTTTTTGAAGTTGAGGTGACTTTATTGGAGGGGCATACTAAAAAGAATGATGCCCAATTGCTAACGGAGTGCATAGTTTCTGTGGATATCCTTTTTGGTAGCGCTTCAAAGGGGCCTGATATAAAGCAAATTGTGTTGCTCCCCAGTCTGATGATTTCAATTCATTCCCCCTGCTGTGTAGTTGCATATCATAGAGATGCCAGATGTCCCTTCGATTTAAGGACATCTCTCATTTTAATGGGGATTGTCTCTTAATCCAGAACACCATTGCCTGGTACAATATGATGGATGTCTCTCATTTCAGAAGGCTATATATAGCTCAAAATTCTGTCGAGGAAACATCTCAGCTCTGCAGCATCCCTTATTTGGGGGGGAATTTGATATGGCAATTCTGCCATGTCATGACAAGGCCACGGATGACATTTACTGGAGCTTGTACAACTGGTATTGCATGCCAGCATCTCCTTCCACTCTTGAAAACCAGCCATCAGTTGATGAGCCTTCTGCCACAATGAATTGCTGCCTGGGGGAATCATTGCCAGACTGCAACAAGCCTGTATGGGAATACAGATACTACAAAATGAACCAGAGCAAACAAGATGCAGAGGTTCTATGTTACTGAACATTTCCATCAATGAAGTTATGTGGTGTCTTTCCTTTGTGGTGAATAATTTGCCTAAACCTTCAGTTGCTACAGGTCAATAGGGTTGCTAGATCTGACTCCAAGGTCCTTAGGTCCATTCTAATCAACAGTGCTCTTTAAAGTATATCTTCTCTATCCAATCCATTGAATGGATGAAGCAGACACTGCTTAGCATAATTCTAGAAAAGCAGAAGGACTTTGGGACTGTTCATTTTAAAGATTACAAATTCTTAATGGAATTTGTTTCAGTTGTTGGGAATGTTCCTGCCTGAAGCCACAGAACTGCAGTTTTACTTCTCTGGTACACTGAAGATCCTGTGTTGAGCAGAGGACTGGATCACTGCCAAAGCCCTTTCCTAGTCCTTTATTTCATTATCAAATTGAATTTGGTGGTGGGCAGAATATGACATTAGTGCTGTGCCGAAAGCTATTCTCTAATTTATTTTTTTAAAAATCCTATGCAAAAGAGGTGTTTCTGCCTCTTTCTCAGGGCACTTCACAATTATTCACAATGAATAATTTCAGTGTGAGCTGGTTGGGTTTACCTTATCATTGCAAAGTGGTCATGAGTAGTGTGTGTGTGTGTGCATTCTTCTTTTCAGCACTCTGCAGCCTCTCCAACCGCCTTTATCTCCTGATCTGAAAAAGCCCCATGAATGGATCACATGCCATTCAGGTGATCTTTGGTTTCCCCATACCCTGCAATGCAAGTGCAACAAAAACATTCCTCTCTTAACTTTTACACAGCCTGGTTGGTTACAATTTTGGCACTGTTTTCTGTCTGGATAACCGTGTTGTCCCAGCCAATCAGATGCAGCTGCATGGTGAGATCTCAGAGTATAAATGAAGCTAGTGCAGAATGAAAGCAATGCCTTTTCAGGAAGCACCACCCTCACTCTGAACAGCTTTGTCTGCTACTCAGTGATAAAGACACGTAGCTGAATTTGATTCTGCATGGCACCATTGCTACTAGGAAGAAGAAGTGGAGAGCTAATTTCCAATCCAAAATGGCACTGAAGCTGCACCTAACTGGGCCTGTGAACTGTTCCAAATCCGCATGAGAAAGAGGTGCTTTAGATGGCCTTTCAGGAAACTTTTTAATGTAAAAAAAAAAAAAAAGTTCAGTGGGGAACAGTGCTAGTATTTGGTTTATAATTGTTTTAATATTGAGAATTAAAAAAAAAATGTTGAGAAAGAAGGGCAAAGAGTGTGGGAGTGAGGCATTTCCCCCCGCCCCCGGCATCTCACAATTCGCATTTGACCAAGCTGTGACAAACCAGTAGTGACAGTATGCACAGTGGTAAGGGAAACAGCCTGGTACCCACACACAATGATGATGAATCATTAACGCTCATTCAGAATCCACAGGCACTTTCTGGATTTTTCAAAGAAACCTCAAGACAACAAAAAGCAATGCAATACTCCTTGGTGTCAGTCATTCTTTTCTTCTCTACTGTTCAGTAATAGGGCTTATTTTATATATTTGCAAAACCTTGTAAGTACCTCCAACCAATTAGTAATACTAATAGAGTTCCATTTTCCACTAGGCTCTGCAATCCTACACCCACTTACTTGGGAGTAAGCCTCCCAGAACTTACTTGCATAGTATTGCATTGCAAGTATAATAATAGAGAGAAAGTGATTGTGATATATCTTAAAGTGCACATCTACTTAGCAAACTTACTCCCATGTAATTATGTATAGAAGTGCCTGCATGCAGGGCAATCCTAACTCTGAGTGGGGGATGATTGGAGTAGTAGAGCTGCCACCACATTTGAAACCTTGCCAGCTCCTACTGGTCAGGCCAACTGGTAATGGGCCAACATAGGATCTGTAAGATCCTTTGCCAGCTGAGACCCACCTTGCCCCAATATGTCCTGTTTTGAGGCCCTACCCCAGCTATCACCAGAATGGGAGGCCTGTCTAATATAGTTTTCCACCCATGCAGGTGGAGGTCATGTATCATTCTAACCTCCCTCCCTTCATATTTATTAATCTTAATCTTTGGCAATGTGGCCACATGCAACCCCTGAATATATTCTTTTAATGGAGGGTTATTAATTACCTGAACCCCATTACTATCACAATCCTATGCACATGTACTTGGGCATAAGAGTACAACTGAAACCAGCATTTGAGTTGAGCAAAATGCCCTGTATCTAACAGACCACATCAATATCCTGGACTTTAGCACCAGCAGGTGACAACAGAGAGTATATTTCCCTCCACAGCTAAACCAAGATACCATCTTCTTTTGTCTTGGAAGCAAGATAATTTTTTATTTTTTAAAAAACCATGCCACCACTTTGAGTCTACTAAAGAGAGAGGTGAACATATTGCCATACCTGTTGTAGACATTGGCAGTCTCTGTGCATCCAACACTTATCAAAATTAAAAGGGAAGCCAACTCTATTACTGATGTCATCTGAGCCCCTGAGCACTGACTCAACATTATTTGGATGCTTTCTTGTTTATGAATGGACAGCCACTTTACTCTAGTGGATCAAGCTGGAGTGCAGAATATCTGCACATTTAACATCCAATAACTTTTGCCTCCTTATTTTCTTTAGGGTTTGCAGCAATACGCTAATAGCTCTTGTGCAAGGATCCTGGCAAAATCAGGCTTCCAGATCCCAACATGGAATCATTGTCTTCTCTATAAAATCAGATAGCTTTACTTTATCTTGCAGAACATGTTTTAAGATGTTGAATCATCACATCCAATTCCAGAAAGTCATACAGAAACTTTGCTGATCCCTTCTAGTCCACATAGTGCAGTGATGGCCAAACTTGGCCCTCCAGCTGTTTTGGGACTACAATTCCCATCATCCCTGACCACTGGTCCTGTTAGCTAGGGATGATGGGAGTTGTTGTCCCCAAGCAGCTGGAGGGCCAAGTTTGGCCATCACTGACATAGTGGAACAATGAGATGAATGGAAGCAGAATGAACAACACAAGAATGGACAATGCAAGCACATCTTTTCAGTTTCTAATTCCTAATATTAGGAAACTATTGAAGACATATTCCAACATACTTTCCCAGATGGATAAATAGGTCTTTACAACAAATGTCTACTTTTGTTTTGTTTTGTTTAAAACATATTTGCTGTTTTTGTGTTCTTAATGGATTTTAATTATCTTTAGTGTGCATAGCCTCAAGGTGGTTGTTTAGAAAGCAATTACTAAATCAATTATATTATTATTGTTGTTATCATGTTCATGTAATCCATAGCATAATGTAGATTCAAATAAATGCATGAAAGTCCTCTGCTTACAAGAGTTAGCCTATGAAAAGATCAGTTCTACACACGCAAAGAGAATTGTGCATCGAGATGGGCTTCCTACAGCAAAGTGCAGACATTGTAAGGGGGGGCGGGTCAACCTTTGCTTCAAAAACCTGGCGGTAAATTGCTAGGTGAGCAGGACGGTGGCCTAGAACCTCCTTAAACAGTTACAAAACATTCCCATGGCTTTGGAAACCTGAGCAATTCATAACATTGTTTCTGGTAATGGGTAAGAACCAGTTCAATAGCTGTCATACTTATTATACCCAAAGCCGAGCTTTGTTGCAATGTGCAAACCAAATCACCAAGCACAATAGAATAATGTCTGCTAGTGTCTGTGGGCGATGAGTCTAATAATGATGAGAGAAAAAGTCCTTTTCATACAGTTGATGCTCCTTTCAGTTGGCTTATTGGCCATATCAAGTTAAATGTTAATTGCAGGCTACAGAGAGGTTACTTATCCCTTTGTAATCAAATATCTCTTTCATTAACTACCTGTGCAACAGTATACCTGCTATTCAACGTCTGACTGGCCCTTTTGTTTCCAGAGCACCAGCAAGCAAATGGGCAGGAGCTGAGATGTCTTAAAAGCCATGCCAGGATTGGGCGGAGGATGGCAAGGCACGAAAATTCATTTTAAGCTTTGACTACAACAAACTAAACATTACACGGAAGGGTAAAAGGCCAAGATATAAGAAAAATGTAAAGATTTTAGTCTTCGGGAAAGACTATTGGAGCCAGAGAACTCACAGAAATGAAATACAGCCTCTTTCTTTTTTTTTTTTTTAAAATAATTTTTATTGGGTTTTTACATTTTATAACAACAGACACACACACAAAGACAAAGACAAACAAACACACATATACAATTACATACCCTAAGTTTCTTTACCCACTTTCATTGACTTCCCCCCACCCCCTCCTCTTACATCCCAATTCCAATATTAATTCAGCAAGTTCTTACCTAACCTCTTAAAGATATTCACATTACTTTTGAAAATTAAATTCTTTTGTTTATCTATATTCAACTATCCAATTCTCTTATAATCAATAATTTCTTTTTTTTTAAGGTCGGTCTAACTTCCCCTTCACAAATTTTCCCTTTATTATATTAATTATAGGTCACATTGACCAAGTAAAACAAAACATAACATTTTATAATTCTATTCTCTCCCCCCCCTGCCCCGGTTTCTGTCCCTTCCTAGACAAATGTCCAGAAAACAAACAAAAAATAGTTCTAGCCCGGATTCCTCACGTCCGAGGCGTCTGATTCTCTGTCAGTCCCTCTCTGCCAACTATATTGGTAGTCCTCTTTGATGGTCCTAAGACCCCGAAGGAGTTCAGTCAGAGTCAGATCATATTTTCTTTCATTCAGAATGTTAAAGAGTGTTTGCTGCGAAAGACCATCTATTTTTCCATACTCAAGAGAAAAGTCCCAATCATGTTGCTTTGTTCTTTCTAGTTTTAATATTCCAAGTACTCCAGGGGCTTCTCTCTTCTTCTTTCTCATCTTTCGCAGGTCTGTAATCCAGAGGTCTTCTTGCTCATACTCTAACGCTGCAGATTCTTGGTTGATATTTTCCACTTGTAGTGTCTGAACTCCTTCTTTTTTCTCTGTCAATTCCAAAGGCATCTCTTCCTGCTCAGCTGCAGAATTTTTATCATGCATCTCCTTTGTGCATTCAGCAGAGTTGTTTGTTTCAAGATTCAAGGTCATAAAAACTTTACTCAGAGCCATACTCTGCTCCTGCAGGATTCCCACGAGAAAGAACATTTTTTCTATCTCCGCCAGTAATTTTCCCTCTGCAGCCATTGTAATGTCACTAATTCCCCCTAGGGGGCTTTCAGTTATTTAGTAGTCCTTTTCCAATAATCTGTTACTTTGTTATTATCAATACTTTGTTTCCAGTCGCCTCAGTCCAAATGTATCAGCTTTAATTCCAAGAGTTATTAAATAGCAAAATTCTTTACTTTGTCCGCCCGTTTGACAGCTTCTTTGACAGCTGTCAAACTCCTTTCACTTCTTCCTCCGGGACCCAAATAGGACACTCCCGGGTTTTTTGGGGGGGATACACACAAAGTTCCAAATTCCCTTTCTCTCCAGCACAAAAATCTTGTTCTATCAAATTTGTGAGAAACTTTTAAATCATCAAAACAGTATTCATTCCGCCTTAATTCTCCGTTCCTTGCTTTGAAACGTCAATAAGTAGAGGGGGTGCGGACTTCCCTTTAACACATCCCCCGATCGTGCCGAATTCACAGGATAAAATTTTAAAGTCCAAATTCCACTACTCACGGGTCCTTTGTTATCCAGTCCAAATTTTGGGAAGAAAGTCAGCGCTCTCCGGCCATGGCTTGCGGCTTCGCTCTACCGAGGTAGCGATCTACTCTCAGCACCACGCCACTCTCCGTACCCTCTCCGCAGCCTTTAAAAAGGCTCTTCGTGGGTCGGGGAGGGCGCTTAAGGTGCCCACCGAGTCACCAAGTCCGCAGGCTTCCGCGCCTGCGGTTTCTGAGGGTCCCCGTGTCGCCGGCACGGCCAGACCCGTCCTCAGTAGAGCCGATTCCCTCCGGAGCTCGGAGGGAATCCGCCATTAGCCGTTCGCGCTAACCCGGAAGTCTCGAAATACAGCCTCTTTCTCATAATTACTTTCTCATTACTTGCTGACCTCCAGAGTGACCTTGGTCAGTTCATTTTCCTCCTCCTGGCCAAAGCATTCCAATTGTGATTTTTCAAACGAGGCACCAATTTTTCTTCTTAGATGCCATATGAGAGAGAGAGGAAAGGAGGGTGTATATATTTAATGGGATTGCCACCCCACTTGAATTTTATTTTATTTTGTCATAATTTTGTCCTTTGGCCATTTGCCAGAACTAAAGGAGGAAGAGGCTGTGAGCCATAGCACACACCTCTGCTGAGGACATTACATAATTGGATAGTGGTGGCGGAAACCACTGCACTGAAGGTTGTGTGTTGTGCAGGAGAACACAGACACACTATGCTGCTGTGTGATGCTCTTCCCCACCCTCCCATACACCCAGGTTCATGGAAAATGCAAGTGTATGTGGTGTATGTGGTCATTTACCAGCTCTGGCTGGTAAGACAGCTACAGCCATTCCCATATTGGGATAGCTTGACAACAGTAGCCGGTGCATTGGAAACCTCAAGGTTGGATTACTGCAATGTGCACTGTGTGGTGCTAACCTTCAGATTTTCCAGGCACAACCCTTATTTTCTGCCTCCTGTCCCTGGTCAATCTTTGTCCCTATTTTGTATTTTGGAGATATTTTTAAATTGCAGGACGCTTTTTTAAAATGTTCCTTGTTCAAATTGCTAATTGTCTACCTGAATTCCCCTCACCCAGTTTACCTAGAAATAAAAATCACTAGGAAAGTAACTCCCTTGCACAAATATGTAAATATAAGCTACTTCAGTTTGGTACAGATATGCCATTACCTATTAGCATTATACAGAGAAGGCTAAAACTAGTGACTGGCAAATTCACATAAGCATGATCTGAAATCACTTTTATATTTATAGATAATTGGGGAGAGGAGATTGTTTTGAGAGTTTTCTTCCAGTTGTAAGCTTGCCTCTGCTGAATAGCAGAGTGCAGTGGAAAAATGTGTCCTCACTAATGGCCACACATTGGTCATGATGCATTATGTCTTCCCCTTCTTTCCCTCACACACACACTATCCCTGGATGCTAATAACCTCAGATTCAGAGGCAACTTGCAAGGTAAGCAGGTGTGCTTAGTTGCTGAGCTGTGTTGATGTTCCAGGGGTCATTTTTTTGGTGCCTATTTTGCATTTTAGATGCAAATTGACCACATAATATAAGCCTGGAAGCTTATATTAGAAAAGGATGTTATTTTGTAAGTGGTAAGAACTTGACAAACACACACACACACACACACACACACACACACACACACACACTGCTCTGCATAATAAATATTAGTTATTTCATAGTTCACCTATATTTGCTCCTGCTGCTTGGCCTTAGGATAACTATAAACATCTTCCAGTTCACTAGTGGACTGTATGATTTTTAAGCTGCTGCTTTCCCAAAACGATGTTCCAGCCAGATCTATCTAAGATCCATCTCCATTGGCTTATGCACTGGAGGGAAATGCACAGGGCAGTTTTAAAGTCCCCTGATTTGTTATTGTTACTATATCTTTCATTTATGAATCACTCCCTATGAAGTATCTCAAAGAGATATTACAATACAATTGGAATACAATTGAAAAAAACTTTTATAAAGAGTTGCATATCTAAAAACAATTGAAACAATTTCCTATGCAAAAAGTTATGGTATTGCTACAGCAACAAAAATAAGATGTTGCCTTGATGCAGCTACACTAATAGATCCTATTGTGCCTGCAGCAGTCACTGCCCCAGATGTGGCTTAATGGAATGACTGAAAACAGATGACATCCAGCTGTTCCATCTGAATTGGGAAAGAATGGTCAGAATTGGAAGAAATTTTCAGATATGGTAACTCATTCTGGATATATGACGACTGCCACGATTCAAACAAATAGGTGCAGGGGCTTCTGTGCTAGGGAACACTTATAAGTTTGTTTTATCTTCCAGCGTCAGATAAGATTCACAGGAATACTTACCCCTTTTGCCGAATTTCAGGAGGATAGGATCAGAAGGGGCTTTTGCAAGGCAAATCTTTAAAGTTTGGAATAACAGATTTGCATCACCTGTGGTTTTTGTACAAAAATAACACATATCACAGATGCTGCTAGGCAAATACCTTGCAACATATTGTAAGGGTAGGTGCAGGGGTTAGAAAGTCATGATGAATCAAAGACAGTTTTAGAGTTTGTTTTAATTTCTGCTCCACTAATAAGTTCTTCCTTCTACACTGTGATGAGAATCTAAAAGGAAAGCCTTGGTAAAGTCATTCGCTGGTTAGAAGCTAAAGCTGTCGCTCACAGCACTACAGTTCTCCTCTCCCTCCCAGGCCCCCTCCCACCTACCTGTTGCCTTTTATTATCAGCTTGGAGGGAAAATATAACTATTTCAAACAGATAGTTTGAGAGGGCCTTTCACAAACGAACGTGTTTGCATTAGGGGATGTCCTGAAGTAGAGGACCTTATGCATTATATCTTGCACTGCCCCTTATATAATGAAGCAAGAGAACGATTTTTAGCACCTATAATGACAAGGTCCCCTGGCCAGAACCCCTCTGACATGATTTTATATCTCCTCACAGACATAGATAAGTATGTGACCTGGCATGTAGCACTCTTTGCAACTGCCGCTAGGAAAATTAGAGCAAATTATATAGCCAAGATAGCCACCATCTGTAAAGGAGATGATTTTATTTGACCCTATCTACATCAAGCTATATTCTGTCTTTATCACCAAACTCCAAATATAATTGCACATTGTATTAATTAACATTATTTTTAAATATATGAGTGGCCATTTTAGCCTATAAATTTTATTGTTTAATGTCTTAACCTGTATATTAAGGTATTTTATAGCTCTGTTTAGAATAGGTAATGTCTTGATAATATAAATGTTTTAAGTTTTTTGTATTAGTCTAGCATATTTTCTTTTAATTGTTGAATGGTTCTGTGTACATTGCAGCAGCCTTTGGCTATGTGCAATAAAACTGACTGACTTATTGACTGAGAGGGCCTTTCAGTGGCTGCACCCCATTTCCAGAACTCTCTTCCATAGGAGGTTTGTCCGACAGCTTCACTTTTGTCTTCTGTCATCTGCTAGGTCTACTGTGGATGTAGGCCAGCTGATTTACATGTCTAACTAGCTCTATGCAGGAGTTATAGAATTCCACAAATGGAGGGGAGATGAACTACAGGTACCATCCTGCTTCCAGTTTTTGAGTTGCCACAAGCTTTATCCCCAACCTTTATTCAATGACCTGAACATATGTGAGTACATGAGTGGGAATCCTTTTACAAAATTATACTTTGGTCAGCAGATCAGACCTCCAAGTCTCCTGGGCTAATTACGTCTGGGCAAGAGAAGACATAAAGCACTACAGCTGCATAATCAAACTTGCTAACATTAAGAACTGATACTCTTCCCCCCCCCTTCTTTTTTTGCAGGAAAAGTTTTCTTCTAAACAGCGTGCTACTGAGAAAGGGCCTAGTCAAGGAAAAGGTATAACAAGCAGAGGAAATACAACTTGCATTCCTGTTCTGTAGAACTGAATGATTTGCCGGCTCCCAAATTTGACTTCAGCCCCTATAAAATGGCGATAGTCATATCAAGTAGCTGGCACTCGTTGTGTTGTGCATTCTCAGTTCTAGTAAGCTTACACCAGTAACATCTATTACTTTAATGGAAAAGAACAGAAACAATATTTGGTTTTCCATTGCAAGTACAAAATCCAGGTTTTATTCCATTGGCCTTTATGGAGTTATTAATCTTTTACATTGATAATAGAATTTTAGACCCACTTTAAATGCATTGTTAAAGTTATGTACTTTGATGTCCTCTTGGAAAGCAACTTAAGAGCTGAGGTTTTTCTAGACCTGTACTGAAACTGTTTCAACCCATTAGTTTTTATGCTTTACTCATGCATGACATCCTTTAAACTTGAAATTAGAAAAACAAATGTTAGGTTTTTCTTCCACCATCTGTTACTTGTTACATGACCCACAGAGAAAGCCAAACATTGTTAAAATTATATTACTTCTATGGATTCTTCTTGCTGTCTTCCACGTTCTGAATCACTCTGCAATATGTGCAACATATAGACAGATATATACGCCTTTTATGAGATCGTTGGCCTTAGCTTCTGCTAACATACCCACAAGCTGGCAGGTGTTTTTGGTGGCTGTAATTAACTTGCCGAAGCAATTATAGCAATTTGTCTGCTTTAAAGAGTTGATATATAGCTGATCCAGGTACTTACATACAGTACTCCACAGCTCTTAAATGTACCCCTGCATTGGTATGTTGGCGGGGTGGGAGAGGGAATCACCATTAGAGGATGCACATACACATGCATGTACTAATATTAAAGGAGAGACAGAATAACTTTAAGTGCAGCTGTAACCTGATTAAATAGGTCAACTGTATGAATTCTAGGCTGCAGTTCTGTACATACTTATCTGGGAGTCAAGTCCAATGGATTTAGTGGGTCTTATCCTGAATACACATGCATAGGCTTACATTTCAGTCAATTAATCTAGCAGTTAAATCTGTGTGTATTGAGTTGTATATGAGTAAAGGCAAAGGCAAGGATCGTCCTAACCTTACTTTTCTTAATGAAACCAAGTTCATGTTCATGGAACAGGATTTCTATATTCCTTGACCTCCCTCTGTGTCCCTTAAAGTCTGCTCCTGTGGGTTGGGAGACCTTTGGGAAGAGATATGGTGGCAGGAATTCATCAAAATCATTCGTTCCTTAAATCAGGGGTGGGGAACTTTTTTCCTCTTGAAGCGCAGCATTTCCTAGGGATAACCTAATGCCGAAGATAATAGTTTTGAGGCCCCAGAGCTACACTCTTCTCTCTACAGTCACACAATGCTTAGGTCTCAGCCTAGGTCTCAGTGAGGTCTCAGCCTCACATTAATGGGCTTCTGCACATATAGCACTTGATGGATTAGGAACCAGGAACGTAAATACGATGTGGCTCCAAATTATGTGTCTTCTATCTTGGCTGGTTTTCCTTAAATCAAGACTGAGAAACCTCAGGCCCTGGAGCCATATGCTGCTCCCCTGGTCTCTATATCTCACCTTCAGGACTCAGCTCAGGCCACTCACCCTCTCCTGGCCACATCCCTCACTGGTGTATATTTTGCTCTAGGAGGCTTAGTTTGATCAGAATCGAGTATACAGAATGTTAAATAACATTACTTCTGGTACATGAGCCACCAAAACCTCTAGAGGGCCACGAAAATTTGTGTCCAGGACTTTTTAGACTCATCTACCCTTGTCCTATCTGAAATCAAAGGGGCGTATTGGTTGCCAGATGTGATTTCCCCCCCAGCTCTCATATCCTACTAGCTTAAATCACACTGCATGCTCTACTTTTCACATAATTACTTGATTGTTTTAGGACAAGTTGAGGAGTGATGCATATGTTTCTGTTAACAAAATATGAGGTTTTTGAAGGAAGCCCCTTCGAAAATGCATAAGATCCTCTGAAATCCATATAGAGTTGACTCAAAATATCCAGTGAAAAAAGCTGACTCAAATATAGCCCTGTTAACACCTGAAAAGAGAACATGCTAAAGTTTTTCCTTCTTCTTCTGCCAGTCACTTAACTGACACACACAAAGGAGAATCGGAACCTTAGCAGAATGTTCTGGTATGTGGCAAGTCCTGGTACATGGCAAGATCATTAACTGTACAGAGGGGGTGTGCTTTTCATCAGTGCTTAAAAGGTCTATTTTGACCTGAGAAGGTCAGGTTGGCTTTCTCAAATGCCTGAAAATGAATAACTCACACCTGGAATCTAAGTGGCACCACTTTGTGAGCTGAAGGTAGCTAAGGAGTTACACCGGAGAATAGTTTCAGTGGGAATGTTAGAGTTATCCAGAAGTACACTGAGACAGAGTGTTCTCTGGTTTATTGTGAAAACTTTCCAAAAGTATCTACTTAAGTATCTGTTTGGAAGGTAATTGACCCACTTTTTCTAGGGTCAGGACACGAATCTCAGATTTGAGCTTGATTTTAGAGCTGTATATAACAACAGACTAAAGGAAGTCTGAAGGAAACCACTATCTGAATAGTTAGCAAGTTTGCCACTTTTTCTGTGCCTTTTACAATTGAGTGGCATATCAAGCTTTCTCTGTATTGAAGTATGGTGAGAAGGAAGCTCCATCTATTGGATTTCTGGCTGTCAAAGAACACTTAGGCACAGAGCATTCTAACCCCGATACTGTCAACGGAAAGGAATGCAGGGATAACCATAGATCATGTGCACACGCAAAAATGGCAGAGTTACAAATGTGTAATGAGATTCCAGTAAGAATCTAGCTAATTAGATGACAGTTGCTATTAATTTTCCATGTTACTGGAAATGGCACAAGACCCTATTTTTGTAATAATGACTTGGAAAACTGTCACCACGTGATCAAATTTCAACACAATGTCAAAATGTGTTCCATCTCGTATGCAATGCCATTAGCTTGGCTAAAGTCAGGAGCTCTCTGAAGAAAGAGTTCAGCAGTAATTTTTGGAAAACTTTGAGCCTCTCTTAGAAGTACATTGGCAGGTGGATGAAAAGATTCTTAAGAATTTGGACTTTAAGAAAGGAAAAAAGGAACATTTCAACCCTTCTCCCCCCGAACTTTAAAAAATAATGATGACAGGGCCCTGGAAAGTAAATGAAATGTATTAAATGACCATTGCTCTCAAATAAAGTCAAGAATTAAGTACAGCTATAACCAAGGTAAAAAATGTACTTAAGATAAATGAAAAGAAAAGTAGTCCACTCCTCTGATTAAACTCTGCTGAGAAGTATTATATTTTACTTAATGAAAGTATTTATAATGTGTCCTTCAAACAAAGGGCAGAACTATACATAGTTGAAACCTAAAATGAAAAATAAAATTAAAGCAGCATAAAACAAAATAGCAAGATTAAGTTACAAATAAAAGCAGTTGCAACAAAAATTCAAGCGCTAGCATATCTGGCCCCTTCCCAAGAACCTGGGCAAAGAGATGCAGCTACTGCTGCTGGCAAAGTGATATTAATTTTGTGGTTAGGCACACCTCAAAAGGTTGATATTTCCCAAGCACTTCCTGGTGATATGGATATTACAACACTGTGCAGACAGTGTTTCTGCAAAAATGCAAGCATTTCTCCCCAAGCAAGTCCTTCAGCCTCTGTGCCACATGCCCACACGTCCTGTCAAATTAGGTTTGCATTTTCTTTCTGCAACTTTTGATGTCAATTGAACAGAAACAAGCTTGAAGCTTTTTTCCTTTCATTTATCAGAATGCCCTAGCCCCATCCATCTGAATTTTTGCAGGTTCCTTCCTGGGGCACATCTACAGTGTATGCCATTTTCTTTCTTTCTTTCTTTCTTTCTTTCTTTCTTTCTTTCTTTCTTTCTTTCTTTCTTTCTTTTTTTTTTAAATGTTGACCACAAAATCCCAGGGAGGGGTGCAAATGACATTTAGTTCTGTGCCACCAAAATCACATTTAAAAGTGCCTAGTCCCTAGTATAAACCCTATTTGTTGGTAAAATGGCAAGTTTCTTACCTAGTGGTACATCTTGTGTGTCTTACAAATTACTTATAAAACAAAATGATAGTTTAAGTGAATCCTGTTTTAAGCAGTCCCAAACTAGAAATGCTGCCCTTGAAGAAAAGCCACTGCAGCAATCCTTCTGGAAATTGCCAGGATTTTCAGAGGCTACCATACCTGCATCCCCCCCCCCCAATTTGGACAAAACAACAACAACAACCCAGACCTATTCAGAGGTTCATTGGAGTCAGGCTGAGATAGCTGTCATACAGATAGATGCAGGTTCGGTTGCTCAGCTCAAGCTATTTGGGGCTTTCAGGGGGCAGGGCATCAGGCAGGAAGCAGAGGCAAGAGTGAGCAAGAAGAATGGGAGACTCAAGGCAGGACCTACTGGATTCTTCATTCCACCAGATCTCTCCTCTTTCTGTTCCCCAGAAGCAGCAATGTACTGTATAGGATGGAATCTTCCAGCTGAACAACTGCTGATCTAGTTCATCTGATTTTTGTGTGTTGCTTTTCCTTTGTGAGCAGCTTCCCTTCCATTTAGCTATTAAGTGGAGGATCCAATCCTGCACAGTACTGGCCATGGCTCTTTCACAAGTGGATTTCCTGCATGCAAGCACTTCCCTTGCATGCCGGGAAGCTGATCATGAAGGATGAACAACTTGCACTACACAGGATCATATTCTCCTGCTAAGCAGGAGGATCTGATCCTGCATGGGGCTGGCGCACCCCCACCCAGCCATATTTTTAAACCCTACTTTAACTATACTGTTATGTTAAAATAGGATTTTAACAGCTCTTAGACCAACATCCAGATTGCTTTGGGGGGAAATCTGGGGCAGGACAGGTGCCCTCCAGGGCAGCACAGGGCAGATCAACCTGATCCAGGGGCCACAGATCAGAGCAGATCAGGGGGTCCATGCAGAGCCCTAATAAGGGCCATTTGCTTAGATGATGAAAGAGGAGTAGGCACACTAATGTAGGATACGTAAGACTGCAATTAGGCATAACAGCTATGTGGAGCTTCCAGAATGAGACAGAAAGCCACAGAATACCAGTTCCTAGGGAGCAACGATGAGTGGGCTATTACCTTCAAGCCCTATTTGTGAGCTTTCTGCATGGCACCTTGTACTGGACTTAGATGGATGGGCTATTGGTCTGATCCAGTAGGTCTCTTCATCTGTTCAGAACTGAGCCATTACTGCAGAAGAAAAAGACAATATTCCATTTTCTGTATGTGTGGTGTGTGTTTTTAGCAGTCAAATCCATCCTATTCTTTTCGCCCCTTGTGTGTCATTTATTTGAATATCCTTTAGCTATGCCATGGCTTCAGAGTTGCTTTGTTTCTCTCTCTCTCTCTTTTAATCAGACTGCAATTCCAAGGTGGATGCAACTTTCAATCAGCGTATTTGTTTAAAGTGCATTGCCTTGACCAGAACATGTCTTTCCCACCCCCCACTGTATTATTTCATCTGGGATATGGCTGCCATTTTATCATGTTTATTTGCTTTAGGCGTGCCTGCCTGAACCACAGGCAGTTTCTGCAATGTGCCTTGAGGCGCATTCTCAAATCCCCACGTCCCTTTTGCTGAGTCTTGAAACGAGCTGCATCGCTGGGTGTTTATACATATCACCGAGATGGCACCAGGAGCTGAAATCATGCCCTTAGGGTTGAGGTCTATTTGGAGGTGCCAAAATGGTTTCTCTGCTCTCACTCAGCAGCGTGACACGCGGTCACTCATTTCATGAGCTGCAAATGAAGGCATTGAAGTGACTTTGGTATAGCAGACGGTCCATGCAGCATTTTTTGGCAACCGTAGTGTCATAACGCCTTAAAGAATAGAGGGGCTGGGAGGTTTGGAAATTCACAAAGAGTGACACCTAAGAGCATGCTAATGCTTTCACCATCCTGCTGCATATTGTCTTGTCGGCTGAGTCCAGGAAATGAACGTGTAACTCAAACCTACCCTTGTAGCTCTCCAACTTATTAAAGCAGAAATCTGAAATATTTTTTATTTATTTTTCTGAATCTAGGGTGGTATTATTAATAATATTCCAACCAATGCCTCTGGCCATATGCTTTGACCTTTGAGAAGTCCTTTGTGAAGCTCGATCCTGAAACCACTTATTTCAGCAGGGGACTCATTGAAGTCAACAGAGCTCCTGTCAGCGTACATGCTTGGGGCACTAGAGCTTTATTATCTAATCAATGTCACTGCAGATATTCATACCAGTTGAAACCAACCGGGGATCACAAACTTTTTATATTACGATTCCAGAATAAAGTTCTTTATTGAACAGTTTGGAGTGAAATGAGCATGGATAACAAGCATGGATGTTTCTGAAAGGCTTTATAATTTAAAGCAGGTCTGGGGAACCAGCAGCCCTCCACTCGTTGTTGGACTCTTAATCTCAGGATCGTAAGTTTGAGCCCCATGCTGGGCAAAAAAGATTCCTGCATTGCAGGAGGTTGGACTCCAACTCCCATCAACACCCGCCAGCAAGACCAACATGATCAGAAATTATGGGAGATGGAGTCCAGCAACATCTGAAGGGCCACAGAATTCCCACCCCTGATCTAAAAAGACTAGGAAAATGTCCATTCCCATTCTGGGTAGGTGGGTGGCCTAAGAAAGAGAATCTCTCAGTCACCTTATCTGCAATGCTAAGCCAATACCCCCAATTTATTTATTTTTAAAATTTGCCCCCCAAGAAAGTGTGGAGAGATATTCAGCCCAGCTTGAAAATAAATCCAGATCTATGATATATGCGAATATCAGCAACTCAAACTTATCCAATTTTCATCACATGTCAGAGTTCTCTTTTGTCAGTGGAAATATAGGCTTGCCACTGAGAACTCAACTGGCAAACATATTTGGGGAGAGGAGTAAAATGAACAAGGGCAAAGCAGCAAACTTATTTGTGAAAGAAATGAGAAGACATATCTTCAGTGGATGGCTGACATTTCTCATAGGAGGGTAAATGCAGGAGGGAGTGATCCCATTTATACAACCAGCTCTAGATTCCATTTCATGCTTTACAAATATACAGTATAGGATGCTTCCTCCTTTTGTGTTCTCTCAGAGACCGAACATGCTCCCCAGGGCCACCCTTGCCTTTCCTTGTCATTCAGAGAACACAGCCAGCTGCTGAAGCTAGGGCTCCCATTGCACTGTTACCAAGCCACCAGATCAGACTGGAAAAACATGTGTTAGTGCCCTGCATATTATCTTTGGAGCTCATGGGTGCCAACTAGCACAGCAACATTTGCTTTTCAAAATGCCATTCAAAGTTGTCACTGGTACACATCAGGACACCACAAGAAAATGACTTTCAATAGGGAGACTGAAAAGGCACATTCTTATGAAGGTAATCAACTTTTTGTGGTGGCGATGGTGGGGTGTTTCTTTTCATATTATTTTACTCAGTAAGGTTTTGGAATGTTTATCCTTTTTTCACCCCCCTTTCTTCCTAAGGCTGTCTCATCCAAATGTTTTTGTAACTTCATGAACGTGTCAAAGGTCCTCTGCGGGAATTCTGTGGGAAATATGTGGAATGACCTGCACATAAGAAACAAGGAAAACATCACAGCATGGGATACCATGGAAGTTAAAATGAAGCATCTGCAGCTCTGCACATGGCACTACAGAGATCTGTAACAGGACATTCATATTCAAAGGACAGCCAGAATGTTAGGCTCACATACTGATTGAGAACCTTGCATTATTATAATCAGCATGTAGAATGTGGATCAGTATTTCTAAATAAGGAGTGTTGATACAAAAGAGGGGTTTATTGCTTTTTTTGTAGACTCTTTGGTCTTTCTTAAAACACACATGGAATCAAAAATCTGTTTTCAAAAAGTCCATGTGATGAAATCTCCTGAGCCTTTTGGTTATTTGCTAGAAATATTGTCAACAATTATTATCCTTAGCAGTCAAATTTCCAGAGATGACCAATGTTTTCCCATGCTAATGAAATGAATGAATCTATTGCATGCTCAACAAATAACTTCTTAAGAACAGCCAAATAAAAAATTAGCTGTAAACTCAGAATTGTAGTTCATTTTTTTCATATTTTCAGATGAAACAGACACAGAGCGAAGAACACAAAGGATGGAAAGATTGTTCACTGTATATGTAAAATAACAAACAATGCTTAGCTCCACTTGAAACTAGTAGAACTGCTCTCCGTGTTTGTTTGTTTGTTTGTTTAATGTTATTCATCTAAATGCTAACAGTCCAGAATGTCAAAGAAACATAGGCCACTCACTGCCTCTAACAACTCATGCCGTCATATTTATCAGATGGCATATTTGCTGCCTTTGATGAGAGAGAGCTGTTTTTCATATTGTGGAACTGAAGGCAATCTAATGGCTAGAAAACAAACAATGGAAACATTGAGTTGGATTCAGACTAAGACTGCAATCATACATCCATTTACTAGGGAGAAAGCCCCCTTGACCTAAGTAGGGCTCACTTATGAGTCGTCTTATGAGTCTGATGCAGGAAAAGCTTGAGTAGGTCAGAATTACCAAATTCCACAGAATCATTCTCCATGTCTAATTGCTGGAAGTTGATTCCTAGTCAAATAGAATAAATAGTGGGGTACAAATTGTCATGAACACTTTTGGTGATATTATTTTGTGTTGAACGTGCCAATCTGTTATGAGAAGATATGGAGACAGTCAGGGCTTTTTTTTCAGCTGGAACTCATCAGAACTCAGCTCCAGCACCTCTCAGGTGGACGCCATTGCCATTCTAAGAGAACAATAGTGGTCTTCATGGTGAGTTCTGGCCCCTCTTTTTCTATAAAAATAGCATTGGAGATAGTAAATTTGTTGAGGGGGGGGGGATGGCCATCAGGTGTACTAGGGGGTTGGGGAAAAGAATCTGCCATCAGTGCCTGATAGGCTGTTGTGAATCTAGATTCTGTTGACTCATATTGTCAAGGTAAGAGAAGGAAGGCATAGAGATGATAAATTTGTTCAGGCATTTGTTTATAATACATTAGAAAGCAGAAGTACAGGATGCCATTCAACAGTAAGGTTTACTTGGAGAGATTCGATATTTTTTTAATTGGTATAGTCTTTTTATATTGATAGTTCTTAAGTATAGCATTTATGTATTCACATAACTTTTATGAACAATGTTAATCTACCTTTCAAGGCCAAAAAACCAGAAGAATAGAAGATTCACAGAGCTTATAAATTGATGGGCTTTGTGTGTGTGGTGTATAGCGGTGGGAGGGGAGAGCATAGACTCTATAGCAAAGATTGTTATATTTGGTACCAAAGCAAGAACATTGAGATTATAACCAGCAAACTAGGTCTAGTTTGATGATATGCTGTGCTCAAGTATGAGGTCCAAATTTACTACACACTAGTAAATGGCACACATAGTGAGACAATAAGTAGGCAGCTAATAAAGGAAGGTACATCAAGCACAGCAGCAGAAAGAAATGTAGCAGGAAGAACAACAATCTCTTTTCCTTGCCATGAATTTATTCTGTAGCAACAGAAAGGTATAGATATAGGATCTTTTCTCTCTCTTTTTCTTTTGGTAGACTGAGTCTCAATGATAACAGCTTCCGATGCAAAGTGTTCTGTCACTGCCACAAGTTTTATGACCTTCCCTTCTTCCCCATGAAGTCTCCCGACTCAGCCAGTGGTCTGGAACAGATGACAACACTGTTTCTTTGTTCTCTTAGCCTGTGGCTGGGTGTATCGAGGGGGGTTCTCGGCACAGTTGGTCAGCATTGTGCATTTTGTTCTTTACCCAGCAGATACTAAAGAAACACAGGAGCACAGCAGGGCCCAAATGACAGTGCTTAATAATATAAACAGACATGCAAGGGCTAAAGACATGTGCCTGGTAAAGCAACTATTCTGGAAGCTTACAAAGCACACAAAGTAATTTACAGAGCTACCACCTTCTTCGTGTCCACTTCAGAAGGATATGATCTAGTCAGTACCTGGTCCTCTAGTACTGGATCTAGGCAGTGGGTGATCTCTTGCTAGGAAAAGGTACAAGACAAAGCTGGTGCAGTAGCCCCAGAAAGCCCCAGGAGTCCTTAGCTTGCTAACAATTTCAATTGAGAATTTTAAAATTCCAGTCTTTAACTATTAAAATGTAACTTAAAAAAACAACAATCAAATGCTTGTGATCTTCCTGATGTCTTTACAATGATTGCCCAAAATTTCACAAGCAGAAGCAGGATTATTTTTATATCTGTAGTTTTTACTTCTTTTAACACAGTTAAATATATATGGGCATTATCACGACAATATAAGCAATGGGACACAATTAGCATTAGCTTTATCGTTTGTGCCCTTACTTTTTAAATGAAAGCTAAAAAATCGAGAGGCGGGTCTAGAATATCAGTGAGGGGGAAAGTGAAGCCGTACCAACCTACCACTACAATGGATTCAAAAATGTTAATTAAAAAAAAAAAAAGAGTTGGGAAGATGCGAGAAGAAAATCAATCACCCAACTAGCCTCACTCCAGACATGATCCTGCTCCAGTCTGCAGCACTCCTACAGATCCGGCTATCTATGTGAATAGAGAATGATGGAGAGAATTTGAAGAGGTGGAATCCAAAGAATGGATGTGAGATGCTGAAGAAGAAAGACTCTTACTTTCAGATCATGCCACTTTAAGAAGAGAAAGTTTCAGTTTTTGCAAAGTAAGAATGACATTTTTCTTTTACTTA
Organism: Podarcis erhardii; assembly: GCF_964252035.2. Taxonomy (NCBI): domain Eukaryota; kingdom Metazoa; phylum Chordata; class Lepidosauria; order Squamata; family Lacertidae; genus Podarcis; species Podarcis erhardii. The sequence goes on along the minus strand of NC_138507.1, from coordinate 45,448,872 downwards.
AGGGAGCCCCTTTAACAAACTAGCTGGGATCATGGCCTTTATGAATTATGGACCCTTCACACCATGGATAGAAACCATAATACTCACTCCTTGCCAGTGAAGTATATTAATAGTAGATTTGGCTTGACATTATGGTCATTAGGGCCCTCTGGAGTTCTACTATAAATGTCAGTAGTTGTTGTCAGAAAGTTAAAGGTTTTGTTTCCTACAGGCTATAATAGCTGTTTGCGTGCATATATGTGTGTGTGCATGCTGCCTACCTGCAAATAAATCTTATATCAAATAAGGTGCACTGCATTATGAAAACAAAACTAGCCATTTAGTGGACAGTGAAATGTGTGACTACCAGCTGGTGTTCTCCAGCTTGTGGGAGCGGGCACAAGAATTACCAGTAAAATAGAATAATCAATAACATGTGGTAAAATACATGTCCTTAAAGAATTAGTTTTACTACTGATCGTGTTCCCAGGTATTTTATAGAGATGTGCTCTTGGCTATCCCATTTAGAAATTGCATCAAGCTGCTTGCTGAATGCAAAACCAGAGAATCAGAAGCAGTCTGATATTATAGCAAACTGGAGCCAAACCTGAATGTCCAATTCATCACAAACACTTGTATAAATGTATATGCTTTATTTAAATGCGCTTATTTCCTAATGGGAATCTCAGGGTTTAGTGTGAGCCAAGGCTTTAATATGGGATGCTGATTTCAATGCCAGATCATTCACAGTGGAATTTTGATGAATTTGCATGGGCAACACACACAAAAAAGCAATCATTTCAGATCCCTGTTAAGTCCTTGTGTCTAAAGACTGGGACTCCTCTTTAGATGAACACACTGAAATATATAAAGTAATCTACCTATTTTATGGGTTGATTCCCAAAAGAAATGGGGTTTGCTCACCACTATGGTCAGATTTTCTTCAGAATTAGAACAAAACGATGTTTGATTTCATCAAGGTGGGGTTGAGCTAGATTTGCTCTTTTATGTGTATTATTTTGAGTATTATAGGTTATTTTATATGTTTTGAATCTTTGTTTTTCTAAGTCACTTTGATTTCATTCTTGGGGATGGGGGAGGCTGGAAAATAATAAATAAATCTTAATGATGTAAGTTAAAGGAATATTTTTGATACAAAGCCATCGTCTGCTGTTTGTGTGTGAAGACACTGAGAACCAATTCACACACTATTCTGTTAATGAAAGGAGAAAACTAAGATGCTTCCTGTGAAAACTAAGATGCTTCTCAAGAGTCTTTCTCAGGGTGTCACTAAGGTCAGTCATTCAACCACTTCACCGTGTTCAGACTTCGCTTTAAACACCTGCTCTCACCATCTACTGGCAAAAAGAGCCTTGGGAATCTCACTTTATTATTACTCAAGTACATCACTACCAGTCATGTGGGGTAAGAATTGTTCTTCTTATAATCCAGCCAGATCAGAACAAAGAATGCTAAACATATTTCATTATGGAGCATAATATCCAGAACAAGCAGTAATTATATGCAGCATTTTTATAGTTCTGGTTTCCTAACTAGATGGTTTCCTAACCTAGCATAACTGATTATCATGAGCTCTCATAACAGCTCTCCTAACTCATACGCTCATTATCCTTCTCCTCTAATTCCCTCTCAATCTCTTTCTCATTCGCAGAAACTCCTTCCCCACTTCAACTGCCATTCCTCAACCAACACTCTGTACCTGCAGCTCACTCTAACTCCACCCAGCATTTCACTACACTCTCCTCCCCTCCAGTCAATCATTCCTCTACTAGCCATAAACACCCTAAGAATTTTGCCCCCGCTGCTCCATCACTTGAGCATTTAAGTGGCTGGTAGTGGTGGCACAGAAGCAGACGAAGGAAGTGAGCAATTCCAACTTCTAGAACAATGAATAAACAACTCATTTGAATCCCTAGACATTGCAACCAATCTTCTTCTAATGGCGATCAACACAAGCTTTAATAGAGAGATGATGCTTAGTTGGAGACTACATTGAGGCTGGGGGTAGTCCGTGCCTCACTACCAGTAACTGAAAATAGACTACGTGATTTCTTGGACTGGGGACCGGGGGGGGGGGGGGAGGCAGAAATATAATAATAAAGTGTTGTGATAGATAATATTTTCTTCCATTGTATCATGGAATTTGTGTGCTCTTGCATCACAGGTAGAAAGGTTCTCATGAAAATCCTTCCTATAAAACAAAATCTATCCTAAGAAATTGCCACGTTTTAACTGCTGCAAGGTGTTGCCTGATGCTGTCATGGCAGAATCTGTCTGGTGCATGTTGAAAATAAATCAGAGCACAAATGGAAAGTGCAATAAATGGCATAAAAGAATATACACTAACATTTATGGCAGTTGGTAGGGAATCTGGAAGGGCCCTGGTGAAGATTAACAGCAGGGATAAAGTTTCCAGTTGGAGAACACATTATGCTGAATTAACAGTCATGAGGTGGAGGAAATAAAATTGAAAAATCATCATTTGATTTCTTTACAAAGGACTTAGAAAAGTAAACTTGAAAAGGTGAAATAAATAAAGTATATGTTGGTTCAGATGTATATCTGTAATAAATTACAGATACTCATCTGAACTATCATACACTTTATTTATTTCAGAGAACAAAGAGAAATATCAATAGAGGTATCTTCAAATATAGCAATCTGCCTTCCCACACTTACAATTTTTGTAATATTTTCTCTTTGTTTTGTGGTTGTAGATACCAAGGAGATGGATGCATGGATGGATGGATGGATAGACATAAAGTATGTGTGTATTTTCAATTGTAATTTTAGCTTATAATTTATATTTTGAACTGTTGATATTATTCATTTTTCTTTGTATAAACTTGTTTTTAACATTGATTTCTACTGTCAATTTAATGTATATTTTATATTCTTTGTAAACCAGTTGGAGGTTTTATTTAAAGTTAAGTGTTTTTGTTAAATAAAAGTTTTTGTTAAATAAAAAAATAGATTAAACAGATGTCTTATCTTCTCTCTTACTTTCAATTGTTAGTAATTTACATTTTAATAGTTCCTGTTATCTCAGGTCCTGTCTACCCCTTCTTCATTCAGGAGATCACAGTAGCTCACTGGTGAAAGATTTGTGCCATGGGGAGGCAGCAAATTATGAATGGACTCCAAGTTCCAAATTTGATACCAAAAACTTCCCGAGTCAGTGCATGTGGAAGGCACCATTCCTGATGATTGTAAGTAGTCCAGGACTCACTTCCATAAAGCAGCATGCTCAATACATGACCTTCATCTTGGTATTGGACATTACCATCACATCTTCCCATACACTTTTGGAGAGGTGAGCCATTGATGTAGCTGCCTTGGCAATACGCTTGTCCAACTCAGCATCAATGGAGAGTCTGTTGGTTATGGTGGAACCCAGGTGGACAAAATTGTCTATCACTTCCATACACACCATACATTTAAAGCACACAGCTTCCTCCCAAAGAATCCTGGGATCTGTATTTATCCCTCACAGAGCTACAGTTCCCAAGCTGGGAGAAGTCATGTGCTTTAAAAGTGTTTTAGATGGATGGTGTGTACACAGCCTTAGCGGACAACCAGCACCATCCACCTGAAGCATTAAGCAAAACATTATTTGTAGAACTTCCCAAGTTGTGGTTGATAAGTCATATTACAGAAATGATAATCGAAGTTCTCTCCTCTCACACTTTGGTCAGGAGAAGTGCTTTTCTTTTCCTTTGAAAGATTTAAATGGCTGGGGGAAATGCTCACTGAGACAAAAAACATCCTACCTTCACAGGTATACCAATGGGATCTGATCTGGCGGTAAGTAACCTGCACTGAGTTATTGGGGTCATGGTGGATAGTTCAATGAAAATGTCAACCCAGTATGAGGCAGACAGCTGTGAAAAAGGCACATTCCAGGATCTTTTCAGTGAAAATACAAGAAGTAAAACACCTTTTAATTTTAATGTCAATGGGATGGAACTTTATTTTATTTTTTCAAGAATTAAGCATTTCTATAATTCATTTTCTCATTCTACTACACCACATACACATGAAGATGGCCATTTCCTACACCATGAAATTTGGTATTGTGAAACATCAAGGGAAATGCTTTTGGCTTGGCCATGCTAGGGTGGCACATATAATGGTGGGCCAATTTAGCTTCTGAAGACTAACATCCTTGTCTAATCATAGGCAGTTGCAGCCCGGGGGGTTGTAAAGGTTGCAGGAGGTCTGGCAGAACAAAAAGGAGCAGGTGCTTCAGAGCAAATGAAGCTTCTGGGCTATATTTTCCAACAGCGCAAATATCTGTATAGTAATATTCCAAGAGGAAAGCACATTATTGTAGCAGGGATAATGTGTTGTATGTCTTGACTGTCAGATTTGTTTTATAGCAAGGCAATCATGTTTCTAATGATGAAGTTTTATGCTCAACTTTGCTGAGATAAACTACATATTTGGTCACTTAGTGATAAAAAAAGCTTTCCTGGTACCACAGAATTTTGTGGGGGAGGCGGGAGGAGTGTGGGGTGTTTTTGTTCACAATTCCAGGCACTCAATTCCATTCCCCTTTCCACTTGTTTTCCATTTCCCTCTTACTCAACAATCACTCAGTTTTAGGTTTCCACCCTGAGTCCCCCTCCCCCAGTATTATTTGTACTTCTGCAAACCTTGGTGTTCTCTCAAGCCTGTCAATATCTCTATTTTGAGTGTGCCATTTTGGTTCCGTAAGAAGTGGCACTCAGCGACTGAGATTGTTCTTAGTACTCTGACAGTATATTATTCTGTGCCTTCCGGTGGTTAAACAGTTGCATGCTAATGTTGTGATTTTTCAGCCACATCTGCCAAAGCTGTCTTCCTTTGCCTTGTCATTTAGTCCATGTTCTATAAACAAATGTTTTTGGCCCCTTTCCCCCTTTTTGGGAAGACAGCTGCTGGGAATGACCTGGCCAACTGCTCATGCATAGCTTAGTAGGAGACCTAGAGATGCTTGTCAGTGGCTAGAGCAAGTCTCTGACATAAAGAACAGACGCCTCAGACTCACAATCACACATCATGCTCCATAACTCCACTATCAGTTCAATAGGACTCTCTCTCTGTCTCTGTCTCTTCTCCTCTCTCTCTCGCCTTATGGCAATGACAACTTGGATTCCAGCTGCTGCAGACATTAAATATGGCTCAACCAAATCACCAGAAGCTGAATATTTAGAATATAGGCAGCTTGAGCTTTCAGTGGTTTGACCTACATCTTAAGACAGACAACGATAGCTAAATAGACAGATAAACAAATGGACAGACAGACAGATAGACATACACTGCCCATTTTTCAGTGAGAAATGAAGCAACCAATAAAATAAAATAAAAAACCCAGCAATATTCCCCTGCCTAAATAGCCTGAGAGGCAAAGCCTGAGATCTGTATTTCCAAAGTGTAACAATGAGATTAACGTTTTTTTCCCCTTCCTGTTCTTTGGCTGAACCCACCTATGTGTGTGATAATTGTGTTTCACATAATAGGTCTGCAGTGGGCTCTGACTGTATAGCATTTCTGTTGGCTGCATATGAATATCTCAGATGCTAAAAGGTTCAAAGAAATATCCTTGGAAACTGGGTGCACTTATCAGCACGTTTTGTTAACAAATGTTATCCTTGTTAAAAGAACGAGAAAGTAGAAGGCCTTCTAATCCTTTTCACCTCCTCTGCCAACCTGCCGTTGTTCCCACTGTCTGAGCAGTGCTGTCTGAAAAGTTGGCTGGGGTTTTTTCCAAGGCATTTATATTTTAATATGCCCATCACCCCACAGAGAGCTGGTTGTCATTTCACACAGACTCACAGTGTTGAGAGCTGCATGGGAGCTTACTTGCCTGAATCAGGGGTTGAGTGGAGGGCAGGATCAGAAGGCTCTGCTTTCTGCAATTGGTTGAACTGTTTCACCACTTCTAATCCTCAAAGCCAGATGCGGCAAGGTCCCTGAGCCCATGCTAGACCATCGCTTGTACACACACCTGGCAGAACCACCTGTTTGTATTGTTGCATGCCACCCCAATTTTCAAGCAGAGCGAGATTCCAGGGGTTCCAGGCGCTTACCCATGGTTCCTGTTTCGTTTGGAATGAGGCACAGCAAAGACTGCAGTGTTTTTATGGCATATGGCTTATTTACACAACCTATTTATACAACTCCAGCCTATGATGGAGGGTCCCACGGCATTAACACCTCAAGAAGGCTTTGCCCCATAGCCGCAGCCTTGAAATCAAACAGAAATCAAGCATTGCTCTGACTCTCTGACTTCCCCACACAATGCTTTGCTCTCCAGCTTCTAGCTCACGTTACTCAACTCTCCACTCTGGACTTTGTCTTTTTAACTACCAGCCAGTTGACAGAGGGAGCCCCACGCATTTGCCATCTGGCACAGATCCACTTCCTTTATTCACTTCATGGCCCATTCCCTAAGCGATCACCTCACAAAGAAGCTAGCCTGGCTATTCCATGAATTTGAATCCCTGCTTACATTTTGACACTTTCTAGATCCAGGGGTTGGGTGGGTCTCGGCATACAGCCTACTCCCCCCCCCAAAAAAAAACCCAACAACTCATAACAGTATGATTGGTCTCGAACACACCATTTTCCAATAACTTCCCATACACATAAATGTGCCAAAGAGGTGGAAATGTACTCAACTTCCTGTCTCATGAACATGCTTGATATGTTGCTTTCAGCAATGCTTTTGTTCAACAATGTCCATCTAATGTTTTAAAGTGCACAAGTAAACTGTTGTACACTATACAAAAATGACCATGAAGCAGCTTTCAGCTTTCATGGTGGAGATATGCCAAGGGAGAGGTATTGAATCGATGAACCTCTTTTTTCACTATCCACAGCAGTCTGAGATAATCATGTGTCTAGAAGGGAGGGGAAAGAGGAAAGCGGGAATCCTCACACACAGAATGTGTACAGTTGCACTGAAAGCATAAGTATAGGAGCATATGCATTTAGTACTCTAGTGATCTTCACGGGTATTGGGAAGCACTGGGAGAAAGGCTGAGCAACCTTTGTTGTTCTTGTATTTCTAGTAGTGCATGAGGAAGAGGAAGAGCAGGAAAGAAAACTTAAAAATAAAAGGTCAACAATAGCATGCAGGGGAAACAGGTGGCTTGTACCAGTGTCATTAATTATATTACCAACAATGACCATAGGTAGCAATGAGGCAAAAGATTTTAATTTTTATGCAAACTAGTCATATTCATGCTTTCCAAAGCAATATGTGAACCAAAATACAGCTCAGTTTTGAAACTTCAGATTTTGCAATGCAGTTCTCCAACTAAAAAATGTATAAAAATGTGCATATTAGTGAAAAGTGCAGGAAAAATGTTCACAAGACAATGCAAAATAGACAAAATTGCATACAAAAGTGTCTTTATTAGATGAAATGTGCACAAAAATTAGTATGAAAACACATGTGCTTTTTAAAAAAGAAATTGCAAACATGTATGGAAATGGAGTGAACAAATGAGAAACCAAATGTGAAAGATCCGCTCATTCCTAACCATAATGCCAATCAGCATAGCAAAGGGTAAACTGGCATTGGGAAGGTTTGTATTTTCCCTGTACAAAGTATAGTGCATTTACTGCTGGAAACATGTTATATCCTTACACCTGAATCACAAGCTGTAGGAACCTGGGTAACCAGATGGCAGCACTGGCTGCATTTATTCTACAAAAAACTATCATTGGCTAAAGCCTTCAGAGTAATACATCATTTGTATAAAAAGTGAAAAAGCTATTGGTTTGAATTGTCACACACATTTGCAAATGCAAGGCAGCAAGATCCCACAGGTCAATGGAGATATGGAAGTATTCGTTTGGCCACTGGAGGGCTCTCAATTTTTTTAAATTAGTGGAGTCAAATATGAATGTGCTTTACATCTTCAAGTGATAAAGAAGAAAAATGGATAGTTTAAGCAAAAACACACTTCTTCCTGTGTATACCCCTTTCCCGGTTTATCATTTCTTTAGATCTTTAAGAAGAAAATGATTTTATAATTTTTATAAAACTGACAGAGGATCAACAAATGCCATGATTTTCTGCTCTGTCATAGGTTCCTCTTTTCCTTCTGTTTATGGACGTTTCTGCATAGTGATTGACTATTTTATCAGTCAGACATAGTCAGTACACATGTGGTAGGAGGGATCAATATATTCTGCATAGATGGAAGCCTTCTGCCTTTTCCGGGTATGTGTCCTGTTCTGCAAGCTATGCGCTACAGACCCCACAGCAAAAGAGTAATACACCAAGCACAAGAAGAAAGTAGAAATCTGACTGAGCCTCATGTGATACTAGATGGGCATATGCCCCCTTAATAGGGCTAATCATTAAGGACAGACATCGGTTTCTGGACCTTGGACAGTAGCCAACTAAATAGTTCTGCTAGCAAAATGAGATTTAGTTGTTCAATAGAACTTCTGCAGAACAGATTTCAGGGTCATGAGAGGAGGGAGTGGTGCGCAGGGAGAATAAAGAATGGAGAAAAAATTCCAATGTGCAGCTAAAGCTCCTTGTGCTAATGTAACTGTTTAGCTTGGTATCACCCCTTGTTACTTTTGCATGTGTTCACCCATAGGTCTGTCCTGTCCTAATTCTAAGTTAGTCTGTTAATTTCTTTATCTTAAAAAAAAATAATCCTTACAAGTGTTACTGGTTCAGTACATAAATACTTAATTTACATATTTTTCTCAAAATATGCATTTCTAAAATATACTTTTTCCCCTTCAGAAAAACACATTTTCAAATGTATTGCAATATGTTTTTAAGCCAAGAACTTGATCCAAAATATTAGGAAGTAGGGAAGCTGGAGGATATGGAGGAGAGCAGATCAAGTCAAATGCACCTTAAGGCAGGCTTGGGGAGGGATTGATAGCAGGTGTCTCTTGGCTCAGTTCTGCCAGCTGAGTTGCCTTTCCATCAGTGCCAACCTCCTTCCCTTCACCAGGCCAACGTGCAGGATGATGGCAAGCTAGTGGATTACAGCTGGCAGAGCCAAGCCGAAAGCTCTTAAATCTGATATTCTGAGTATGGGCAGGGGGCGGAGCTGGCCTGTAATCCACTGAATCCTGTGCCAATATCAATGATGTCATGCAACACGTTAAGACCAATCAGAACCTAATCACTGTGCCAACCTTCAGCTGGCACAAGGATCATGTCCAACTTCCACCATTGGCAGCCAGGTCGAGGATGCACTGGTGAGTCCACCAACCCACCAAGCCCTGTCTGGTTCTGATCCACACATTAGGTTGGGAGGTGTAGATCATGACAGTTTGTACCAGAGTATGTAAAGATCAAATTCATCAAGCCTCTTTGTTTATCATGTGCTGTCCATCATTACTAAAACCTGAAGCAGTGTTTTATGTTTTTTTCTGTTTTCGGTCCATGTATTGTAGACAAACAAGTCCTCTGTGAGGATAACTATTCTGATTTTCCAATCTTTCAGAAGGAAGAGTTGCTGTGCTCTATATCGTGCTGTTGCTTTAATTAAAATTATGGCCTCAGTGTAGGGACATCTTTGGGATACCCACATTAATATCCAGGTATAAAAAGCTTGGATGCTGTCTGAGCATTAAAACCACACAATTTTACAGCCCATGCTACATCTAGCAGTTGCATTTAGATTAGGCCACTGAGGTCCTTTGTCACATATTACTCAATCTCAATCTCTAAAGGTCAGGATATGCAAGCAGTTTAATTTGTCCAGGCTATAACTGTAAATCCAGAAGGCTAAAATTTTATGCAGCTCAGCTTTCTAACTGAGTAACATAAGTCTTTTGTAATGGAGTGCTTATTATTACTTTAGACTTAAAGGTTGGTATAGAAAGCCTGTTGGTCCCAGATGAGAAGAAAGAAAAAGTAAGTTAGTTTCTGTCTTTTATTGGATGAACTTTGGTTGGCAGAAATTTAAGAACAGAAGTATGACATCAAGCCTTAGAAAGAATGAAAAGATGAAGGAGCCAGTAATTTCAAATAGATTCTGAACTAATATTCAGGCTGGTTTCATTAAAGAATGCAAATGTCTTTGGGTATGATCCACTGGGAAGTTTTCTTTGGCACATTGATTGAAAGAGCTAAGAACAGTAGTTCTCTTGCACAATTTTATTCATTTCTGTGGGGCTTGAGAAGCAGACTATCCCAATGGATTGTGGCCTTTGTCACTAAATAAGGCTTTATTTACATGAACACTACATTTTCTCCAGGAGTCTGAAGATGGCACAAATCTCAGGCCACTGAAAGAACATTGCTAATGATGCCTGTAAAAAAAAATCCCTCAGGAGGATCACTGGTAACGTATCTCTATCCTGCAAATATACAAGGCTCTGTGTCATTTTAAGTGCTATATTCCCCCCCCCCAAAAAAAGAATAATGGAAACCATAGGAGCCAACTCCTAGGGGCCGAGGTACCTGTGGGGCCCCCAATAAAATATTTGAGGGGATCAGGGACCCCAAAGTTGATGGATGGTGTGTGTGTGCTGGGTCTTGTGATCAGTTATGCAGGGTGGGGCTTACCTGGGCCACCCAATATTTTATTCAGGATGGTACCCATGATGGGAACTGTAGTTTTCTGAAAGTGCTGGGAATACTCATTTAGCTTCTGTGCAAGCAAAGGGTACTCCTGTTGAAATCAGACAGGCATTTGCAATTTTCATATTTGATGGGCCGAAAATATACCTGTTTTGCCGAGTGTTTTCTGAATTAATTTGATTCAGTAGAGGACAGTGTGCTACACTGATCACCTCCCTCTCTCTGGCAGAATTACTGCTGCATAGTAGGATAGAGAGCAGGAGGCCCAAGGCAGCTGTGAAGTTGGTGCATCCAAATGTGCTAGTGTGCCTGCACCATGCTAACCTTGCCATCACCTCTGTCTCACACACCTTCCATCCAGGTATGCATCAGCAGGCCAGGCTGAGGAAGGCCAGGTGAGTGGCACAGCACCACATGCTATAGGTCTACCATTAATATTGGCAAAAGCTGGAGCTGCCTTTCCTTCTCCTCCTGCAACCAGCATCTGACAGTGGCTCAATATGTAAATATGCAAGAATTTTCATGTCCTGTACTACATAATCTACACTGAGTGACAGTTGTAACAGTTCACATAAAATGTACAGGCATTATATTTTACTCCTAGATTCACCAGTATCTAATACAGATTTAATGAATTGCATCTCGATGAAAAATGCTGCAACTGGTTATACTTTGATATATGATGGGCTCAAAATCATGTTCAGGGGAAACATTGTTGTGCAACAGATTTTGGCAGAGAATTAATTTATTTTGTACTGAGATCATGTTTTTATCCTCAGGATAATTTTATTTTCTGCTGCAACTTATTTCTGATGACTCATTCATGAATTCATTATTTTCTATCTCTGTATAATTTTGGTTGGTTCTCTGTTCTATAAACTTATTTTCTAAGCACTTGACATATATTGTGATCTTGCCAACACCATACCATGATTTGATTATCTTTTCTGGAACACAGGAACTTTTTTAAAAAAAATCCTGTAACCTGGTAACTTCCACTTTCAAGGAAACAATATCTGATATAACTCTTTCCCCTCTTTGGGGAGGAATGCTGATCAGTTGCAGATTGCTGAAAATTTGAGAGAGACAGGTCCATTTGAGACCTTGTTCCATGGTGGCGTTGGCAGAAAAAAATAATACTTTTCATTATTGCGTGAAATATTCCATCAACAGAGGGATGTCTGGAACATTATTCAGAGAAGTCTTATACAACCCCCTGAATCCCTTGGAACCATCTGTAGTCTTCTGTGACATGTTTGTGAAGTCTATTCTGTCTTTTGAAACACCAGTGATCTGAAGGTCCACACTTCTAGATCCACTGATTACTGAAAGTAGTAATTACAGTTAGACAACCCTGACCTACACAATCCAGACGGCAATGTGTCACAGAGTGGAATTGCCTAGAAAGCAAATACCCCCAGGGGACTTAAGTTAATGAGCTGAGTCACTCACATGTGTTCCTAACAAATTTGGTGCGTGGGTGGTGGGTTCCTTCCAAAAACGGTGATCAGTCAGTGCCTGAATATCTAGTCACAAACCCTGCAACTGATGACTTTTCCCCTTCCTGGGATGATTACAAATAGAAGAATACAGCATCCTGTCCATCCTTTCACCTGAGTGTAGATGCAGTTGGAAGCCACATTGTCCAAGGGTCGAAATGAAAAGCACCTGGAGGACCTGACGTGTGTGATTGCACTGCGAGAATTTTTTTGATAGATCACGCACAGCCTCCTTTCCAGACAGTGTGGGCAGAAGGCAGCTTGCTGCTGTTGCTAGGAACAGAATCCAGGAGCACAAGGGAAGCAGGAAGATACCTGCCAGGCAAATGTTGGAATGCAGCCTGCAGGAGCTGAACGAAGTTATTACCCGCGATGGAAATGTCATATCGCAAATGATAAATGGGTTTGTTAATATGACAAAGGGTACAACTTGATTGTATGAAGCTGAGTGACAGTGACTGATTATCACTTGTGCCAACGAACAAATGTCTTCTCCCACTGCTCTGTTGAAGGCCACTAGATGCCAACAGGACACCAAGCTGCCTTCTGCTACTCTCAATGTGGCTGTGTCAGCACAATGAATTTGTGCATCAATACTAAGACATTTCACATCTCTAACCAGGATTGCAAGTGCAGATGACTTGAATGAGGAGGTGTCTGATTGTGTTACAGATTTTTAAAATTTGATTTATTACCCACAAAACTGCATGTTTCATACTGACGTAGTACTCTTAGGAAGCTGCCTTATATGATGGTCCATCTAGTGCAGTATTGTCTACCCTGACTGGCAGCAGTCCTCTAAGGCTTTGGACAGGGGAAATCCCCAGCCCTTTCTAGAAATGCTGGGGACTGAACCCAGGACCCTCAACATGTAAAGCCACCACTCTGCCTCTAAGCTATGGCCATTCCCCAAAGGACTCAGAAGCCCTGAAATTTAAGCCTTTAAATTGTGCCTCCTGGAAATGATTATACATACCACTTCTGGGTAGCAAGCAGAGGGTGATGGGTCTGTGTGCTTTTCTGTTTGTCATCGATTGTTGGCAGATGACTGATGATGGAAGGGAAGCTCTGATCACACAGCTGCTGCAATGGCAAACATCTGCAAAAGCCCACAGTTACCTGCACAGGTACTTGTTCATGCATTCAACAGGATAGATTTCATCAGGCTACCATGATCATGGTAGTCATTATGGGTATTCCATGTGTTGCAAGCTCTTCCCAGTTTGTTTACTACCACTCAGTGGTGCATCTTGTAAGTGGCAGTGGGTAAGTCTACTGGCCGTGTTCTCAGCCACCTTTTGGAAAGAAGAAGCATAGAATATAGAAACACAGGAAGTTGTCCTATCTTGAGTCAGACCCTTGGTCCATCAAGCTCAGTATTGTCTACGCTGCCTAGAAGTGGCTCTTAAGGAATGTATTTGGAGATGCAGGGATTGAACCTGGGACGTTCTGCATCCAAAGGCAATGTTCTACCACTGATCTACAGTCATTCATAAGACATTTTTATTACTTAGACAGAAAGTCCAAATGGTATTCTTGATGATAATAAAAGTATAATAATAAATAGCATGACTTTTGCTGACCTTTCATGATGGCCAAAATCTGAAGCCAGGTGTGGGCCACCACATGCCACCTAGTTTGACCATGGTATATGGCCATAAATTATAGAAATCATGGCAGAAGCCTTTCCTTAGATTTGCAAAGGTTAGCCCTATCCTGTACTGATCTGGACCTCTCTTCTCTATTTTCAGTACATGGGTCAAAATTATGTTTCTCTATTAGGGAGGGGGTTGAAATATGATCCAAGTCCAGCCACTGCCTCCCCTTCCATCCAGCAGCACGTGGATTACTTAGCCAGTGATGCTGAATAACTGGCATTTCCGTAGCATTGGGTACATACTGTACACCATTGCAATATTGGATATTTTTGGATCATGGGGTTCTTTGTTTCAGTGGCAAGCAGGAGGAATGTTTAGCTATTCTCTCTGTCAATTCCTGTTTTGAAACAGATATTAGCCTTTGTGTATATTTAGAGCATAGATATTATGGCCATTAACATAATTAAATTGACTTTTTTTTAATAAAAAGAAGGTTTCATATAATGCATGCACCTTTTCTGAAAACGTTGCTTTGGATTCACAGGATCACCATCTCATTCATATGGTTATCAGAGTCCTCCAGTTCCACCTCCTTTTGTTCTTATGCCCCAGATTCCCTGGAAGGCATTAATAAGGCACATAATGTGCTTGTTGCTGTAGAAGATGGATAGCTCACATACCCCTAACCAAAGGATCTTCTCCATGCATGCATTGTGATAAATGTGAAATTGCTTTCTATAATGATCAGCTGATCCAATATTACATTTCCTCCTGCACTTTAAAGCAAAGCCACTGCTTCCTCTGGCACAGTATAAACTAATGGGATGGACAAGGGAAGTGGATTAATGGGCAGTTAGCTACAGCAAGGAATCCAATAGCCAGGCCACCTAAAATGTATGTGGACATCACTCTCATATTCCCCAAGGGTATGGATGGAAACATTTGCTAGCAGTTTGGTAGGAGCACTTGGAGGAGATATACAATTGCTATTTGTGCTGAGAGGTGATTGTGTTTGGTGGGATGGGAAATTATGCTGTGAGGGATCCAGCACTGTGGTTGTTTTGCACTTCTATTGCTATGGATGGGCAAAACCATGAAGCTCGATTTCTCATTTTTCCCCCATTTTAAATTTAGTTCTCCACCTTTCTGCAGCAGTTTCCATTTACTTGTTTTTTTAAAAAAAAAATTCTCATGAAAATTCATTGGTATTTTAGTGAAAATTTATCCTAATCTCCTATATGCAGTTTTGACTATTATGAACATTTGTGCTTGCAGTTTTCTGTAATACAATGCATCTTGGTATGCTATTTCACTAATATATGTGTTTTATGAACATTTCCGCCTAATACAGTGCATTTTTGAAGAAAATTGTCTGGTCAGAGACCTGCATCGCAAAATTCAGAGAAGTGCTAATTTTGAAGGACTGCTGTGTTTGTATATTGGTTTGAGAAGTGCAAATTAGGTAGGTACCCAGGAAAATGCAAACAAAATCCAATTTTTCCTCCATGTGCTTGTTTAACAATTACATATTCACACACACAACACTTGGGTACTAAAAAATAGGCACCATCATAGTGTTACTTTTTTTGTTTATTTTGGTTTAGTGAACTGGATCTCAGCATAATGAAAGTGAGGTTGGTAGATCTCACATGGGCAAGCATCCTGGTCTAATTTATTCAGATGCCTCTCAGCTAAATTAATCACATTTTTTATTAGAGCCAATACAAATGGCCTACACTGCAGTACATTGTACAAAAGGCTTGATACAAAATTATCAGACTTCTATGCCGAGTGCAGCATGAACAAAAATGGATGCCAACGAACAATTTTTACCACCCAAAGCTTCATGTGTGAGGCACCTTGCTAGTTCTTACCTATGTCTACATCACTGAACCAAATCTTTTTGCTCAACAGTGCTGCTTATTTCTTTGATGGCTAGAGAGAATGATTCTAAGTCTGTTTCCTATGCAGTTATCAATCCTTAGGTATTGCAACATGATGTGGAGATTAAGAGTTTATAGCAGTGGACACTAGACCTTTTGTTCCTACGACCAGTTGCTTACCACAGAGATTCACAAAAAGCTGTTAGTGACCTATGTATTTCTTTACATGAGTTCAATTATTCTGGATTCTGATATGTAACTTGGATTTTTCCAATAAGACTCATAGCCTGTAGATGCCTCGTTTTTCCATCCTTTCCATTGCTTATACTTGTCCTGATCTTGGAACTGGGGTTGCTGAAGAAATGGCAGGAGGGGGTGACATAGGTGGTTCCAGGAATTTGACCCAGAACTTCCATATTCCTAAAGTGGTATCTGCAAATGGATTATTGATTCCAACAAGTGTTGAAGATTTGAAATGAGTGCTCTCAGTGCTGGCTTATGGGATATCAGTTTCATCATGACTCATGGAATATTGTGATCACTTTGGACTAAGTGGAAAGAGTGAAAATATGATTCCAACTACGGAAAGCTGAAACCTCCCTCTTTAGCATATCTGTTCAGTATATTCTTCCTCAACCTTGATTCCCCCCCCCCCACACACACACACTACCTACAAGTGCATTCTTTAGTTGTTTTGTTCCGGACTCCTTTTACCAAGAATATCTTTAGATATTACTACCTCAAGGTAGTTAAAGCTGCTAGACCTGTATTAAATAGGAGAGATGCTCTTGTGTATTTTTATTTTTACCCTCTGAGAAATGGTAGCACAAAATAATTCAGATTCTGCCAAGTTAATTTCTATACCTGATGCTACTCAAAAACCTGTCAGGAGAATGATAAAATTTTCAGTTACTTGTTTCTATCTCACAAATTCTTTCCTAAATTCTTATACAAAAAATGGGTCATCTCCTGTCACTTCCCATGGTTCTTTCATAAGGTATAATTAGATGTCAAAAGGCTTGTGCTCAGTGAGGAAATGAAGAACATGGCCTGCAGGCCAATGAAAAAATGCTTGTGACTTTGTGGCCAGATAAAGAGACAGACACAGAGGCTGGATTGAACTAGGGCCACTTTATTTAACATTTAAACCCATAAAAACACCCTGCAGAGGGAAACACTATTGGTGTGGGAGAAAAACTTGAACCTGAACTAAACCACAGGAACTGGAGGCGCAACTGTTCATCCTGCACCCCACTCCCAGGCCACATTGTGAAGAAGAAGAGTTTGGATTTGATATCGCATTTTATCACTACCTGAAGGAGTCTCAAAGCGGCTAACAATCTCCTTTCTCTTCCTCCCCCACAACAAACACTCTGTGAGGGGAGTGGGGCTGAGAGACTTCAGAGAAGTGTGACTGGCCCAAGGTCACCCAGCAGCTGCATGTGGTGGAGTGGAGATGCGAACCTGGTTCCCCAGATTACGAATCTACCGATCTTAACCACTACACCACACTGGTGAGTTGTAAGGCTTTTGCTGTTCCACCAACACCACCCTGAAGTCTCATAGCTCCAGGCTGATGAAACACTTTTGCCTCAAGCTCCTAACCTACTCCAGAACCCTGAAAGTAAGCTTTAAGGTCAGTACATCACTCTGAAAGGAGCCTAAAGGTGTAAACAACATAGCAGAATATCTAGTGCCACCATCCAGCTATTCAGTATGGAGCAGGGGGAAAACAACACTCTTCAAACAAGGTAGATCAGCAAACAATTCCTATTAGGCCTTGAATGGACAACTGGCAAAGCCCATATAGCTCACAGGACTGAGGGTAGGATGCTACAGTGGAGAAAGTAAAGATTTAGGGCAGTGGCAACCTTTTATAAGCAAGCCTCTGCCCAGAGCCCATTGTCCAATATAAGGGAGCAATTCCCACCCCACCCCACCCTCCAGAGAAAGCAACTCAAACCATCATTCCTCATTGGGGTAGAGCAAATTCACCCTCAGCTGAAGGATGGGAGCAATAGAATTCAATTTTGGAGGGAAATCTTCTTTGAAAGAAACACTGGATTACACATGGCGTAAGCTCATGGTGGGAATTTCCTTTCCCTCTTCTGAACATAGCTTCCTAAATCCTCTTCTGAACATATCTTCCTAAATCCACTAAAAGGCCACTCTAGAGGATCAGGGACCTTCACGAAGGACTTGAGTTGTAGCATTGCCAGAGGGTTGAATTGGAACTTGGGAATCAACAAAAAATGGACAGAGCATTGTGTAAGATGTCTCTGTCCAGTTTTAGTCAATTCATGGAGATATTCCAACCTCATGTGTGCAGCTCTGGATCCAAGCCATTACCCCAAATCAATGCATCCTCCATTATCTATTTTTACAAAAATGGATGGTGGAGGATGCATCAATTTGGGATAACACTCTGGATATTTTTTACAAATTGGGAGAATGAGAGTCTTTATGTCATTCCTAGACTGGAAAATATCCAGTGTGAAATGTTTTGTTTTTGTTTTTAATCCACTGGAATGTCAGGAAGCTTTTCTTTGCTGTCCTCATTGCTTTGTTTTAAGTAATTTTAATATGTTTTTTCTATTGTAACCTGGGACCTTATGGTGAAGGGTGGGTAAGAAATCAAATAAATATATAAACTATTATTATTATTAAGTCTGGATTCTCAGAAGCTTTCCATTCTTATCTGCAAAAGAACTAGAACTATCCAAGTTTAAACTTCAATGACTATTCAAATTGAATACAGGTATATCATTCTCTTCTTCTTCCACCTCCTGACAGCAAGTAGCTATTTATATGTAGCTTGTAAGAGAGATGAAAGTAGTAGTATATCATTCCCTCTATTTCTAGTTCTTTGACTGCAAATGCTAGTGCTTATATAGCCAAAGGGCACCACCCACACAAGAGAGAGATATCAGCAGGATTGGAGGAATCACAAGGTTTCGAAAATACACAATCAATCTTCAGGGGGGAAACCTCTAAAGGGTAAGAAAAACTGGAAAAACCCAATGAGGACGGTGTGTTCTGAGCAGCCGCAGAATCGTAGAATTGGAGATGGTCATTTAGTCCAACTGCGTGTGCAATGCAGGAATCTCAACTAAAGCATACATGACAGGTGGCCATCCAAACTCTGCTTAAAAACCTGCAAGGAAGGAAAGTCCACAACCTCCAGAAGGAGACAGTTCTACTGTGGAACAACTCTTATTGTCAGAAAGTTCTTCCTGATATTTAGTCAGAGTCTCCTTTCTTCTAATTTGAAGCCATTGTTCAAGGTCCTAGCCTCCAGTGCAGAAGAAACAAGCTTGCTCTATTTTCCACGTGACAGACCTTTGGATATTTGAAGACGGCAATCTATATCTCAGTCTCCTCATAGCCATGCTAAACATACCCAACTCCCTCAACCATTCCTCATGAAGCTTGTCTTGCAGACCCTCATGGTTGCTTTCCTCTATCTTGTCAACATCCTTCTTAAATTGTGGTGCCCAGAACTTGACACAGTACTCCAAATGTGGTCTGACCAAGGCAGAACAGAGCAGTACTATTACTTCCCTTGATCAGGACACTATATTTCTGTTGATGCAGCCTAGGGGTGCTGGAGTACCAGAGGGAGGGGCAATAGAATGGAATAGCTGGAATCCTGAACAGCAGCATTCTGCATTGCAAGTGTGTGTGTGTGTGTGTGTGTGTGTGTGTGTGTGTACAATGGGCAGCATCTAACAAATGTGTCCCATAAGCACAAGGATTTACACTTATGCAGTGGACCTTTTCCCTTTCTTCTCACCCTGCGCACACCCCACACTCTTCCCAAATCTGCTCTAGAAGGTTGAGGAAATGCAATTAGCAGATTTTGGGTGTGCACAGCGGGGAGGAGGGAGGGGAAATTCTGTTACACAAATGTAAATCCTTGCACTGATGGGGTGCATTGGTGGATTAAACAGTTTCTATATGTTTTTGCAGGATGTAACGTCTGCTTTACATGGTAACTTACATTACATACAATAACTTGCATTATTGTCTTTGCCCTGCTTGCTATAGCAGCTTCCATGCACCTTCTCATGAAAAATGATGGCTTGCCTGGAAGACATGTGAGCCACTATTGTATAAAAGCTATAATAAGAACTCCTTATTATTACAGTCATAACTCATATCAAATAAACAGGTCAGCATAGTGACATTTGAGAAAAATATTACTGAAAAATCACTACAAGAAAATGGATATTAAATATGCATAGAAGAAATATGATCAACCTCGTTAACATACTAGAGAAAATGAATAATAGCCATGGAAAAGGCATGCAACCAAGATAACACTGTTGGTTGAAGTTTCAGATTATTTAATTTCAGCATAATTCAAAACCTCAATGGGCCATTACACTAGGGCATTGTGATAGAAGCCATGTTGTCCTGGGCCATTGTCACAGGACAGCAAAGCTGACCAACACACATGTACACTTTTATCTGTTAATGCTCTTTCACACATAGCCATCCAGGTCATGGCATCATCTGTTGGGTGTACGGAGCCATGGCTCACAATCCAAGATAGAGCCACAAGACCAGGCACCAGCTAGGGCTGATGAGGGTTGTAGTCCAGAACATCTGGAGATCACCAAGTTGGCAGTGGCCATCTCAGTCAGCAGATATATCTGGAGTCTGCTAGCCTGCTGCTTCTGAATCTTTTTTTGGACCATGCCATAGCTGAGTGATAGAATGCATGCATGTCTGCAAGAAGTCTCACGTTCAGTACAAATAGTTGGGCTGGGAAAGACCTCTGCAAGATATATTGGAGAACCATTTCCAAACACAGTAAACTGGACTAGAAAGAAGAATCATATAATGCAACTTCCTTGTTCATCAGTGTCTATTAAACCAATATGTTTAGAGGCAGCATATTTCAAGTTCTAGAATCTTGAGATAAGCAGATGATAGCTAGCAATGTTATGCCCTTTTTTCCCAAGCAGGATGCTGGACCGTATGACCCTTGGTCAGATCCAACACTGCAATTCTTCTCTTGCTGTGGAAACTTCAGAACTTCAATATTCCCCAAACAAAATGTCCTTTCAGCAAGGGAAAGTCTATTAAGCAACATCAATTCCCTCCGTAATACCAAACTTAGCTATTTAGGAGCAAGATGACACACAGGGATTGACGAAATGAAACATTTCAATGCTTAACAAAAAGAGGATTGTGTCTTGACTACAAAATAATCTTGAGCCTGTGATTTAAGCAGCCCAAATCTCTTGACCAAAGAATGGATTAGCCTCCAGGTTGTCCATTTACCAGTAATCAACGGGGATGAAATCCCCACTATCCAGAGAGTCAGCAAGAGGCCTTGTGCTCACGTTCTACTCTATGCTCCTGATCTGCAAAACAATGAGGTCAGTAATGAAGTGAAAGGTTTAAAAGACTCTTTCCTGATTTACCCTCTGTCTGACTTGATTGTTTTTGGGGTAGTGTAATCTTCTCAAGAGTGCAGTTCCCACAGGGTGATGAGCAGCCAACCACTGGGCTGTGGACAACAACCGAACGATGTCAAGGATCAAGGATCACCCAGTTAATAGCTCTACACTTGGGAACTGCTAACATTTTCTCAACTGAATAACACATTGCAAAACTTATTGGCATTTTTAAAATGAATTCATTGGTATTTTTCCTACATAAAGATTCAGAGAAAACTCTCTACCTGGCTGGTAATTAGGACTTGAAACTAAGGAACCATGGGAAAGATGGAAACATTCAATGCATTAGGCTGTCATTTTATGAAGAACAAAAGGTATGAAAGGGCAAATGAAATTTGAAAAATATTTTGCAGATGTAGAATTGGGGAATAGTGATTCAAATGCCTCTGAAGACTAAGAGTGATTTAAGAATTAATGAATGATGTAAAATCATAATTACTTTCCAGGATGTAAAATCATAATTATTTTCCAGTCATAAAAGCTGTTGTGATTCCATAAGTACCTTTCTTTACTTGTGACCTCTTGAATATCTACCCTGTGCTCCCAGAAGAATTTGTGTCTGTGTCCTGTTGTTTTTTTAAACGCTTAACACCTTTTCCCCATGCAACAAGCTGCTTTCAGACTGTCAGCTTCTGTTGCCTTGTGTGCATTTTTTTACTTCTAGAAGGAAAGTAAATTATCTAATTGCATAAAAGTGAGAAGGAACACCATCTCTGCTTTTCTGTGTGTGTGTCAAATCTTAGTGCAGGAAAGACAGACTGCTTCTGGTATGTCACTGAGTCCTTCAATCTGACTCCCACCCACAAAGGATCCAGAAAATTTTGGTATGTCATGAAGGCTTTAATTTCATATAGAACTCCTGATTAAATTGATTAAAACTTGCAGCTTTATTATACAGGCAATGTTGCCCGCGTGCTCTTTAAATTTGCAAAAATAGTCTTGTGGCATCTTAACACAGAATGGCTTTTCGTAAGTTTTAACAGAACAGATCTTACTTTATCTGGTGTGAAGTTGTATTGTTCATTGGTGTGTGGGTGTCTGTGGGTGTAAAAACACACATAAGAGCAGCTGGCCCACCCTGTTCTCACAGTGGCTAACCTGATGTCTGTGGGAAGACCAAAAGCAGGACCTGAGCGTAACAGCACTCTCCCCTTCAGCAGCTGGTATTCAGAAGCATCCTGCCTCTGACAGTGAATGTGGCACATAACCATCAGGGTTAGTAGCCATTGATAGCCATTTCCTCCATGAACTTGTCTAACCCTCTTCTAAAGCTGTATATTCATCCGCATCAACATGCATAGATACATAGGTAAAGGGTAAAGGGGACCCTGACCATTAGGTCCAGTCGTGACCGACTCTGGGGTTGCGGCATTCATCTTGCTTTATTGGCCGAGGGAGCCGACGTACAGCTTCCGGGTCATGTGGCCAGCATGACTAAGCCGCTTCTGGCAAACCAGAGCAGTGCACAGAAACGCCATTTACCTTCCCGCTGGAACGGTACCTATTTATCTACTTGCACTTTGATGTGCTTTCGAACTGCTAGGTTGGCAGGAGCAGGGACTTACCAACGGGAGCTCACCCCGTCGCGGGATTCGAACTGCCAACCTTCTGATCAACAAGTCCTAGGCTCTGTGGTTTAACCCACAGTGCCACCCGCGTCCCCGCATAGATACATACATACATACATACATACATACAAAAAAGCTGTGAACAGTGACAACAAATGGACATAAAATGCAAGAGAGAACAAGCCCCCTTCATGTGTTGTCCACATCAACCTGATTTCATGCACAAAAGGGTTGAAGTGGGCCTGTTTCCAATGTCACACCACTCCCTTGTCCCAACTCACATCCATTGTACATGGATGTCTTCAGAGGAAATGTTTGAGTCATTCAAATATCCAACATAACTTATTTAAATAAGTGTAAATATTTATTTAACTTAATAAAATTGTAGGCTTGGCTACCTAATGGAGCACTCAGTTGACTACCTGCTGGAGCTTTCAATTCCTCTGCATGGCAATCTTCCTGTATACCAAGCCCTTCATATATGACTTAATACATGGACCACTGGATGTATGCCTACAGTGCCATCCTATACTCTTCTGCTTGGAACAAGTCCCATTTACTTTTGTGTAACCATGCATAGGATTGCTCTACAGTTTTGGGTAGTATAAAGAAAATGCATGGAACCTCACGGCAAGCAATCACATGTAGGTATGGGGAGAAATTCCATTCCATTCAAACTTATCTAATTTACACTTTTCAAAACAAGATGTGAACTGAAAAACAGACCTGTGAAATTTGCACTTCTCTTAATTTTTGCAATGCAGTATATACAGGATAAAGTGTGCATATAAATGCATATCAAGTTGAAAATAACATACAAAAGGACATAATATTTGAGGAAATTTTTTTTGGGGGGGGGTAATGCTTCTCTACATTTTCATATCAATTTGAGATTTCTTATCTTTAAAAGAACTCCTCGTGATAATCGTCAGCATTTTAGAGCAACATTTTCCTAATAAGTACAATTTTGTATAAAATTTTACCTAACCTACATAAGTCAAGGCTGGAAAAATAAGAAACTGATACCGCCCAGTCAGTCTGACATCAATACCAGGGAAGATTCTGGAGCAGATCATTAAGCAAACAGTCTGTGAGCACCTAGAAAGGAATGCTGTGATCACCAATAGTCAGCATGGATTTCTGAAAAATAAGTCATGTCAGACTAACCTGATCTCGTTTTTTGACAGAATTACAAGCCTGATAGATGAAGGGAACGCAGTGGATGTAGCCTACCTTGATTTCAGCAAGGCATTTGACAAGGTGCCCCATGATATTCTTGCAAAGAAGCTGGTAAAATGCGGTCTTGACTATGCTACCACTCAGTGGATTTGTAACTGGCTGACTGACCGAACCCAAAGGGTGCTCATCAATGGTTCCTCTTCATCCTGGAGAAGAGTGACTAGTGGGGTGCCACAGGGTTCTGTCTTGGGCCCGGTCTTATTCAACATCTTTATCAACGACTTGGATGATGGACTCAAGGGCATCCTGATCAAATTTGCAGATGACACCAAACTGGGAGGGGTGGCTAACACCCCAGAGGACAGGATCACACTTCAAAACGACCTTGACAGATTAGAGAACTGGGCCAAAACAAACAAGATGAATTTTAATAGGGAGAAATGTAAAGTATTGCACTTGGGCAAAAAAAATGAGAGGCACAAATACAAGATGGGTGACACCTGGCTTGAGAGCAGTACATGTGAAAAGGATCTAGGAGTCTTGGTTGACCACAAACTTGACATGAGCCAACAGTGTGACGCGGCAGCTAAAAAAGCCAATGCAATTCTGGGCTGCATCAATAGGAGTATTGCATCTAGATCAAGGGAAGTAATAGTGCCACTGTATTCTGCTCTGGTCAGACCTCACCTGGAGTACTGTGTCCAGTTCTGGGCACCACAGTTCAAGAAGGACACTGACAAACTGGAACGTGTCCAGAGGAGGGCAACCAAAATGGTCAAAGGCCTGGAAACGATGCCTTATGAAGAACGGCTAAGGGAGCTGGGCATGTTTAGCCTGGAGAAGAGGAGGTTAAGGGGTGATATGATAGCCATGTTCAAATATATAAAAGGATGTCACATAGAGGAGGGAGAAAGGTTGTTTTCTGCTGCTCCAGAGAAGCGGACACGGAGCAATGGTTCCAAACTACAAGAAAAAAGATTCCACCTAAACATTAGGAAGAACTTCCTGACAGTAAGAGCTGTTCGACAGTGGAATTTGCTGCCAAGGAGTGTGGTGGAGTCTCCTTCTTTGGAGGTCTTTAAGCAGAGGCTTGACAACCATATGTCAGGAGTGCTCTGATGGTGTTTCCTGCTTGGCAGGGGGTTGGACTCGATGGCCCTTGTGGTCTCTTCCAACTCTATGATTCTATGATTCTATGATTCTATGAAAACTGAAACTGACATACCGTAGTTGCTGAGCCCTAATCTCCTACAAATGACTTCTATGGTGTGACATCCACCTTTTGGGAAGCCATTTTACATACGCAGGCTTCACACAGAGCATGAGGGCTGCTAAAATAAGCAGCCCTAGAGAACAGAGTTGGTTTGGATAGATTTTCACTAGAGAAGCATGGCATGCATTTAAAATATTATTTATATAAATCTCTCTAATGGACTGCAATCTAATTGCCTACTTATAGGAAAGAGGCAAAATGGATTTGAAAATATTTTTGTGTGTATGGAATACTTCAGTCTTTCTCAAACATAGCATTCCAAAAGGGCCTAGGGTCAATACAAATGCAATAGATGAAGGCTAAAAGGTAATATGACAGCAAATTTGCTCAAAGAGCTCAGTAAGGTGGCATTTGAAACAGTAATGGGCCATTAGGCCATTTTATAAGGAAATTAAAGCCTTGCATACAATGTATAAGGCACAAAGCCTGGCTTTTCTACACTGCTTTGAACAGTTGTATTCTTGTCTCAAGTAGTTATTTTTAAAATTATTTCGGACTGGAGGACAGGCACTTTCTTCAACAAGTTTGAAATATTTAAGATACAGGACTGCACTCCCAGGCACTCAAGACCAGTTCGAATAGCAGAGGTATACAACCAACCTACAAATTACACAGATTCCTGTCTTATATGCTTCTAAATTTCACTCACTTTGGCAACAGGGGAAAATGTTATAGCTGATTTTACATTCCCCATTATGGGGAACACAAAGTTTCATTCTATACAGACTGACTTGGAAACCCAGAGACAGATTGGAACATGAGAGAGCACAGGGAGGCTTAGAAACAGTTCTTCATTTCTTCTTCTTCTTCTTCTTCTTCTTCTTCTTCTTCTTCTTCTTCTTCTTCTTCTCCTTCTTCTTAAAAAGCACATACAAACAGAAGACTAATATTGGGACCTGTACGCACCCTATTGTATCAGTCGTGAAGTAGAAACACATGGGAAAGGTAGTGTGGACCATGCCATATATTTGATGAATTGGTAACCATTTCTGAGACTGCAAACTGCTAGCAGCTATGCTCATTAAGCAGTCTACCTCTCTATCACATACAGTGGTACCTCAGGTTAAGAACTTAATTCGTTCTGGAGGTCCGTTCTTAACCTGAAACTATTCTTAACCTGAGGTACCACTTTAGCTCATGGGGCCTCCACCACCGCTGCATGATTTCTGTTCTCATCCTGAAACAAAGTTCTTAACCCAAGGTACTATTTCTGGGTTAGTGTATAACCTGAAGCGTCTGTAACCTGAGGTACCACTGTAGTTCACAGTATTCTTTCTTCATGTATCCCACATACATGAGAACCTGTGTTTGGTTGAAATGACCCTAGAATTGCATAGTATGTTCAGATTCATGATATACCTTCCTTCAGGAACTTATTTTATTTAGCTAGCATTAAAACTTAGGATTTGATTTGTGTGAAAAGGATACCTGAAGCAATAACAGAAATGGAACATTGCAACAAAAATACAAATAATGAACAATAAAGATAACAGTTTTGGTTATATTCAATTCTGTATTTCAATGTGCCCCTTTATACTCATGATATGCGTTTCACAATTCACAGCCATATGCTTCTCACATTTACACCCACAAATAAAGTTTCATTGTATAAAGTAGTGGTTTTGTCTAGATACATGGTGATTCATGGTCTGAACACACAGGTACTATAATATGAATCTCTGCAGGCAGAGAATACTTTGCAGTTGGTGATATTGATTTGAAAGGAAAGCAACAGAGAAATTATGCAGCAGAGGACTTTGGGTACTAAAACTCACAGCTGCTTTAAGAAACATATACAAAAGACTGTGAATGCACTGAACTGAATGCTGAAACTAACAGATAAGAAAAATCACAATATGCATCTCTGTTCTAGGAATCATGGTGAATAATGATAAATACAATACTCAGGGTTTTATGAAGAAATCCCAGAATCAAAAGCTAAACAGATTCCACACACACCCAACCTGGCCTATTCAGGTTTTGTCTGAAAAGGTCAATGAACAAGAGGTGGAACGTGATGAATCAAAGGGAAGGGCCTCAAAAGTCAAGAACCAGGAGGGAGGGCCTTGTGAGCCAAAAAGTAGAGCCCAGAGGAGCAAGAGGCATGGCCAATAGAAAACAGCATGTGCATCTAAGGTGTTCAGTAAATGCATACATTTACAGATCCCTTGCCACCAAGCAATGCCATTCACATGTTATATAAGGCTTACAAAAGTCACAGAATCTAGACTACAGTTATGTAAGCCAGAAGGCATAAGAACATAAGATGGACCTGCTGGATCGGGCCAGTGGCCCACCTACTCCAGTGTCCTGTTCTCACAGTGGCCAGGTGCCTGTGGAAATCCTGCAAGCTAGACATGAGCACAACAGCGCTCTGCCTACCTGCGATTGCCAGCAACTGGCATTGAAAATAATACCTCAATTCCTCGTTCATCCCAAATCAATTCCCTGCTCACACCCTGAGCCAAATTAATTCCTGCTCAATTAATCCCAGATTAATTCCCCAGCCAGATTTTCCACAATTAACTTTCTTTTTGTTTCTGTGACTAATAATAATAATAATAATAATAATAATAATAATAATAATAATCCTTACCCACTGCAATGATATATTTCATCCTAAGGTCCCAGGGTAGGTTACAACAATTAGAACATAATATTGTACAATATTAAAAACAGTTTTAAACAATTTGACATTACAGAAATAATGTGGACCCTAACAAAATACAGTGGTGCCTCAGTTTTTGAGTGTCTTGGAAGCTGAATGTTTCGGTTTTCAAACACCGAAAAGCCGGAAATAATTGCTTCCATTTTCAAACACTTTTCGGAAGTCAAACAGCTTCCGTTGCATTTTTTTTCAATTTCCCCCATTGACTTTGCTGACCGCCCTTTGCGCCTCGGTTGTCAAACATTTCAGAAGTCGGATGGATTACATTCAACAACCAAGGTACTACTGTATACATCTTACATGTTAAAAGCTGGGGCAAAGCGGTACATCTTCAGTATTTGCCAGATGTACCTCTGTAGGAAGGGATCTCCACAATTTAGGGGCTGCCACAGAGGATGCCCTCTCCCGGGCCACCATTCCCTCAGCTTCTGAAGGCAATGGGACATCCAAGAGGGCAGCCTCTGCCATTCTTAACACCCAAGGTGGCCTGTAGGCAGAAGACTCTGACTGCCATTGGTTTAGCTGCTCAGGTTATACTGAGGAGTAGAGTGGGCAGAAGAGCTCAAAGATGGAGGAGCCATGATAAAAAAAAGAGGAACCTAGGGAAAATGGAGGTGGTGCTGGGCAAGGTAGTAGGGAAATATAATAAAGAAGGCAATGTGTGGTCCAGAAGAATGAGAGGAAATGGAAAAGTTCAGAAGGGGAAATCTGAGGAGGTAAGGCTAACTGGGAGAGGGCAGGTAAGGAAAGCTGAAGCTCACCTGTTACTTTGAAACATTGGAAGCTGCCTTATGCTGATTCAGACCACTGGTCCACCTAGCTCAGCATTGTCTACACTGCACAGCATAGGCTCTCTGAGATTTGAAATGGGGGGTCCCTCCTAGCAGGTGCTAGTAGCCAATGCTAGCCTTATCCTTCATGAATTTGTACAATCCACTTTTAAAGCCATCTGGGTTGATGGCCATCAAGTGTCAGAACTTGAATCTGGGACCTTTTGGGTGCAAAGCGGTTGCTCCACTACTGTGCTATGACATTGCCAGCAAAATCTTTGGTTGCAGTCCTTCATTTTCATGCACTTTGCTTCCTGCGTTGTCAGTTTTCTTGTTATCAGTATCCTGTTGCACCATGCAAGGGATTTCAGGTTGTTGCTGCCTAATTTTAAAAATGCTTTTAACAGTGGTATCAAACAAAGCCACAGTGGAGAACAGAAAATGAAAAAGGAACTGGGATATCCTGCTACTACATAAAATTGATAATAGCAACTGAAGAAGTTGAAAGCCTGCAACAATAGCAGTGATTGAATAACTGTACAGCAGGTATGACATTAACGAACAGTGAACACTAGTAAAATATCCCGTGTTCAATGTCTATTAAGCTGCAAGTACCCATCTATACAGTAAAATTATTCCTTCTCAGTCCTTTGATGGGCTCTTTTTTGTTTCTGCTCATGTCTTTACATAGAAATAGAAATCAATATAAAAATGTGCATTGTATGTCAAGGAGCTGTCACATCACACCTATGAAAATGCTTAATTTAATAACAGGCCTGCTTAACAAAACAAAACAAAAAGATGCTGTGACAAAGCTACCTCCTTTTCTTTTCGCTAAAAGGATGTTTGCACTGGCATTCTGCCCCCACTCTCAAGATTGGTTGTGAATTGTGAATGGTATTATGCTGACTGCGCACCCACCTCAGGAGACCACTATGGTCTAAAACTGAGGAAAAGTCCAAGGATTTTCACCAGGCTTCCTCAAACTCGGCCCTCCAGATGTTTTTGGCCTACAACTCACATGATCCCTAGCTAGCAGGACCAGTGGTCAGGGATGGTGGGAATTGTAGTCTCAAAACATCTGCATCTGGAGGGCCGAGTTTAAGGAAGCCTGATCTTCACAGTGAGGCCATCTTTATTTACCCACCCACCACAAATCCCTGCAGCATCATGGCCAGTAAATGTGCCACTACTAGAAGAATGCCCAATGTGAATGTTGACATCGGAGTGTACAATCTCACTCCTTGCTCAGACATTTAGTGAACACATGTCAAGTGGAGCCTCTGTCACTGATTGAATCACACCACTGCCTTCTTAGTTGTTTCTAATCTGGTGCTAGTGCAGTTGCCCCATAAGCAGTCTGTTCTCAATGTCTAAGATACGCCATGCTTTCAGCAGATGGTACATACATTGGACAGATGCATCACTCTTGCCTTAAAAAATGGGTTTGGTAGGAATATGTATATTTAAAAGGAGAAAAGTGTGAGTGTGGATTTTCATCCCTGGTTATTCTTGTTGAAAGCTCTTGCAAAGAGTGCACTGCTGTGATCCAACCTTGAAGTCAGCCATGCCTGAAGTTCTGCAGTCAAGTTACAGATGGGTAGCCGTGTTGGTCTGCCATAGTCAAAACAAAATAAAAAAATTCCTTCCAGTAGCACCTTAAAGACCAACTAAGTTAGTTCTAGGTATGAGCTTTCGTGTGCATGCACACTTCTTCAGATACCCAGTCGAGGAATGGCAGTAGCCTTTGCATAAGATGCAGCTGGTCAGAGTAAAGGGAGGAAGGAAGAGCTGCTTCTAAAAGGGAGCCAATATGTCTCCGGTTCTTGCACAGTGTCACGTGTTCTCATAAACTTACACTGCTGTCTTCAAGATAACCTGAGTTATTCTTATAGGAGAAGCTAAATAGGTAAAACCAGCCATTGAATCCTCTGTCTGGCGTAAATTATTTTGGCATTGTGTGAATTATGAAAGTGTGGACACTTTGATGCTTTGTTTGTTATCATCCACAGAGTCTGTGGTTATGTAATTTCACAAATCCTACACCATCACTGCGACAGCTGCAGCAGCCAATTGTAATCATGTGACAAGCGCATAGCAAAGTCTCTTGATTAAATGAAGGTGCGTGTAAATCTGTCATGGTCAAATGAAGCATTTCTTTATAATGAAATGAATGTAAACACCTACAAGTCAGCAGATAACTGCTTCCCCTGAACTATTAGAGGGGGTCCTTGCCATGAAAGGACAAATCTTGGTCGGCAGACTAATCACACAACATGAAGAAGCCCACATACCCCCACCACCGTCTTTGACTCAATTGGGAGATTGACAGCAAATGTTGAAATTTCATTTTTCCCTGATGCTAGCTGTGAATTGTTCTATCATGTTATTTTTGCTCTAAACTCCCCCCCCCTCCCCGCTGCTATTTCTTGTTGTTCCTTAAATGTCAGTATCGTGAATATCTATTAAAATGCAGCACACCCAGCAATTCACTTGAGATAAAGGGGTGAGGGTGGAAAAGAGTGGGATGCTTTCAAATATTGACCGAAGCTATTGACACATATTCTCTATGTCTTAACGAACTAAATTGCAGGGCGAGGTATACAGTCTTAGGGCGGCTACACAGCATGAGCCTCTGCATAACATGACTGCGAAAAGTGGCCATGGGGTGTGTTATGCAGAGGTGTGCTTCTAAATATAGCCGTGGCATTCCCTTTCATGTATGCATCTCTCTGCATGGGAGAGAGAACCTTGCAAAAAGAGAGAGGGGGGGAGGGAGAGGGAGGAAGAAAAGAGAAAGGAAGCCCAAAAATGCACATGCAATACAACTTTACACAAATTCACAAGACAGCTGTAATTATCACACACTGTAGGCAGAAAATATCTTCTGCCTCTGTCAAAGGGCTCCAAAATATATCCGCTGTTTCAAGTCAAGAAGGTGCCATTTGAAAGCACATGCCATGCGGACAACGAAGACATACTTTAAATTAATTGGAGTTGTTAGTTAATCTAACAATTCAAAATCAATCGTCTCTGAGGTTCTGACTTAACATCAGGAAAAGCTTTCTGATGGAAAGAGCTGTTTGACAGTGGAACGGACTCCCTCAGAAGGTGGTGGACTCTACTTCCTTGGAAATTTTTAAACAGAGGTAGGATGGCCATCTGTCATGGATGCTTTAGCTGACACTCTTGCACTGCAGGGGGTTGGACTAGATCCTCAGGGTTCCATCCAACTCTACAATTCTATTATACTACTCCTTAGCCCTCAACTGCCTAACTCTCTGAAAAGGGCAAAAAAGCTGTGTCATTCCTCTCTGACCAGGTCCACTGCCTCACTGGAACAGGCCATTACTACGCCACTTTTCCATCATCTCTTTGAATACTCAGCTTTCTGAAGTCCTTTTTCTTCCTCTCACTACTTCACTTCCTAGAAGGGAAACCTGGTCATCCAACTCTATGCTACAGTATAAAATGCATCAGCTAGAGCTCGTTTGCCCTGATAAATTCCAGAAATGGCTTTGTTGAGCCAGAATTAGGATTGTTATTTTTACTTAGTTCACACACACTCATTTCTATGTACATATTTTTCCAGTCAAGATAAGGGTGCCTGGTCTCCATTTTCTTCAAGAGAATCCTCCTCTGTCTCTTTTTCTCTTCTCCTTGTTTCTGCTTGGAGAAGGAGACTAGCTAACACCCAGAGGAAGGCAGGGGGCTGGAACCCACAGTAGGCTGCATCTATCTTTTATTGTGTCAGGCCTTTGGTCTATCTTTCTCAGCATTTTCCACACTTACGTGCAATGGCTCTCCATGGTTTCGGACAAGAGACAGTCCCAGTCCTACCACAAGATTCTATGAACTGAATTGAGGAACCTCTGCATGCAAAGCAGATGTTCTACCACTGAGTTATGGCATTTCAAACTCTCTCTCCATCCCTTATACTAGTTACTAATTTATCAAAAATTTATAAATGGATTGTCAACTCAAACTGGTTTTTCTTCTTCAGCAAACATAGCATATATTATATACTATATAAGAATGATGTGTAGATATTGAGTCTTTTCTATCTAGGATTTCCCAGTTATATAGGGTTTTTGTTTTGTTTTTATTCCCTTGGACTATATTGAAATCTGTGTCCTATGTCACACTCCTTATCAACATGCCACACTGCATCATGTCATTTTATGCAGCACAAATGTGACAGATGCAGCTCCAAAATGATGCATCATCATATCCCTGGCCTTGAGGAAATATGGAAATAAATACATTTCCGAATTTGTTTTCTATATGCCAAAGTCAAGAAAAGAAATATAAATTTGTGTGGACTGATTTGGAATATAGGGCAGGGAGCTTCTTGGTGATGCAAGCCAATAACAAAACAGTTCCTAGCTATTAGTATTTATCTATATATTTATGTATTGAAGAAATTAACTTTAAGAAAGAAAGATGCATCTTTCCATGTGCACTGGTTTTCAACAACCTTTAAATAGCTAAGACAAGTTTGCAAGACATTCATATTGCAATGCAAGCACACCAAGAAAATCTGAGAAAGATGCACTGGAAAACTTCTGCTTTCTATTTACCGTAACATATAACAAATACCTTTTTGGAAATGGGTCTTTTCTCCATTCTTAGCCTACTCTGTAAGTAATTCAGGAAATTCTGATCTTTGGGCCAAGCATCTGACAGAAACTCGGGAAATAATACAGCATCAAAATTAGGTTCCTATTCCTACCGCAGTACTTGCCACAAGCCCTTTCTATCATTCCTTTATTCAACATATGGAGTTATGGTTTGGGGTGTGGGTGCAGAATATTAAGTAGGACTTGCACAGAGCTAGTGTCTCTTATGTCTTGGAATCTGCTAAGAGATGGTACCTGTAGGGAAGCTGGTTCCACGCATGGTGTGTATGCATGTGAGAGTGAGTGAGTGAGTGAGTGAGTGAGTGAGTGAATTGGGGGGGGGGGTTGCTTCCAGATGTCCTGTTCGTTGAGCAATCATCCTGATGGGTTTGCATGGGGATTATAGCATGGAAATTAAACGTTATTCCGCATCTTCCAGAAAGCCCATTTCCCCATCACTTTCCTTTTCACAAAAAAGTCTTATATTTGGGTGAGAACAGGGTTGTTGGTGTAAAGGCTTTAGTCCAAGCCTCTGCATTTGTGCAACAGGAGTTTTTCCAGGATGTGACCAAAAGTAGCAACCATCAGGATGTGCTCAGAAAGAGAGAGGGGAAGAGATTAAGGGGCCTCCAGTCTCTTATACAACATTTGGTTATGAAAACAATTCTTCCTCTATGGGAATAGTAGAATGACTTTGAGGAAAAATACCTGAACTTCTTGAATCTCAAGAAGACCAGTTTGACTTTTTCTTTCCCAGGTGATGCTAATAGTCTGCATTTCTTTTACTTTAAGCCCTTCAGGAATGTATTTATTAGTAAATTCTTGTGTCATTCAGATTCTGGTGACCTCTCTTAGGACACCTGAGAAGGAGAAGAACTGGCTGTTTCTCAGTGGTGAATAAAGAAAAAGATATAAGCAATTCTACGGTAGGAGGGTGCATTATGTTGTCTGACTTTCAACAAAACTATTGAAGAGCTTTCCTGAAATTGGGAGGTAGCCACTCCATACTCTGCCAAGATTCATATTTTCAGGGAAGGGGGAAATATGTCTGCTTTGAATATGGCTTTGTCAAAATGTTGTTGGGCTTCAGAAATGAGTGAAGAAGAGGAAATGCGAAGCGGGAGCTGATTTGGAAGAGGTCTTAATTAGGAACCCAGCACTATAAAGACTAATATTGCTTTCTGTTCCCATTCTGTTCATTCTGTTTGTAATAGGGAATAATGACATACCAATTGTATATCATTATGGAGAGCTATTTAGGGAACTGAATTTTGCCTCTACGCTTAATTATGCTTTCTATACTAGGTTAGAATTTGATTGCTACTGTGGTGCTTAAGCTATTTTTATTTCTCTTTCTCTTTCTCTCTCTTCTTTTTTCTTTTTTGTTAAGCCTCAAATTGATGGTTGCTTTATTCATCATGGCTTCTGTCCATGGCTTTTTTCTGATGCATTAATATCTCTGATATCTAGTGACCAAACATGACCCACCCAAGGTCTTTGGGAATGAATGAACCACCAGCCACTAGAGCTGTATGGCATTGCCTTCCATGGGTCTTCTCCCAGAGACCTGTAAATAGGGCCTATGTGGCAGTGCTATTTGTTGAATTCCTGTCTGTTAACAAAACAGATTGGTTACAGACAATTTATTTCAAGCTAGTGGTGAAGAACCTTTTTTAGTCCGAGGGCCACTTTTCCTAATGGACAACCTTACAGAGGCCACATGCCAAGAGTGGGCAAGACTAGAAACAAATTGTTTGGTGACATTCTTTAGCAGACCAATTTCTAGCCACACAAATCCCAGAGATTTCTACATGCGTCTCACCATCTTCCAACCAGGTAAGTAAGAGGCACCATCACAGTTCAAGAAAAAGTTCCAACAAGAACTGCAACATTACAGGCTTTTCACACTGCTTTTGATTCACACAAAAAGAGCTGCCACCGCCACCACATGAAATTGCAGGCCAGCTTAAAACACACACACATAACATGCACTGGTCATCTAAAAATTGATATGTTAGAGAATTCCATCAGAAACAGAAATTGCTGCAATTTTCAGGTACACCTCAGGTCAGGAATGGGAATTACAGAAGTGAATATGAACAGTGTTTACACTCTTTTTTTAGTAAACAAAAGTTGCACAAAGGCACACGACTCCAATATCCGAGATTCCAGGGGTTCCAAGCACTTACCCGAGGTTCATGTTTCCTTTTGGATTGAGGCACAGCAGAGATTGTGGTAACTTTATGATATATGGTTTATATAAACATAACTGAACCTACAAAGGAGGGGTTCACACCATTAACACCACAAGAGGTTGTTGCTTCCCCTATAGTTGCAGCCTTGTATTCAAACAGAAATCAAACATCGCTTGATCTCTCGGTCTTCTCAGCTTGCTGTTTTTATCCTAGTTCACATCACTTCACACTCTGCTCTCAACTCTGGCACTGTCCTTTGCAAGTTGAGGCAGTGGGCCCCACCGACTGGCTGTCTTGCACAGAGCCTCTTCCTCTTGTTCCCCTTGATGGCTTCCCCTTGAAGCCAGCCTGGCTATTCCAAGAACTAGAAAGGGGCCCGTACATTCAGCTTACCCACCCCCCAAACTCATAACAATACTTTGCACTCTTTAGTTGAACCTGCTTCTTGGTCTTTACAATTTCTAGCACTTGGATCTTTAATGCAAGGAGACATATAGCCGGGGAATGAGATCATATGCATGAAACTGTGCGTTAATTCATTTGATATAGTTACTGGAATAGTTGCTTCTACTTAATCAAGACTTTTTATGGTAATGAAGTTCTCTCTGTGTGCTTCATTTATGTTGATTATTTCTGTTTGCTGCCATAGCAGTAACCCAAAAGGCTGGTGATTACCTAGCTTTCAGCAAAGGCTTTCTTTGCATGGTTCTGAATTATCTTCAGACTAGGTATTTTCTTTTCTCATGTCCCCAACTATTTCCCTAAAAATAAAAAAATAAAAACTTATCCATGGCATTTATCAGAATAATAAACTTCGATAAAATGCACTGGGGAAACACAAAGATTATAGAGCTTTTAAGTTAGACGATATATATTATAGCCCTGTTCATTATCCAGTGCTCTGCTTCTGGAGCAAACAGAATCAAATTTAAAGTCCTTCCATTGGTATTAGACCACATACAAATGCATTACCATTTGCCACACACCTTTTCATAAGGATGCATCAAGAACTGTGGTACAAGTGTGCCAGATAGTTCCATTTACATAGATTCTATGAAGGTCAGAACTGGTGTTGGATAACGGTAGAGGCATAGGAATGGATAGCTGGGAGATACAAGGGTCCTGTTCCTCATAGGATGGCACTAAACAAAGCAAATACTAGTGATTCTCTTATGCGATTTGACATGCACTGTGTATTGGTCCAACAGTTGCACAGTGGCAGCTAAAACAAAATTGGATCCATAGAATCAAGCTGTCCCAGGTCCATTTGCCACCAACATACTTCAGTTCATAGTTGCTCATAAACTCAGTAGGTAGTACCTGAAAAGATTTGGAAGAGTGTCTTAAAGTCTGGTCATGTGGTTATATGAGTGTCCCAACACCACAATTATATTATGATGGTGCAATTTTAACAATATTGGAAGTCTGGGATTGGGAGAAAAGCAGAAATTGCCACCTCAGGTGAGGAATCTTAGAAAACATCCATCCACCACTAGCTCCATTTGTCAGTCTTCTCTGACAAATGTATGTCGAGTCTCATCAGAATTATTTTTAATTCCCTCAGAATTCTTTGGATATTTCACCGGAGCCAATTCACTTCAAAATTTCTCTTTAGGAGAAATTCAGTAGCAATTCGGTCTCTGGTGTCTTCACTAGAAGTTGTATTAGGTCAATAGTTCTGTGATGGATCTGAAGAGACTGTGGAAGCAATGACTCCCGCAGTGTGATATGATATAAGAAGATAATTTCTGCCACACTTCTGAGATGGATGCAGTGGAAAATTTCCTCTAGAGAACCCAGTAGCTTACTACGAACAGCTTATTGCCAACCGGCCTCAATAAAAAATGCAAATAATAACTTTTAAAAGTCCGCTGAACAAAATAGATAAATAGCAGATAAGGCAATAATGACATCCCATTACATCCAGGATAAAGCATTACTACCACAAGAAATACTGATGGCCACCAACTTGGATGGCTTTAAAGGGGGAGTTAGCCTTATCCTTCCTGAATTTGCCTGTCAATGGCAACTAGGCACAGTGCCTACATTTACCACCACTATCAGAGGATACACAGCTCTTAGTATCAGTTGCTGGGGGAAAGGAGTGAGAAAGTCCTACTGCATCTGTGTCCTGCTTGTTAGCTTCCCATAGGCATCTTAACTGGCCATTGTGAGGACACAATAGTTTTTTTAATTGAGCAGGGCTCTTTTTATCAATTTTTTTAAAAAATGGAAAGGCAATTAAAAGGGCCCTTAAAAAGCATTAAAAAGCATTTCAGGTGTGAACAGGACCGATTTCACCTGGTGCCTCAAGGAGGAGCAGGAAGATGGCCAGGGCAGATGTCTGGAGAGGTAGTTTCACATGAAAAGGCAAGGCACACAGAGAAGGATCTGCAAAGCTGATCTCAAGTGGCAGCTACATTCTTGTGAACAGAGCAGTCCCTTTCATGACAGGATGGCATTCACCTGCTAGGTTTCTGAGCGCCACACTGTTGTGGGAGACAGAAAAGGGGGCCTCGGGCCTGCTTCAGCAATATATCTAAATATGTCATTTTTTCTTTGACTAGAAATAAAGCTTTCCAGAAACAATGTACATTATTTTTCATAGATATTTTACAGCACATTAATATCTGCAAATGATTTTTATTTATAGGGCCCTTGAGGAAAAGTATCTTCAGAATAAGTTAGGCCACTAAGTGTTTAATTATGGGCACCTTTGAAAATGATATCAGTTTACTATATATGTATAATGAATACCTGTCTTTAATGCACCGAGATATTATTATTATTATTATTATTATTATTATTATTATTATTATTATTATTATCAGCATTAAATTAATCTTGTTTCTGATGAAAGAAAGCTTTTTCTTCTCATTTTTATATGCTCACAAGCCCTTTAACAGGCATGAACTATGCTTCTTACAAGTATTTTGATGTATAACCCAGTAAATAACTCTTGGTTTGGTATTCTGTCATTAAATCCTCAACAGTACAGAATGTATCAGAATCAATCATGTTTTAGATAGTCACACGACATGCACTGATATGTAAAGTCACGTAGCATCCTTGTAAACTGCACACTGCGTTAAGCCATTTTGCTTCTATTATACAAAGTATCACGGTCTTAGAAAACCACTCAAATGCCTGCCCACTTGAGACTCAGTCTCCATCCGCTCCCCCCCCCCCCCCCCGGGAGAGGCCAAGTTGTGTATTCTTCTCAAATGATCCTTGTATGGCTAAAGAGCTGGCAGGTTATTCCCCCAACATTCTCCAAGCTTTCCTTGTCACATGAGATTAGGGAAATGACTGAAACCAGACTGCCACATCATCTCTGCCTTCTGCCATTGGATATGATGCTATCTCATCATAGGGAAAACCTGCAGAAAATGTTTCGTAACACCTGACTGCCACATGAAGGCACCTGCACAAAAGCATAATCTTTTGGTGGTTCTGTTAAAGCAAATCAGTTTAAACTCCCTACCCCACTTTTCAATATAATTCTGTTCTATTTAATTTCAGATACAGAGTGAACGTTTTGAAATTAATTTGCTATACACCAATGTAATTATTTCAATGATTTCTTCCCATTAGAATCTACTGCTGTTTACTGTGTTGTATATAGTATCTTTGTCCATTATTTTAATAATGCTTAAATAGCTAAAGTGAGTTTAAGCTACTTATGATGAACATCTAGGGAAATTCACTAGATGAGGCCAGAATTGCCATGATGATGAATTGCATAATAAATACAAAGGAAGTGGGCACAATTGCAAGCTATAAACACATAAATCTGGCCAGAGAAGTGGTGCTAAGGAGACTGACATACACTTGGTTCAACTGTCTTACTCCCAAGTAAATGAGCATAGCATTGCAGTCTACTAACTATGTAAATCAAGACCCACCCATATATGGGAAGCCATGCCCACCCGCTGCAGAGTGGACTAAATCTGCCAAGTTTCAAGCAAATAGGTCCAGGGATGTTTGAGAGGGAGGGGAAAGTAAGAGGTTTGTACTTTTCTTCATGTTTTTGAAGGGAAGAGCAAGTGAGTGTGTGTGTGTTGCTCTTTCTTACATCAAAATAATTAAGAAGTGGCTAAGTGGTGTATATTGTTGCTTGTATGTTGTTTGAAACTTTGCAGCTTGACATCTGAGTCTTTCTAGTGCTAGGCCAATCTGTGGGTGTCTAGAATGCTGTCCAAGGAGTTGTGAAGAGCTCTGAGCTTGTTGTTCTTGTTAAAAAGGTAAAGGGACCCCTGACCACTAGGTCCAGTCGTGGCCGACTCTGGGGTTGCGGTGCTCATCTTGCTTTATTGGCCAAGGGAGCCAGCGTACAGCTTCCGGGTCATGTGGCCAGCATGACTAAGCTGCTCTTGGCAAACCAGAGCAGCACATGGAAACGCCGTTTACCTTCCCACTGGAGTGGTACCTATTTATCTACTTGCACTTTGACGTGCTTTCGAACTGCTAGGTTGGCAGGAGCAGGGACCGAGCAACAGGAGCTCACCCCATTGTGGGGATTCGAACCGCCGACCTTCTGATCAGCAAGTCCTAGGCTCTGTGGTTTAACCCACAGCGCCACCTGTGTCCCTTGTTGTTCTTGTTAGAAGAGAGCAAAATAGCATTTTTTAATCTTTTTTAAAAATGCTTAGCATTGAAATCTGTTTTTTAAAAAACTTCCCCTGCTGTACCTTTGCTTCCTGGCCTTTTCTACTGTGGTTTTAACAACATCCTGCTAGGCAAACATTTAGCAGGTGATGGTCAGGCCCCTGCCCAGCCCCGGCCATGCACCCCTGTCATCAGGGACATAGGTTTCCTGGTATGGTGGTGAAAACTTCACCTGCTTCATTTTGGGGTTTCTGTCCATTCTTAAAGTCACATGAACAAGCCTCATTAAAAAAAAAAAAAAGCTGTTGCTCTAGCCGATAGTTGACCCGACAAGCAGAATCGTGACAGGGAGAAAATATTATACCTTTCCCACTGGTACTTGCTTTCCTCGTTTGAAATCACAACAGCAAGAATAACTGGCATGTCAGCCATGAAACCAAGTTAAAACTATAGTGACAAAATTAAACTTCTAGTTAGGGAGAGTAATACCTGACAATCAGCAATATCTGCCAGTATGCAGACTCCGAGAAGAAAGTGCAGACTATTTTTTGACAAAAATCTCACTCCAGCTGTGTAGCCTTAGCACTTTTATAAAAAAATAAAATGCTTTTGTAGGAAAAAGAAGATTTTCCCGCATGAATTTCCCCTACCAAGTATTTTCATCAGATAATTTCGGCAGCTTGAGGAGTTTTTCCTTTCAGCGCAACAAAATAAGCCAAACAGTCTAAGTAGCTTATTTTGTATATAAAGAGATCCTGTCCAAGCCACACAGCTGGCATTTCTCAATCAAGTTGTCACCTACATAGCTCTTCAGCATAACCCACCACCACCCCACAAACATGCGCTTTGAAGATAATGGTGCAGCTAAATGCACATCTGCTGAAACAGTATGCATCGCACTGGAACATCTTTGTATGTGCTCGTTTGGAATCAAGCACTTTGCTCGAAGTATTTTATGGCCTGTCCTTCATCGGGAGGCTCAGAAATAATTTATAAGCCTTGCTGCTACAGCTAATGGAGTTTCTACTTTCCTTCGTTTGATGAAGTCACTCCTTTTGGCTCCAAGGGGTCTTCAGTTCAGCAAGCGGAAGAGCCAGATTCCTCACATAACATGGCATGTGCCTTAAAGTATTCATGAGCTCTTAAAAGTGACAACAAAAGAGATTGTTTCTAAGTGTCTGCTGTTAGACAATTCATGCCAATCACAAATCCTTGAGAAAATATCATTTACTGCCCAGGGATATTCACAGCTCTCACCTATTCAAGAGCGTGAAACTCAGAAGCAGTACTATACAGGAGTTTGAGAATGGTGATCAAAGCAAACACAAATCCTCATTTTCAAGTTATGGCAAAGATAATTAAAGGTGGGAAGCACTGGCCATTTAACTGAGTCTACAATAAGCAGCCATTGTACACGTGGTACTTTCAGTGGAAACGATGACATCAAGTTCTACTAGTTTATTCCAGTTTTCCAGGTGCCCAATATAAAGTTGGGGCAATTTAAATTTGCTCACAAAAAGTATATTGCTAAATTGAGTAATGTCCACTCCAGGTTGACTGAACACTGCTGGGAAATAATAGGATTTTTTTATCATTTAGAATGTTCTATTTAGGTCACTCCACATGTCAACTTAATTACCAAATGCCAACTGAAATGGCCTCCTTCTGGAATTATCTTTCCACTACTTCCTTAATGTGGAGATCTGTATCTCATGCAGCACTTTTCATACCAACGTCATCTCTCCTCTGAAATGGGCAATGCTGGTGTAGAACAGAGGTCACTAGGTAGCAGAATGACTGTAGGACTCATGTGGAACACTTGCGAGCTGCTGCTGCTGGCTCACATACATCCCAGCACCTGTAGGGATGGCCTTGGTATTACAGGATTTGAGGATCCATATGAAGTATTATTAAACTGGTCCCCCAAATGTTTTGAGACACTTCTAGAAAGTTCTCAACAAATATCAGTACCCTTAATTCATAGTGTTAAGTCAAAGGAAAAGATTCTTAAGTTCCATTGGTTTTCACTGGAAAGAAGTAAGTACAGTGGTACCTTGGTTCTTGAACTTAATCCGTTCTGGGAGTCCGTTCGACTCCCAAAACTGTTTGAAAACCAAGGCACAGTTTCCAATTGGTTGCAGGAGCTTCCTGCACTCAACTGGAAGCCGTGTAAACTGTGTCGGACATTTGGCTTCTGACAAACGTTCGCAAACCAGAACACTTACTTCTAGGTTTGCGGCGTTCAGGAGCCGATTTGTTTGGGAGCCAAGCTGTTCGAGTACCAAGGTACCACTGTTTGTGTTTAAGGCTAAAATCCAGCACACATGTACTTAGCAGCAAGTTAACTTGAATTCAGTAGGGCTTCCTTGTCGTGTTCAGGATTGCCCTACAACTCTCCCACTAAAATCAATGGGACCAGAAAGTGCTTAATGTTGACTGGATTGTGCTCAATGCATTTTCTTACCAAGTCCCCACTCCGCGGTGGCAGGTGACTATTTATAACAAATACAGCTGAAAAGGCTTTAATGGATTAAACAATAAATTTAATTGATTAATCAAGCAGCGGTTAAATTTATTAATCAGTGGGAGTGAATTTTAATCAATGGTGACAGTTTTAATTGGTGTGGCTTAAGACTGAAGGGTATACTTATTCTGAAGCCATTTAGCCTCTGATGCGTTAACCACAAGAGGAAATGAAACGGGACCTAATAAAAGGGGCAGAAAGACGCACCAAAAGGCAACTTATTGCTTGTTTATTGTAGTAAATTATGCCAGACCATCACCAATAACTGCAAAAGTTGCCCGTATTGAGCTTCTCATAATGTGCAAATATATTTAAATTTGATTGGCTAATTACTGAATTAATTGGCTAAAAAGGTAGGTGGTTCATCAACACCACCAACAAAATCATTAGTACATTGGCAGATCTAATGAGAAAGCTCACAGTTCATTGATAGTGTAGAAATATGATTTAAACGCTGCCTTATTTCAGCACCTGAGAAGTCAGTGCATTATTCTATATCATAATAAATACCATAAAGGAAAGGCGAGGCACGGCAGAACAGACAGAAGGAAAAGCATGTGGAAAATGAGATAATATAATGGGCAATAATAGGAGAGCATCAGATGTGCTCGTTAAAACCTTTCTCTGGCTTTGCTTATGGTTGGTCTTTCTCGCCCTCCCCCATCCTTTACGAGAGTCCCACGCTTCTTTCTGTCCTGGTTCCTCTTCTCTTTCATGCAAGCCCTGGGTTATCTTACTGGCTGCATGCCTTTCACACTCAAAGCCACACTAATGACTCACAAATCTTTTCACTTCCTGACTGGGCTCACTCAGTTGAATCCAGACACTTCCATGTTAAGGCGGTGATTTGTGGGTTAAGCTGCAATAAGCATACAAGCAGGTTCAGCTCAGGCAGAGGAGCGAGCTCAAAGGGAGAGGCGCAACGTTTCCCTGTGTAATTTGTGCCCCACAGCTAGACCGAGCCAAAGCCAGCATGTAAAAAAAATAAAAAATCGGCAATTAAGCCCCAAAGCAAAAAATACCAATTAATTATGATGATTAGCTATGTCTTCATTAGCAGCCCATAAATAAATCATGTACTGCATCATGTAGCTACTATTACTGCCGCACCAAAAGAATGAAATAAAACTTTTAGCAGGATTTGGGGGAGGGGGGAAGAGTTGAATTAATTATACACAGTCTCCTAACCTGGTATGTGCACTGTACTTTCAGCATGGGCTGTGCTCCATTCTGTATGTTGATTAGCATATGTTTGCCATTATATTTAAAATATGCTTCTCTGCCAAGCACAAAAAGAACATAAAGCCATAATGAAAACAAAAATAAATAATATATCAAAAGCTGGCTTTATAAATGATACAAATGTTTACATAGAACAAACTTTCTTTTTCACCGTTCTGTAGCCACCCCTAAAGTTCTTTAATGTTTT
Organism: Podarcis erhardii; assembly: GCF_964252035.2. NCBI lineage: Eukaryota > Metazoa > Chordata > Lepidosauria > Squamata > Lacertidae > Podarcis > Podarcis erhardii. The sequence continues at coordinate 45,405,039 of NC_138507.1, read as the reverse complement.
TAGCACAATATTTCTGCATTTGACAGTATCTTGTAGAATATGAGAGGGCTGCATCCAGTGGTGTCCCCTGTATACACCAAAATGGTTCCAGGGTCTTGGGGGACCATTCAAGTGGGGAAGTGACATGGGGGACTGCAGTGCAGAGGGAGCTGGCATAAACTGGATTCCTTCCCCCACCAGCTAATGAAAACCTCTACTGGTTCAAAGTGCCTTCCATCAGCAGATTATCTGAAATGAGATACGGATGCTAAACACAGAAACATACAATGTTTTTCTTCTTAATTAATCACCTTCTACGCAAGTCCCAAGCCAATGTACAAAAGATAAAAAAAACCAGAAAAAACAAGAGAGTTTCAAAACAGAAGACAGGTTTAAAACTGAATGTTGGTAGACCGTTCCCAAACACAGAACAGCTGTTTAGGTCAATACTGTAAAGGCAAGAATGTGTGAATCTGCTACCCTGATAAAGAAATGCTATAACAATTGTTGAGATTCCACAATGTCCTGTGTTTTTTCAGCAGAGGTTACTCCCAAGTAAGTGTACACTCTCTCATTTACACTGCATCCAGTGTGCTCCTCCTGTTAATTTGAGAAGCAATAGAGCTGTACACATTATGTTAGCCACAATCCATATTTGTCTGCATCTATCCTGTTGTTTCTTATGAAATAATGTATTTTGATACGTTTTTCCCCAATCCAGCTTTGATTCAAACTGAGGAAAACAACCTAGCTGTGTTTTCATATTGTAATGTGTACACAGCCTAACTGGGCTCAGGTCTTCCTCCACATGCCCCAATGCTGCAGACAGTGCATGAATGGAAAGAATCTTCACTGTGCACTCCCTAGGCTGGATTCGGAGCCATCCATGGCCAGTGGCGGAGCTTCATGCTCCAGCACCAGAGGGTGGAGAGCAGGCGGGGGCAGGGCTGGCACACGTCCCAGGGGTGTGGCACGCCTCCCGCAGGGGCGTGGTGTGCATCCTGGGGGCGGGGCATGCTGCCTGCAGGGGCATGGCGTCCAGCACGGGCAGGGGGGCAGCCGCAATGGCACCCCACCGGGATCGCGCTGCCAGGAGCGGTGTGCTCCCCCCGCACTCCTCTTCCTCCGCCAGTGTCCATGACAAAGGGTTCCACACACACACATCCTCTAAGAGTAGTTCCCATTAGCCTTCCGAATGCTAGTGTGCTTTGCAATATAAATTTTTAGAGGGCAGGTTATAAATAAACACAGGAAGAAATGGGGCAGCTAATACTAAATGCCCAGTGTTACACTGTGGTCCCAAAAGGTTCTTAAAGTCAGGGAACTTTTCAGTGGCAAGTGAGGCAGACCCTTCTTCACCTTTCTATTCTCCTACCTTAATCTTGGATTTTAAGCATTATAGGCTGTTTGCAGTGTTCTTATGTGCACTGATACATATTCTGAGGTTTATGCAATGACCTCTCCCCTGGGGTGTGTCATGCGCAGAGGTTATTGGCATTATGCCAACAAGTGAAGATTTCAGTCAGTCTCCTCTGGGTATGGCTATGATTATCACCCACACAGAATGAGAGGTTCCCATCCAACTGCCTGTCTTTTACATATAGGTATTATCAGTGTTTTTTTTCTATTAAAAAAATGCTTAGGGGTACTCTCATTTTTATACTCATATTGAAATACTGCTCCTCAATGAGGCCAAGCTTAGATTCACAAAATGTTTAGGGTTATGCGTACCCCTGCCTTCCCCCCAGAAAAAAAGCACTGGGTATTATATTGAATGTTGCATTATGTTATTCCCCTTCCATTTAATCTTAATTATGCCAGATTCTAAGCAAGATGTTACATTTCTTGAAATACATTTAAATAATGCAAAGGTTTAATATGATTCACTTGGTGAGATTGTTTGAGGTTTGAATAGCGATAGTGTTCAGAAATCATAAATCTGACAATGAGACTTTTCCATATGGATTTAACTGTTTGATTTTATAGCAAACGTCCTCCATTCGCAGCTTGTAGTTTCAAACCAGCAATTGTGTGACTATGTAATTGTGTGGTAATGTAGAATGACACAAAGCCAGTCTGAGTGGGTGCAATCCCAGAACCCAGGCAACCTACTAAATTCTGGCACCTCCAGCAATGAGCAATTAAAAAAGTAAAAGGAAAAATGTTCCCTACACATATTCAGTTCGATGAGTGGGCCTACAGCATTCATTGACTCCCATTGGCTTTGCATTAGAAAATTTTGTCATATTTGTACCAAATATATACAGTTATATATTTGAAACTAAATTGTTAGGTCCAGCCTGATAACCCTCTGGCCTGATCTTTAAGTTGCTTTGCTGTCAAACCAGCATATAGAGCTGGGGCTATAATTCTGAGGCCAACCTGCTCACCCCCTTGCAAGAGCCTTGAGATCCAGCCTCCATCCCAAGACATTAGCACCTATCAGCCGAAGTTGTGTATGCCCTTGACTGCAAGGGAGGACAGCAGCGCCAAGCAATGACACAAGTTACTTTGCAAAGTGCCGTGTACACTGTTGCTGCATATAATAAATAATAACAATGGAAATGACAACATAAATAACACGTCCCAAATGTAAGGCTGTACTTAACTTATAACTTTGATGGTTAAAAGAAGAAAAAATGCATTTGCATAATATTTGTTGTTCAAGCCATATATGCAATACATTAAAGCTGGATATACATCTGACATATAATCAATCCTCTAGAATGCTTTTCAGGTTAAAATGCTTTTTGAAAATTAAACAGTGAACTCTAAGGAAATGAAAGCAGAGAGCTAATTCAAAAATTCACGATGACATGTTTGAAATAATTTAAGGGATGTACCATCTCAGGTATGCTCATGTGTTTCTGATTCCTGAAGATCATGGAGACTGGCAGGCCTTCCTGCAGATCTCAGTCAACCTTGTTTTAATCTAGGCTATTATTATTTTTAAACAAACCAACCAACCTGTGCCTCACTATGTTCTGTGAATTAGTTTATCTTTCAGTTTCCAGTCTTTAAGCTTTCTGGGTCTGGTAGTTTCTTTTATTAATAATAAAGATAAAGGGAACCCTGACCATTAGGTCCAGTTGCGGCCGACTCTGGGGTTACGGCGCTCATCTCACTCTATAGGCCAAGGGAGCCTGCGTACAGCTTCCGGGTCATGTGGCCAGCATGACTAAGCCGCTTCTGGCGAACCAGAACAACGCACGGAAACACAGTTTACCTTCCTGCCAGAGTAGTACCTATTTATCTACTTGCACTTTGAGGTGCTTTCAAACTGCTAGGTTGGCAGGAGCAGGGACAGAGCAACGGGAGCTCACCCCGTCGCAGGAATTCGAACCGCTGACCTTCTGATCAGCGAGTCCTAGGCTCTGTGGTTTAAGTAAGCACTTAATTATATTCTGATCTAGACATTCATATTGGCTGCAGGAACTGCAAAGCAAAACATGTGTGCAGCTTCTTGCCATATATATATAAAAGGACTTCTCCATTAACTCCAGTGGACAGGAGCATTCCACACTTGCAAAGAGAAACCAGCTCCTTCTGCTGAAATGAATGGGAAACCAACATTTGAAAAGAGCACTGTCCTCATCATGTGAGGAAAGCAGCCGGAAGTGCTCAAATAGCGAGACTTCATGCTCATTTGGCAGAAGCTGTTAATGTGCAATGTAGTATATTTGAAATATATTGTGTAAATCCAAGACATAATTATGCACATTTTACAAGCCAAGATCAGCATTTCTTAATCCGACAGGTTGACCCGGTTTAAGGCTACTGAATTACGCCAGGGATGAAGTGTGCATTATTTCACAATCAAGCTGACCCTGCTACCTATTATTCTGGCTTCTTAGTGGTCAGGATCTTGGAGGTCATTTTCCGAGCTAGTGATGTTCTTTTGATATTCAAGCAGAGATCTATATCATAAACTGTGAAAGTTGAGACAAAGATTTTTATCTTGAGGTGTTAAGGAGCCAGACCTCCTTTCTCCCTTAAATTGGCAGTTTGTGACAAGCAGGGAAGGGGAAAATTCTGAAGCTAACCGGGTCTCATTTCACAAATCCTTTCCAGTTAGCCTTCCGTCTTGCTCAACAGGCTAACAGAAGATGCAGTGTAACCTAAGGAGGCCTGTTGTCAAACCAATTGTTGACTTCTGCTGGTTTAGGCAGTGAGACCAGAAAGAGTTTAATTGGCTATCATATTGCAGAGCAGGAGAAAGCAGAATGAATCACCTATTGTTTGCAGATTCTATCTTCACAATATGCTTTCCTATGTCTATGAATATGTGCAGGAGGGGAGAAAGCACAGGAAAAAATCTATTCACATAAAAAGAAATGTATTTTCCTTCTTAGATTGACAGGGTTTCCAGATGGGTACTGTGGGTGGGTGCTCCTCATGCATACATTTGTGTGTGGGGGTGAGTGGGTGGTATTGACACAGTGTTGTTTCCATTAGTAGATCATTCTGTATCCCCCCACCCCAAATTTATTATTTTATGGCCTTTTAAAAAAATTGGGGGGGAGTATTGTTTTGTTTTGTTTTCATTTTAACTATTTATTTTGTGTTTCTATCCTCTATTTTCATCTTCTGAATCACCCTGAGATCTTTGGATGAAGAGCAGTTTATAATTTTAATAATAATGGTGGTGGTGGTGATGTTAAAAATATCCCCATACTTTTAAGTGTGCTTTCAAAAGCCTAGTTAAAATATGCTTCAGGTTTTCGTTTAATGATTAAAGTTTTATCTATGTGGGAGACTGGGGGTGAGGGAGAAAGAAATATTTGGAATGGAACCACTGTAGAAAGCAAGTCCACTATCGTCCCCTGGACAGCTACGTCAAGAGTGATGAGAGAGTGAAGCATTCTGGGACATGGTTTCTGTTTCTTATATAAAACACATTCACAGCCTTGTTTATATAAGGTTTTGTATTATTTACCAGGGCATTCCACACTGCATGACAAATGAACATACAGAATGATACATATGCACACAAATGCAATGTGTACCATAGCTTGTATTTTCTCTAAAGCTGCTGTGAATAAAATATCAGTCTTCATGTTTTTTATTACATACTTCCTTGTCCTTTTCCCGTAAAGTAAAAATATATAGAAATCAGGGGGGTGGGGTGTACCAAAGAAGAAGAAATAGCGGTAGCAGTTTTGTGGATAGATATTAACATACTCTGCAGATTCATTTTCTCCTTGAAGTGCTTCCAGCAAAATACTGAGCAGGACCGGTGCTGCTTTGCTTACAAAATCTGACATGATCACAGCCCTTGGCAATTTAGTATTTTTTTGTTGTCGTTACATTTGTTGACGCTCTAAGAATCAAATTAACAAAAAGCAAAATCCAGCCTAAATCTTCAGTGTGATATGGAAGAACACGACTTCACCAAGCTGTCTGATTACACAATGATTTAAATAATAATAAAAAGTTTTAAAATGATCATGCACAGGTTGATACTGCCAATAATTTCCAGATGTAGTTTGAATTGTTCCTTTTCTGATGGTACCTATTCCAGGTTGTTCCTCTATGAAGTGTAATTACTTATTTTGTGTTGTGGTGTAAAGCTGGGGATAAAGAACTTCCAGCTCAGGGTTCCAATGCAGCCCTCCAAGCTTTTCTGTCTACCCCTCAGCCACGTGGTCTTTCCCCAGGCCACACCTCTGCCCAGCCCTGCTTTGCACCCTCCTTGAGTGTTTTTGTTTGGTTTGAATGTGTCACTGACTGGCTAGAGGATAGAGAACAGAGGGTGAGTGTGTGTAATAATAATAATCATCATCATCTATTATTGTAGAAATTAGGCTGCTCTACATTCTTTGTCCCACCCACTTCTCCCTGGTGCAATCCTATGTGTGCCTACCCAGAAATGTATAGGAGAGCAGTTTTACTGTGCAATCCTATGCCTGTCAACTTTGACTTCAGTGTAACTAATTCCCATCTAAGTGTGCAGAGACACTGGGAAGGGTGGAATAAATTCTAATACCCATTGGGTAGATATGTGAGGTTGTTATGTTGGCTAAGGAAGCAGGGGGTTTCAGTTTTCTTTTACTAAAAGTCAGTTTTGCCATTGATTTAAATAGTGGAAGAACTACAATAAGCAACAGACCAGCAGCATTCCTCACTGGTAATAGAACAGTCCAATAAAGGTGTTTCTGCAACCTGCTTGGAACTGGGAAATACAGTAAGACTTTTCAGGCATGACTTATTGGGTTACATTCAGCTTGGTACCTCATGTTAGGCCCTACTGAATTACACAATTTATGGGCATACATTAGTATGGAAGAATGCATTAATTTCCATTCTACCCTGTATTCACTGCATGCAGTACTGTTTCCATTCTGCTGCAGTTTTGCTTCTGTAAAAAAAAAATGATGTTATTCATTTCACTGTCTGCTGTAGTAAAATTTCAATGATATTATCATTACATTATTCCACACCATTCATTTCAATACAAAGGTCATTTATTTAAATGCAAAGGAAGCCCAATTCAAAGTGGGGGTCGGCATCATCCATTAAATATCATTTGCAGAATGAAAACAATATAGGTATGTGAAAGGATGCTAATTATTAATCCTAGAGACCCACATGTAGTGGTTAGCAAACAAAGAAATCAGCTTACCACCTGTATTCAAAACACAGGTCTGGTTTCATTTAGCAGAGTTTTAATTTCAAATTTATGCAGCAGTATAGCATCAATAATATGGGCTAATAAATTTTATTTGATCCTAATTTAGCTGCATGAAGCAACTGACCCTTTTTACACCCCTTCTACAATAAACAGACCAAACACTTAAGTAAGTTTAAAACTTTTACTTACATAATCCAAGGTCTTATTCGTGCATCATTCAATGCCACCAGAATAACTATTGCAGGCGAAATATTCTTGGGTAGCAATCACAGAAAGATGGATTCAGGCATGTGTCTGAAAGGTATCTTGAGGCACATCCACCTCCATGGCTTGCAGAGTGAAAAGAGAGGGAAAGTGAAAAGAACAGGAAAGAGGGGATGTGACCTCACTAAGCCTGCTCTGTGGTCCTTAACCCCTTCATATACTAACTAGCAAAATATGTGTGCTAAACAGTGGGTGCTGATTGTATTTTCTGGATTAATTTCCGTTTCAGACACGGAATGAATAAGTGAACACTGGCAATTTCCACTGTTGCCCCCATTTCCATAGGAATTCTCTGACATCCCCAGACTCACCTCTCAGAAATTTAATCTAGCAGATCAATAGAACAAATATTGCTATTCCACCTAAAGTTAGATAAACTTTCCACCTGTGATTTCATTACCAAAACTAATATGTGGATCCGTAAGACGCACACAGTGCTTTTTCTTTTTTTAAAGGACAACCTATTATCCCACATCTTCATTCATCACTGAGGAATGATTAAAGTAACACCCCTATGGAATTAAAGACAGGGCTCGACTTTATTATCTTCTCATTTTACTGAGATAAATTAGAGAGACATCCATTTAATCAATCAATCAGATTTCCTTTCCCTACAAGTTTCATCCAAAGTAATCTCACTCTTAGCTGAAAGGTAACTCTTACTTAGGAAGATATTAGGGAAAGCATCCCCTCAAATTTACTGAGATATCTTTCTGCCTGTTTTCTTGTTTTTCATTGAAGCGTTGAGAATTAGTTTAGAGCTGGCTGGTAATGCTTTCTGATTCCTGCTCTAACTTTCAGCACATTTCCTCAGCAAGTCATGGAACTTTCAGTGTGATCTGTCTTGTTCTTGAAGCCTTTGCTTCTCGTTCTAATGTCTGAGCAGGGAATGCAAGTCTTATTTGCAAACACCCAGCCTAGCCTTCTGTGACGAGTCACTCATTGTCAGTAGACCATTTACAAAATACAGAGTGAATATAAATCAGCGGTAATCTGGATGTATTCAGAGACATCTGCGAGCATTACAAAAACAGAACGGGAAGCAACGTGAGACTGCATAGTTCAGTCTTGGAGGCTAGTTCCCTGTTGATCTCATGCTATCCCCTGTAGCATGAGAATCTAAAGATGTGGTTGAATGATTTTTATTTTATTTTTAAAATCTGACTAGATATATGAACTTCGCATTCTATCTCCCAGTGGCTTAACTGAGAAGAGAGTACGCTTACTCAACATCTTGTAACTTTCTGAAGTTCTTACTGATTTCTTTCCTCTCCCTCCCTTTTATTTTTAGATTGTGTTTTATCGAACACCGTTTTTTTTCCTGGTCTTGCTGAAACACTGTTAAAGGTTAATAACCCATAGTGTTTCCATGCACTTTCTCACCCTACTGTTTCCGAAATGGGAGTTTGCTGACCATGTCGTTATGTTTTTCCTCGTTTGCATTTTTATGTGCATGACTATATCTCAAACTCAGAGGCAGCACTGTTGCTGTGACAGTGAATCATAGTGACGGAGAGTGTGGGTTTTGATCCACCAACACACACAAATCTGTATCTTGCCAAATAACTTACTAGATAGTATTATTGGGTCTGTGGCTTTTATAGGACTGAGTGTTGGATGGATTAATAACAAAATTGATGTGATACACTTTGAATGGCCAAACCTATTGCAAATGCAAAGTATTATTCTGTAACGCAACTGGGGTTGGGGGCAACTGAAATGACAGGGGGCTAACAAATTCTGCCCAAAGAACTGCTGACAGTGTAACCTAAATGGTCTAATGATCTGACTTGGTATAAGGCAGCTTCCTGTTTGTTTTCAGGAGTGATTCAGTTTAAGTTATAAAGCTGTGTATGATTTTAGGCCAGCATATTTTAAAGGTCACCTCCACTGAGGCGATTGAGACCACCATTTTCATTCCAGTGTTTCAGCTATGAGGAAAGGGCACTTACCATAGGACGCACCCAGTTTTTGGAGGAGGAAAACAAGAAAAAAATATTCTGAATCCCAGAAGCCAGAACAGCAAGAGGGATCTGGCTTCTGGGATAGCCCCTTGCTGTCCTGGCTTATGGGATAGCCGCGCACAGCCTCTCCCGGGCAGCGGGATGAAGGCAGGAGCCAGGACAGCAAGCGGGATTGCTGTGCGGCGATCCCGCTTGCTGTCCTATCTTATGGGATAGCTGCGCGCAGCTTCTGCTGGTCAGGAGATGAAGGTTCCCCCTGCCTGGAAGAGGCTGCACATGGCTAAGGCCAAAGGCTCCCCCAAGAGCCGTGCTCCCTTTAAAGAGTGCGCGGAGCGTGTGTGCTCTTGGGGGCTTTTCCCTGAGGAGCACTGAGCAGAGCCTCGCACCTGCATTCGCTCTATAAGACGCACACACATTTCCCCTTACTTTTTAGGAGGGGGAAAGTGTGTCTTATAGAGCAAAAAATACAGTGCCTTCAGAAGCCTGATTTACCAAGGAAGCTGTTTGATAGGATTTCAGGAAATACTCTCCCCCCACAATGGTTAAGCCAATGCCAAGTTTTGAAACATATATTATGTTGCATATGTGTGTGTTTTACATGATTTGTATTAACTATATACATTCACACAGAGACCTGTTTGGGTAGCTGGTAGACCAGATCTTTGTTTTTAACAGCTGCACTCTGAAAGTGACATTTCAGAAGCTTTCAAATGTGCTGTGAACGTTATGTCTTGCATGCTCAAGCACTGAAATGGAAGATCTGCCAAAGATCCACAACATGCCCCCAGGCAATGCCTCCAAAAGGAAATGCAGAAGAAGAGGATACAACTTTGCTGTCTAGCACATAGCACCTATTTGCCAGCTGTGGATGTTTAGAGTGTAAAGAGGGGAAGTCAGATCTGTGTTGTCCCTGTGTTTAACCTCACTGACCAGCAGGAAAATAAAACCACCTGGAACTGACTTAAGTGACTTTTTCCTGCTGGTAGTTGCCTAGTTGTCTCAGCCTATTATTTCACACTGCTAATGTTGCTTTACAAGATGCTCAGTGTGTGACAGATGGCATGCCCCAAGGGCTTCCACATGCTACCTAAAACCTGATTGTCCTATATCATGCATTTACTAGGACTGTACTTCTCTGTGCCTTCAAACTCACTTTCAGATGTATAAAAAGAGCCTTTCCCTTGCTGAGAACTAGAGCTACCTTTATTCATTTATTTACTTATAAAAATATTTATATACCACTGTTCATTAAGAAAAAACCAGAGCAGTTTACAAGTATAAAAAATAAAACCATATAATAAAAAACATAACATTTAAAATCTAATAACCACTTATTTATTTGTAAAAATATGTATGTACCGCTATTCATAAAGAAATATCAGGGCAGTTTACAACAGTAAAATATCAAACCATACACTGTGTGTGTGTGTGTTGTGTGTACACACCCCTAGATCAGGACTTTCTTGCACATGCCTAATTTTGGATTGTAAATTTTGATATAAAGCATTATTTTTTTATTTGTCTTTTTCCAGCAAAGTGTTTTCAAACTTGAACCGCTGCACCACCATGGACATTTGCTGCCTTGCTGTAAAAACCAGCAAGGAGGAACCTAGTGAGCTAGTAATAATAAGTTGGTGGTGGGCCATTTCCATGGATTTTCCTGGTTTCTAAATAAAACACTGCCTTCCAAATGAGCTATTCCTTCCTTTTCGTACAAGAATGGCAGGTCTTCCCAAGAGATATGATTCTAGAATATGCAGCTGGAAACGTTGCTGGATGTAAGGTCACCTATTGAAAAATATCAAGTGGGATACCATCGCTCCACCACCCTAAAGAGAAAGCTGGTACTGTCCCAGTTCATGTTGCTAAGCCATGACTCAATTGCTTTTGCTGATTTGATTGAAGATGCTGCTGCTTTCCTCCTAGGGACTGGTCTTGTTACTTTAGCCACAACTGCAGCTAACAATCTTTGATTAGTCTTCAGCTGGCACTGTCCAAGTTCTTGCTGCCAATTCATAACGCAATTGCTCTTGCTGGTTGGAGATGCTCCTACTTTCTTCACGATGACTATTTTTTGTCACTTTCCCTGTTGCTCTGGATGCAGAGTATTTGGCTTCTGGCCATAGCTGTCAACTTACAGATTTGAAAATAAGGGACCAGAAGCCTCAAAAATAAGGGATCAGCTGCCAAAATAAGGGATTTTCCAAGCACAGGTATGTTCAAATTCTGAGCCCCTCCAAGCCAAAGGCTGAAAGTCCAGCCAGCAGCCAAATGAAGCCTCAAGCAGTGGTTCCCTCAGTGCAGCAACCTGGCAAAGGGGATGTAGCAAGGAAAACCACCATCATCTCTCCACTGGGAAGCGCTGAGCAAAGGCGAGTCCCCAGGCAATGCGGCCGATTTGATTGGCACAAGGCATGCAAGCTCCACCCCCCAGTCGTTCTTAGACTCCTTATTGGGTGAGCAAAGCAGCCAAGCAACACAGTTGGAGCCTCCCTCCTCCCTCGCCGGCAGGGAGGGAGGGAGAGGAGCTGCTTCCTTTGAAACCCTGGAAATTTAAGGGACATCATCAATAAGGGACAGCAGCGGGACACAGCGCTGGGATAAGGGACTTTCCCACCAAATAAGGGATGGTTGACAGCTATGCTTCTGGCCATGTCTCTTTCCTCAACCTCTGTATTCATCACAAACTGTGAACAAACCATGTATCAGGGTTACTGACCCTTTTAGGCTCAAGGACACATTTGGATTCTTGAGGTACAGGCACCACCCCTTGGGGTCACATCCTGCCCCCTCTCCTGGATCAGCCCCTATAGTGTGAGAGAAGGAACACCCTTCCTTTTCCAAGGGATCTGTGTAAAGGTCAGATCCAGTAGAATTAACATGAGCCTTGGAAAGCACATAGAGCTGAATGAAGTGGAAAAGATTGTCACTCTTCTAACTTCCTGCTTCAGCTCCAGTCACCTTTTTCTCTCATGAAAAGTGCAAACAGTCACCACCTCATGACCAAGGAGGCAGTGACAGGGAGATGCTGAGAGGCTTTGAGAGTGCCAGCGGAAGACCTCAAGGGTGGCATGATGTTCAGGGGATCAACAATGGCGGCCTACTGATCAGGAATGCAACAGCTTTAGATGACTTATTACAGGGGGGAGCCTGCAGCCAACATTCTGACCCCTCTGGATCTATGCATGCATTCTCTCTTAGTTATCATCTGAAATGAGTTACACTGTACAAGGGATGAAGCCATGGACCCACATGAAGTCACAACACCTTGCCATTTGTTTTCTTGGTGTCTGCCTGTTGATGCAGCGAGGCAGGTAAAGCCATTTTCACCGGAGCAATTTTTCAGATAGGTATTTGTATTATTAATTGTGTTGCAAAATAAGCACATCAAAATGACCTTGGGAAGCCAAGGAGACAAATTAAAAGAGGATTTGAAAACATTTCTCACTCCTTGTTACAGATATTCTATTTGCCTTCATTAATGGCAAACTTGCGGAGAAGATTTATTTTGTGTTATTTTGCTACCTAATCTTTTTCTTCCCTTTCTTTCCTCCCACCTATCCCTTTTATACATGATGTTCAGTCCAAACAAATGATCCCTGGGCACAGAAGCTTAGCGAAAGATGTTTGTCAGGTGAGTTGTCCCTGGCTCTCCCAGCTCCCATTCCATCAAATGATTGCAGCCACAAACCGCTGACAGAAAGAAGGAATTATCCAAATCAACAGAGGCCTCGCAGAGAAAGACTAAACATAAGAATAAAGCTTACAGATGCTTGGAAAATAATCATTAGCAATCAGAGGCTAATAAAGTAGCACTTTAAACAGCAGCTGTTGCCAGGGGAATAGATGACAAATATTAAATTCCCTTCAGCCCACACCTAAGTCACTTAAGCAATTAAGCATATTTCCACTTTTGGAGTTTTCATAGGTACTTATTAGTATTGTGGAAGAGTGTGCTAAGCAACCCACAGGATCTATCAGAGGTCTTTTTGTGTCAATTACTTAGTATTACTGTAAACTGCAGAGCTTCCAGCGATTATTGGAGCATTTTTTTCCCGTCCTTTCTTAGAACTGGAAGTGCATTGATTTATCCTACTTCGTAAAGGGCACGGGTGCATTTCTACCCAAACGACTTATGCAAAAATTGGCTACTCCCCCTGCTCTATGTATAGGCAGCAAAGCTTCTCAAAATGTCACAGAGGTCAAAATGGGATGAGTGACTATCTAAAGAGGAAGGAAGTAAATGAAAATGGTACATGCAGCTGTTGTGTTTCCTTTCCTCGTTCCTCCTCCAGCCTCCTTGATCACCCATGCCATGAAAGAAAATTAGGCATAGCACAGAGGGACACAAGAAGGAAAAGAAAAAGGGAGGGTGACTCTGTCAATTTCGGTTTCACATTTCTCATTTTTTCCAGTATAAAGATCTGTTCTCGACATTTCCACATCCATTGGGGATTTGGGTGCAAATTTCTACTAATACACACATTAGTATGCAATTTTCTGCCTGATATACACATTGCCACAAAGCCATTTGTCTTAATATAATGCTTTTTTGTTTATTTTGACCAACTTGTGCATTTTTATGCATACTTGCTCTTAGCATATGCACTTGTGTACCCATTATTTGGGTCAGAGATCTGGATTGCAAAATTTGGGGAAATGCAAAGTTCTAAAGTTTGCTGTGTTTCAGCCTATGTATTGTTTCAGAAAGTGTAAAATTGACGGGCTCACTTTTAAATGGGGATTGAATGGAATTTATTCACCATTGCTATATAGGAATAAGAGCAGCAGTGGTTTCATTCTACTTCAGTCCCTCACAGCATTTGAAGGTATAGACAACACCGAAGGGGCTGAGAACTGTGTTAAGTTTATATCAAAAAGAATACTCCAAATCGCCTTGCTGTGCCTTGTTGCATTCTGAGCAAATTTACAGTTCTTCAGAGGCAATAGCATTTTGTTATTCTGTTCTCAGCCAAATCATAGTGGAGCACCCACTCAGTCCTGGACCAAGCTATGGTTTCTCGAACATGGAAGATTCCATATGGCCCCATGCTCTGTTTTGTCCTTCCTCTTGTCTTCATTTCTTAAGCCACAGCTTTCTAATCCAGGCATCATGGGAAACAGGGATTTAAAAAAACCAAAAACAGCCAGATGCCAAAGGAAGGAATGACCGCTCCCCACTTAAAACGGGAGGCGCCCTTTGCGGGGACGCGTGCAGCCCTGGATCTGGAGTGGCCCCATCAGCATAGGCTTTGCCTTCCCTCAGGTGGGATACCTGGAAGTCCCCGCCTACCCCAGTGAGTTGTCCAATCCCACCTGGGGGAAGCGTTGCCAGGGAAACCAGGCCAGGTAGGGGGAGGGATTACCTGCCCACACAATAGAGGGTGGATCTTACCTGGTAATCCTCACTTGGCTCCAGAGCTTCTCCCACCCTACCCACCCTCAGTTAATGTCTTCTTTTGCAGGTTAACTTTTCTTCATAGGTTTTGCAGGTTAACCTTTCTCCACAGGTATGCGGGTGCTGCTACCATAAGGTCGCTGTTAAAGGGCCGGAAAGGAATTTCCCTGCATTGGCAGGTTTCGCCTTTCCCGTAGCAAAACGTCACAACTTTGGCGGTATCAGGCCTTGGGCGGAATCCTTTAGTCCATCTTCCTCTTTGTGGCGGCGATACCAGGGTTCCCCGTTAAAGGGGTTTCTGAAGGGAGGCTTTGACCGTACGCCGAAAGGTCGTCATTGCTCTCCCCTGCGGCGGCGGCGTAACGGGGGCGGCTATCTCTGCTTGAACATATGTTCTCCAGAGCCGGCCCATCCCCCCCCCACACACACTGGATAACCCTGATGCTCCCTAGGTCCCCGGCTGGGGACTGGGGAGGGAGAACGCCCAATGCCTGAGCCAAGGTCTACCCACATTTGAAATTTAATAAAGTTGTGGCCAATTTAATCCCATAGCACGTTGTCTAGAGTCGTTATTCCACATGACGGGGGGGACGGACCACTAGGGATCTGGGGACTCCACCTGTCCACGCAAAAGAAAGTGTGAGAAGGGATTATATGGACATATATGGACATAAGACTTATTCCATGGTTTATTGAACTAGCATTGTTTTGTCTGAACTGGGCCTGTGAGATACAGTGGTACCTCAGGTTAAGTACTTAATTCGTTTCTGAGGTCCATACTTAACCTGAAATTGTTTTTAACCTGAAGCACCACTTTAGCTAATGGGGCCTCCTGCTGCTGCCGCGCTGCCGGAGCCCGATTTCTGTTCTCATCCTGAAGCAAAGTTCTTAACCTGAAGCACTATTTCTGGGTTAGTGGAGTCTGTAACCTGAAGCGTATGTAAACTGAAGCGTATGTAACCTGAGGTAACACTGTACCTTACGAATCCCACACACTGTATCTCTATGCAGAAAGGGACATATAACAAATAAATCTGTTTTGAATGTTAAGAAGAAGAAGAAGAGTTTGGATTTGATATCCCGCCTTTCACTCCCTTTAAGGAGTCTCAAAGAGGCTAATATTCTCCTTTCCCTTCCTCCCCCACAACAAACACTCTGTGAGGTGAGTGGGGCTGAGAGACTTCAAAGAAGTGTGACTGGCCCAAGGTCACCCAGCAGCTGCATGTGGAGGAGCGGAGATGCGAACCCGGTTTCCCAGATTACGAGACTACCGCTCTTAACCACTACACCACACTGGCTCCCAGTTAAGTTAAGACTCAGTTAAGTTAAGACTCAGCATTGAAATTTGTCAGGCAGTTATGAAGAAGATGCCTCTCAACATGTCCAGAACGTTATCTACATCTTGTTATCAGGATCAGGTTCCTTGTTGGAGAATAGCTCAAACTACTCTTAATCTCAATTGAAAATTAACCATTGCCTCCACCTGAGCAATGTAATTGCTGCCTAGAGTCCAAGTTGATATCAGATCCTTCAGCTTACACTGCTGTCACCTTAAAAAAAAAAAAAATCACCAGCCTTTGTTCACCCATCTAGAACCAGCCTATAGAGAAATAATAGATGAAATCTGAAGAAAGTCATACTTCGTCCTACTCTCCAACCCCCTGCCATTTCTTACATATAATACTTTTGTTGCTTGCTTTGTTTGTTTGTATGTTACCATTGTACTAAAATCATTGCTGGCTGGAGTTTTAAGAATTTCCTTTAATTATCCTAAATCCTTTTTTTGAAAAAATACTGACACTTTTTGTTCCTGACAGATGTTGACAGATCTGTACACAATACAAGATTAATACTAGTTATTATGCATGGTTGGGATTTTAGACTTTCCAAAATGAGCACTTTCTGACACTGTGAGCATGGATGGGGGGAAGAAAGGTAAAAGCAAACAATAAAGGTTCTAAAAACAGTCTCCTTTCATGTCTCTCTTTCAACTTAAGAATATTTAGCACAATATGAGCACCGCCTGCTGTTTGGGGACTATCCAGCTTTATACCTATGGAAATTAAAAAGCTAAACAAAGCAGGCTTAATATACCACAAATCAATTCAGGTAATAGAACCAAACTGGTCAACAGTGTATGAAAAGAAAGTACATCCCCATCAAATTGCCTGCGCTGGTTTTCCTCTGTGAATTGCCCTTTTGTGGATTTGTGCACTGACCAGGAAAGGGATACAACTGCAAATGATCTTTTCATGTCCTTTTAAAATGATAAAAATAAGATAGTCTCCAGGTGGTCTTTTTTCATAAATCTCTTTTAAGCTTCGGGGCTACCCTGTGTGGCATTCTGACAGGCCGACAATAAAGAAGTGCTTATGATGGTCTGGAAGGGGGTTGTTCTAAAGCTTCCCCCTACTGTTAAGCAGTAAATCGGGGACTGACAGGATTCCTCACCTGCCACCTCCTGCCAGGGTGACATTAAATCTACACTATATACTCTAATCTCCTTCTAACCACTAGAATCAGGAATATGGGGGAAAGTTAGATTGAGATATCTGGATTCCAAGGTGTTTTGGTAATGGTAAAATCTGCCCGTCCTATGGCAACGTTCCAATATAAATGTGCTGGGGAAGTAAATAAAAGTTAAAACTCTTCTGAAGGATTTTGTATGTCTCTGCAGTCTTATCGCTCTCATTTATTTATATTATAATAATATATAATAAGATAACAAGTCTCCTGAATGGGTCACTTAACCCTAGTTTACCTGAGGAAGCAGATGGACTTTACTTCTAATAGAATAAAAATGAAGGTTCTTTTTTTAAAAAAAAAAAAAAAAAAAGCCCACAGCAATTATGCATGGCTTGTGATCCAAAACAAGACAAGGTATTCCAGCAGGTCATATATATATATATTGGTTTTTCCATTGGTTTTTCTCTAACAATTTTCCATATTTCCCTCCCTCCTCCCCTGGACTTCCCTCAAATGCCCATTTTGTTTTATTTCCATAATACTCACCCTGCGTGTTGTTTCCCAAAATTTTCCCAATACATATAATCTTACTTTTTGTTATATACAATTGTGTTTGTTTATTCAAACTCTGCCAGTGAGTCCAATTCTTTATGTTGTTTCTTCATATATGTGTTTCAAGCAAGTTTAATGGGAAGTGCTTTATGGGGAAAGCATAATAGTGAGAGGCACTGTCAGGCTGAGAGTCAGTCACCATTAACATTCTACATTCTTTTTCATGATCCTTTAGTTTATGTGGAAGCAAGGTGTGCCATTGCGGTCAATGTGGCATCCTCCAGACCCCTACCATGTTGTGACCCAGAAACTACAACAAATCCAGAATGCGGCAGCTAGATTGGTGACTCGGAGTGGCCACTGAGACCATTATAACACCAGTACTGAAAGACCTACATTGGCTCCTAGTACGTTTCCAAGCATAATTCAGTGCTGACCTTTAAAGCCCTAAATGGCCTCGGTTCAGTAAACCTGAAGGAGCATCTCCACCGAGGGCCTTCTGGCAGTTCCCTCACTGTGAGAAGTGAAGTTAGAGGGAACCAGGCAGAGGGCCTTCTCGGTAGTGGCACCCACCCTGTGGAATACCCTCCCATCAGTTGTCAAGGAAATAACCAGGCATATGAAACTTAGTATGTTGGTGCCTGCCTGGTTTCTCATAGGAGGCATTTCCATATAGTTGGGCCCACTACAATTAATACACAGCATCTTATTGACATGAGTTACGCTTCTGGTCTATTGATGGGGGACTACAAATAGTGTTTGCCCAGATGATCTCAGAGAGTGGCTTGGGATACACCAGGCCATTTCCTCCTTTGCCCCTTTAAAGTTTTAATCAGTAATGGATGATGTGATGTTATTTCCTATGAGTCCTCACCCCTGTAGTCCATGGCAGTTAATACTGTTGCCGTGGGGCTGGCCTAGTGATGTCACATCCCATGTTTCCTTACTAAATGCTACAGGGAGAAAAGGGGGAAACAACATTTTCTGCAGTGAACCACATCACATCTGATTTTACTCAGACTAGTATACTTCAGTTTATTACTTGACCAAAGAAAATGGGAGATGCATTTCTGGTCTTTTCAGCAGGTGGGTAAACAACTGACTTCTGCAACTGACTTCTGCAAGAAACATGCAAAAGCACATCATGTGGTGAGGAGAAAGAAGAAAAAGGCAAATTAATAATGATAGATGACTGTTTCCATTTTTATTTGTTTTTGTTTTTGTCAAAGCCAGCATTCAGAGAGCATGATTCAGTTTAGATGACTTTCAGCAAGATATCCCCACTGCTAGAATTAAAGTGAGAAATGGACGCTGACTCTTGGCTTTCCATGGGGTGTCTGGCAGGCTAAGGCACCAACGCTGCTTTAATAAACAGGAAGAACCTTAACGCTTCTCTTGAGTCCTACCAAAGCTGAGGATTTGCAACGATGAAGATGAAAGCACATTAGATCTGTTGTGTTTCTGTGTGATCCTGTCCAAAGCCCTTATAATCTTTTTGTTCCCCACTGAATGAAAAAAGAAAGAAAGAAAGAAAGAAAGAAAGAAAGAAAGAAAGAAAGAAAGAAAGAATCTTTATCCAGAGCCATTTTAACCCAGTCCAAAGAACGCCGTAGAGTTGCAGAACGGCTGCAGCCTTTAATTTGCTTTCGGGTGCAAATCCAATTTGTCAGTTGCGGCTCAATACCTTTCTCCCTAAAATCATCACATACAGTATTCATAGTAGTAAAATGAATGTAGCAGGCATCTTTTCCAGTCTCTTTTTGTGAGGCAGGATCTTGCACATATGTATCTATGAAATTTCCTGCATGTTCCTGTAATTTGATAATCTCTCTCCACCCCTTGTCCCCTTCCTCTGTATATTCTGTGTTGTCAAACATCCGCATTCCAGCTTCAGCTGCTATTGTAGATTGGTTAGTTAGCTAATGCCAGACTTCTTGGTCTGGCCTTCATAATCCCATTAAGTTCTGGAAATATCTTCTTTTTGAAAGCTGGGATGCCTTGCACTCATAGTTCAAGGGCATAAATCACTTAGCTAGAATTTCTACAAGTGCTATTGTAATTTAGCATTGAAGTAAAGACAACAGTTTGTGTAGCCCACCACGTATGGCTTGCAATCCCACCCACCAGTTCCTATGTTGGTGTAAATAAGGGACTGAACTAAAAGATGTGACAGAAATAGTGAGGGTCTGGTTGGGCAAGAAAATATGCTTTTCATTTATTTTGAGTTCCACCTGGGATTTCCTTTACCATTTCATGCGTATAATAAATAGTAGCTGTCAGCTTTGCTGAATTTATTACTTATTCACAAAGGACTTATTTATAACCCTTCTAATTTCATAGTCACTCGTTAGGGATACTAGTCAACCAACTTTCATCCTAAACCCAGTGGAATTAAGAAGACCATTTGTTGCTTTGTTTGTTTTAACTTGTGTGTGTGTGAGAATTTAACATGCTTGCTGTTTTAAAATGCTCTTAGCTACTACAGGAGTTCTTGACTAAGAAATGAGATAGAAATAAGCAATCAAACAAATACTATGATCTAATCAAACTAACACCAGGTTGTACTTTAAAATAGATCATGCAAACTACTTGGAAGTAAACAATGTTGAAATTTAATGGGGCTAGTTCCTGGTATGTGTTTGACAGAAGAATCCTGTTCATGTTTATTGTTTATTTTATTTAAAAATGTTTATCCCAATTCCTGCATATTTCTCCAAAGAGACTGAAGATGGCAAACAAACTAATAGAAATGGAATAAAACAAAATAATCCCTGAAAAACTCCAGTATGCATTCCAACAGATAAATTGACCTCCTGTTTAGCAAATTCAAGCAGCACAAAAGTAGCCCAGAACTGAGCCGGCAGGCAATTTCACAATTAACCAAAAGCCTTTAAATAATAATTTAAAAAGGCTTCATCTTCACCAGCTGCCTGAAGCAAAACAGTGATGGAGCTTGACAGACCTTGCTCAGTAAGATATTCCACAAAGTAGATGTCACAACAGAAAAGACCTCACTCCTGGTTGACACCAGGTTTTCCTCCCCAGTTTAATGGACTTGGAGCAGGGCCCTGCATGACAGCAGTAAGAGCCGTTGTGTTCTGTTGTGCATACACCTTAGCAAGATTGCAATCTGAGACTGGGATACCCCTAGTCATGAATAATATTACCAAAATCAATGTAATCAGTTGCAGACGGTGTGATGAGGTGCCTCTACTTACTTGACCTCCAGTCAGCTGTGTTGCTGCTGCTTACCAAGAGCTAGAGAGGGGTGGACAAGGTGGTGTAAAGGTTGCAAGGATGTTTGCAAATGCACTGGCTGGAGTATCAGCTTGGCTCCACTGGTGGATTTACACCACACCAAACTCATTACTGGTGACCTCTCAGTAAACAGCAACAATGCAACCAGCCAGAGATGAGGTGAGCAATTGCAGCTCACCATACCATCTGCTATGGAATGGAACTGAATGTATTAATGAACCACCATCACTTTGATCCTGACCAAAAAAAAAATGGGCAAACATTTAATCACAGAGACAATAGGAGGTTAAAGATTTGAGCCCTGGCATGCTATAATTTTTATGGAAGCAAATTAGTCAATTGGTGGAGAAAAGATACATTGATTTACCATGCTCTTAGGTTGCATTCCTATTCTTGTATTTGCTGATTGCAAATTCCTTTCTCAGCTCTGCCAGAGAGATGTAAACTTAATGAACTGAAGTGACAGGTTTTTGCATCCTAGGTTAGGCAACCTGACAGCAAAGTTGTGTTTATGTATATGCCTGCAGATTATATATGTGTGTGTGTGCCAGGAAGGCAAATAAAAATTTTGCGGCGCTGCTGGAGGTGCAATCAATAAAATCACAGATATGCTTCTTAATTCAATGAAATCCATAGGGAATTCTTTTTGATGCATGGTGCAGTTTAAAAGGACAAAACAAAATAGCTCCCTAAAAATCTTGCATATATCTCAATTACCATCAGCATTGTGTTCTATTTGAATATGTTTTCAACAAATTGGTTAATAAATAAGGCAATTGGAGTGTGACTAAGAAATATCTCTGCAACCTATCTTGCCTTAAAGCAAGAAAGGAGAGGGGGGTTTTAACCCTAAAACTTCTAAGCTAGGACAGAGAAAATGCTGAACTTACAGAACACACACACACATTGTTGTGAGATACTAAAACACCAAAAATGCATTAAGGCAGATATGCCATATAAAATTGTTGAGGGCTATATTTTTCATTTTCTGAAGCAAAGATGCTTGGCTTGCTTTTTTCAGGTGCAATCTACATGAGGATATACTGTGATCCAGAACACTAATAATTGTAATCTAGGCCAGACTCCTCCTTTTAGTAAGTACTGTCACTGGACAGGAGTCAGCTTTGCCTGCTGAACAATAGCCTGAAGTGGGAGAAGGTGGAGCGACTCCACCTGCAGCTGATCAACCTACAAGGTTACAGAGGGGAAGACACTGATGCGAACCAGCTGGCTTCAGCCTTCTTCAGCAGAGCTTCCAACAGCAGTCAGGTGCTGGTAACAACGCTTATAATTCCTGATATGACTCTGCTGCTTCCTGCTCATCTTGACCCCAAGATCTTTGGATTCCCTGACCCCTGGACCATCTGACCATGTGGATTGCTGTTCATCTGACCCTAGGACCTGATTTTGGATGCTGATTCTGCCTCCAGGCAAGTACACCTCAGGGACTCTTCTGGCTGGCTGGCCTCTCAGTCCACTGAGCTCTGAATGTGGTTGCTCAGCAATGAAACTATGACATGTAGACATCTGGATTTCTTCAGCGCCACACAATTCTATTTTCCATACATTCAGTACATGCACATCTGGGCAGTGGTGGCATCACAGCAGCAGGCTTCAACTTCATTGTGCACATGTTCATTTGCATGTCTGCAATGTATCCACATGCATACACTTACCGTATATTACATAGTACTAATTCATACAATTGGGAGCCCTGACTTTTTAGGGATCCTGATCACATGCATATGTTAAATATGCTACATATATGCCAATCAACACTTGTGCCTGGTGGAATGGAATCTGCCAATCTCCAACCCTAACGTGTGCTCACTGTATGTGTGAGACAGTCATTCAAATGCTTTGTGGTGGTGGTAGCTTGGGTAAAAGTTACTTCTTCATTGCTAAAGTTTTTGTTGATATCCCTTATGATGTCTGCCAAAGTGGTCATAACTTCAAGCTCCTCTTCACTTTTAGAATGCATTTTGCTTGCTTCATCTTATTGTCTACTTCCCTAGAAGCGGTTCAGCAATTTCCAGCAGTAGAAACATTACTTACTCCCAAGGAAACCTCAGTAGGATTGTACTGTAAGTCCCATTGTGTCAAGTGCAGCATACTCAGTAGCAAAACGTTTAGGACTGTTTCCCCCCTGGGTTGTGACTCATGCTATGTATTTGATCTTGGAATTCCCCAGCTGTCTCCCTCTTCCTTTTACACACTCAAGTAGCTGACACAAAGTGATCCTGTTTTTTTCTTCTTCAATGGAACACACATAAAAAAATAATCATCCGTCCACAATTCTGAAAGGAAGGGGCATATGGACGAGAAACACATGAACAGCAGCTGCAGAACAAAATAACAAAATATGAGAGGGCCTGGATAATATAATTTCTTCAGATGTGTTTCTTGATTGGTATCTGCCCTAAATGTTTCAGCTTTCCTTTATGTCTTGTTTACCAGTCCTTTTCACTTCTTCCCTCAATTATACTGCACCATTTTCTGACTGCTTTAAAGTTTTGCCAGTCCCTCTATCAAAGAGCAAGTTGAGAACTTGATCATTTAACTGTAAAATAGCAGAGAGAATGCGCTGGATCCGGAAAAGATGTACACAAGACAAAGCTGGTAGAAGCTGACTTCCCTGTCACCATGGACCGCCGCCGCCTGCTGTCTCTCTTGACGGTTGGGGTCTCTGCTGAAGGGAACAGGCTGTAGTAATTAGGTCTGAGAGAGAAAGGGAGAGCTCACCTGAAGAGGTTGCTTCCCTCCACCCAACTTTCAGAGATCCCTCCTTTTCTCACAGGCTTTGCACCACACTTCACTCAAGTCCCCCAATCCATTAACTGCTTTACACCTGCATTTTCCTGGATCCAGCACCATCTAATGAAGTTTTGTGTGTGTGACAAAGAATACTCACTGATAATCCTGGGAGGTTGGTGGCTGTGGACAGGCACAGCTGCGGCTGTTTGAGCCCTCATTCAGTGAGATGCACATTGGAGAACATCCTCCTCTGGGAGCTGTGTGGGCCCCCAGGAGCATGCACATTTGAATTGGCCAATCACAAGCAGGCTGGGGGGTGAATCCTGGCTGACAGACCTGGGTGTACTAGGCTTCACTCAGACCCATAGCTGTCAACTTTTCCCTTTTCTTGCGAGGAATCCTATTTGGAATGAGGGAATTTCCCTTAAAAAAAGGAAAAAGTTGACAGCTATTCTCAGACCTACTGGCCACCCATATATAGTGGCTTTTTCTTCCAATTTTTAAGTATTGGAATAATTCAAGGGAGCACATGAAAAACTGTAGCGAGAGAGCTGCTTTGCAAAGAACTACTATATGCTTCCTTTCATGGAGAATAAAATAATTATATTAGGTTATATCTCAAAGAAATAAACAATGAGTGTAACGTTCAAAGTCCATGTCCAGCCAGCTTTCATTGTGAGAGGCTCTGAGTGAAGCCGGAAGTTTGTTTCTGTTGGTTCAATTCTGTGTGTCATTCCTGACAGGATAATGACTTCACAGGCATGGCAAAGGCCAGACTCATTTTCTCTCCCTTGGCGGAGAGCTGTGAAGAGACGTTTGAAACAAAAAGTTGCCAAAGAATTCTAATTTGAGAAATCCCACAACAGGTTCAATCGGTTTCTTTTTGTTTTAGTCTAATCTCCAGATACAAGAACTCGGAGCAGGCTTTGTAATAGGGTTAAGATTATGTGCAATATGGTATGCAAATGTTGCTGCTGCAGAGGGCATGGGATAATACCTAATCTGTGCTAATGATTATGTGACTAGAAAAGTACATTAAGCAAATGTTTTGCATGGAAATAATGTCATGGCTTTGCCAATTTACAGATATTAATGGATTATGCTTTGTACTTAGCTAGAAAATCAGACTAAGTACTTCTACATAAACTTTATTAGTGGCCTTTATTTAACAAAAGCCATGGGTCTAGCTTATTTATGTATCACACTTTTTCATGCAGCTATTTGCTTCTTGATCACAATGGGGGAAATGTGTCAGCTCATGGCCAGGCAGTTATGTGCATCTACCACTGTACAGAAGATCGTTTTTTGTTTCCCCATGAAATGCAAATGCAGTATTTGTAGCGGTATTCTAGTTGAGGCAGGTTTACAGCTATCATGGTTTAGTTCTGCCCAGACCTAGAGTCTCCACAGCAAACAGCACTTTAGACTTCACCATTCCAATTATAGGATTATATGTCTCCAAATTAGCTGTCTAGATTCCCCCCCCACCCTTCCAACCTACAGGGGCACAGGGGACAGTGAGTTGGGTGCTTAAGGGCTGCTAGTGAAGTGCCCCGCTACTGGCATGAAACTACATCTTCACGTGATAGTACATGGGAAGAGGGAAGAAGCCCATACCTATGCATTCCTGAATCAGGGTTCAGCTGTGGACCTAGAAGTAGAAGAGCCTCTATCAATTGGGGCTCTCTGCCATGATCCAAATTTCAGTGCAGGCCCAGCCAGGTGTTAAGTTATACTCACTGGTATAATCAGAACAGAGGAAATGGACAATATCTATAAGGTTTCATAGAAACACAGAGTTAGGAAATATCTATTTCACAGGCTCATATGTGTATTAACTCTAATCCTCTCTCATTTACAACCTTTGCTTCCTTTCATAATCTGAGTACAAAAATATAATCTTAGGAAAATAGCTTTCCTCAACCAGTCAAAAGTTCACTTAGACTAGCTTTCTGTTTCCAACAAGAGTTAGCAGCCAGAAGTCTCTCAAATAGAAGACCAGGCCTGAAGGTGATTGCCATTCCCTGGTGTTTGTTCCCAGATCTGTTCATAATCACTGAAAAATCAAATCTATTAAAATGTTCATAAAATTTGAGAAGCCCATGCACTATTTTCTTGTGAGGGGGATAGAATGAACAAGGCTTTCTGACATCCATTTATGTCTCTTGAAGTAGAATCAGAAGATGTTCCCTTTGATGTGATTTTTCTCTCACCTAAACATCATAGTTCGTTCTTCACAGGACAGACTTTCTAGATTCTTGGATATCTTTGTTGCCAACAACCTGAACTGGATATAGCATCCTTTTCGATCTCCTTTGCCCAATTCTGGTGTATATGAAGTTGCAGTCTTACAGATTGATAGTATAAACTTTATAATGCATAGCTTGTCAGTGGAAAACTAAATTCTGTTAATTTTAAGAATACCCAGGGGCTGCTTCTGCCACAGTGAAGGGTGGATTACATGTTAATATTCAAAGGAATTGAAAGGTTTAATTTCCCATTTTTAAGGAACTATTAGTGTTTCCAAGCAACAGGTAAAGTTATCACATCCTTGAAATAGACTATGCAAAGCTTTCTTCTGCTAAGTTACATTATTCTTACTTTATTCTTGTAAGGCCTATTCTCTCTGAAGGGCAGCAGATGGTCATTATCTGAGGCAATGGATTTTCCATATAAGATGTGTACAGCAGCACATGGACAACTAGCCACAGTGCCAAAGCTACAGGATGGCTAGCTGCGGTTTTTTTGCCCTGGGTGAAGCCTCCAGAGACTCCCAGTGTGTGTGTGTGTGTGTGTGTGTGTGTGTGTGTGTGTGCAAATGCCTGAGGGGTGTGTGTGCTAAATTGGGTCTTTGACCCAGGATGAAATAAAGCCTCGTTTTGCCAAATCTTCCCCTAATGCACTACATTTCTATTTGCAGGGGGTATTTTGTTTGAAAGAGCTTTATGAAGTGGCACTACACAGACCCTAACTTGCTCAGAACTAGGCTACAGATGCTGTTCTTTCTCTTTTTTTGTTATTTTTTGTTTTGGAATCAAGCTGTGGTAAGCACTACAATAAATATAAAAATAGCAAATTGGATGCCTTCTGTTGGAGGCGGCACTCCAGAAATAATACATTTTTTAACAATCAAGTGGTGTATAAATTTTATGAATTTTTAAAAATAAATATATAAATACCAATTCCACTGAGAGAGTGTGCAACAAATACAACTGGGGAAAGTAACTCTTTATCAAATAATAGTAGGTTGTTAGCCAGGAAACATGGTTCCCCCAGCAACTTTACTCAAAAGTCTCCATTTTGGCTGGAAGAATAAGAGCCAGCACTGGATTGGTCACAAAGAGGAAAAGGGTTCCATGCGTACCACTAACTGTTCTCTACTGAATGAGCTTTCCCCATCCTCTGTTTAGCAGGTATAGAGCCTCTGAAACCCTACTCTTTCCTGAGTTCCAATATAATGAAATCCCATTGCTCCACTGTGATATTGGCGAAGAGAGTTCTCAGACTCATAGAAGGCAAGATATCATGCAGAAGGCCCTGGGAAAACCCACTACTAGAACACTATCATGAATACATTAGTTTAGAAACCTGCAGCAAAGAGGAATAAGGTCAAGGTTGCCTTGGAAATAATTTCCCCCTAGAACACCACACCACTTGACCTAAATTTCCCCAAGCATTTGTGTTCTGGAAGGGCTTATTCTCTGAACATGGAAAAGCAGTGTACATATATATTTAAACGCACTTGTCCTGAGCAACTGTGGTATCGGGAGATATGTGTCATTCAGAAGAAAAGGCAGTAGTCTGATCAGGGTTAAGTAGTTCTGCACAACTGATGACTCACCAAGCTGAACATAGACCATTAATCATGTATCTCCCCCCCCCCCCGGACCTTGCTGCATCACCTTTTCCGCTGCCCAGTGGCGTAGCGTGGGGGGTGCAGGGGGGGCCGGCCGCACCGGGCGCAACATCTGGGGTTAGGGCAAATCCACGGGTTAGGGGGCGCAAATCCACGGGTTAGGGGGCGCAAATTACTTGCCTTGCCCCGGGTGCTGACAACCCACGCTACGCCACTGCCGCTGCCTGACACTGCAGGTACAACAGTGCTGTCAAGCACCTGGCAGTCGCATGGTCCTAAAGTTAAGAAACACCTTTCTACCTTGCGATCTGATTATTCTGTTCACCTGAAAGATGAGAGGTGGTTAACTTCCTTCCACCTTCTGCTGTTGCCTTTTAAGGCTGTCTTGTAACTCTACATCTTTGGCATTTTATCTTAACACATCACCTCCATGCAATCTATCAAAAAAATGCCAGCCACAAAGCTCCATCTGTCTCCTTCTCCCACTTGCATGCATGTCTCCCCTCCTTTTCGCAAAAGATATTCTATTCATTCCTGCCTTCCACAAGAAATTCCTACATAAAGATTAAAAGGTGACATTGCTGAGCAAATGGTAGATTCAGTTTCTTCTCTCTTTTTTTAATGTCTTGGTAGCTCTTTGTTCCATTTCTAAAGTCAGAGAAGAATCCTGGTCAAAGTAAGGTTTCTGTTTTCT
Source organism: Podarcis erhardii (assembly GCF_964252035.2). Taxonomy (NCBI): domain Eukaryota; kingdom Metazoa; phylum Chordata; class Lepidosauria; order Squamata; family Lacertidae; genus Podarcis; species Podarcis erhardii. Next base: position 45,377,223 of record NC_138507.1, on the reverse strand, counting down.
ATCTTGTATGAAGTGATCCTGAGGTTTATCTTCCTTTCTCCCACGCCCCACGCCATATTCCCAGGCATAAAGTGAGGCAGGACCAAAGCAATACTAAGTTTATCTGTACCCATCATTTCCCTGAATCTGTTATTCATGCCTTCACTTATCTCTCATACTAGGTAGGAAAATGTTTGTTTGGCCTGGACCAAGCTATAAGAAAGCCTCTCTCTGTCTTGCAAACACACAGTCTGATTCCATGCCCACACTCCAACATACATAGTCATCCATTGATATACAATGTGTCTGATATTTTCAAACAGTTTTTATCAGGAATATATTGTTATAGGTCTGTGGGTTCTAAATGCCTGGATATAATAAATGTTAGACTTTAATTAGAAATGGTATGTTAGAAAGGGATGTCAGACCATTGTGTCTTAAGATAGATCTGAGTGTGTATTAGCTTGTGTGTGACACCCACTTCAAAACCCCTGGAATGAGCATGTGCAAAAGCTAATGAAGTCAGGCAGACGACATAAGCTATGTATTAGACCCCGTCTATATTGTTACCATCCATCAGCCTTGGGGGACAATGGAAGAGTGTGCCTTTGAGTGTGAAGTCAAACTAGTAGAAGGTTGCAGTGCCTGCTATGGATGTAGAGACAGAAATGGGAGAGCTGGCGCAGATGAAGGGGTTTGGTTGTGGTGCTGTAGATGCAACTCTATATCCACATGGTTTAAGTGGGAAGTGAGCCATTAAGCCAGGCTTTGTCAACCTCAGCCCTCCAGATGTTTTTGAGACTACAGTTCCCATCATCCCTGACCACTAGTCCTGCTAGCTGGGGATCATGGGAGTTGTAGGCCAAAAACATCTGGAGGGCCAGGTTTGAGGAAGCCTGCATTAAGGCAACAGAAGATTAACAAATCAACACATCACAGGAGTGGAGGCCACTCACTGTGTTACAAATGTCTAAGGCTTAGGGGGAGCAGAAATGCTGCTGCCTTTGGAAGAAGGTGGTGCCACTTGAGATGTGATGCTCAGAACCCCCTCCAAATTAGGCACAGGTTGTATATATGTGTCAATATGCCATACTTTGTAAAGACACCACAGACTCCACTGAGCCTCGTTGTCCTAAAGGGAACACAGACCCTGGCAAGCCTGCCTGGTACCCCTGGGATCTCACACCACTCAGATTGGGATAGCATGTAACAATATGCTACATGTCAAATAAACAGAAGTGTGAACAAAACTACACACAGATACAGCCACAGCTGGATACAGAAGGCTGTTTTTACCACACATTTTACCTACAGTTAGTCCTGATGTGTGTAAGAATTCTTAGCACTTGGCAAGGCAATACAGATAGCTAGGTTACCAAGTGGCTGCATCCATTGCATGTTGACTTGGAATCTGGTAAATGGTTGTCTGAATCCGCCCAGCAATTTCTATAATTGCGATGGCTGGAAAAGTTGCTGCTGTTGAAATCACTGAAATGTCTGCCAGCTGTATCTGTATACAATCCAGTTCACACTTATGTTTCCACATGATCAATAGAGAGTGGCTGAGATGTCTCTTATGGCTATTAGTCACTGCACACAGCTTGAGAAGAGCTAGATGGAAAAGTTGGTTGCAACCTGAGTTTCTTGCGTTCCTTTGTCAGCATTTCATGCTGAAATAAATAGGCTTTGCTGAATGACAAATTAATTGAGAATCAAATTAATGACCCAATCTTTCTCTTTAATTAACGGGAAGGCTTCCAGACCCTCTGGGGAGTTCAAACAAAGCAAAAAATATATAGGTACATCATCTCAGCATATCTCCAAATGTCTTCTGAGATTTTGACAGGTGCATACATGTGAAACCATTACCTCCTCCCTCCCCTGCTTCTCCCCTTAGCTCTGTGATTGCCTGAAGCCTATTTGAAGCTCTCTCCTCATGCCCCAAACATGGCAGAATATTTTCCTCAGAGTAATGATGAAAATTATGTCAGATTTAAAAACCTCAAAGCTGAGAGGGGCTAACACCCTCCCTCCCTCCGCACACACAAAATGCTTGGTTTGGCTGTGCGTGGGAGAAAGGCTTGAGATGGGGGTTGCTGCAAAAGGAAGCAGAAAGTCAAATGAAGGTTAGTGATGGTCACTGAGAAGCTCTCATAGCTGATAGGCAGATAATTGGAGCACATGAGGACTTTAACTTATCAGAGCCCAACAGCCAGAGGAAGGCAAGGGTCCGTGCCAGCAATAGATCTAACACTTGACTGGGTGTGTTAGATACAGTACAATGATCACAGAATTGGGTGCAGTCAGCATTTAACACCCTGCAGCTGTGGAAACAGTAAAATGATCCCAACTTGTCATTGTGAGAAAAAGTAACGTTCCAACAGTCGTTCCTCTTGGCCTCCTTAGAAGAAACAAAACAATGGCCATCCAAGACAGTGCCTTTTGCACTTTGAGAGTACAGTAGGGTGGTTTTAGGTTTTTTTTTTAAAAAAAGGAAAATATACCCATACTTTTTAAGAATATTCCTCAAAGGCCAGTGCTCTACCAAAGCCTAGGCAATTGCATCACAAGAACAATAGGTTCTGGGAAGGCAGAACTTGTGCTAAAAGGCTAAAAATAATTTTGAAAGGCAGAGTTCCATATTTGAGGCTGAGAAAGAAGTCCCCAAGTTCAAGTGCAGTCTTTTCCTCATGTCTCCTCATAGGTAAAACACTAACTTTGGCTGCTTTGATTTCCTTTTACTACATATCTTACCCCTTGCTCACTTCCGCTCACTTTCTACAATAAAACATATTATGTTGTTGTTGCTGCTGCTGCTGCTTTTTGCTTTTTTGAAGCACTCTGGGTTCCACAAGCACCATGATTAGATATATCTTTCTTCTCCTAAATCCCACCTCACAAACCCTGTTTGGACTGAGACTGTAGTGCAAGCGGGCTTCCTCCAATCCATTTTCCCAATGTAAATTCTCTCTCTCTCCCTCTCCCTCTCCCTCTCCCTCTCCCTCTCCTTCTCTCCCTTTCTCCCTCCCCCCCCCCTTCTATTACGCAAGGAAGGGGTAATATAACTGTGATTTTTTGGTCTCTGCAAATTCCTTGCAGAGTTGTTACAGAGATAGTCAAGTAAAGGTAAGAGCATAAGAAGGTGAGCACTGCTGGATCAGACCAGTGGTTCATCTTGTCCCCCATCCAGTTTGCCACAGTGGCCATATGGATGCCACTGAAAGATTCAGGACAAAAGAAACTAGTTATTTACATGGTGCATAATTGAACTATGGGATTCACTCCCTCAAGAAGCAGTGGCAGCCATCAACTCGAATGGCTGTAAAATGCATGGATAAAGTTGGTGGCTATGTTCTAGCTCTACTGTTAGAAGCAGTAAGCCTCTGCATGCCAGTTACTGGGATTCACAACCGAGGAGAGTGCTTTTGAGCTCAGGTCTTGCTATGGAGCTACCTTTAGGTATCTGGTTGACCACTGTGAGAACAGGATGCTGATCTAGATGAGCCATTGTTCTTATACCTCTGGGAGCCCACAAACAGGTCTTGAAGGCAATAGCCCTCTCCTGTTGCTGTTCCCCACCAACTGGTGTTTAGGGTGCCTCATAAATAGTAGCAACAGCCTTTCTCCAGGAGCTCATCTAATAGAGGGTTGCCCCCAGACCCTGTTTACGACGGCTGATTCCCTGCATTTTACACACTTTTAAACCTGTCCTCTCTTTACACAATGGCACCAATCCAAACTCTCCAACCATAGAATTCCCATGAAACCTGCAGTTTCACTCTTACAATAGCCCTTGTTAGATCTGACCGTTTTAATAACACTGTATTACAGGCAGGGATCTGAGCTTTGCCTATGGCCATCCAGTGAGCTCATAGCTGAGGTGAGACTTTATTTGGAGATTTTTCAATTACAAGAAAGTAATAGGGTGACCAACATTTCATTAAACAACATTTCATGAACCAGTCGTTTCAAATATGAAAACCAATTTTCACTTACGTATTCTCTTTTCAGAGTTATCGAATATCAAATTAACAGAAAACATAACATACAATATCTTACAAATTTGTAATGCCGTCCCCAACATTTTTTCAATTCAGTTTATTATTTTTTGTGTTTATCAGTGTCAGTATCACAATATAAATGCATGACTGTGCCCAGCATAAAAATCTAAATACAGGAATTGAATCTTTTTCACGTTCTCCCTTTTGTGAAGTTTGACCCAGGCTCTTCCTGTTGTACAGCTTGTGCACACACTTATCTGTTATGACTCATCAACTCTCATAGGCACTAAGGGGCACAGTGAGCATGATGGGAATGATTCATATTCAATTACAAAAGCATAGTACCAGAACTAACATTTAATCATTCATTTCAAATATAAGAATCAATTTTCATTTACAGGACTCCGAATCAAATGGTCAGGAAGGATCCTTAGTCAGGATCTCCCAAAAGTGTGTTTTATTTGTTTATTTGTAGTAGCTGCCAGAGTGAATGTGGCTGGGAGTAAATCTGAACAAAACCTTCACACAAGAAGATGGTGAGAGTTAACACCTAACTTCAATGCTGCCTTTCTGATTAGAGTCCATTTCCGAAGGTCCTATTTGCCCCTCGGGTGTCATGCTGATTGCAGATCTCCCATGCCACATTTAGAGATACCCTAACACCTGGATGGTTTGGAGTAATTGCAAAGGCCCTGTTCCAGACCCTCCAAGTGTCCCTATTTTCCAGGGACAGTCCTGGATTTACAGAAGCAGTCCCAGATTCTGATTTGATTCTGGAATGTCCCACTTTTCCTTAAGACAGCCCTATTTTCATATGCTGGATAAGATGGTAGGATGTTCCTAGTTTCATTGGAGAGAAATGTTGGAGGGTATGGAGTTATGTGACCCCCCTGAGCCAAGGAGATAAGCAATTATACAGCCTTTAGAAGACATCTGAAGGTGGCCCTGTATAGGGAACTTGTGTGTGTGTGTGTGTGTATACATGTTTTTTTTTTTTAATGTTGTGTTTCTTTATATGATGGAAGCCACCGAGAGTGGCTGCTGGGGCAACCCATTAAAATGGACAGGTATAAACAAGAAAATGGTGATGATGGAATAGGACAACCCTATTTTCATCAGAAAAATGTTAGAGGGTATGCTATTAATGTGTTACTCATGTGTAAAATGATGCTGTGGTTACCTTGGAGGTGGGCTGCACTTTCCCCCCTGCCCCCAGTATTGGGGAAGACATCAAAATATTCCCAAATTAACATGGCAGGAAAAGGCTAGGCTAGAATCTTATTTCTAACATTATGGTTTTGCAGAGGTATATTTCCCCCTCCACAACATGGGGATTCATAATGTCAAGCATATGTTAAGTGTGGCATTCGCCATCCATTACACAGCAGGACTGCACAACTTGTGACTCGCTTTGACAACCACATCCCACCTACTATGAGATGGGTGGCCTATTAGGGCTTCTGTTTTTGCTGCCTGCCTGGAATTGCATAAAAATGAAGGTTGTCAAGCTCCTCGCAGACCACAAGGTAGGTGGGCTGCATTTGGCTTGGCAGGTCACATACAAGTTATGCAGGCCTACTCAATGGGTTCTATTTGGAGCACATTTCCCCCCTGCCAATCTGCTCAGACTTAATACATTTTGTGCAAGGATCAGCAACACACCCTTTCCTGTACTGTTAGGATTAGCTTATGATAGGAATGCATTCTATTTGTTTGCTTTTTATTTTAGAAGTCATAGAACAGAACTAAGTATGATGAGCAATCAGCTGAAGAGATTTCTGAGAATTGTATAAAAGCAAAGAAAAGGCTGGCATTAAGTGGTCCAAGTAATTGGGTAGACTGCTGTTTACTTCCATGGGTTTGGAATTATACACCCTTAGTGAGCAAAAGAAATGATGATTGTAGCACTTCTACAAACAGAGGAGAGCAACTCTAATGTTGCTCTTGATCTAGATTTTGTTGCCCAAGAGACAATGATTGCAGTTCATACACATTTTATATTTTAAAAAGAGCCTTTTCTCCCCTCTTAAATTAGTATTAATGATGCCCTACTTCACCATTAATATTTTGTCTCTCTGCAATAGATATTGAAGTGATGTTTTTCTGTAACTTGAAGAAATATGTTGGAAAATAGGACTGCTTTTATGACTTATTATCAGGCTTCAACTCCTATTTTATTTCTTCAGTTTCTAAATTCCCCTTCACCTGATATTCCAGGGCACTTTACAAACACAATCTTTACATGAAAACAATAAAAATAATACAGAATACTTAAAATTATAACGAAAATATCCTACAAAATACAATCCAGTGAGTGAATCATCAACAACAGTGCCAAACCTTAGTGCATCCATTTTCACCCAAGGCCTGGATGAAATTGTGCATGTGTGTGTGTAGTCAGTGCAGAACTAAAAAATTTAAGTGTTTGGAAAGACTGTAAATTACAGCAAAAATAAGCTGCACTACAGCCAAATTTGGATCAATCCTTGAATATAGAAGTATAGAGTTTGTGAGCAAGCATAGCTACTGTATTTTCTAGTTTAAGATCCTTAACCACTGGTTCCCAACAAGCTTGCTAGCATGGCCTTTGCTTATCAAAGACTTCTCACAGTGTAAGGAAGGTTTTCACTCTGTAGGCCCCTATTGGAGCTGTGGTTTCATATATGATTTGTCTGGACCATGAGGCACCAGCTCTCTTATTCTTTTTTTCCATTCAGAGTGAATTTAACATTCCTTCTAATCAGGAACTCGGGTACTAAGATCTCACTGGCTTGGAACCAAAATGGGACTAAAGACAAATGAGAATCCTTGAGGGACACTGAGGTTTGTAAAGCTAAAAGCACACACACACCATTAAGAAAAGCCTAAAGGTGGCCAAAGCAGCCATAACTCCAAAGGAAATTCCAATGATTAATTAATTAATATACTGCTTATATGTCGAAATGGCTTGTAAGTGGTTTACAACTATACATACATAATTGAAGTGCACAATAACAATTCTGCCAAAGTATTAAAGCTTCCCTAATTAAAATGCACAATAAAAGAAGCCAGTTAAAAAGCATGGCAATTAAAACAGTTAAAAGACAGCTAAATCATTCAGATCAGAAGGTCAGTTCAGGGCAATATTTGCCTTCAAGAGCTGGCAGATTGCCAATACTGATGAGGGTCTTTCATGTTTCAGCAGAGAAGGTATCCCATGACACTAGTCTGCCTTTTGTTACCTCAAGCCAATCATCATGCCATGGCAAAACTAACCAGGTGCTAATAGTGGAGTGCAATGCCCTTGGAGGGGAAGACAGCTTTTGGGTAACTTTTTTCAAAGTTATTCGGGGCTTTTTATGTGAGTTGCAGAAACAGCAGCTAGTGCAGAGATCCCTCAGCACTGGCATGATATACGCCCAATATGGAGCACCACTCATGATTTGGGCTTCAGAGTTCTGCACCTGCTTTAGCCTCCAGATCAGCTGCAAGGGGAGCATGTTCCAATAGTCCAGTGCTAAGGCTACCCACACATGTGTCACAGTGGCCACGTTTTCCCTGTTCAGGAAATGGGCGCTCTTCACCACAGATGCCACTTGAGCCTTCATGGACAAAAACTGTTGAAAGAGCATCCCTAAGCTGTGTACTTGATATTTCAGAGGGAGGGCAACACCATCAAGAACAACACGTCCTAATTTCTTGGACCCGGCAACCACTTTGTCTTAACAGGATTCAACTTCAGTCTGTTTACCCTCGTCCAGGCACTGATTCAGTTTACACAAGACCTCTAGTCACCCAGATTTAATAGAAGAATAGAGCTGAATGTCATCAGCATTCTGATAAAATGCATATGTATCATGCACACCCATACACATATATACTAATATCATTTGATGTGTTGTTTCTTGGGCCAATTTCACTCCGGTAGGAGTCATTAAGCTGTTCTTAATTCAAATTTTTTTTTTTTTTATAAATATTTATTAAGATTTTAAAATATAAATGCACACATAATAAACAATCTTATTTCTGTCATAACAATTTCATCACTTCTTTGGACTCCCTCACGTCTCCCGCTCCCATTTGCATTGTTAAAAAATTTTCCACACAAATTATCAACTTGTTTTCAATCTCATGTCCATTCATTCAAATATAATCTAGCACTTCTTCCCAAAAAATTTTATATTTTCTTTAGTCTCACTTATCATCAAATTTAGATCTAATTTAGTGGTGAGCAGTTTTTTATAATCCAGCATCCTTCTTAAGATTCAACCAAATTACAATGTTTTTGTAAATACATTTTGAATTTCTCCCAGTCTTCCTCCATCTTCTCTTCTCCCAGATCACGGATTCTGCCGGTCATCTCGGCCAGTTGCATATAGTCCATCAGCTGCATCTGCCACTCTTCCAGTGTGGGTAGATCTTGAGTTTTCCAGTTTTTTGCGATAAGAATCCTTGCTGCCGTTGTTGCATACATGAAAAATGTTCGATCCTTCTTTAATTCTTAATTCAAATTTATCCAAGGTGTGAACATATTTGCAAAAGCCTTTCCTCCTGCTGGGGGTGGTCCTACACAGAGCTGTCTTAAGTATATTCGGCACCGGGGTGCAAAGATCTGCCTGGCGCGCCCCCCCCAGGTTGCCCATTGCCAGGCGCACAGGAGGGCGGAGCTGGCTGGCTAGGTCAGCGTCCCGCTGGCTCGGTCACCCCTGAACTTGTGGCGCAGAGCTGCCCACAGCAGAAGAGCCCGCTGAAGCGCCCCAACTGACAGAAGGACTCTTCCCCGGACTTAACTCTCAGGTCCTGAACTCTCAGCCTGGTGCTCCTGAGAACCCGGTGCCTGGGTGCCCTGCACCCCTATTGCCTATAGGTAAGACGGCCCTGGTTCTACATGGGTGATGCCAATGTGGGCATGTACAGAATTGGAGTCTCCTACTTCTGTTCCTCTCCCTTATGGGGACTGTTTGCTTGAGCCCTGATCAGAGCCAGCAGCTCAATTAATTCTGCCTCCATAGTTGGATTATTGGTGATTGGTGCTTAACCACTCAGATTAATTACTTTCCAACAGTGACTGTCTGCTATTAATCAAGTTTCCTCAGGAATGCATGTCATTTGATTCATTCTCAGCCTGACACCATTTGAGTAGGAAAAGAGCTCTCTATGTGTAGCACCATTTGAGTTCCACATAATCTTCTGAAACGTCACATACCTTTACTACAATTGATTGACTTGGCCCCTGCTTGATTACCTGCATTTTGAGTCATAAATATCTCCTTAATCCTGCCTCATTTTCAGGGCTAGCCCACCCACGAGGCAGGCTGAAGCAGCTAAACTCTGTAGGACAGGCACCCTGCCCACTCCTGCTGCCACTGACAGGGTTCCTTTTATAAAACATAGTTGAATATTGGAAAGTTAGATATGGGTGGCCTTGTGGAGGACTAGAACAGGTAACTGGAGTGCCCTGCAAGTCTAAGACAATGGCAGTCAATAAGCAGTGCATAATATAAAAATGCAGATGAACAGTTAAATATGCAAAATGATTACAAAACAGATATATATTATAATTATCATTAAAAACACATAAAGGCTTCATGTCCAAGAAATAAAAAGGTATCCATTAACAAGCCCATCTGCATACCACAAGAAGCTGTGTGTACCATGATGTCAGCAAATGTACAAGTGCCAGGTAGGCAAAGTGCGTCACCTATTTATGCAAGCAGCAATGACAACATTGTCACAGCTGTAGTACTTCATTGCACAAGATGACCAGCAACTCCTGTTGAAACATCCTTCGCATCCTCGTACAAACGGTCAGTGTTCCAACCCCGGTAGGTGTTTACACTATAAGCATTCACGGACTGCTCCGCTGCTAAAGGCTGCTTTCTGTTTTCCATGCCGTCATTTGGCTTGTAACTCTGATGTTAGACCAAGAGAACGATTTGGTAACAGATCGTTAATTGAGCGTGGATTTAAGAAATGGAAAGAGTGCAACATACATTAAACCAGCCATAGCTGGGGGTGGCAACAACGAGGCACAGACATCCTCCGGCAAATTACTTTGCCTCCATGCTGGGAAGAGGAGATGTGTTCCAAATGTTCTCCCAGTTTCTTAGGCACAAATGTTTAGATGAGAGAGAAAGTGAAATTTTATATTTATGAATATCTAAGTGGTTAAATATTTGGTGCACGTAACAATGGCACAGCTGTGGTGCAGTCAACATTCAGCACGCTGCTCTTAACAAACAATTTAACATACGCATAAAAGTGGTTAACTTTGGCTGGCTTTTATGGTGGTTCTTCTTGTTGTTTTTAACATGACACTTTCGAAAGCTCTAGGTGAGCAGTTCCTTTTAATGGGCTTGTGGATATGATTATAGAAGAGGTCATTTTTCCACATAACATATTCTGAAGTCTGTGGGTAAACTCATTATCACTATAAGAAAAGTAAAATCATATTGTATTGTGTTGCAAGTTGAGTCCTTATTACAAGCATCACACACACCCCAACATATTTTTAAGACAGCTGCCACAACCTACACCACTACAATGCTAAAAGAAATACATTGTAAATGGAGAGGAGTAGCTGATTCTGTCAGCACATGAAGAAGAAATAATATTATTGGTAAACATTGTGTTGCAGGTTGCAGATTGGCATATAAAAATCAGGGTGCTGGCTTGCAGTGAGTCATGTGCAAAACTGCTGTATTGTTCCAAAATTAGAACAAGGAAAACAGCTTCTTACTGCCTCTGACTGTTTTTCCACCTCTTCATTTATTATATGTACGTTCAAAAAATATCTAATATTGGACCACTAAGTCTTTAGTAAGTCTTCCTTGGACCTGGGCTGTACTACTTTGCTCTGCATACGGAAGCCAACATTATATGCACAAAGATTTTCTGTACCTAGAAACCTTGGTGTCGTGAGAAAGGTTCTAGCCTAGCCTTCTCCCTGATGCACTCATTTTCTTATGTGCAGAATCTGTTGGATAGTGGAGGGAAACATTTCAACATCTGAAGCAGCATAAGAGCAGGTTTCACCATCCCAGTATGATCCCAAGGCCAAAGGCTATGGCAAAGTGGCAACAAGCCTTGTTCGTTAAAGGTAGCTTCTACAATGAAATGGCGAGTGACATCTAGATTTTAAGAGGATATATCGTTAAGTAGGTCACAAAATACATTTTCAGTTTTGTGCTGCAATGTGTCCATTGTTGTAATGTTTTCATCAGATTGGTTTATTATGTATTTTAATTATGTGTTTCTAATTATTCTGTATTTTAACAAAGTTGCACAGTTGGTTTCTGTGTTTTGTAAGCCCATCAGAAGTCATTTGAGCATTAAGTGGTATAAAAATTCAGAATATATATATTTAAAGTGGGTCTGGATTTTACAGTACAATCTTAGTATCCTTGGAAAACTGGAAAATGAAGAAAAGGCAACAAGACAAGCATATGAATGAAAGCAGAGCAAGATGCATGAGTTTTCTAGCAAAGAGTATATCACTCAATATATAGGAGTATATCACTCAGTATTTTGTTGTTTTTTACATGGTGAGAGAGAGCAAGGCAGGGAAGTGTTTTAGATTTTAGAGCAGTTCAAAATCCATAACCCTATATCCTTTTAAATAAGTGTCTGGTGAAAGGAACCTCTCTTCTGAAACTGTAATATTTCACTGTGGTTTTCACAAGATCAGTGGCTATTGGCTTTGTCCAAAATCTCCTGGAAGCTGGGAGAATAAGAGGTAGAGTAAACATTAAGAACAGGGGTTTTTTTATTAGCCTGCTACTTTACTTTGATGTGAAAACACAAATCTAGCCTTTTCGTGAATCATGTTGGCTTGAGTTGTGAATCCTGTTGGTTTGAATCTGTATCACCGCCCTCGTGTTGCTTGATCCAAATCAGGCCCTCCTCATCTGCCTTTTCCCCAATAAATGTGGCTGAGCTTCTCATAAACCTGCTATCTCAAAGGAAGGTGCCTTATACAAAATGAGACCATTCTGTTTGTTACATTTATATCTCGCCTTTCTTCCAAGGCACAGTTCTTCTATGACTTGTTTAATCCACACAGCAACCCTGTGAAGTAGGTTTGGCTAAGAGGCAGTGTCTGGTCCAAGATCACCCAGTGAACATCATGGCTGGGTGGGGATTGGAATTCTGGCCTCCAGGGGACCTCGTCCAACACTCTAACCACTGCATCACACTCGTCCATCTAGCTCAGCATTGTTCATACCTATTGGCAGTGGCTCTCTGGGATTTCAGATAGAATTTCAGCTCTACCTGGAAATTGAAACTGGGGCCTCCTGCATGGAAAACAGATGCTCTACCACAGAGATACATCTCCCTCAGTCCCTTCCTTCTTGACTCATATTTATTCCCCTTTTATCAGGGACGTACACAGACTGCGATCTCCCCATCACATACAATATAATTTGCAGTCACACATTGGTGTGTGTCAATAAGTGCACATGGCAGAGAACGTGTGGGTGGCCCTGTCCACCCAAGGCACCAGCCATGGCAAATGGTATGTGGGTCCATGAGTGAATATGTGTGTGTGTCAAGGATTGGACTGAAGGGGGCAAAATAGGAGGAGTGGTGGGATTCACCCTACCCCCACCCCGTTCTCCTGATGCTGCATTGATTTACAGCAGGGGTTTGGGGAAGATCACAGCTCAGAGATAGATGAACAGAAAGTTTGGGAAGTGTTAGAAGGAGGAGGGGAGAGCCACACAGGCAGAACAGTCAGCTGACACGCTGTCACTGGAGAGTATTTCTGACCACCCCCTTCTCCCAGAACTCAGCGTTCATTAAGAGTACAGGAACAAAGGACTCAGAGACTAATGGCCACGAGTGGCCATCATAAGGGGAAATGCTGTTGCTGGGGGGGGGGGGGAGCCCAGTTGGAGCAACGCCATTGTTAGGGCTTGCTGCGTTCTTTTGCTTCTCGCTATCATGAATGAATAAACAAGGACTCTACCTTGTTCTCTCTGCTTCTTGCTGTCACTGGGGGAGGAACAGATTTCCCAAAGCCTTGACAGTGTGTAGGATTGAGTGTGTGTGTGAGAGAGAGAAGGAGTGTGTGTGTGTGTGTGAGAGAGAGAGAGAGAGAGAGAGAAGGTGTGTGTGTGTGTGTGAGAGAGAGAGAGAGAGAGAGAGAGAGAGAGAGAGAGAGAGAGAGAAGGTGTGTGAGAGAAAGAATGAGTGACTAAATCACCCTACCTACCAATGGCACCCGTCACAACCATCTTAAAACAAGGTGTGTCATGGGATGCTTTTCGTGGCTGAGATAGCCATTCTACAATTACGTGGATGTCATTTCATATCTCAAGGTGATAATGAATGCAGAACCATAAGCATAGGAAAGAGCAGCTGCTTTTTCCTCTGGGTCCATAATTCCATAATAGAGCACATGCTTGGACTGCAGAAGATCCCAAGTTCAACCCCTGCTATTTCCAATCCTTAAAAGCATCATGTAGCAGCTGATGTAAAGACTATCTCTGTTAGTCATGGCAGACAATGCTGTCCACAGAGATGACCTGATAATAGGCACATTCCTGTAATTCTTTCTCCTCCCAGGACTGGGAGTTTCTGACGTTTCAAAGCAGTACTTATCAGGCAAGAAGCCCTTGTATTATGTTGCTGGCAGCCCTTCCTTTTACGTTCTTGTGATCTGGATTACATTTTTGCATACTGGACCAAGTGGGAGGACCCTCCATTTACCAGGTAATTACACCTGTGATGTTTCCCCGCCAGCATTCCAGTCTATAGTTAGGTGTACATTTGCTGAGAATAGAAAGAAAGCACTTCCTTAAAAAAAGAGAACAAGTTAAAATGAAGAGCAGCTGAAGAAGTATGTATTATCCATCGTTCTTTTGTTATTGTCAGACTGCGAAATCTAGGACAGAAGGTTTTATCTCTGTGCCTCAGTTCCACCAACTGTATATTGCAGGTGGTGACATGTTCTCCTTGGAGATATATCAGGGGTGGTGACATGTGCTCCTTTGATATGCACAGCTGAAAAGCCCAAAATTATGATACACTTATTAGAGCCTTAGAGCTCTCACCATTGCAGTAAAAGAGACCTCTGTTGTGTATTGATTGCATGAAAAGTCAGTTTGTTCTTGATGAAACTTCCAAGCTTTGTGAACAAGCAGATTGATTTATTTATTTTTTGCCCTTAGATTTCTTTGCAGAGGGATTCCCCTACCCATATACCATTCATTTCAAGTGCAACACATAGAGGTTGTTTTTCACTTCATTAGCGTTAATCTCTTTAGGCTTCAACTTTAAAACTGTGTGGGAGGTGCAGCATAAAAAACACTGGTTTCAGTTAGTTATCATTCTCAATATCATTCTCAAAACCTTCTTGTTTTCTCTCCCTGTGGTTTCAGCGTTTCTGTAGCTCCTGTGAATCCAACCCTAGCTGGTAGCAGGAGCAAGCTATGCTCTGACATGAGTACACAGAAACATTTCAGAGAAGTGTGGCATACAAGTCCAGTGTTCATCAGCCTTATGTCCTTAGATGCTATTGGATTGCAAGTACCATCATTCCTAGACTGCTTAGTCAATAGCCAACGTTGATGGGAGTTGTACTCCAACAGAATCTGGGGACCCAAGGTCTATAGCCTCATTATATAGTTTGATTTTGCAAAGAGTTTTAGGTTCTCAGAAACTATGCAAGGAAAAGAAAGACTTGAACTTGGACTTGGGGGCAGAAGTTGAAATCTTAGCTTGATTTATGTTACTAACAAAAGACCAGGAGCAAACTACCAAAGCTATTGTATGTCACAACTGAACCACACATTATGTCCAAACAGGGTTTGATTTGTAAAGCAAAACTGCTGCATCACTCAGTAACTTGGCCAAATCTTCTCCTTTTAACTATCTGTTTCCTGTGCCACTGTCTCCCAGCATCTAATGGTGGAGCTATCCCTGCATAGCACTGTGATGTAGCATTAAAATATAACTATCATAACTAAATCTCTTCACTGCACTGCTTTGCTTAATTTCAACCTTGAATGTATCAACAAGCAGACCTTTAAATATTGCTTGGAATCTTGCCCCAAACCACTGAAATCTGAAATGGCATTCTGGAGGGAAAACATATAGGAAATAGAGAGCCAATGGATGCCTCAAGCCTTGCCGCTTCACTTTCCACAGAGCAGCCAGTCCAAATGCTCTGGGGAGGCTTGAGCCAGAAAACAAAATCTATTTTAAACCTCCATAGCCTGCTTTCAATAAATAATTTTAGTCCATGGTAGAATTTGCGCCATCTGCCATCTGAGAAGCATGAGTTCAAGTGATATTTGATTGTAGATTCATTGGGCAGTTTGATTCATTGGGCAGATTCATTGGGCAGATCAGAGAGCTGTTAACTAGGGGGATTCAATCCTGCATGGTGCTGGTGCGTCCCCTCCAGCCTTTTTTTAAACCCTATTTTAACTTTGTTTTATTGTGTTGATATCCCACCTTTTTCTCTAATGAGCTCAAGGTGGCATGCAATTCCCTTCCAACTCTGCAATTCTATAAATCTATCTGTTTATAATCTATTTAATCCTCACAACAATCTGTGAGGTAGGTTAGGCCGACAGACAGAGACTGGCCAAAGGTCACCCAGTGAGCTTCATCGCTGAGTGGAGATTTGAACCCTTATATCCCAGGTCCTAGTCAAACACTTTATGTTAGTGTTTAAAACTCCCTTTAAAAGCACTTAAACCTACCCCCAAATTGTTTCTGGAATGGATTTAGAGTAGCACAGGGAAGATCTGCTGAATCCATGGGCCACAGGGCAGATGGGAGGCATGCACATTCCTAGCTTTGATGCTGTGAGCCGATGAACAGTGACAAAAATAACTATTTGATACCAACAATGGCTAAAGTGAAGGGGGATACTTACAAGTGCCTGGTGACAAATTCTGTACTGTGTGTTCTGCCAACCTAGTGTAGCTGCAGGCACTAGGCTTTTCATAATTGGGACACCACACTAATGCATTAATGTCTGGAATTATATGGCAGTTATCACATTTTCAATTACATAGCGCATTTGGCAATTAACATTTTGTTAATCATCCAGTTCCCAATTTCATGTTACTTTTGAAAAGAAGTATCTTACCCTCCACCTATGTACAATTACTGTTTATCATCAAGGAATACATAATTAGAGTTGAAGTTTTGCACTTAGAGCAGCTTCTAGTATTTATTCCTCCAGTAGAATTCAATATACTTACTCCCATTCCTTCCTTGTTGTTTTTCTTTTGAGTTTAGCTCAATTTACAACCTGTAATTTCCTGCTCATGCATTGGGCAACATTGTGGCTATAGTCAACAGGTGGTAAGAATGCAGGATTGCTCCTGTCTACCCAGCTGCTGGCCTGACTTCCATATGATAAATGTAATGTGTATGCATAGCCTAGGCCTGGTTATACTCTTTGCACATACACAGCTTTTCTGGATGGGCATTGCATATGGGCCTAGATGAAGATCAGTACTGCGCGTTACAGGGACTTTCAGGAAAAATGAGAAGCCACCTTGAGTTCCTCAAAAATTCGGAGGGGTGCAAGTTTTTAAAATAAATGGCATGCAGGTCCTATCTTGAGTTATGGTAGTCTGAACAAGATAATTGACCTTCATTGGTAGCCCTGGGGAAGTTTTTCCATCCTGATCTTAGTTACCACATGTAAAATGGGTCTCTGAGTAGCATACATCTCATGATTGTGAAGAACAGAATAATAAAATGTGAGTCATTTCATGTACTAAAAATATAGTGCCACTTTCTGACTGAAAATGTAATTAAGAGAAATAATTCTGGTTTATGTCCTTTTCTAAAGCAGGCAGCAAAAGGCTTAGATGGAACATTCTATAACAATAGAAGCATCTAGGTCTTACTCTGAGCGTCAACCAAATGTATTTTTGAAGGAAACGTGGAACATGGCTTATCCATGAGATCTTAGATGATGAGAGGGTTCATACTAGAAGAGGCCCAGTGGCGTAGCGTGGGTTGTCAGCACCCGGGGCAAGGCAAGTAATTTGCGCCCCCTAACCCATGGATTTGCGCTCCCTAACCTGTGGATTTGTGCACCCTAACCCTAACCCCCAGATGTTGCGCCCGGTGCGGCCGGCCCCCCCTGCACCCCCCACGCTACGCCACTGGAGAGGCCTACCCTCAGATATGCTGTGTCTAGACTATATAAGGCTTCAGAAGTCATAAGCAGTTATGCTGCTAATGTATTCCAACACCTAGCTTGACATCTACTTGTGGTAAATGGTACTGGACTTGCCATCAATGAAGTCTCCATTACTGTAGGAGAATGAAAAAGTCAGATGGAATGAAATCATCTGAGAACTTTTTATTCTGATTCAGAGAGCAGTTGACATGCAGCTGCCTTTCCTGCAGGCAAACTTCAACATTCATTCTTTTCCAGCAGAACTGTCATCTCGTAGTTTCTGCTAATATAGAACCACATCGCACAGTACAGTTACTCATGTCAAACCAGAAAAGTATTTCATCATCAGTTAGGTCATTTAATTAACTGTGGCATACTTATGCCAAAGTTTTCAATGGATATTAAAGAAATATGACTATATGATATGTGTGTCTAAACTCTCCTGGATTGTAATACTATACATTTCAAAAACAGAACAAGATCTGCATGCCCACCTGTCTCTTCATCTGAAATTGCAGTTATTTGAAAGCGTGGCAATGTGTTTGGTGGTCCTGAGCAAATTACCTGACCACTTCACAGGAGGAAGGGACCAAAAAGGGAGAGCAATAGGATACTGCAAGGTGGCAGAAGAAGCTGAAAGACGGCAAGTGTTGCACAATGCAGTCTATGCACATTCAGAATGACTAGCAGCTGACACACAGGCTGATGATATCATTGGGCACCAAGGGCCACACACTAGCACACTCAGTACCAATTAAGACCTGGTGTAGATATGTACATTCATCACTTAACCACTGCAGCATTTAGCAGTAACAGCATATGAGAATGAACCATCACACACACAACGGGGCAAACAGAACATTCGTATCCTATGATACAGTTGTCCAAAAGAGTCAGTTGCACATACTGGCTTCCAGTCATCAAGGGTTTAGTTCATACATACATGTCCATCACTTTAGTATCCAGTGGTAATTGCAATGTGTGAATGTGTAATTACAGATATAACATCCCAAAGATGAGACTTTCATATCAGTTCAACGAAGAGGGTTTACCTGTTTAGCTAATAGCAATTAACAATCCTTAACCATGTCTACTCAAAATTCAATGCTGCTTTCTTCCAGGTAATTGGTGTTAGGACTGCAGCCTTAATTAATTAAATGTGGTAAAATCTAATGATGAACATGATTCTATGTACATTTGAACCAGCCATCCCTTTGAAAACAATGGACTGGGATCTAACCAGAGGCCTTGTTAAAACCACAACTTATTTTATACAGTGGTACCTTGGGTTACAGGCGCTGCAGGTTACAGACTCCACTAACCCAGAAATAATACCTCAGGTTAAGAACTTTACTTCAGGATGAGAACAGAAATTGCTTGGCAGCGTGGCAGCAGCGGGAGGCCCCATTAGCTGAAGTGGTACCTCAGGTTAAGAACAGTTTCAGGTTAAGAACAGACCTCCAGAACGAATTAAGTTCTTAACCCGAGATATCACTGTACATGTATTTATTTCTTAGGTTTCTTACCTGCCCATGTGAGTCACTATAAGAAAAACACTGGGGCCTAATTTGATCAGTTGGATGTCTGGCATCTGGTGGGCAGGGCTTTTGTGTTATGCTCTGGAATCAGCCCCTCCCTTCAGGTGTTCAGTTAAGTTAGAGAGACCAACTGTCATTCTTGCCTCATGTTGTTTTAGTTTCTCTCAGACATTACTGTATGTTACTGTGTTACATTACAGTTTTCTTTATTTTTAAAGCTCTGTTTGACATATACGTGAGCCACTTACTTTGCTGAAAGAAACAAAACTCTGCTGAAGAATGGTAGAATATTCTAAACTGGGTGAGTAAGGAGATATTCCCAAGAGGATCGATTTTTTAAAAATCATCCCACCCTCCACAATAGTTACAACAATAACATGTACAACTGAAGAAGAAAAGACCACCACACAAACAGTCAATAAAACCCCTGAAGATGTAAAAACAATCAAAAGCCATTTTATATGTAAAACAATTCTATCTTTTTAAAACCTTGTTTTGGGGGATTTTGCCCAGCACCACCTCTTTAATAAAACAGATTTACTTGACACACATCCCTTCAAGATTGATGCCAAACTTCTACCTACATACCTTTATCCCCAAATCCCCAAATGAAAGTAGACCCCCAAATGGAAGTTGATCTACGAATCAACCCTGCCTCCTTGCCTGCCGGGTGCCTGAAAAATCCCAAAGCAAGTTGCAGTGTATTCAGTCTATTCTGTTAAAATTGCTTGATACAGAAGAATCTGTAAAGAAAAGCTATCTCGTTGAAGCAAGTGAACATGTGTGGAAGTGATTCTGCCTGCTAAGGTATCTTGCCATTTCAAGATTAATTTTGCAGTCCACGCTTGGTTGTCTAGTTAGTGAAGAAAGCTGTAGATATCCTGTACAATCCATCAGGATAGTAGAAATAAACTGTCACTACCAATCTAGGATGTGAATATGTTTATGTATGAGCTGTTCTGCTGAAACCAAAAGGAGCAGAGACCTAGAGAGTGATGGAAAAAACAGGGTATTTGATATGTTATATGTTAAACAGAAGCTAATAGAAAACATGGGAGGGAGACATTTTGAATCACTTTTCAATTACAAAGAGGTTAAGCTTATTATCAAGAAGTTTGGGTCGTATGTTTTACCTACGGTGAAAAAATAATACAATTGGCTATGGGTGGCATCTGAATTTGAAATGTGTATGTAATGCATCTCATTGTTTTAAATTAAGCAACCCATTACAAGCAAAAGTATCATCCAATATGTGACACAATGCTTGTTCTGCTTTTGCAGAGATAGCCATATTGCATATGTAGTTCTTAGATATACCGACATGCATATGATTTCATGTACTGGAATAAAAAAAAGATTTTCCAAGCAGTACTCTAACGGGGAAGAGTAAATCATGTTTTAAAAACACCTGAACATCTCCTATATCATGCTCACTCAGAAGTGAGGCTGGAGGGGGTATCTAACACTGTCTACTCAGCATCACTATCATGTCTGATTACTAAACAGGTAAGTCAATAAAGCTACTTGAAATTTCAAGCCAATCCACAGTTTAGGATTCGTTTATATTTGACTGTGTTTCTTTCATTTAAGTGAGCATTCTCAAATGGGGTAACTGTCCACCTCACAGGAAGTGATACAACCAGCTATGAATCAGGTACTTTGTGCTATGACTAATGAGAGTGAATTCAGGGCTAGTTCTGAAAGGCTTACCCTCTGAGTGGGAAGAGTATTTGCAGAAGCAGAGAGCCTACATTGCTGCAACACATGGGAATGTGGATAGGTGAAGCCAGCAAAATGCAGATGCACAAATGGGAACACTGGATTGGCTCTACAGGTGTGTTTGCACCACACTGACCTCACCATGACCTCATCCTCTCCTCACTTTTCTGGACATGAGAGTTTCAAGAGGCTCAGTAGATCCAAAGTCATGCAGGCAGGATAACCCACCTGTGAAGGCTAGTGAGCTGTAGCCCCAGGATTTCCCTTTGAGTTGGTAGAGTAGCCAAACTTCATGAAATGGCTGGGAAAGCAAGAAGCTAGGGAATCAGGGACATTGTTTCAGAAGAGTAAGAGAAAGCCAGCATGGTGTAGTGGTTAGAGTGCTGCACTAGGACATGGAAGACCAGGGTTCAAATCCCCACTCAGCTATGGAGCTCACTGGGATGACCTTGGCCCAGTTACTGTCTCCCAGCCTAACCTACCTCACAGGGCTGTTGTGAGGGTCAACTAACGAAGGGGAGAACCAACTTGAACTCCTTGAAGGAAAGGTGGACTATGAAATAAATCATCTATCCTTCTGTGCTTCAGATCATAAGTGATTATTCAACAGGAGCGTTGAAATTTGGCTACCTTTTTGTAGCCTTTCTGAGAACTATATCCATGCCACTTATATGGTGCCGTCATTCAACAGAACTGCATATCCTACATGAACTCAGAAGTAGTTAATGCATTCTGTGTGCTTAGTCCCAAGTAAGTGTACATAGTTGCTTTAATAGAGTAGACTTTGAAGAGGAACGCATTTCCTTTTCTGTTGGAGCTTCAGACCCATCCATTACCTTCCCCCATCTCTATAGGGCTGCAAAACCAGAAGAGTCACAGCATGCTCCAAGGCTGAACTCCCCTGCCCAAGGCATAAATGGAATACATTAAAAACAGTATGCAACCCCAACAGAAAGAGACAGGAAATTATCAGCAGGATGAAGCCTTGTTTCCATAGAACAGAATGAGCACTGGTGCAGTACCGCATCTGAGTTGCGTTCAGAAGGGTCCTGAGGGAGGTGGGGAGTAGATAAGGATTGTGATTCACATGGTGCTTCCAGAAAACTCATTTATTGAGTATTCATTCCAATTTGTTTCTGGGGAGATTAGATGATTTTAGCTGTTTAAACAGCATTCATTCTGAGTTGTTTGTGGGTTAATTGATGTTGCATCATAGCAAGCGTCATTCCACACTTTCCAGCATATTTCTCCATTCTTTTCCTTATCGCAAAAAGTTGTGATCTTTTGGGGGAGTGGAGAAGTGGGTTTGTTGCACAAGAACTCCCAATTACCTATAATTCTGGGACCTAAATTTGTCGGCATGTGATTTACTCCTACATGAAAATAGCAACAGTCTGGAAGCACCAGTAGACTAATGCACACTATAGATCCAGAATCATTTCAAAGGAGGCGGTATAAGTTGCAAGGATGCTATCTCCAGAAAGACTGCCAAAGGGCAATTTCTAGAATTTAGTGCTTTGCCTAAAAGCAATATAGAGCTCCACACAAAAAAGGTTGAAATACAGATGGTGACACTTGATAAAGCAACCATGCCAGAGAATTCTCTTGTCAGCTGGGTATTGAAAAAGGGAGCAACTCTCACCACTCCTTCCTGATGATGTTAAGCAACTCTTGAATCAATATGATGCAGCCATTATTTATTGATTTCCTTTTTTTGTCCTTCTTCCTTGTCTGTCAGAATAGTGACAGTCCAAAAACAGATCCTATGCACTAAGACAGAGTAAAGCAAGTGCTGCATTAGCTCATTTATACACACTCTGTCGAAAGACAGAGATGATGGCCATCTGTGAATGTTGTATTTACATCTTATGAAAATGGTATTGCTTTCTGGGAGAGAAGGAAAAGAGGGAAGGGCAAATCTGACACTTTTGGGTTCTCTCGGTTTCTCATTTTTCCAGTCATAAGTTCGCTTCTCCATATCAGGTTGCAATTAAACAAGAAAGTTTTCAGGAAAATTCATCAGCATTTTAGTAGGGATTCTACCTAATGTATACATTGTTATATGCAATTTTGCCCAGCACACTTTTTTTTTTTGACAAAGCAATTTTGCTTAACAAAACAATTTTGGCATGTTATTTTCGATAATATTTGCATTTCTATGTGCACTTTATCCCAGGATATATATCTTTCTGTACACATTGCTTGGCTGGAGATCAGCACTGCAAAATTCAGAGAACTGGGTAAGCTGGCCTTTAAATGGAAACTCAAACAATTTTCTCCCCCAGCTCTAGGGCTAGGAAGCATCAGGATCCTTGCTAAAGTGGTGGGATGAGATCAAAATATTAATCTATCAACATGAATGAGTTGTTATCTTTATTTCCAGCTGTCTCAAAACCTAAGTACTTCTTTAATCTCTTTCTATTTTACTCATGCAGCAAATCCAAAAGTCTCACTTAGTTCAATGAGACTTTCATCCTGCTGTGAGTGCTTGGAGCCTTAAAACAGTGTTTCCCAACCTTGTGCCTCCAGCTGTTTTTGAACTACAACTCCCATCATCCCTGACTAGCAAGACCAGTGGCAAGGGATGATGGGAATTGTAGTCCAAAAACAGCTGGAGGCACAAGGTTGGGAAACACTGCCTTAAAACACTGGTAAAAACAGAGATCATGGGAGTGGCACTATTGCTCTAGACCAGGGATAACCTAGCAGTCGCCTGTAAGGTGGAACAATTTTCTCAGTCGTTTGGTGTTTCTCTGTTCCAGAAGGGCAGAATAAGACAGCCTATGAGAATACAGAAGTTGTCCACTTATTCTTTACTACTATGACACAGTAATAGAGTGTCTCCTTTGCATAATAACCCAGAGTACAGTTTGTTGATTCTACTATTAACTGAAATGCATTGTGCGCTCTGATGCATAATACTCATATCAGTATAACCCTTCAAAAACAGAGCACCACCTTATCCCAGTCTGTCATAGCAGATATCACAGTATAGCCAGCTTTAGTTCTCCTGGAATTGCCAACAATGGCTACTGATAATAATAGTAATTCATCTCCATAGGAACACAATGCATTCTGTTTTAATGGAAACAAGTCATAACCAATGGAAATGGTTTGTGACAAATTTATAAGAATTTGTAGAACTACATAAATAAAAGCAATCATTATGTTAAGATAGGACACAGACTCAAAGCAAGATCATAATGAATTTTAGTAACTAATATTAGCATCATTTACAAGGCAGAATGTTTCATTTTTATTAAATAGAAAGAACATTAAATCATAAAACTAATGTTTGAGGTTAAAGGTTTGTCTGAAGTTTGGGGAAAGTTCGATCTTTCATTCAAGGACATAACTGTGGTTAAAGGTTTTGTTTATCAATTAATGGTCAGTAAATTTTAGGTTAAGGAATGTGTAATCATGATAAGCTGAATGTCACGATAAGGATAATTGTAAAACTTGATGTATTGATGTTAAAGTTCTGAGAATGTTTATAAATGATAAAATAGCTTAGAGTGGATTGTGAGCCTAATTTATGAGACAGTGAGTTATTATTTTCTCATGATAAGATTCTGAGAAACTTTATAAATATGCTCTAAAGTTTGAACTACCAATTTCCTACGATATGAAGCTCACTTGCCTAAGCCTATGCTTGCAGCATCTTACAAGAGATAGCAAGGTCAAGAAACTTGGAATGCTCTCCTACTTTGAACAATGGAATTCTTAAGATCTAGACTTTGGAACAAGAAATGTTTAAGTAGTACTATTGCTTACCTTAAGCTATATATAGATTCAACTCAATCAGTCAATATTTATTGTATATAGCCAAAGGCCTTTACAATGGACGACAGAGAATAAAAAGAAACTTCCATCTAAAATCATACACGTAACCTGTAGCAGTTTACAATATAAAATAAATTTACAACATTAAGACTTAAGATTGGAGTGCGTTCACAAAGCTGAAATGGAGCTTCTTGGCTGCCAGTGCAAATTTGGCTACCTGGTGTGTCATATATAGATATTTATCTGCTAGGAATTCAACTGTCACTTCCTGTGCGGATCGACCTGGAAGCCAATTAAGAACTCCGTTCTATATATACTGAGGGCATCTGTTGAAATCTTAGCTCTACAAAGTCCCCGCATAGTTATGAAAAGGTCAGAGTCTCAAGGTAATGGGGCCTTGAGTGATTGGCCTTAATTTGTGGGTACCAAGTAGAGTAGCAGGCAGCAATGACAGATACTCTGTCTTGGTTGGCATCCTGATCAAAAATCCGATTTCTGAGGTCACATGGGCTAAGGGCTAAGTAGTTATCCATTTGGAGATTATAAACCCTAAACTTATCTTGGCACTTTTGTGCCCAGCTCCATGTCCTTAGTTTCTCTAACCAGCAGAGCTAAGTAAGAGTATAATCTTCAAAGGCATTTGGCCTGTGCCAGTATCTCAGGTAGACTAGATCAATTCTGACTGCTAGCGAGGGAAGGCCCAACTAGGCTCTGAGGTGGGCTGCTGGTGTCCCACAGGGAAGCCCCCAAATCTGCCTCATAAATTTATTTTGTAGGACTTCTATTTCAGATTTGACACCAATTTCCCATATCTCAGCCCCATAGAGCATTTGAGCGATGATTTTAGAGACAAATATCTTAATAGCTGGGTTGGTTAACTGTCTACCCTTTGAATGGAAGAACCTGATAAGTAATCCTAGATATTTAAATCTGGGTACTTGCTTAAGGGTGTGACCGTCTAGAGTCTACCTGGACTTGGTAGTCTTCTTGCCAAATACAGTGACCTTGGTTTTATCATAGTTAATTTTTGGGTGCTCTTTTTTACACAGCTGTCCAAATTTAACCAGCATCTTTCTAAGTCCACTTTTATTCTGGGATAACAAAGCTAAGTCATTGGTGTAGAGCAAAATTGGCACTTTACGATTCCCAAGGGTGGGAACAAAGAAGGATGGGGATGCCATATCAGGAATGAGATTATTTATGTTGTAATTAAATGGGAAGAATGCCAGTATACAGCCTTGCTTGACATCTCTATTAGTTGGAATTGCTTGTGAGAGGGTGCCTTGAAGGCCCAATCTCACTTGCATGAGGTTGCATGAGTTGTTGGAAGAGCCTGAGAATTCTTTTATTGATATTTGAATGGGCCAGTTTGTTCCGCAGCTGTTCCCTGTCTATTAAATCAAAGGCTGAGGAGACGTCAATGAAGGCAACATAGAGAGTCTTATGTGGGCTTTTGGTGAATTTAGGTGGTACAAAACAAAAACTTGGCCTATGGTGCACCTGCCCTTTTTAAATCCTGCTTGTTCTTCATGGATGATGGCTTGGCCCAGTCCAGAATTTTATTTAGTAGATACCGTGAATATAATTTGGAAGCCACATCTAGCAGACTAATGGGTCTATAGTTATGGGGATCTGATCTGTCTCCTTTGCGGGGGGGTTGGCATGACTATGCTACTGCTTCACCCCAAGGGGATGTCTCCAGTCATGTTTATGTGAGTAAATAGTTTGGCCAAAATTGGGGCCCACCTATTTACGTCTGAGGAGAATATCTCAGAAGGGATCATATTTTTACCCAGTGCTTTCCTAGGATGCAGCGACATAATCAGTTCTCCAATCTCTGTAGTGGAAACAGGTGGCCTGCCAGGGTGGTTTGAAGAGTTTTCTGACCTGAAAAGGATTAAGTTCATTTCACTGCCATAGATGTCACTAAAGTGGGTCACCCATGCTTCAGATGTTATGAAGGGTACAAGGCAGAAAGGTTTATCTGATAGGCCTCCTTGAACTAGGCTCCAAAACTTAGCTTTGTTCCCCTTGATGAGAGCAAGGCTGAGACATTTCCAGCTATTTTCATAGTATGCCCTTTCCCCCTCCCTTATCAGAGTTTGGTACTCTCGTCATCTCTGTTGTAAGAGAGTAATGGCCTCGTCTGATCGAACAAACTGGACTTGTCGGGTCAATTTGGTCAGTTCTTTTTTCTGGGACCTGCAGCCCCTGTTAAACCAGCTGCAAGTGCTAGCAGGAGTTTTAAGTTGGGAGGTGGAAATCAGGAGTGGTCTGAATTCCTTAATTATCTCCTGACACAGCTCACAAATGGTCCCTTCTAGGGCTTGGAAGCGTAGCCTTTGGAGTTTTTCCATGGCCATTCGCCACTTGATGCTACAAGCAATTTGGTGGGACCATTACAGCAAGCCTCCTCTCTCCATGTATGTGACCAGCCATTTTAGTTTCTGTTAAGGCTTTTGATCAAATGTGCTTCATTTGGAGCTATATATAGATGCTATATATGTATTATTAGAGGCATTTATTTTTATTAATACAAATAAAAAGTGAACTTCAAGATTATCTAACACTGCAAAATACTGTTTTATGAAATCTAAACTGAACCCTCAACAATTCTACGTCTACACTTTCTTGAAGTGGATTAATCAGTTATAGGCAGTAACTGCAACCTAGGGCTGGTAATATAAATTGCTAACACTGATACTTTGATTCTGAAAAACAACGTCATCACATCCTGAGCTATATGCATGTATCTGAACTAAATGGTTCTATCTGCATATGGTGCTACCTTGCTGTTTTCATTTACTAATCGGCAATGTTTCAAACACTAGTCATATCCATCAAACTCTTAACACCTGAAAATATAAATATATTGTAAGTCGAGCACCAATGGACTTCACCTTCATCCTCCTCCTGACTGTAGGTCAAATTTATTTGTCCCTGTAAATTCTTGTGAGAATAACAGCTATGAGGAGCTAATTGTTATTAATGTGCTAATGTGCCTTATCTGAGCTAAGGTTTTACTATAACATATGCAGCATTTGCCTAAGCTGCTGGCCAACAATGTCATTCAAAGGTTCATTTTTATATGCTGCAAACAGTGGAATTAATTCCTTCATTATTAAAATATTATGTGCCCGATATTTCTCATGTTATATGACATGACAAATACAAAGAGGGCTTTAGAAGAATGTCACAGAGTAGGCCCTTGGCTTTCTGCCATTCAAAGCTAGAGGACTGTGGAAATCCAAAGAATGCAATGACAGCAAGAGCTGAGATTTCCTGTGCAACAAAAGTGAAATATATTTTGGAACAGCAGCAGTCTTGGGCTGTTTGATCACTTAATTGCACTGATGCATTTGGAATGATGCCCCCATCACACCCAGAATCTATTGGAAGTAATAGAAGTATCATTTCTATTTACAGAAAAAGACTGGAGAGCTTCACTAGAAATAAAGCCCAGTGAATTTAATAGGAATAAATCCTTGGTTAGTATATTTAAGGTTGCACTCAATGCTGAATTTTAGAATATCCCCTATGTGGGATGGTCTATTGGGACACGGGTGGTGCTGTGGGTTAAACCACAGAGCCTAGGACTTGCCGGTCAGAAGGTCAGCGGTTTGAATCCCCGTGACGGGGTGAGCTCCCGTTGCTAGGTCCCTGCTCCTGCCAACCTAGCAGTTCAAAAGCATGTCAAAGTGCAAGTAAATAAATAGGTACCGCTCCGGTGGGAAGGTAAACAGTGTTTCCGTGCACTGCTCTGGTTCGCCAGAAGCTGCTTAGTCATGCTGGCCACATGACCTGGAAGCTGTACGCTGGCTCCCTCGGCCAATAAAGCTAGATGAGCACTGCAACCCCAGAGTCGGTCACGACTGGACCAGGGGTCGCTTTACCTAGGATGGTCTATTGCTATCTTCATCACTGGCAAATGATTATTGAAAGAAAACAAAATCATACATATATTATTTATACATAATCTCTTTACTCCAATCAGTAGGCTTACATGTGGCTAATGGGTTCAATTTTTCATCCCAATATAAATGTTTCACTTTCCTGTGTTTTCCCCCTTAACATTATCAAATGTTATATGAGAGGGTCCCACCCATCACAATACAAAATCCAAAGATATTGAGTTGGATCCAGGTTAAATTAACTGCATTTACTATCCCACATACCTGGGAATAAGTCCATGTGAATTCAGTAGGACTTAAGTCCAAATAGACATGGTTAGTATCATGTTGCCATTGAAGTAAATGAGACTTAAGTTAGAGCCTGGAACCTAAGTTAACGTACTTAGACTAGAGGCAACCCATGCTTTTGTAAAACTTTGACTTTATAGAATGTACAATTTTACAGAGCAATTCAGAATATTTTCCCCAAGCACTGTTTTAACATTGGGCTCCTTTGGGAGGAAAGGCAGGACGTAAATTGAATAACTAAATAAAAATGTGATTATGAAATTATAGTAAATAATGAACATTACAGAGAGATATATTATTTCCTTTTCTTCCCAATACTAAATGTATGGGATTTGGCTGTCTAAGAACTGTAGTGTTGATATTCACAACTTGGGGTGGCTTATAGAATTGCTGCGCATTGTGCACTGTTCTAGCAAATTTGGAGTCCTAATGTTCAGACATATCCCCTGGACCTACACAAACAGATGGCGCTCACCAAATCACCTTGGCCGTTCCTCTCTGATGGATTAGTATGCTGAATCTGTCAAAAGCAACGGCCTTCAAGATATTATGTGCACAAGGCGCATAATGCAGTAAAGGAGAGGGGTTTTATGTGGTGTCAGTTTGAAAGACAGGTCCCCATTTGCCATTTTTCACACATTACATTTGATCCAGGATATTTTCATGCATCTGTTTTATATGCCACTTTGCCTTTTGCATAAATGCATATACCAGCTTCATTATGAGTATTCCAGGCAATCATGACACATGCTCATTTCTGTGGCAGTCAGCATGGAAGGACACATCAAACCAAGATATTCATTAATGTTATGCTGTGCCTTTGTGAACTGGACAATCCTGACTGTCTATGACTCTTGAGACATATATTCCATTTCATATGTATGGAAGGACATGTGCCCAATGGAGTTTGTTATTACACACACACACACACACACACACACACACACACACACACATTGCAGCAGAGTGCAGAAACAAATAGTCTCATAAGACTGTTGGTTGAAAGAATAAAGAAACTTAAGGTTTAATATTCCTGGCAAAACAAAGCCATTCTGAGTACAAGCTCACTTGTGGTCATTACAGTGTCATGAGGCTAAACAAAATGGCTTTAACACCAGGATGTACAGAGAAAGACTGACTGGAGGAGGGGAAGGAGGAAGGAAGTAAAGCCTGAGATACAAACAATCTACAAGAAGGAATTAGCGAGGGAAGAACAGGTTGCCTTTCTGTCTGTTCCCCGCCCCCGCCCTCAAACTGGTTCAGATAACTTATTGCAAGTGTAGCTGCTTTACTCCCAACAGTTTGAATCAAGGCGTATCTGTGATGTTAGGATGCATAAAGTAACTTATATGTGTCAGCTTGGACAACCATTATTGTCTACATTATTATCTTGAGAAACACATGAGGTTTGTTATGTGAATAAGAGTGTCTGATGTTGCACTCTTCCTCACATATCAAGCTTCACAAGACATTGCAAAATGGCACCCCACCACTATTGAAGATGTGTAGTACCATCTTCCCCCACGTGGAGTGGTCACAATACAACCTCCATCAAGGCAGCAGGCACTACCTCCTCATGCAAAAACACATTCACCACACCCTGGACTTACTCAACTATGACATCCTATCGGGGACCACCAACCCCAGGCAAGGTACAGAATTTGAATTCCTCATAAAATGTGATTTCCTATGATGGCAGTGAAATGGTCGTGAGAGAGTTAGAGTGGGTGGAGTTGAGAGAAAGAAAGAGAGATTTGCTTCATAAAATTTATATACAGCTTGACTGTAGAAAACCTTAAAGCAGTTTATAGAAGAGGCCAACAAAAGAGATGTTTATTACCTCCTTGGCAATCACTGTTTCCCATATCCACCACCATTGTTGATCCTCCATCTCCCACTGTGTGTTACACTGCCAGTCACCACCTCTCTTGCTGCTTCACCCCCCCCCCAACAAACACACACATTTGTGCCTAATTATCCCTTTCCCATACCATCCCCACTGGAGCAATTAGTCCAGCCCACATATTGTACCCATTCAAGGAAGCAGCACACACAGCAGCATTATTTATTGAAAGCCTATACAGTGGTACCTCAGGTTAAGTAAATAAAAAAAAATTTCTTTCCAGTAGCACCTTAAAGACCAACTGAGTTAGTTCTAGGTATGAGCTTTCGTGTGCATGCACACTTCTTCAGATACCATGCACACGGAAGCTCATACCTAGAACTAACTCAGTTGGTCTTTAAGGTGCTACTGGAAAGAAAAGAAAAAAATTTATTTGGTTTTGACCATGGCAGACCAACACGGCTACCTATCTGTAATCAGGTTAAGTAGTTAATTCGTTCCGGAGGTCCGTTCTTAACCTGAAACTGTTCTTACCCTGAAGTACCACTTTAGCTAATGGGGCTTCCTGCTGCCGCCACGCCGCTGGAGCACGATTTCTGTTCTCATCCTGAAGCAAAGTTCTTAACCCAAGGTACTATTTCTGGGTTAGTGGAGTCTGTATCCTGAAGCATATGTAACCCGAGGTACCTCTGTATCTGTAGCTGTGCAGGTGTCCATTGAAAAGCAGCATTAGAAGAAGAAAAATACACCAATAAGACCATCATTAATAAGAAGTAGCATTTGAAATATGACTATTTGGTTGATGGGATGTAACAGAAGATAAAGCCCACAGATTCAGTGTAAGGTTAAACTTCACATTTTTCTTAGAGATTTCCCATTTAGTTTGAATTTAGTTCAGATGAAGATATGGGAACAATCCTTGAATCCCATCTATGAGCTCAGTCCCATGTGAGTCTAAATACCATCTGGGTGGCCATGAGGAATAGCATCCTTTGTTGGTTTAAATGAGAGCTATGGGTTCTTTACATCCTATCGTAAATAGGGGATCTTCGTTAGCCTTATGGAATCAGCAAAACTATTGTTCTTCATGGCACTCTTCTCATGGTTTTTGGTCTACATGCTCTCTCACATTTCAGAACTGCTTCACCAGGAACATTCTCTTAGGTCTTTAATTTCAATTTGGTCTGAGACCACAAAACGCACTCTGTGCTATTTCTCACCTCAAACTAGACAGCAACTTGGCTGAAGAAAATACCCAGCCGGTGTTTTTTCACTCACCGTTCAATGCAGGCACCTATTAAAACCATTCACAGTGCAGTTTTATGAAACAAAAGGTGCATTATTGGCTGAGAGCCATCCAACATAAATATTCCTTGGTCAAGATCTCATAAAGTAGAACATCCTGACTAACGTTAAAAGAACCATGTAACAAGATTTGTATGTCAGATTACATAAAAGTGAAAGTTTAAAGCAGATTAATTGAAAATTATTGTAGCATATGAAGAGAATTTTGCTGATATATATAAAAGCAAACCACAGACATGCATGCAGGGAGATGCGTTATCGATTCCACATGTGCCTACAATTTCCTCGAGTGGAAAACTCTCTGTAGATTTCATATGTTGACTTTTTCATAGGGGGAAAAAGGTGGTTTTCTGCACAAACACGATTTGTAAACATTTAGTAGCTAGTTTCATTTCTGCAGTCACCACCATTTTTGTCTGGGACACTGTGGGTACGAAATGTCAGCACACATGAGAAATTCTAGTTAGCTTGAGGTTCATACTTAAAGCAGAGCTTGCCTTGAGAGAAGCTGACGGGCCGGGAAGGGGGGAGATCTGTATTTTAAGCAAATTGGGAAATCACAAGACAAAGAAGAATGGAATATATCGGGCACTTCATCCATCAGCTGTCATCTGCCAGCAAATAGGAACTTCAAAGAAAAACAGGAGGTACTCTAGAGAAGAAATATTACAGGCCTTCTGTTATTGGTTTTGTGAGCTCACTCTGTGTTGACCCTCCTCTCTGGCCAAGTGGTGATTAGCATGGGGACTGGCAGAGTTGTGTAGTGTATATACCTGGCTTCCATTATTCATGCAGCAGTGACCTGCAGGAGAGGTACCTGCTCATCTATGATGCTCCCTGGGTGACCTTGCTGTAGATGAGGGTGGCATGACCTGATGGTAGTGATTATTTTGAATGGCTAAGCAGAGGAGATGGGCAGAAGCATCTAGGGAGCCTCTCAGTCAATGTAAATGTATTAATAATGTACAGTGGTACCTCGGGTTAAGAACTTAATTCGTTCTGGAGGTCCGTTCTTAACCTGAAACTGTTCTTAACCTGAAGCACCACTTTAGCTAATGGGGCCTCCTGCTGCCACCGCGCCGCCATCATGTGATTTCTGTTCTCATCCTGAAGCAAAGTTCTTAACCCAAGGTACTATTTCTGGGTTAGCGGAGTCTGTAACCTGAAGCGTCTGTAACCTGAGGTACCACTGTATTTGGGTGAAAAGAGAAAGACCGGGCTATGACTGTGGAGGTTTGGGGGGGTCAGAATCTTGGGAGGACTGTGCCCCACTTTGCCCCACAGAGGAGCCTCCACTGGCTGTATTAGGTGGTGGATATATTCTGCTACATGTCATTGTTGCCATAATACAGTGGTACCTCTGGTTACAAACTTAATTTGTTCCGGAGGTCCGTTCTTAACCTGAAACCATTCTTGACCTGAGGTACCACTTTAGCTAATGGGGCCTCCCGCTGCCACCACCGCACAATTTCTGTTCTCATCCTGAGGTAAAGTTCTTAACCCGAGGTACTACTTCCAGGTTAGCGGAGTTTGTAACCCGAAGTGTTTGTAACCCAAGGTGTTTGTAACCTGAGGTACCACTGTGGTGTATTAGTAGTGGAGTTATACTAGAACTTTCACACATCATGACAAGCCAGTGGCCCTGAGTTGGCATTGGGCTTGAATTCCCATAATTCCTGACCATTAGCCAGGTTGCCTGAGACTGATGGGAGTTCAACAACATCTGTAGGGCCAGGGGTTCTCCATTCTTGAGCTAAATCATCATTTTTAAGGGGGGACCATCATTTTAGATACTTAGAGAAGAAAGCTTTAAACGTACCGAATGGAGTTCAACTTCAAGCTGTTCACTGAACTGTCCCAATGGAACAGTGACACAAGACAGTTCTTAACGTGACAGCTCAGAGCTGTCATGTAAGAGCAGTGAAACCAATTGCCAAATAATTTGTGACAAGCCTAAAGATATAAAAGAAGACCTGCCACTAAGGAACAAATCTTTCTTCTATGCCTAAATCCAATAACTTTCAGCAGAAGCTAGCTACCCAGGTGCTGAACAATACAGGCTTTAAGAAGTCAGCTATTAGTTTTTTAATGAATAATATTAATGCTGTACATAGCAAGTGCATGGCAGGCAGTTTCTGCATCTCGTTTATTATGCAGCAATGAAGGCAAAAGGGGGGGAACACTATAAGGTAGCCTATTTACCATATTCAATATGATTGCCATTGTGGAAGTAATCTGAGGTAACCTTTATAAGTAAAAGTAAAGGCAAAAAGGCATATGTTCCTCAATAGATAATGTTGGGGATATTGCTAAATTGATGGAAAGGGAAAGAACGTTCTGGGAATCAGTGAACTATATAATTAGAAGAAAGTAAGAATAATGGTTACAGTCCAGCCAAACTGAAACACATTTAAGCCCCATTTGAGAAAGCTAAGTACACCCTGTTGCGATCTAGGTTTAACTTTGTTTTAGACCAAGAAACACTGTGTGGCACTGTGTGAGTTACTCAGCCGAATGCGCCGCCACAGGTTTCTTGTAAGGATATAATGGGGAGAGGACTCCCTCTGTCTGTCACAATATACTGTATTATATGGTCTATACTGGGAATGGTGGAATACAGCAACAGTAACAATAATAGCCAAAGCATGTTGCTCTATTGAAATATTTATGGCGTCCGAAACATCCCCCCAAAAATCTAAGCAGTGTATTAAAAGATAAAGGCATACAATACCAACAACCAAAACATAACAGGACAAAGCACCGTTCGAACTTCACAGAGAACATCAAGATATAATAAAATGCATGGCCAACAGCTTCACGGTAGAAGTAATGAGATCAGGAGGTGATAAAACCCATGAAGAGCTACCTGTATATCAAGACTGTACACCAGGCATGGGGAGTCTCCAGCCTGCATGCTAAAGTAGTCCCAGAAGGGGTGCTACATTAGCCCACGTGGGCATTTCCCCCCAGTCACACCCACTTGCCCCACACCTGAAATCATATGGCATCAGGCCAGGGTCAGGCAAAGATGCAGCTCCAAAGGGAAACCTTCAGGTGTACTCTCAATTGTTCACTGGCAGGCAGAGTTTGCATTCAGCAACATTAAATATGGCACCCAATGCAAGCTCTGCTGGGGTTGGTTCCACTTGGGAGGCACTGATTAGGAGCTTCTGAATGCAGGCGATCCCTGCTGAAACTGGGGGTTGCAGGAGGCACTGAATTTAAATCTGGCACTGGCTGCAAGCCCTGCTTTAAGAGGAATCTTTCCTTCCAGCCTGAAATGTTCCTTTGCAGATGCTGATAACAATAACTTAGATATCTGTAACTTAATAGCCATTATAGACTACTGTGCTGATAAGCATTTAAAGCTTGTACAAGATGATACAGTTGCTAAACCCTATACTGATTTAATGTATCATTTTCTGAATTTTTTGAGGTAAATGAATTCGATGCAATATCCCCACATCATTCATGAGTTGACAACTGATCTCATTTACCCATTTCAGGAATTTGTCAGTGTTTTATAAAAGAATGACTTGATCCAGCTATGTATGTTTGTTTATAACACTTCTATACCGTCTTTCATTAAAATTTCCAAGGCAGTTTTAGAGCCATAGAAGACAAAATGAAAATCAATACATTGAAACAATAGATACATGAGCATCCACAACAAGCTATAATACCATATTGGCCCAAATATAAGCACCTGCAAATAAGCCGTACCTTTAAAATTCAAGGGGAAGAAAAGAAAAAGACAATACCCAAATATAAGCTTCTCCCTTAAAATTGTGTCTTATGCTGGTGCTGGTGGTCCTGGGAGCTACACACTGCCGTGGCACCCGCCATCTTGCATCACAGGAAGACCCATAAAAGCCCATATTTGTAAGGTCACGAATTTAAGCCACACTTTTAACTTTTCACGGTTGGAATTTGGAAACAAAAATGTGGCTTATATTCAGGCCAATACGATAATTACAACAAGCTAGGTATCAATGACCAGCAAACACTTGTGGTGAAAGATAAGCTTTTAGTGACTGACAGAAACACTTCAAGGTTGGCACATGCCTTAGGCAATTCTGCAAGCTGGGTGCCACAATTGAAAAGGCCTTCTCCTGGGTTGCCACAAGATGGACTTTGACAGACTGGCACACCCAGGAAGGGTAAATCCAGGAAGATCACAATGAATGGGTAAGTCTATGCAGGAGAAGCTTAAGCCTCAAGTTAAGCTCATGTAACTACTGTACATTTCAAGGGGTGTGTTAAATGCACACTTTATTCTACTGAAATCAACAGGGATTTTTGAAGTGTTTTAGTTTGGTGGATCATGCCCTAATTCACTATCCTGAATATCATAACAAGATAACAAACTGATACAATGTTATTCATATAATTGTTAAAGAGATATAGCCCACTCTTTGGTATTACTGCTTCTTAATGTTCTGTATGTACAGTAGCATACATGTGAGCTCATTCATGCACACTGAAGGGGTAAGAGCATTATATGTGATACACAACAACCATGTGTGGAGGAATTGTTGGTTATCTGTGGTAGATTCCCTCCCCTCAAAATTTATCTCCCTACAGTACTTGAGCAGGCCCCTGACAATGAATAAAACAGCCCATTCCTTTCTCAGGTCAGCTGCATATGACAGCATTTACAATTAGCCACAACAGAAGGTTTAACTTAAGCCTGGTGTATTATTAGAACAATTAATGCAATCAACGTCCAAGCATTTAGGTAAAATGAAATGATCAAATAGATAATTTGGGTTCATGGGTGGGATCCTTCACCCACCGAAGTCAATAGCAAAAACTGGGGCGATTTCAGTG
This sequence comes from Podarcis erhardii, assembly GCF_964252035.2. Taxonomy (NCBI): domain Eukaryota; kingdom Metazoa; phylum Chordata; class Lepidosauria; order Squamata; family Lacertidae; genus Podarcis; species Podarcis erhardii. Next base: position 45,340,894 of record NC_138507.1, on the reverse strand, counting down.
GAGCAGGATTGCCACCGTAAGCCTCCAAGTTCCTACAAGTGGTCCCAATGACTTCAATAGGATTAATCATATGGCTCTAATGCACTACATCTTGACATTTGGAAGACATTTGATATGGTTCTACATGACATTTTCACAGTGGTTTAGGAAGCTAATGCAAAATGCAAACAACATTATGCCTAGAAGCTGATGTAAAAATATGAAGAAGGTGGGGGAGGGGGAGGACTTGAGTATTTCTCACTCGGAATGATTCTATGAGCCCAGTCAACTTTCCACATATATTTCTATCAACAATTTTTGTAACGGGGATGTCCGCAGAATCAAGGAACTAATAATAGCAACAACAGAAACTCATGTTATTTATTTATTTAGCATCTGTAGACCTGGTTTTTCAGCCCAAAAAAAAAGCTCCCAGAGCAGCTTACAGATCAATAAAACACAAGACAGTTCCTGAGCTGGCCCAAAACTACCTAGCAATTTCACTCTGAGTAGACAGACCCCAGGGACATAAGGCATGTACTGGTATATCGGGGGTAAGGTGATGTCTCAGACACGCTGGTTCCAAATTGTTAAGGGCATTGTATACCAGTCCTAAAACCTTTCACTTGGCCTGGTTACATATTGGTAGCCAGTGAAAATTTCCCGGCACAAGAATTATATGCTGGCAATATGTTGATCCAGATAACCAACTGCATTTGCGCCTGCTACAGCTTGTGATCCAAGCCTAAGGCAAGCCTCACATAGAGTGTATTGTAGTAATCAAGCCTTGGGCACAATGGAACTTACTCCCAAGCCAATGTGCCTAGGATTGCAGCCTAAGTTTCTTACCTATTACACTCCCGGAACTATTTTTACAGAATAATCTTACATATATCTGCTCAGAACTATGGGTTGTATCCGGTGCTTCCCCCCCCCCCTTAAAAAGTGTTTAGGGGTACTCTCATTTTGACTCAAGAAAATCACCATTTTATATTTCAAATTGGGAAAATAAATACAGTAAATGAACAAAAGTACAAAGATTCACAAATAGTTTAGGGGTATGAATACCCCTGGGTGCCCCCAGAAAAAAGCACTGGTTGTATCCATTGCTATTGTTCCACATGCAACAGACTTCTGCTGGTGCAATGGAACTTCTTTTTGCTCTCCCCCCATGATAGACCTTCAAAATCTACAAAAGAGAATTGAGGGATGCTCTGGGATAGATTTTGGAAGTGTGCAAGGGAAGGATAGGAAGAGGAAGTCGCATTGCATAAGCAGAACTCAGCTTGCACTTGGCTACAACCATTGCTATTTTTCCAGAAAAAAGAGATGAACACCTCCCTCGTTCTCTTAGAATGGCAATGGCGCCCACCTTAGAGATGCCAGAATTGAGTTCTGGCGAGTTCCAGTTCCAGCCCTGGATTCAGTCATTGAATACAATGGTGCTTGTTCACAAGTGAGTGAATATAGAATTGATACCTTATAAGTATATTTCACATGCACTCTTGCTTAACAATATTGTTTAACAAATAACAAACAAGAACATGTCCTTTGGTTAAAAGACCACCATTAAGGTTATTTTGCTTGAAAAAGAAATCTGTATACGCAATTTTTCCAGTGATTGTAAACCAGTAGATGCCCAAGTGATTATTCAGTGGATAACTCTAGATGACAATTTTATTTTTCTCACAAACAATTTGTAATGATGAAAAGGTAAAAGTCATCCTATAAATTACTCAGTGCAAATTATTCTCCCTCTCTAACTGCTAATGGCTGGTTGTCAAGTTGGCAGGAATTATTAAATGAGGTGTCTAAGACAGGGCTACACCGGTGTTCAGATGATTCAATATTTTCAGTAATGGCTGGATGGCTGGAGTGGAGAATATGCTAATGACATGTGTTGATTAAACAAACGATGAAAAGAAACCAAAAAGCACTGTTTTGGAGACGAGGGTAAGAAATATACCTACCTATTAAACCATGTAGTTTTAAGCTAGTTTGTGTGCATACTTTTTTTTTCTTTTGGAATTTTAAACAAGTATAATGCTGGCAAGGGCAATAGTGAGGGTCAGTAATGGCTATTGATGTTGCAGTGCAGTCAAACTGGAATACATAACTAGACCGCTGATCCCATGCTGGGATCTTGGATCCCTCCACATGGATTCTGCCTTATGCATTAATACATGGGGGTGGTACATGAATTGCTGAATGTACCAAGGCTGAGCATATACAAGGCTCAAGTTAGTAGAGTTTGTGATGACCTGGCTCCAAAGGGCAGCCTAAAAATCACTGAAATAAGCAAAACAGTTTCAAGTGAAATCTGGCACAATTGTACATAAACATACAGTGGTACCTCGGGTTACATACGCTTCAGGTTACATACGCTTCAGGTTACAGACTCCACTAACCTAGAAATAGTACCTAAGGTTAAGAACTTTGCTTCAGGATGAGAACAGAAATTGGGCTCCGGCGGTGCGGCGGCAGCAGGAGGCCCCATTAGCTAAAGTGGTGCTTCAGGTTAAGAACAGTTTCAGGTTAAGAATGGACCTCCGGAATGAATTAAGTACTTAACCCGAGGTACCACTGTATTTTACATTTAGTAGTTTTCAAATCCACATGCTTTCGCTAAACACATCTGGGATTGGTCCATGTTCAGGCAAAGATGGTTGCAACACACCTAGCCATGTTTCCTTGGACATACATCCCACTAAAAATCAATAAGACTTGACTTTGGGGGTGGGGGGTGGGACGTATGATTAAGGTCAGGCTGTTTGCCCCACTGGAATTAAAGGGGGGGATCCAGCATAACTATAATATGATCATTTCATCATCACAAGCATTTCTGCTTGCCAGACAGAACAATCCCTCCTATCCTCCTCCCCCATTCACATTATTCTGGGAGTTCTCCCAACCCCCCAGAATAGATTTGGGGGGGGGGCACAGGCAGCGGGGAGGGGAGGAAAACTCTAGTGCACCAGTAGGAGCCCTTGCATTCACTTCTATTAGCACACAGGTTTAGCTGAATTCAAGCTAAGGACAAATTAGTTGTGTCTAACCTAACACTCCATTGCAATCAATAGGACTGGAAGCATGTGTTGTATGGGCTTACTCCCAGCGAAGGATGAGTGTTCTGCCTCTGTACAACTTCCTCGCACAGCTACTTCTGCTGAATCAGCTTTACACTTAAACTGCATTCGGGCATTGACCTAGACAATGGGTCTCAGTGGAGGAGAAGGGCATAGACATGTGCCACACCAAATAACTCCATGAATGCTAGCCCTGACCTTCCTTGCTAAGCAAGAAAGGCATGCAAGTTTAGAAGCCTATTCTTTAGTTCTCTCGAATAATTTCATAACTGAATCCTTCTATGTATTACAAAGTGGTGGGTAAGCAATTGAAAAATGCCGGTGGTGTTTAGAGCCCCTCTTTCTGTACAGCTCAGATGCATTTTCATTTTGAGAGGGGGAAATAGCCTGAAAGCACCATTCTATTCTAACCTAAGTTCCTGCGGGGCTTACTCCCAAGTAAGTTTGCTCACAGATTGCCCTGTGAATACAACCCGGCCTTCTGTTCACCTACAACCGATAAATATGTTATGGGACTGTAGCCCAGTTTCTAATTTGACCCTTAACTGCTAAGCCCATGCCAATTTTTTTTGCTTACATTCATTGTCATCATCCATCCTAATTTAACCACATTTGACTTTTTGCTTCAGCCTTAAATAGGATGTTGTCTGTACGCAGCCTGTGTTCTCATTTTTGTAAATTACCCTGTAATAATTAGCACATGTGTGTGTGTTCCCAAAGGGGCTGAAAGCTATATGTGTGGTCGGATCCCAGTTCTCATGTGAAGTTGTACTTACCTGGCCATTGTGGGTTATCCAAATATTAGCACTTTATAACAGTGTTTTAAAACTTAGTTCTTTAATGGAATGTGGGGGTCTATAACTCAAAACAAAAATCCATAACAGATGGTGAGAAGGGACTTGTTCCTAGTCCAGATGAGTGCCTTCTTTTTCTAAAACTAATTGGGAACACATTTTTTTAAAAAAATCCTTATAGGTGTACAGATTGTTTCTCATGCAGAAAGACAAGCTCTGAACAACAAGCACATTTAACCATTGTTTCACTCACCACTTTGAAATCACCCAATATAATAATAATAATAATAATAATAATAATAATAATAATAGGATCCACCCATGCTTACTCAGAGGTAAGCTCCTTTACATGCAGTTGTGCCCACACCCAGCTCAGTATGCATAGGATTGCAGCCCAGCAGCCCAATCCTATGCTCATTTGCTTAGAAGTAAGGACTTGCTATATGGTAAATGTGCATTCTGAAACCATGCCAGTCCAATCTATAAATTTGTTAAAGTAGAATGCAGTCATTTCATTTGAGCCAATTTAGCCCCATCGGTTGTGGATCATTCCGAGGCTCTTTTAATCAGACTGTTCAACTTAGTCTTCTGAATTTTACAACAACAAAACAAAATTTTTGATATACAGAATTAATTCAAAAATGCTTTATTTTATCAACTCCCCATAGCAAGACAAGCTACTAATCACATTACTGAGTGTAGATAGCAAGACTCGTGTGTGTGTGTGTGTGTGTGTGTATGTGTGTGTGTGTAAGAGAGAGAGAGAGAGAGAATGAAATTTGGGGGGGGGGTGTCTTTTTGCTTTTTCTGCCTCTGCTCCTGATCCTTTCCTTGGCTTTGTAACACCCAGTTAAACAAACAATATTTTCCCTTTTATGGTGGAAAACCTGGGCCAATGACACAGCTGAAGCTAAAACTGTTTGAAAGCTTTTGTTGGAGATCTGGCTGGAAGTCACTGCTTAGTGGAAGGCCGAGAGTGCTCCAGCTTTCACCACAAATACTTTACAAGGCAAGGAACTTTCAAGACGGATGACAGCAAAAACTATTAGAAGATTAATGAGGATCCCTGCAGCCTGGTCTTTTATGGATCGCCAGCTTCTCTTTCATCAGCTATATTTACTGGGCAAGTAAATCTAATGCTAAGAAATATTAAAAGATCTCCCACAAGCCTGGTTAAAGGTAAAAGACCCTAAACAAAAGGCTGAACACCATTCTACCAATAAGACAAAGGCTTCTAGTTTAAATGAAGTACAAAAAGGAGCAACAACACGTAAGCAGGAAAAGCTTCCTTGTTTGTCAATAAGTCACATTTTGCCACCCCTTGTCATGTGGCTGTTGAGCTGTCTTTCCTCATTAGCCGAAATCATATAACATAAGGTAGCTAATCATGTTATAGCATTGATCCTTTATTATACAGTATGTTAAACCTACACGATCATTAATAAAACTATAATGTTTTTTATGATGTACAGTCTTTAAATGGAGAATTTACAACTCCACAGCATCTAACCACAGTCACACAGGAGGTGAGCTGAATCTGTTTCTTTAAAAAAAGAACTTTACACATATTAGAGGGTAATAAAAGCATGCTATGCACTTATAATAATGGGGCCTAAATAGCAATAAACTTCTCTGATAATGAAGTACAATACAAGGTGCAACCTAAACGTGCTTAATAGGCTTCTTTTAAACTCTGTTTGAAACCTCCATTGAATTCTCCATCTCTACTTAGAGGAGGGTAAGCTCCCTCTGGAACATTTTAGATTGGAACCAAAAATTAAAACAGTGGAGAATGCTTGGAGAAAAAGTTCTTTGCAGCAGAATAATGTTAACTTTGCCCCTCATTGCTGCTGCCTCCCTCACCTAGTACAGTTACAGAAGCGGAGATGTCTAGCTCTCCTCCTCTCTGTCTGCATTCTCCCAATCCTGGCACCTGGAGTGCTGGAAGTTTCAGTTTTCCCAAGGCACCCCTGGCAACATCTGGTGCCCTGGAAAAATTACATTCCCTAACATACCAGGTGTGGCTGTTAGTAAGGAAGGAGGGAAACAAGAAAAGCCAGTCAGCTAGACAGACAGATAGGTCTGACCACTCTTCTCGTGCTGGATTCTTCCCATCACCAAAGCCAGAGCAGAGGCTGTAAAACGCTAGCTGGAGAAAAACTCAGGGCTTCGAGTATTCACTTCAGCCAAGGAGTTATGCAATCCACCAACATCTGTAGTTTCATTCTATGACCAAGTATTTATTAGAAATCTACAGCTGGAAACATAAAGAATATGTCAAGGGTGGGTGTTACACAAAAGTATTATGCATGTCCTTTTTATATAATGTCTCGCAGAATTATAGCTTTGGAAGGGACCGCAAGGATCATCTAGTTCAGTCCCCTTCAATGCAGAACTATGTAGCTGTCCTGTAGGGGGATCAAACCTGCAACCTTGGTGTTATCAGCACCATGCTCTAACCAACAGAGATATACAGATTGCCTTTATGCTTAATATACATACTGTATTTTGGTGTCACTGCACATAAAAAAGTAAGATGGAGGCTACTATACTAATATTTAGGATCAAACTGTTAGATTTTATTCTTAATATTTCCTGCCCCCCCCCCAGGTTTGGAGTTGGCTCATGGTGATAGAATTATTATAGGCACCGGCATTGTCAAATCCAGTGGTTTGTGAATCCCTGTGCCATCCATGCTAGAAACATATAGTATCTTCTACAGAACATGGCATCCACTTGATGCGCAACAATGCAAAATAATTGGCTTGTGCATTTTCGTGCAAGATATACTGAAACAACCAGGAAAGCAAAATTATAAATTCAGTACACACACGGAAAGTGTTACTTCTTTATTCCCACCATTACATACAACATCCATAACCCTGGATTATCATGTCATCAGTGCTGAGTTATAGCATGGATATCCTGCAAATGTTCAAGTATACAAGTCTGGGAGTGAGAGATCAGATACGTTACCATTCCCATCCAGTAGCTTTCCCAAATATATAACTTTTGGCTGAAGAGTAATAATGCCATCAATAATAACAGCTTTTGAAAACATATTACCGGCATTTTAAACTTCCTAGCAGCAGAAGTTGGTATATGTGTGTGTGGCTTTTCTTGTTTGGTCATCTTCAGATTCCATACTGCTCAATCCATATTAAATAGGCAGCTTGTAGTCTTATCATGAAAGGTGTGGCTTTATTTGCTTTTTAAAAAATAATAGCCATACACAAATATAGATAAACTATAAGGTATGGAGTTCCCATTTTTTCCATGGAAAAACAAAATGAAACTCTGTTTATATAGTAGTAGTAGTAGTAGTAATAATAATAATAATAATAATAATAATAATAATAATAATATGGTAGAAAACCTGTGTATCAGAGGTTGGGGGAGCCCCTAGATTTAAAGCCTCTTTTTCTTACATAGCTTTATATGGATTTGAACGTAGTATGCATTCAAACACAGTAACAATCTAAGCAGGTTCACTCCCATTAATTATGTACTGTATTGCTTACCTCAATTTATAGATGAGCTGTAAGTTTTGTCTTTTACTATTTTCAGAACAAAAAGCCCTCTCAACGCAGCTCACCATAAAAAAAAAGATTTTAAACTAAAACACTAGTGTAAAATGCACCCCAACACCTACCAAAATGCATGCAACAACACAAATCTTTATTTATCTCAGATACCTGTGCAATCGGAGTAAGCCTGCAGTTCTAGACCCACTTAGTTGGGCGAAAGCTCCATTGAACACAATGGGATTTACTTCTGACATGTATAGGATTTCACCGCCAACGTAAAAGAATCAACACAGAGCATAGATCATGTGTTATTAAATCCAAATTTGTGCAAAGAACTACGGTACTCAAAAACATTTGTGCTCTTGCTAGTACTTTTTACTTCATTTCACTCTTTGTGTGTGTAAATCCATACCTCCATCTGACTGATTCATATAGGGATACGTACACATTTGTTATCTTCACTCTGTGTAGATCTCTGCCCAATCCACTTCTGCCTCAGCAACCACTATTATAAATGACTGACAGTTCCTCTCAATGGGCCATATTCCTTTCACCTGCAATAGCCTGCCCTGCACTGGCTTTTAAAGCAGGGCACATAACCAGGCTGGCCATAACAGGTTCGTTTTTTTGGAAAACTTAAGAATTTTAACAGAATATTAAATTTCACAATGGATCTGGTTTTATTTATTGCAGAACAGCTGCAACCCAAGTAGTCAGCAACATTTACTAAGTATCTGGATAAGCCGTTAACAAGCAGCAGGGTGTGTAAGAGAAGGTAGTGCACTCTAGTGTGTATTTGTACACATGTTCACCATTTTGAAAGGTAAACTAGAGATGGTTATTTGCAGAAAAGGGGGAAGAAACTGCTCTCAGTAAATAGGAATAGGTGGAACATAGGCAAATCAACTCTAAGTACTGTATCTCTTATTCTAAGTGGTGGGAGCCATTCAATTGTCCTTCTGGTCTCCCTAGCCTTTAGAGGACTAGCTGAGTCAAAGAGGAGGCATACCAGCTAAAATTCTGGAAGGTACACTCTAGGAAAGATGCATTGTGTGTACTAATCTCAGCTGTAGACTTTCTGCCTAAACTGGAATAGTCTGACTATATGAAATCTTATGAAAGGCCAGCAGGGGTGGCTGCATAGAAGTTTTCTGTTTGCTAAATGTAAAATTGCAAGATACTTGAAATCTTAATTTCTTTCAGACATTTACTGTGGCTTGGGAAAGACTGGGTTTTTTTTTTTTTTAGCAGGTAGAGGGGCAGGAATATTCTCGATATAAAAGTCTGTGGTTTTAAAATGTAGTGATTTCCACATGTTCTTCTCCATTTTGGTTTTCCTCCCAATGTTTCCATCAACTTCTGTTGTAACGGAAAGCTGTGGTGGGAGCAGCTGGCTATAGAAGTTTGTTTATAACTGTTGTAGTCAAGTAAATTAGTATTCTCACCTGTGGTAAGGCCTAGCAACAGAAGACTCCAACCGCTATTAATCACACAATCACTACCAAGGCCAACAAATTAACAGTAACACTCTGTAATGTGCAAACCACATAAAACCAATTAACACACAGCAGTACAAGTAAATCATACAGGAGAACAAAAAAAATCCTCATTTACAACAAGATGGAGAACCTATGGTTGTCTAGAGACTGTTAGCCTACCCAGAAAACCCAGACAGTATGGCTAGTGGTTATCTATTAAAGGAGATAAAAGGAAGATGTACCCCTTTCTTGATTTACAAAATTCTCCAGGACAAGGAGGAAGAAAGATTTCCAGAATACTAAGGATGAGTTTGGATGACTATCAATACTATACATGTCCACTCAGAAGTCTTATTGCAATCAACTGGGCTTAGTTCAAAATATAGGATTGCAGCCTTATGTACTGATATTCCTACTATGTACTGATATTCCTCCTTCTATAATACTGCAAAGAATGCTGCTGCATGAAGGTGAAGATTTTTATCAGAAATATGGTAGATGAGAAAAGAACTTGCACCCCTTGACACTCTGCTTTGAATTGCCCCCTTCCAAAACAGCTTTTCAAAAGAATAATAGGACCATCAGGCTCCTGGTATACAGTTTTGTATACAATGTGTAATTTCTCCCTAACTCCTTGCATTGAGTCAGACACTGCAACATTGTTTCATTGTTTGAAAAGAATAATTAATTCAATTTTTAATATGCATTAATGAGCCCTACTGATCTTTTAGGACAGGTTGTTCTTGAAAACGTTGATGTGAAAGCTTTCTTAAAAGCCTTATTGTTCATTTTAAATCCCTATAACTTCATACTGTAAAAGTAAGTAGCTTGATTCTATCAAGAGTTTGAGGCATTCTTGTTTTCCATTAGCAGCTGTTCCAATTTCCGACACTTAACAATTTGCGATATGTTGCTCCCATCAAACTGAATTTCCCAGAAAAAATAATAATGAAATGCTGAGGTGGCTTAATGTGTCACCCTGTCGCTAATCCATAAAACAGACCCAGACTCAACATGGCTGGAAAGTTAATTGCATAATTAATATAAGTATGCAAAATATACTTGTCTGAAGAACTAAACATGTTATTCATGCTGAGGAAATGCTGCTTTGCTGGTAGAATTAACAGTGCAATCCTATCTATGCGTGTTAGCTCAGAGGTTAGTACCGCTGTACTCATTAGGACTTACTGCCCGGTAAGTGTCTATAGGATTGAAGCTTGAAAGCACAATCCTGTCAATATTTAGTCAAAAGAAATTCTAATTGAGTTCATTGAGGCTTATTTGCAGGCAAGTAGACCTAGGATTGTCGGCTCAGTCTGTCTTCATGTAAACAAACCTGCTTACTCGTGTTTCTCAAAGAAAATGACATCAGGCTGAAATGAATATTGGTTAAGTCCCGTATTCATTCCCAGGGAAATGTTTTAGTTATTTATTTCCATTACTCTTCTCCTATTCATCTGCCAAATCATTCTTTGCAGAAGAAAAAGAGAGGTTTTTATACAACTATACAACCAACGACAATTCTGAGCATATTTTGCTTGAAGGTAATTCCGATTGAATTAATGCAATGTACTTCCAAGTAGATCTGTTAAGGATGGGGTTGCATTTTTTATTTTATTTTTTAAATGAGCCTGCACTTTATTTTTTAGCTTGTTTCCTTTTATTAGTGATGTGGGCTGCTTATTAATCAGTGTTTAACAATGTAATTACAGCTGTTTTTAGTCACACTAGATAACACAGATGAATAAATGATCCGCAAGTAGCAGTGTGTGTAAAAGGGTAATGAATTCTTTTCAGAAGCCCATTAATTTACTAGTAATAAATAAATAGTATGATGAATTAGGAAAACTTGTATACTTCCTGAATATTGCAACAAAAGTTTCCAAGCATTTAATCATCCTGTTTTCCTTCATTTACTTCTCTTCCTGTGTCATCATGGGCTGAGACATGCCTTTATGATCTGAATTAAGCAGTCCCTCTAATGCTGTACTGCTCATGCAGGTTTGTACTGGGATTGCTGTACATGAGCTTTACCTACCACTGGTTATGGCATCACTTTGAGGCAAGCTAATGATGTGCCTTCTGTTGGAGAGACCAGCTTGAACGCAGCTCTTTGAAGCCTGACAGAATTAGCCTTGCTTTCAAAGTGATTACAGTGGTAGCTTGGTCCTTGAACTTAATCCATTCTGGAAGTTGTTCGACTCCCAAAATCATTCAAAAACCAAGGCGCAGCTTCCGATTGGCTGCAGGAGCTTCCTACACTCAAGTGGAAGCAGCATCGGATGTTCGGTTTCCAAAAAACATTCAAATACTGGAACACTTACTTCTGGGTTTTTGGCATTTGGGAGCCAATTTCTTCGACATTTGAGTACCAAGGTACCACTGTATTTATTTATTTTTATTTATTACATTTGTATACTGCTACATACCCATAGATCTCAGGGTGGTTCACAACATAAAATTACAATATAAAAACAAAACAAAATGCATAACAAAATTAAGAACAAAGACAACACAATAATCCGCCCTTCTGCAACACCTTTGAAAGGGCAATAGATGTTGATCAGCCAAAGGCCTGGTTAAAGATGTTGTGGTATCCTTTCTATGAACCCGGCTGACATCCATTATGGTAAATATTCCAAATATATGTGGACTCATAAGCTTTAAAAACCTGTATGGGGAGACTATTTTAGCCTGTCACAAATAGGCAAAATTTGGAGGAATGGTCAACTTTGACTTGGTGGTTTCTTTGTTTTTAAAGAAAGACTAAGCCTGCAACTTGTGGTATAGTGGGTGGAGTATTGGACTAGGACCTGGGAGACCAAGGTTAAAATCTCCACTCAGTCATGAAGCTTACTGGGTGACCTTGGACCAGTCACTGCCTCTCAGCTTCACAGGGGTGTTGTGAAGAGAAGAACAATGCAGGCCACCTTTAGCACCTTAGAGGAAAAGTGAGATTTAAGGGCAACAAACAAACAAACAAATATTAACCACTTTGATCAAAGATCCCAAACGCAGCTCACAAAATATGGCCAACAACCATTCAATATAAAAATGGAGAGAAGAGACAAAACCAGCAAGAAAACCAACATGGGTGGTGGCGGTTTGGAATTATGAAGCTTTTAAAAGGCCTCCAATAATAAAGTGGTTTTTACTTGGTGGGAAAAGGGAGCAATTGTATAGGCAACACAACCAAGAGTGGCCTCTCTTCATTTGCCACCTCCATCTCTGACAGCTGAGACATTTGGACAAAGACATTGATAAATTATCTTCTCTTTTTCCTCCTAATACCAGGTGGATAGAAAGCATTCAAAACAATTTAGTGTACAACAAGGCAGTGTACAACATCCTTCACATCTCCAGGCAGGGCTAGCAAAGACTCCAGTTTGAAACCCTGGAGAGCCATTTCCAGTCAGTGGTTTGACTTGTTAGAAGGCAGCTCCTTTATACATGTGTGAATGTACACACACACTACAGTACATCACTTTGGGATTTGGGATTTTCCCACAGTGCTTGGTTATACTGTCTTAAACAATCTGGAGTGCTGTTGCTGTTTCAAACAACAGGCAGCCATCTTGGGTAGTTGAAAACTTTATCTCATTCATACAAATGCAAAGCGAATATCTCACAAGTGAAGTGAAGTGAAGACCAAAGGCCCTGATCTTTGACTCCAGACTCTTGTGCCAGTAGCAGAGCAAATGGTTCCAAATTAATGGTGGGTAGGGGAACTATGGAAAGTTTTCTGGAACTGTTACTCAAATGGGATTTTAAAGGTACCGTATTTTTTGCCCTATAGGATGCACTTTTCCCCCTCCAAAAATGAAGGGGAAATGTGTGTGGGTCCTATGGGGCGAATGCAGGCTTTTGCTGAAGCCTGGAGAGCGAGGGGGGTCGGTGCGCACCGACCCCTCTCGCTCTCCAGGCTTCAGGAAGCTATCCGCTAGCCATGGGAGACGCAGCTCTCCCCAGCAAGCGGAGAGCTTGCCGGCACCCAGAAACTTGGGGCGCGCTGAGCTCAGCATACCCCAAGCTTCTGGCTTCCCCCACCCCAGCCCCGCACCTGGGGGGGAAATAATTTTTTATTTTTATTTCCCCACCAAAAAACTAGGCGCGTCCTATGGGCCGGTGCGTCCTATGGGGCGAAAAATACGGTAGTTCCATGTTCAGAATGAGACCATACTTGTATGGGTAGAAGACAGGTGTTGGCTCTTTTTTAAAAAAAAAAAAAAAAAAAGCCTCTCACAAATATAATTTGTATACATAGAATCATATAATTATAGAGTTGGAAGGGAGCCTGAGGACCATCTAGTCCACCCCTTGCAATGCAGAAATCTCAGTATGTAGTCCCCCACCCAATTTGAAACCATACTGAACCCTGCTTAGCTTTTCAAATGTGCTTGCTGCTTTTTTGCTGCATCATCTTCAATCATAGATCAAACTTCCTTTCCACTTGTGACTATGTATCAATCTATTTATAAAAAACAGATCTATAGATTACTTTTGCTGGGGGGGGGGGGGAAATCCCCAGAGCAATTTGCACAATACACAAACTAAAATCATTTTTAAAACCACATTTCAAAAGAGCACAAAACCTACAATAAACTGGCATATCTTGACCATAATGAAACCACACAGCACCAATTGTATGTAAGAATAGCTTCTGAAAGTCTTTAAGACCCATTTAAAGGGACAGTGACTGTATAACTTTACACAGAATTGAATTCTATAGAAAAACAGTTCTTAAGCACTATTTTACAAACATACAAAGATATCCAGAAAGATAATTTCCTAAATGAAAGTGCCAGGACTACTCCCAAAGTTTGATTAGGTGCCAATGAGATAGTGGTAAAGGGAAGTAGATCAGTCGTAGAGCACTTGCCATCAAAGAATAAGGTCCCAGGTTCAATCCCTCATATCTCCAGGTAGGGCTGGAGATATTTCCTGCCTGAAACCCTGGAAAACAACTGCCAGTCAGTGTAGACAATATTGAGCTAGATGGACAGAGCAAGACAGCTTCCTATGTTCCTAACATAAGCTTTTGCCCAAAATGGCTCCTGCCCACCCTACTTGTGCAGAATTCACCAGTCTTTGCCTTCTCCAGGCCTTATGATGTGGTCAGTGCTGGGCTACATCCTGCTTCACTGTGTGTGGGTAGTCATAAACATCGTAAAATATTGTCAAATACCTTTCACATACATCTGTCTGCCGGTTGTCACACATTATCATTCCAATACAAAGTATCACAGTGGTACCTCGGGTTAAGAACTTACGGTAATTCGTTCTGGAGGTCCGTTCTTAACCTGAAACTGTTCTTAACCTGAGGTACCACTTTAGCTAATGGGGCCTCCCGCTGCCACTGCGCCACCGTCATGTGATTTCTGTTCTCATCCTGAAGCAAACTTCTTAACCTGAGGTACTATTTCTGGGTTAGTGGAGTCTAACCTGAAGCGTCTGTAACCTGAAGTGTCTGTAACCCGAGGTACCACTGTAGTCTGTATGTGTCGCACAATCATGGCATCTTTAGCACATATTGGTATACCTGTACAAATGTGAAATATCACGTGAAAAGGGTGGGAGATATTGGAAAGCAAGGGAAGGCAGCATTTGAAAGTTACAGACAGTGCACAAAAATACTACTATGCTGGAGAAGCAAACGCATGAGTGTGACATCGCATTTCTGTTACTGTCCCCTCCCATCATGATCACAACAAATTGCCACAACGTTGCTACCACTTCCCTTCACCTTGATGCATGACTTGCTTTATGAACGACCCCACCCCTCCCCTGTGTAGCTTGCTTATATATTCGCAATTTGTAGCAATACTGTAAACTGTAGCCATACTGGGCTTGCTTGGGAAGCGAAACTGACAGCTTTGTAAAGGTGTACTGAATGCTTAAAACCTACGAAAAGTTAGAATCCGAGAGACAAAAATGTGCTTATATCTGATTCTGACTTGCTACCAAAAAATTTTTTTAAGATGCTGCATCTGGTTATGAAAAGGAACTATATCTGATTGTTTTTACAAAAAAAAAAAAATAAAATAAAATTGGGAGAAAATTGCCAGTCCCAAAAGGAAGCTTGCTATCTTTCATTAGGCTTGCTAAATGCTCTACAATGACCTCCTTGTTTGCTTAATGTATGACAAGTTTATGTTTTTCTCTGACAAATGTCGGATGGTATGTAGGTGGAAGTGTGAAAGGGATATCATAATTCAAATGTATATGCACACACACAATTAACTGCTTGAGGATATATGGAGGTAATCTTATATGTGTAATTGTAATCTACGTATCTAAGCAAAAGTGATTACACATATTTAGAGGAAGGAACATGAATTGGTTTTGTGGAGGAGAACAGAGCTCACTGTGTGTGGCTTCTGTGGGAGTGATTTGAAGAAAGGGAGTGAAGGAGTTGTGTAATGGGATGATTTGCTTGGGGGAGCTCATTCACAAATCATTACTAAGAAAAGAATAAGTGAAAAAGGATTTGCTTTAGCATGTGGCAGGAAAGGAATTACATGAGCAGGGATTGTACAATGTAAATGATGAGAAGCAAATGGAGGGGAATGAGTCATCTATAAGGAAACAAAAGTACCCAGCATATGAAAATATTCTGCACACCTTTTGTCATTTGGTCCATACATTTTAGTAGACTACGTTGGTGCAAAAAGCAAAAGGTGAAATAATCACCCCAAAGGAATATAGAGATTTTATAAACGTACACATACATTTGAATTAAATAGAATAAGGCAATATACTACAGTGTATGAGGAAGGAATTTTGACTTTCTGTTGTTAAAACAAGCAACCTTTTTTTGACAAAAGAATTTCTAGCCTGTTTGCCTACATCTGCATTCTGTGGTGGAAGTTTTCAGACCTGCTTTTGCCGCTCCTTCCGTCAGTAACATTTGTTTGATTTTTACATATTGCCATGTAATTGAGAGCTGGGTGACTTAGGGGTTTCTTCCAACATGGTGATTCTATGACTGTTACACTGGAGTCTGCTAAAGTGACTGGACCAACAAGGCTGCCGGGAATTAACTTAATGGTCTTTGCAACTGTCTATTTTGTTATGGAATTTAAAGGTTGAAAGCTCTCAACAGCCTTAGGGATAGTCCATGAAATATCTGGAAGGGTGATGATTCTTGCTCTCTCTGCCACCCCAAGCTGGTGTTAATGTAAACAAGAAGACATTTGTGGAGAGAGTGAAGTTTGGACTGTATAAGAATCTTTAAGGCGATGTCTGTCTTCCTGAAGACCTGATGTGGGAGCAGTGGACTGTTCCTGTCAGTGTGTTTCAGCTGGTCCTCCCCCTAGGCTAAACTTGTGTATTTGTAAATAAACTCAAGTACGCCTCCAATGACCTCACAGCAAAGGAAACCAAATTGCTGTCCGTGTTCAGGGGACAGGAGTACATAAAGCAATATTTCGTTTTATTAGTGAGTACGCATATAAATATACATAAAACCAGAAGCAAGCATGGAGCTCTCTTCCTATTGTGTAAGTCTGACCTCTCAACAACTTTGCTATTCCAATGACACAACAGACAAGATTCTTGCCAGTTTGGACTTCTCTATTTTTCTGTCTTTAAGTATTGTTTCTTCAATTACACATTTAATCAGTATTATGGCATCCATTTGTTTAGATTTTCTTTTTTTATTCCAAACATTTGGCTGAAAATCTCATAGTGATGCCAGAGGTTCCCATTCTGTCCATAATATGCATAAGATTGGTAGAAATTGTTTCCCCACAACTCAGCCCTTGGTTTAAAGAAATGTACATATGACAATACTGTGATCAGTGTGTGTCAAACCACTATTAGTAGTCTGATATGTCTAGAGACTTTCCTTTGGTGGTTTAAGACATTCAAGCAATATAGCCAGGATTGTAATTCGTGTAAATTCCATGTACTTTGGAACTGGAACCATAAAGAAACTGAGGAATTATAATCGCTTCTGGGAGATTTCAGGGAACCATTTTTGCTAGTCACAAATGATAGCAGTCAATGGCATTGATTCACTCATCTGTGACAAGCATGTTTGACTAACAGGTTAGGATAAATATCCAAATACTCACTAGAGTAATTTAGGAAGCAATCAATCTCCCGAAAGGCAGATTTTTCTGAGACTTGCTCAGTCAGAAGAGCGGACTTGAACTTCATGTCTATGTGTGTGTGTTTACTCAGAAGTTAGCCCCTTTGTGTTCATTAGAAAGCTTATCCCAAGTACGTTTTGGGCTTTCAAAATACAGCAATGAAATACACGAGCACTCAAGGCTCAGTCTAAGCCTTATTTGTGTAGGTGGAAATGCCTGGTATTCAAGATATTCTTCCCAATCCATGGTCAAATCTTATTCTTCAGCACACTTTGAGAAACCGTCCTGATCTAAGTAAGACCCAATTCATCCATCATTATGTGTGATCCTTGTGACCCCACACAATTCTGTCTTTCAAATGTCCAGACAGCCACAGGGAAGTGGTAGCCATGCTGTTCTATTAAAACATGAATTGGGCCGCAGTCTGGAGGGATTGTATTTGGCAGGCTCTCTTGGAAAGGATTGTATCAGGGAAGGTGCCATCAGCGAGAGTGCTCTTGTTCAGTAGTTGTCAATCTAGCTTCTGTAAATGATGCCACTGCCAGATTCTACATGTGACTTGCTTCCACACTAGCATAAGCCTTTCTAGTTTCGGAGTTCAGTTGAAGTAAACGGATAGCTAAACAAGCAATTTGCATGCTCGAACACAATGTTTCATGAATTTCCCCATAGGAATTCAAGCATGAGAATCAGGAAAGATTCCACGAGTGGGAAATGTAACATATGAATCAGTCACTGTTAACAAGGTGGACCTGGATTCAGGCCATTTTGAACTGTGCAGAAACTTGCCTAGGGAGTGCAAATGTTCACTTACTAAAAATACCAGTTTCAGAAAGCAGCCTTCTGATTTTATTGTTGCGGTTAAACTTTTAATTTGATGGTTTTTGAGCTGTAACCTACTGAGTTGTATGGAGCCTCCAGTGGCTTTTTGGCATGGAATTTTATGGGGAAATTGATGGTTATAGTTTATTCCCCATAGGTGTTTGAGTTTACTTGTAAGTAACATTTTATTTCTTTTTTTCTATCTGTTCTTCTTCACAGAAGGTAAATAGCACCTACCCAGCAGGATGAGTCAGGGTAGATTCTATAACGTACCACTGCAGAACAAACAAAAAGTGTTAAGAAATATTACCAAAAGGTACTGGAAAAGAAAACAGCATGGTCAGTCAAAATCAAAGAAGATTTCAAATTAGGTGTGTATCCTAGTAGGGAATGTAGATATACCAAAACCAGAATTAATTAGATGCTATTTCATACGTTTGATTTGTTTTATAAGTTTGAAAACAAAAAGAGAAATGGGAAAAAATATCTTTAAGATTTAGGGCTCTTTGGTTTTATAGAAGCTGAATGTAAATGATTTATTAAATGTACCTCATTCTTCCCCCCAAAAAAATCCCAGGGCAGCAACCACATCAGCCTTAAAGCAATGCAATGAAAAATCACAATGCATCTAAAAATAATGACAAAACACATTGATCTTTTGGCTAAACATTGTATATATCATCACCCCAGTATTACCAATTTTCACTGGTGTTTACCTTCATATCAAAACATATTTTGTATGATGCTACTCAAAGAAAGGTGCACACCAATCTTTTGCATGTTTACTGTGAAGTAGGCCCCACTATCTTTGGTGTAATTAACTCCAACATAATATAAAATATATAGGGTGTTACAGCTTTAGGCACATTAATGTTACTTGTGCAACATTTTGTTGTACCTATAACAACACCTAGAATGTTTATCCCCACCAGAGGTGCTCCTCTGGTGGGGATAAACATTCTAGGTGTTGTTATAGGTACAACAAAATGTTGCACAAGTAACATTAATGTGCCTAAAGCTGTAACACCCTATATATTTTATATTATGTTGGAGTTAATTACACCAAAGATAGTGTAACACCAAAGATAGTGAACAGGGTGGAAGTCTTTGATGCTGAAGACCTGCTGAACTGAAGCCAATGCAGACTTCGTCAGTAACCTAAGTAGCAGATAACTAGGAACAAGATATACGTATTAAATAAATCTTTGGAAAAAGTGCTTACCTCTGTCAGGCTCTTAAAATTAAAGCAATTTCCATGATATGTACAGAAATTCTATACGGCACTGGGATTGCTGTGGTACATCGCTGGTGCAGCTCCAGTAACAGCAAGTTTTTATTCTGTCCCCTTCTTTCATTTTATATATTTTGGGTGAGTGACATTGCTAAGGACAGCAACCCACTACTAATCATGAGTGAAGTGCACAGCTAATTAAATCAGTGGGGCTGTGGCTTGCTGTATGGTCGGCAAATTGACGATTGGAATGGAGCTTTATTAGAATAATGCACAGCATCATAGGGAATGAATCTAGTGAAGTTTCATTGCTGTTATAGGAAGTTATACTTCATCAAACAGTGTTTCTCAAACTGTCCTGAACTCAGGCTCCTTCTAAGTTTATCTGATGCACCAAGGAAACCAGTCTCTGCTGCTTAGTAGAAAGTGTATCTAGCTCTACCTGCTGTAAGATCCTTTCTAGGGGATATATCAATATATTGTCCAAAACCAGTTTGAAGTTCATATCGTGATACTGGTTTAATAATTTTTGACCTGGCAATATATCATGAATCATGATGTGTGTGTGTATGCTATGCAACAATGACAACATGAGGAAAACCGTGAAGTCAGCCAAGCTTCATCCTTATTTCAGACACTGATATATTGGTATATCATGATGTTTAGCTGGCGATACATCACAATGTTGAAAACCAGATACTATGGTACCTTGGGTTACAGACTCTTCAGGTTACAGATGCTTCAGGTTACAGACTCCACTAACCCAGAAATAGTACCTAAGGTTAAGAACTTTGCTTCAGGATGAGAACAGAAATTGTGCGGTGGCAGCAGCAGAAGGCCCCATTAGCTAAAGTGGTACCTCAGCTTAAGAACAGTTTCAGGTTAAGAACGGACCTCCAGAATGAATTAAGTTCTTAACCCGAGGTACCACTGTATTGCCCAGTCCTACTGTTTGCCTTTACATTGTTCAATTCTTATTTCAGACATCTTGATATACTGTATCAATATATCACAATGTTTAGCTGGCGATACATCACGATGTTGAAAACCACATATTGCCCAGCCCTAAGATTCCTTCCCCTCTTTAGAACTAGGTGCTTCTTCCGCCATAGTTAGAGTCACTGCTACAATAATACCAAACATACTAAGAAACGGATGTAGAATAACAAAATGGTGCCTTAAATTGTGCAAAATTACTTGCCCCAGGACTCCTTTCAGCCCAAGGGCCCCGTTGTCCCGTGAGAATATATCTGGGGCCACATGCTGGTGGTGGGTGGGACCAGAGGTAAAGTGGGTGGAGCAACAAGTGTGACTCTTTACCTTTGTACCATAGGCTACATTCCAATCGTGCAAAAGTCAGATGATTCTAAACACATAAGTCCTCTGTACCAGGGCAAGCCAAAAGCATTGTCACAGTTCAAGAACACACGCCAATCAAAACCACTCAAGGAAGGCATAGAACAGGCCAGTAAGTGATGTAGCCTGGAGGAAGGGGAAGGTCCAAAGTCCAGACAGATAAGTCTGGAGAGTTGTATTGGACCTGAGGTTCCCCACCCAATTTACACTTAAACCCTAACCATGCTCACTCAAAAGTAAAAAATATTGATTACAATGGGAATTACTTCCTGATAAGAATGCTTAGTTAGGGCAGGGATTAGGACAGTTCAGTGTTGTTTTTTCTCCTCCACAAATACATATGCACACACTGAGGAGATAAAGAGCAATATAAAGCAGTAATTTTACTGTGCCTGTGATTCTGCTTGTGCTCTCCTATTTCAACATACTGTATGTAGTCTCCAATTTAATGGGAGAAAGTATTTATAGTATTCTTAATGTATCTTAAGTTATCCAGAAGCTATAAGGCAGGTACAACACTTTGAACTTTCTATTTGTATTAATTTAAACATAACTGCAGTAATTGAAAAGTTTGTAAATGGAGATTTTGTTTGAAATCTGTAAACAGTTATATAAGTAAGCACATTTAAGTCCCATTGAATTCAGTGGGAGAGTTAAGCATGTGGACTTAAAAGTGACTGGATTGTATTTTATATTGTTATATCCTATACACACTAAAAGGCATATTTCTAGTATGCCTGTGTATAATAGTAAAAATGCAGCCTATGGTTGTATCCCACTAAATTAGACTGTTACTGATGCCCATTAATTTCAATCGGTCTACTCTAAGTATGGCTAACATTGTCTATATACCAATAATTGTTTACTTCTCCAGCCTCAATGTGAAGGTATATTACAGTTAGAGAAAACTGCAATTCTAGTTTACACAAGTTGACTACATTTGTTTCAAAGATATAAACATGTATGCCATTTAGTATCTTTTAAAAGGGCACAGACTGAAGGTTGGGTTTCATAGCAAAATGCAACAATAAATCCTTTTAAATGTAGAAACATATTTCTTCTAAAAATCATTACTAGTAATTCATTACTAAGTTTCACATTTCAGTTACATATAATCGTCTCTGGTTTCAAACTTTTTTCCAAAGTAGAAAACAACTATTCTTTAACTTTTTGCAATTCTTGACAAAAATAATAATTAATTTTGTTATGTATTCCATTCCTACAAAGGGCACTGCTAAGATCCCCAATACAATCAGATTTTGCAGAGTAAGCATGCTTTTCATCACTGGGGTGAACTTTTAAAAACTGACAACTTTATTTTCCTTTGTAAACAACAAAATTACTTTTATCCGATTAGCTCTTGTTTCTGGTTGTGTGTTAGGGGGTGGGGAGCCAAACAGCAAGTAGATTTATGTTGTCTGACTGGTTTCTTCATAACTGCTGTGGAAAGGCGTAAAGGGGCAACGTAATAAAACTGAAAAGGTTGCCAATGTTAATAATTTTACTTTTTAAAGAATTGCAAAGTATACAAAGGTTTTGAATTACATACAATCAAAAGAGGTTGTTTTATATTTGCAATGGCTGCTTCAGAAACAAAACCAAATGTTTTATTGCAGATGTTTTAGCCAGCAGATCAAACGGATGTGGTATCGTGTTACATAGTTTTTTCTTATCACTTTTTTTTAAAAAGAAAAAAAAAACACACCAGAATATTTCATTTGTATGTTCTTGTTCTTTTATTCTGTATGCCAAAAAGGACACTGCAATCTGCAAAGGCTAAAATTAGAAAAACTGGTGATTCTTTTTTTAAACTATATGCACATAGTACTGTACACATATACTCCCACTAGTTTCAAAGCTGTGAGTTTGACCCAGATCCACATAAAAGTCTTAAATTGAGCCAAATCCACATATCAAACAATATAAATAATCTTTTTTTCCCTTTTCTTTTTTTGAGAAGCTGAAATTGAAGGGAGTGGAGAGTTCTTCTTGGGAAAGTTCAGGAAAGTGGGGAGATAGGGAGAGTTAGGGTATGCTACAAGAGTTTGCTTATGTAATTTGTTTTCTAGATAATTCAAGGAACTTTATTTAAAGCCGTTTCAGTTGCTTTAACTTGGGAACAAAATCCTCTCAAATCTCGCTCTATCAGCTTAAAAAAATTGAACACCAGATTGTGTCTATTATTTGCTGGGAAAAGTCCTTCCATGTTTGCTGCTACAGCAGCAAACAACACACATTGCATTATAGTGTGCATGCTTTTTAGAAAACATGCTTAACATTGCCACTTTTACTTTGAAGGAAAAGCAGCCCATCAGCAGGTGCAGCTGGCAAGGAGTGAAGATTAAGCAGCAACAGCAACCTGCCTTTCCTCCTCCTGACCTGCAACAGAAGCTGGAAAGGAGGAAGAGAGATTCCCTACTGTCAGGAACACCCACTCCTACTGACAAGGCATCTCCTCCTATGAAGTCTGCTGGGGAAGCATTTAAGGTAGAGAAACTGGAGGCTTGCTCTTACCTCTGCTCTCTTTGGAGAACCTGTCAGCACAAACCTGGCCCATGGTGCTGCCTAGAGAGAAAATGTAAGCAGCCACCTCTGCCAGTTCACACACCCTCTCCAAGTCCTCCTCTGGGCAGCACAGTGGTGGAGAGTGAACCTTATCTTTCCTTCTGTGCTTCAGTGAGACAGGTGGTCGTGGCTATTTCTGGCAGAAGCAGCTCCTGTCTCCACAACTGCTCATTTTCTGTTTCTCAGTAGCAAGGATTGGACAAATGCTGGCTGCTGCTGCCCGTGATTATTCAGCCACCCTCTTGCTCTGAACCTGCCCATTCACCCTTGCAAGTTTGGACTGGCTGCTGCTACTGCAGCAGCAGGAAGGATTGGGACCGGCAGAGCCACTCAGAGAGGAACAAGGGAGCACAAGGGCACAGTGGGTGCTCACTGGAGGACCAGCCACCATCTCTGCCTGCTCCCTCAACTTTTGTGTGGCCATTAAGGCCACGCAGAGGGAGGCAACCAAGAAAATAAGATGGCCCTTTATAAGAGTAGTCAATTCATCCTCCCATTCGCAGGGAAGGTTGGGCCTTTTGGGACCCAATCACTGCACCACCAAGAGCGCAGGTGAGCCAGCCAGAGGTTCAGCTGGCTGCTCTTTCCACGCCCAACCCTGCCTGGGGCACCTCCTGGAGGGGAAGGGAGCGGGGCTGGCAGAGGTGACTGGTTGCATTTTGTTTCTAGGCACCTCCATGGGCCCACTTCTCCCTGCCACAGTGCCCAGAGGGGATGAGGAAGAACGAAGAGCTCGGGATGTCACTGCACCCCAGCCAAAGCGGCGGAGTTCAGAAGAGGAGGCGCTCCGCTTTTTGCCTGGTCTCCTTTCCAACTCTGCTGCAAGCGCAAAGCAAGGGAAGATGGGGAGGCTGCTCCTTGCAGTTTGATCTCCTCCCTTGTAACAGCTGCTCATCAGCTGCTATTCCTTTTTTTTAAAAAAAAGTGCCAGCGCCAGCCTCGCACTTTTAAAGTCCGCTTAACTTAAATGTGCAGCTTGACCCTCAGACAGACCCACGCCCGCCTCCCGCCAGCGAGCGCTAAGAATACGAGCACCAGAAGGGGAATCCGGGACTAGCTGCAACCTGACACCTTCCGCCGCTGACTGGCTGAGACGCCTCGCTCCGCCTCCGCCGTCCGAGCGACTCATTGCCCAGCCGTGCCTCCAGAACCCGGAATCCGGCTTTCTCGTAGGCTGGGCTCTCCTGCCAGTCATTCTGAAGGACGGGCTCTTCTCCCCGGCGTTGGCCCGCCCCCCTTTCCTCCTCCTCCTCCTCCCACCCCCCCCCCGCGCCTATTGATATTATTGGAGTGTGGTGCGAGCGGCCGGTCTGCAGTCGGAGACTCGCAGGCAGCAAATACGGAGAGAAAAAGCGAGTAGGGCAAGGGGAAGAAGGCAGCCGGGGAGAGAGCGAGCTCTGGGCAAGAGCGCTGCGAAATAAAACACGTTACAGAACAAGCTCTTTAATCCCCACCGAGTGGCAGCAGCGGGAGCAACAGCAACCAGCGCACAGTCTCTCTCTCTCGAATTAGATATATTAGAATTAGATATATTTTAAACACCTCATGCACCATGGTTTTTCAAAGTAGGCTCCCTTCATGGATTATTTTGTGTTGCGTCTGGCTGCTTCGCTTTGCACACACGGGGGAGGCACAGGCTGCGAAAGAAGGTAAGGCGATGCCGAAAACAAAAGTTTATCTCGTTGCAAGGGCTTCCTGGAGTGTTTATTCTGGCTCCCCGAGATTGCAACTGCATGCAGCCCCTTCTCCCCTCTCCCTCTCGAGCCCAGCAGAGATGAAAGGGGCAGCGCTGGGCACCCGCAGCCCTGTGCCGAGTCCTAGGCAAGGGAGCGAGCAGCTCATTCATAGATGATAATGGATCCCCATTGCACCCCGATTGTGTCTGCGTTGTCTGTAAAGAACGGCGCGTTTCCTATCAGGATTTAGGTCTGTAAGGTGTGCACGTGATGCAAAGCCCTGGGATGGTTTCAGGTCTGTGCAGGGCTGGCGAGGGGGTGGGGGCGCATATCGGGAGTTTCTTCTATCGCGATTAGGTGGCAACTTAAAACGTGGCTGGTAGCGGAAGCAGTGCAATTCTACCCCGCTTCGATGCCCCACCACCGACATAATAAAATATGAAAAGATTCCGCCCACCCCCCACCTCCCCGCCGGAGTTTGTGGAGGAACGAAGCTACTCCATGACTGCAGGGGAGTTTGGGGACGGAGGATGCGATCCCTCGGGGTGGGGAGCGAGGGCGCTGCTTTGGAGTCGCCCGTGTCACCTAGAGCAGCTCATCCGAAAGTCTGACTTGCCCGCTTGGTATTGATAGCGGGATCTGCAGCTCTCGGAGCGGCGGCGTTCAGTCCGAGGGGAAGGAGAGGGAGCAGCAGCAGCCTCATGTCGAACTATTTGCAGCACATATGCAGTCTCCGTGCGTGCGTGTATTAGCTGTATGCACATTTTCACGAGATGTGCTTGGCCTCCCCCCTCCCCACCCGCGCCCTCTGTTGTGCATAATCCATAGGCTGCTTCGGTGTATGGCAGGGAGCTAATCTATTTCCTCGGCGCCTTCTCTCTTGAATGGCAACCGAAAACCTCCTCCGTCGTTTACAAAGCGTAGTTTCGCAGACCTGCGAAAGGAAACGGTTCCCCACGAGATGTAAAATACACCTCTTGCCTTGCCTTGAGGGAAATGTGAAGTGCTGTGAACATATATGTTCGAGGGGATATAATGTCTTTGTGGGGCGGGGGAGAGGACCCCCCCCCCACACACACTCCATACATTCTCGCTTTTTGAGTTTATAGGCATGAGGGAAAATGCATGGCTTAGCCTATAGTCGGAGCTAGGAAGGACGGGTCCTCCTCTCCTCGGTGGAAACGTGCCCTGGACCGAGGCAGGCGGAGAGAGGGCGAAATCAGGCGCGCTCGCTCGGCAGGCTGTGGAAAGTTTATCCAGAAGGCGGAAAACGCCGAGGGCAACCTGGCGAAAGGATGGGGAGGGGAGGGGAGGCGGCGGGCAGCGGTGCCCCGGCTCCCGGGAGGGCGGCATCTGGGGTGGGAAAGAAGCCCGCACCTCCTCACGCGGTGCCCTAGTGGAGGGGCGGGGGGAGGGACACCGGACAGACCGAAGCCGGTGTCACTTCAGCCACCCCGTTGTGCCTATGATTTGTGAATTGACTGGAGGGGGAGGGGGGGAAAGAAAAAAACCCAACTCGTGTGTGTGTGTGTGTGGTGTGATCTCTGGAGTTCGCCTAGGACAGCCTCGCAAAACTCCTCTCCAACTTTGGAGACCCTGCTCAGTCCCCCTTCTGGTCCGGAGAGACCGGGGGGGGGGATCGCCGGCCACTAAAAAAAAAAAAAAAAAGATTCCATCGCTCACGGTGGTGTGTATGAAGGCCACCTTTAAAAGAAGGGGGGGCCTCGTGGGGTTTGGGGGGCAAGAGGAAAACAAGCCTGTGGGGAAGAGGGGGGAAAGGCAGCCAGCCCCACGACTTCCTGACGTTCGTTTGCAAGGGAGACTCGGGTTCAGTGGCTATTGAGATGAGGGAGGGAGAGCCAGGGTCGCAAGCCTCCATCTCGGCCAGCGGACGGGGATTTCTTCTCCGCTCCTGGAAACAAATCCCGCCGGCTCAGCTCGGGTGCGGGTCGGGGAACTCCGCGTAAAAGGCTAAAGGGGGCGCTTGCGGAGGAGGAGGAGGAGGAGAAGGAGAAGCGCGGGAACGGGCTGCCCCCGCCGCGTCACTTCATTAGCTGAACGGGGACGGCTGCGCGAAGGGCGAAGGCGCAAGTCTTGCTCGCCTCCTGAGCCCGGGAGGGAGGGAGGGAGGGAGGGAGGCGGCATTCTCCTGGGTGCTCGGAGCAGAGCTGCCTCTTCTTTTTCAGTCGCCTGAGGGAAGGCTGGAGCCCCGAGGAGATGCTCCGCTTCCCTTTTCCTTCCTCCGGGCCAGACGAGTTCCCCGGACTAAGTTCCAAAACAGAACTCGCTTGTGCTCGGGGCTTGTTTTGCTGTGAGGCTCCGGCTGCGCTTGTTACTCGAGGCTAAGCTGCACTGAACTAGATGGGGCTTACTTCTGAGTAAAGGCTTCTGCTGTTTTCCAGGCCTGGGGCGGGAAAAGTAGTAATCAAGTGCCTCTGGGCATGGGCAAAGTGAGGCACATTCCCCGCTGGCAATGCCAAAGGGGCTCTTGGTTAGATTGTTGAAGGAGATTGCAGAATGGAGTCTTCTGGCACATTCAGGGTTAGGGTAGGATGCACTGGTCACTGGTGAGAACAAAAAAGTATCGGGACACCTTAAAAATGTTTAATAGATATGCACTATTGAAGGTGTCCCAAGTCTTCTTTCCTTTCCCCCTGACATACCTGATCACAGTGATCCCCCTGATCACAGTGTGTTACATCCATAGGGCCAAGGATCGATCCAAACCAGACGGTATGGCTCCCAGTCAGGCTTGTGTCCTAAACTCAACAGCAGTGAGGGGGAGGGAGATATATTTTTATTTTATTTTGTAAGCTGGGGGGATGAGTTGATCAACCATTCAGAGAATAGCTATCAGGTGTGAAAATGTGTTGAGTAATTTCTTTGGCACTCACTTCAGTGTACTGTATCTGGTTGCCAGAGAGGGGAGAAGAACTTCAGAAAATGGCATAATAAAATAACATGCAAAAACTATATACCTTTATGGCAGAGCTTTCCATGCTGTGTGTTGCGACATATAATTGTGTTGGGTGCAGTGTGTAGGTGTGTCATGCAAACGCTCCCCATTCTCTTATGAGGGGTTTGTTTAACCTCCGGTTTGCTAATAAAACTGAATTACTGTGTCACGAAATGCTGCATGTCTAAAAAGTGTGTCACCAACACAAAAAGTTTGGAAAGCTCTGCTTTATGGGTACCAAAGGTTACAATTGACCCCCCCCCCCAAAAAAAGTGGCTCCATAAGGTACAGCTAGTTTTATATAGTAGCACCACTGTTCATGAAATAGTTTTCTATCTGGCAAGTTACACTGGCTGTCCTTTATTTTTGAGCTATTGATCAGTGGGGGATCTGACTACTGCCGCAAAGCTGGAATTGGCCGATGTGTGGGCTACAGATTTCATTAGAGGCCTTTCTCTAACAGCATCTAAAATGTATTTCATTTTCTGTTGTTATTGACCTGGTTTGAGTTGGTTGGTTTGTTGGAGGGACTTGTTTCTTTGGAAAAGAAAAACCTCTGTTTTGAGCACTTGGCAAAACTTAAGGGAAGTTTGCTTGTGAAACTTGAATAAAGGGTCCCTCAGCACCTGTGAAAGTATTTCTTTTTTCTCTCCCCAAAAAGTTGTTTTTTCTTTAAAAGTCAGTATCATAAAATAGGATTATTCTCATAACTTTGAAAAATCAAGTTAACGCACACTAAGCACTTTAAAACTTGTATTCTGTGTACTCAAGACACAGAAGAGAGATACCCCTTTCACTATAATTTTGTGTACAATACATGTTTAGGTTGTTTGAGTACCGCTGGGAATGTTTAGTGCAATTAAAGAATTACAACCTGTTTTCAATAGATGTACTGATGGAGACATGGAGGGTTAAACCTGCACCATGACTTTTTTTAGCTAAGCTTATCAGCATGGTCTTTAATTAGCAACAGCAATACACAGAACTCTATTAACTCCTAGTTAGAGACCATTAATAGCTGAAGTCCCTTAGATACCTGGCTTAATTAAATAAATAATTAAATGAAAAGTGAAGCTATTTAAAGTTTGAGTAGGGCCTGAACTTCATTGAGAAGGCACGATGTAAGGATACAAAAATATTCTTTAAAACAATATGCTTTCCACAATCTACTTAAGTGTAGGGCTGCAACCCTTGGTGCATATTTATTTGAGAGTAAGCACCTAAGTGGGACTCTCACATTTGTGAGCATAGATGATCAGGTTGGAAGGCTGCATTCCTCTTTGGTTGGAAGTAATTTGAATTAAAATCAATAGTGATTACTCCCATTACACATGGTTAACACTGGATTACAAAATCAGACAATGCCTGAATATATTCCACAAAGTTCTATTTTTAATGATGGGAAGTATATTTTTGCTTATTTCTCAAAATATGTCAACGTGCATGGATAGATTTCAAAAGGTACTCATGGCAAGAAGTACTTTTAAATCTAAGACTGCAGCCAGCTACACACTTGGGCAGGGATTTCAATATAATTTACTGCTAATTAACTGTGTAGAGAACTGCAGGCTGTATATTGATTTATATTAATTGGTTATTTTAAACTGAAAGGTGCTTTTGTTAACAGTCGATTAGTAAAATGTACTCTTGACTAAAACATGTCAATGTAAAAAAGAAAAAAAGAAACACCAAGTTTGTATCTGCAGTTAGCAGAATGATGCTATTTGAAATAATATTTCATTATTTGCAGTTTAAATACTGACCAACAGTTTTAAGAGGTGGTGTGGAACTAAATGCACTAATGTGTCAGTAAAGCTTTATGATAATACTCAATAGTACTCATATTCAGTAAATTATAAATAAATTTATATCACTACCCATGTATAAGCCCTTTTCTATTTTTATTTTGTTTATTGGACTGAGTCAGAAACTACTGTAAAATAACAGTACTTCTAAGTAGCAGGTAAGTTTACAGTACTTGTAATTTATAACAAATTTTATAGGTAAAAAACAGAAGTGTAGTTTCTGTTTTGCTGAAGTGGTAACCCCCCCCCCCAATTGCATTCAACATCTGTCAGTTTCATCTTCGTCTTTTTGAAATATATTTCCTGGATCTCAATATGCATATGCGCATTTTAATAATTTATTGTATAATGAAGAATTGTAAAGCTGAGATATATGTATATTTTTGATGATGAAAAGTTCCAAATTAACTGGCTTTATTATTTTTGACATCCCGGTATAATATATTGTTTTATATACACACATAAACATTATTGTCACTCATATTCTCTAATACATCTTTGACTAGTACAGATCACAATAGGTTATTACATAGTTAAAAAATTAAAAAGTAACTTAATGTTAATGTATATAAATGCATGTTGCATAAGAAATGTACTTTAATGAAAATTAAATTATTATTTTTTGTATTTTCTGTCATTTCCCGATAGAATTTTGTTTTATATTATCTAATAAATTATACCTGAAAAATTAGTCATCTGCATTTGAGGAAGTTCATCCAACTGCTCTGTGTTAATACTTTTTGAATTGATTTTTTAGGGAAAGATAATTTAATAAATGAAACTTGATTCTTAAAATAATAACACAATTTTTTTCCCTTTCAGTAATATTGTTGGATTCTAAAGCACAACAGACAGAGTTGGAATGGATTTCTTCTCCTCCTAATGGGGTAAGTATACCACAAGAACAAGAACAAGAGAAAATAAATTGCACCAAAAAATCGCACACACACAGTTTAAATTAAACATTTCCCCAAAATGTTTGTCAGTGTAGCATTTTTCCTGGGAAAGGAGGTATAGTTCAAACCTGTGTTCTATAATTTAATAATATGAGTGTTTTCAAAACATGAGAAACATTTCAAGCATTTAAATTTTTTTATAGAACTTAAAGATCAAGATACAAAAATTGCTGCCATTAAAGCAGAAATTTTATGTACTTATTTTCAGAACTTTACTTAACAAACATGTCCTGATGTAGTTTGACATTACTTATATAATTAAGTCATTCCTATTTAGACTTTCTTTTTCTCGTTCATTTGATCATATGAGAAACACCCATCTCAGATCTGTTTAGAAACAATATGATGGAATGAAGGAATCTAGATTCTTCTAAAAATGAAACACCCTAGAAACTATATCATATGGGCAGTTTAAATAAGTAAGCGTCCATAATAATTTTCCTCTGATGAAATTTTGATTTAATTAAAAGGGATTCTGCTGCCTCAGCACTTTGAGGATTGGGTTGCCCACCATTTAGAGTAGTTCTTAAATCACACAGTCTCTTTGAGTGCCTGTGAATAAAGGTTTGCGCAATCAATCCTTTAATCCAAAGCTTATAAAGAAATGTGGAACTGAAAGAGCATGAACTGTGAGTGGGGATACAAAAGTGTAACAAATCCTGTATATAAGAAGAATGAAAACCTGTAAGTGTCTTAGTTGAAAAGCAAGATCGTAAACTCAATCCAACATAGGGTGAAGGTAAGTTTGAAGGCTTTCGAAATGTAATGTGAGCTGAAAGTTTAAGACGAATAATAACTTCATATGCGTGTTGGAAAGAACAATTTTAGGTAGACTGCAGTAGTCCAACCTTCAG
This sequence comes from Podarcis erhardii, assembly GCF_964252035.2. NCBI lineage: Eukaryota > Metazoa > Chordata > Lepidosauria > Squamata > Lacertidae > Podarcis > Podarcis erhardii. The sequence continues at coordinate 45,309,716 of NC_138507.1, read as the reverse complement.
ATAATAAAGGCATAGTCACATGTTTGGAGGTTGGGGATATAAAATGTTGATGAAAGGTGATGGGAATACACTTCAGGGGTAGTCCATGCTGTAAGTGTCATATTTAAGATACTGATTAAAAGAAAAGCATTGTACCCCTGACAAAGAAAAAAAATACTGGTGTCATCTAGCAAATAAAAAGGCACAATGTCTGCATTTATTATGCTTATTTGCTGTATGCACTAGAGTCCAAGCATTGTCAAGTGAACTTAACACGTTTTCAAGGAGAGGTTCTTGAGGAAAAAATAGTTTCAGTGTTCTTAGTGCATGTTCTGAAACCAAAGAAAATCAAACCAAAGTTTTCATTATTAATGGCAAAAAAGGCAATAATGTGTTTTCTTATATGTAATTCTAGAAAGTATCAGTAGCATACTTCTGATAATCCCCACATTTCTGCAACTGTTTATATACACATTAAAGCTGGGAGATTAATATAATATATTGAAACATTTTATTTCAAGGTGATTGTCTCTTATGTCCCTACTTTAAGCTAGATACAGGCATCAGTTCTGGCTTAGATTGAGTTTTCAAATTAAGAAAAGCTAATTGCAGTTACCTACTGGTACTCAAACCAACAAAAGAAAGTAAATATGTACACTTAACTTGCCATATACATAATTTGTTTGAATTTTCAGTATGAAAATGTCTTCAGATGGTTTCCTTTCTCACAGTTATGACAGATAACATATTTCCCTCATAATACCAAACCTGGTGTTATGTACTGTTCTAAGCAGTGAAATGAGAAGAGACCATTGCTCAGTATACAAAGCATGTGCTGTACCACTGAAGATTGCAGACTTCATCCCCATTGAAAAAGAACTTTGGTTATAAGGGCGGGACAGTCATTTGCCTGCCAGTCAGTTGGCAATACTGTGCTATGTAGACCATTGGTCTGACTTACTATAATGTAGCTTCACATGATTCCTTTCTTAAAGGGAATATTAAGTTTCAGTGGGCAATTAGTTCAGCTCACTAAAGCAACAGTGTGCATTTCATTAAGCTAACATGTCGTATCATGCGTATTGTAACATAAATACTGCAGTGCTTTGAAAATACAGTTTTATATTTACAACTTATGTGCGTTTCAACATTTACAACCATAATATATTTTGCGGTAATAAGTTCCAGCATCAGTTCATCAATGTCTGCTTTTCTTAGAGCAGTGGACTAACACTAAAATGATCTCATTTGCTGTCAAATAGGCTTGTGAACTATTGTGTGATACATGGCTTTGAGCATGGTAGGCCAGTCTTCCTTAGTGCTTGCCTTCCATGAGTCATTAATAGTGATGACTGGGGTAGATATAATGCTGAGCAGCCCCTTAACCATGGTTAAAATGGCAGGGGTTTCACTTTTCTCTCAGGGGGAGATTGCCTGGTACAAATTCCACCTGTTCATTACCTATTGGCATTAACAACAATTAAGCACCCCGTGAGCACAAAACAAAAGGAGTGGCTGATGCTGACCAGGGTTTGAAAGCGGTTAGCAAAACCTGAATAACCTGAATAACTTCTGTTAATGTGAATACTGATCTAGCACTTAACTGCAAATAATAAGAGAAAGGGGAAAAACAGTTTCTTTTTAGGAGGGTGCATGCGTATGAGCTGTTCTTAATCATTAAGTGCTACAGATAACTGGTCCTGAGTAATGAATTGTTCCCACAAGAAGATGAGTGATTGTGACCCAACCTGATTCACACTCCAAGGCCTGTTCAATGTTAAGGAAATAATACTGCCCAAAAAATAATAAAAGTCATTGGGTTGAATCCAGACCTGCTTTTCCATTTTTGAAAACGCTCTTTCTGTTCTTAGAATAAAATTGCATCTGACAGGGGTTACTGCTCCACAAATGTGATGTTTTCTTGGGTGGAAGTGAGGAGACGACTCTCACTTGTTCTTTCTCTCCCCTGCAGCCCACAATGCCATCTCCCACACGCTTCTGAAGGGTCTCCCAAACTTCTTGAGTAGATTTGTAGAGGCATGGGGACTACAGGGGGGGGGGAGGGATATGCAAAAATAGCCTTGACCTTTTGCCTGAAGGTGCATACTGTATGCCACTACTAACTTTTATATATTCCTTCGTTTTCAAAAACAAAATCTGAAAAGTTATACCTAGATAGTTTGCAATATAGATATAAGCTTTATCTAATATCAGTTTCAATAGATAAGCTAAATTTAAATGTCATTATTTTACTCCAAAGGGTTAATTCAGATTGCATTTTGGATATAATTGCAGTCATAACTTGATTATACGAAGCAATATAATCATGTGGTAATTCATCAAAGATAATTGTCTTGTATCACCTCATGCAATTCCAGGATCAAAGCTGTAAGGTGATAAGCCTGTCAGTGATAGGCCGTATGCCTTATGATGTTTCCCACATGGAATGTGGTAATTTTTCTTCATTTGTTAGATTTAGAAATATATTTTTCAACTAGCACTTTGGCCTTCCCATTGAACTATGTTCAATCACCTATTTTTTCCTCGACCGACGAACCACCTCAATCTTCGCTCAAAACAACTTTATTCATTACCTACAGGAGAAAATATTATTATTTTCCTTCCTTCAGAAGAAAACACATTGAAATAAAGATAATCTGGACTAGACTAGCATAGCTGAATGATTTTTACAAGTTAAGAATTTAGGGACCTGAATTGTTACTGTGAACCAAGTAGGACATTGGGTTAAATTAAAAAATGATTTTCTTGAGTTTTTGCAGTTCATGTAAAATGACTATGAAGAAAAAATAGTAGTTTCTGTTTCAAACAATTAGAATTGATAACAGTTGATTTCTAATGTAAACTTTCTGTTCTGATTTCTAATATTCAAGGAAGTAGAAATCTAAGGATGCCGTCCCTAATTATTAGAATGCCTCCATGCTTCACTGGATACCATATGCATACCTTTGTAACACAGAGACTTTTTACCTACTCAAAATTCCACATAGCATACTTTTTTTACTCTTAGACAGCTGCAGAGAGGCTGCATAGCAGATTGTAGCCCCAATATTGCAGCCTTTGTTTGTAAATTTACATCTTTCTAAAGGCATTTTGTTTATTTTCATACCCCTGAAGTTTTGATTGATTTTGTAGAATGGAAAGCCCATAACTCAGCAGTAGCCCCATGGACCTGCCTGCCATTTCTCTGTATCAAATGTGTTGTGAATCTGTGCCTATTGAATAATACAATTCAGAGACTATGGCTGGGATCCAGTGTGGTTGTGTAGGAAGCTTTAGTGAAGCCAGCAGGGCTTCTAATTGCAACCTCCCTGAGCTTGTCTGAGAAAGTGATCTGGAAAAATCTGCCATGTCAGACACAAACTCTTTATATCTTGGCACACAAAATTTGTGTGTGTTGTTGATTTATTTATGAAAGTATTTATATACCACCCTTTCCTAAAATACCAGTCCTGTGTACTGCAATATAAAAACATAGCCTTTCTCTTTCATTAAAAGTAGTACAGAACATCATTAAAATGACCAGCTACTCCAGAAAATGGCAAACAACTGTATATGGCTAGTGCCATAAAATCTTCGAGAGATGCATAGAGGTCAAAAGTGAGGATGTCTGCCGAATCACAGTTGGAAGAGTGTTCCTCTATAGTCTTAGTTTTCTCCTTTAATTATTAAGATTGCAGACCATAGTCCATGGAATCAGTGACAAATTTCTCCCGGTTTTTTCCGTCAGATCTAGAGTACCCATTTAATGCAAGATGAAGTAAATGGATACAGTCTGGTTATAAAAACATTCATATAGCAATTTAGTGTGTCCAAACTGTTTCACTTAAAATACTGTATCTTGGAATCCTTGCAACAAACTTGTAAAGTAGTTTGGTATTACTCACAATCTGTATCTTAGATAGGACAGAGGGTAAAACGCAACTTGCATAGTTCAGGTAAGATTGAGAACCAGGGCTGCTCACTCCTTTGGCTACTACAGTATACTAGCTCTCCATGTAAATGCTTTTGATATTGCTAGGGTTTGGATCAGATTCATCACCACAGTTCAATTCCCTCCCCCCCCCCCAATATTTTTGAGAAAGATGCTTTATTGTTAAGCATGCTAAAATGTCCCATTTTAATATGAATAATTATTTCTTTTATGTTTTAGTGGGAAGAAATTAGTGGGCTGGATGAAAACTACACGCCTATACGAACGTACCAGGTATGCCAAGTCATGGAACCTAACCAAAATAACTGGCTTCGGACTAACTGGATCGCAAAAGGCAATGCACAAAGGATTTTTGTAGAACTTAAATTTACTCTGAGGGATTGTAATAGCCTTCCTGGAGTCCTGGGAACATGTAAAGAAACTTTCAACTTGCATTATTACGAAACAGACTATGACACTGGCAGGAGTATCAGAGAAAACCTGTATGTAAAAATAGATACTATTGCAGCTGATGAAAGCTTTACCCAAGGTGACCTTGGGGAGAGAAAGATGAAACTTAACACAGAGGTGAGAGAGATTGGACCTCTGTCCAAAAAAGGATTCTACCTTGCATTTCAGGATGTAGGTGCCTGCATTGCTTTGGTTTCTGTCAAAGTATACTACAAGAAGTGCTGGTCCATTATTGAGAACTTAGCTATTTTTCCAGATACAGTGACTGGGTCAGAGTTCTCCTCCTTAGTTGAGGTACGAGGAACCTGTGTCAGCAGCGCAGAAGAAGAGGCTGAGAACTCTCCTAGAATGCATTGTAGTGCAGAGGGAGAATGGTTAGTACCTATTGGAAAGTGTATCTGCAAAGCTGGTTTCCAGCAAAAAGGGGACACGTGTGAACGTAAGTAGAAAAAAAAATACTTTTATGTATTCCCCTACTGAAAATTTTACTATGTCTCTTTTTTTTTTTTATAAAAAAAATGACTTTTGAATGAAAGTGTTGCGCTATTTAGTTTAGATATCATGAGCCTTGGAATTGTTATGCTTCACACTAGCTGGCGTAGATCAATTGCATTCAAGGGTGGAAGTCAACAATTGAACGTTGCATTTTGAAAAGGCTGTTAAACTGACTATGCAGAGCATGGTTCATCTTTACTAATGATGTTGCACGCAGACTGTAAATGCAGTTACATAATGCTATTTTACAAGAAATAGGCGAAGGAGGACATTCTTCAGAATACCCTTGAAGAAATCACAACTTGCAGAAAAAGATACCATGAACAATCTTGTGTGTGATGAATGCTTGCTGCTTATTCTGAGTAGCTTATTTGCAGGAAACTATACAGAAACTAAAACTAAGAGTATAATACACTTGTGATTAATTAGCCACTGAAAAGTTTTTTGGGGATGCATTAGGGTTAAGGTCCTAGGGATGGCTGTAGGAAAGCTGCTATTCAGAAAGGGAAACAAGTCACAGCATGCATGGTTTCCTCTGCACCCATATCAGATCTGGTTCCTAAAGGTTTGATTCTATGTGGTTTGATTCATTACACAGGATTCTAAAATGCAAACACGTTTTATTTCTGCAAGTTTGCCACAGGTGGATTTTATACAGTGTGATATTGACTTTAGATCTTTGCAGGACTGAACAAATCTTCTATTGAAGATGCAGAGAATAAGAACCTGTGCATTAAACTTGGGAGATAGTGTTAAGAATTGTAATATGAAACTACCCATGCAAATCTGTTAGAAGTATCATAAATACTGCTAACTTTGACTTTAATAATAATAATAATAATAATAATAATAATAATAATAATAATAGGTGACTTGGGATGAACAAAGATTTATCATAATAGTAATGGTAAACACTTCTTTAGTATTTGTTTGGTTTTTACCAACTATCACTGTTGTTTCTGAAGATAAACATATCTTCCATAAAAGTGAGAATATTGTTTAAAACGAAATGTTGAGACCAGTGTCTAGACATTAGAATTCTACTAAATTAAACAGTCTTCTTGATTTTAGACCTCAATGGTATTTTTGGTTGAGGCATTAAACGATAACTTGTTTTTAAATTTCTCTGTGTTCATTTTGCAAGAATACTTCTCATATCTGGCCGGCTGCCAATGAAACTGCTAAGACAATATGCTACCCTGGAGGTGATCCAGGTTTCATTTTGTGGGGGGTTTTTTTGGTCTTCCTCTCCATCTCTTTGTTCAAAAATAATCCTGATAAGTTTCAAAATAAGCCCATGTATGTTAGATAGCTACTAACCCTATTTATTTATTTATTTATTTATTTATTTATTTATTTATTTATTTATTTATTTATTTATTTATTTATTTATGTAAGTAAGTCTATATACCACTTGATTGTAAAAACAAAACAAATCTCAAAGCTGTATACAAAAGATAAAAGCTGTAAGCTCTTTTATGTTGGAAGGACATGAGGTGTCTTAAATGCCTTTAGTCAGCTGCCTCATTCTGATACTAGTTAGAATTTTCTGCTTTGAGAGCATTAATGATAAACTTTGTAGTAACTTATAATGTAGCTGGAAGAATGGTACATTCACTTTGAAGGAAATTGAACACAACATTAATGCAATTTGTTCTTCTTACTGTCAAGTTTTATAGTATATGAAGCAGAATCAGGCTTTAACTGATCTTTAAGGTCTGCATCCTGCAATCACTTTGGATGTGTTAGCAATTAATAATTAACCTCATTGGGTCAAGTGAGTAAAATAGTGAATGTTTACATTGCAGTCCACACTCGGTCACCCTAGCTTTGGCCCCCATCTACAGATGTGCAGCAAGGTCTTCGTGTGCAAAGCTTAAAAAAATAATCACCTGTTTTTTTGGGAAATGGTAGGGTCCCTATAACACCATCTCTTTGGTTCTACGAATGGGTCTGATCTATCAAAGGAAAAGTCCCAGCTTCTGAGTGAAAGGATCTGGCAAAGGGCACTGCCCATGTTTCCTTTGTATACAGAAAATGATTTTCACAAGAAAAACCTTCTTTTGTGTACACCTTCCCTTTACTAAATTAAAGTGATTATGTGCATAGAAATCTGATTTTAATGGAATTTACATAGGCTGTGTTTTGGGGGTTGTTATGTACATAGTTTACATTTTGTTTAGATATATCCATTCTACTTCTAAAATATTTTGAGAGAAGTATTAATATTCCAGAACTACAATCACAAACACATTTTCTGGGAGTATGATTCATTGAACACAGTGAGACTTACTTTTGAGTAAATATGCTCAGCATTGTGATATTAAGGCAGACATTGCAATTCTTGCTAACAGACATCCACCAAAGAAAAAAAAAAGCTGTGTTGCTGTGTTCTTCCTCCAGTCATAGCACAACCTTTGCGGAAAATTTATATAAATTCCAGCATATATGTTGTGATCTTTTATTCTGCGTCCAATTAACCAATAGGATTTAGCCATTTGTGTGGCCAGATCTGTACCGTTTCCTAATATGTTTTGTTGTTATGGTGTTTTACTTAGTATTTTGAAATTGAATATATTTGCATATTGCCAATATAGATATCTTTGTGTACTTTCATACATATACTATGCAATAAAGAAGCTAATTCAAACTTAAAGGAATACCTAAGAAAAGACTTTCTCACTGACTATATTTTCAGTGTGGTGCATAATATGTTTTTTCTTTAGACGGAAACTATATTCAGGTTGAAATGAGGCTTTTTTTCTGGGTGGGAAACTTTGAGAAGTGCTGATATAATCTATATTCCATATGTTCTGTGTTATTTAAAAAGGAAAATAATACTCATTTGCTCACACATGGCTATATAATATTTCATATGCTAGGAAGCACTTCTCAGTGTGCATGAAATATATATGAAAATTAATTTGGCATTGTGTCTGAAAAGTCAGACTTCCAATAAAAGCAAAACTGATCTATTCTTCAGTTCAGCTGCTTCATAACATGAAGAAATAGTTGTCCAAAACATGTGAAAGAGGTATGGTCTTTTTTGTGTCAAGCGGCTTACGTGCTGAAACAGCATTCAGTGCAATGTGACACTGCTATTCTGAATAGTTTTAAAAATAAATTTAAAAACCTGATTTACCCATAAAATGCTTTAAATATGGCCAGGTCTTGTGCTGTCCATTTGTTTCTAGGTAATGTAGATATTATTAAATTGAGAACTGCTTGATATTACAGGTGTAAGGATATCACTGTCATTTGGTTCCCACACTTACATATATGTACAGTGTTATAATTTGTGTGATGGAGAAGACGGTGCACTGCACCTTCTTCCTTCCACCACACGCAGAATATATAGTATGAGAAAGGTGGTCCTGGTGGAGGCTAGTAATGCATGGAGCCATGATCTGTGTGGTTTTTCCCCTAACAAAAAGGATAACTCTACAATGAAATGAAAGAAAGTGAAAGGTATATGAAGGAATACGTTGGACAAATTTGAACGGCATATGAGATGCCTTTCTGGTGTACTTTGACTATAACAACATTTCCCCCAAACAACAGCTGCTAATATCACCTGGGAATCTCACTCCTTGCCCAGATTGCATACATAAATTTTCGCCCCATCCCCTTCTTCCCACTTGTTTTTCCTTCATCTGGTTGCCTTCCCTTCCCTCTTATCTTGATTGAAGACACAAGACTGGGTTTTTGATTATTCTGCAGAATCCAAAGACTGTAAGACAGGGACATAATTTAATTATCAAAAGCTCCCCACCCCGCCGATAATTATGTACCGCACAAAGAGTTGGTTTGTATCTGTGCTTTACACTTATACATTTTCCTCTGATTTTAGTTATAATTATTGTCCTTTATTTCAGTTATTTATTGTTAATGAAAAATCCCAGCAAATAAGTAAACAAAGCTACACTACTCCTCTGAGGGATGAACAGCGCTTTATCTTTGTAATAGTATGTTGACAAACCTGAGTTTGCTGTGATAGCATTTGTGTGTGGGAGAAGGTGATTATAGAGATGGGCTGAGAGGCTGTAGGATTGTTTTACCATGCCTGCATCTGTCAGTTCTCGATAATACTGGACTACCTTCCAGTTGTTATAAGGATTACTAAGATAACACATGTAAAGTGCTTTGCAGTGTTCAACGTGAATGCTAAGCGAGTAAGCGGGAAGTGAGCTATATTAGTGCATAATCTCATATGACCATTGAACTGGATAGTGGTTTCAGTGCTGAAATTTGGTTTTAAGAAAGCTGTCATATAGAAGTGAGCAGAGGTGCTGGAGATTCAGAGACTTCATATACCTTCCAGTGTGCATTTGGTATGCAAAAATCTCTATCTTTTGTATGTTGCATTTCCCACTGCGCAGAGCAGTGGATGTCCAATATATATGTTTCCAATGAGAGCAGGGCCCTTTTTGTGCTGTAGCAAGAGAAACAACCAGAAACCTGTACTTTGAAGTTGCATCCATATGTGTAGTGAGGAACATTAATGTCCCAGAACAGGAGAAACAGGTAGCTTGCTGTGAAAGGTCAGACACCAGAGAAGCAATTCTTTTTATTCTCAAGTGATGAAGAAGTTTAATTGTCATATATCAATATTACAATGCTTTCAAAGTTCATTCATTATTTCGTTTTGTTTGTATGCCGCTTTTCCACACAAAAATATGCTCAAGGCAGCTTGCAACAAAGAAAACAGGGAAGCATTTCAAAGAAACACTACAAAAGCAATTTCATAATAATATAGCAAAACAATAGCAGATTTAACAACATGCCAAAAACAAACAAACACATTTTGATACTAAGGCTATAGCTTCACCTCATTCCTAGAGACCCCCCCTCCCATTATGTTGCTCACCGACCCTTTCCTTCAGCAGCTTTTTATAAGTTCTGGTACGATTGTTTGAATTCTTAGGTGCAGTGTACATACTGTTCTGTATCTGCGTGTTTCCATTGCTATAAACATTGGAAAAGACATGACTGGAATAAGAAATGCCAGAACTCAAGCATTCAGAAGCTGAAATTAAGGTGGAAGGAGAAACTGGAAAGGGGTGGGGGGATTAAGAAAACCCAGTCAGGGCACTGTAAGCATTCCATGCATGAAACAAATGGAAGAAAAAAGATTTATGTGATGAATATTTGCATGATTGGGCAAAACATTCCAAACCTGACGCGCTACTGAAAGATGGAATCATGCACTCACTTTCACCCAGCTGTCAGTCCATTTGTATTGATTAGCTCAGGAATTCTAATACAAGTCTCCTTTTACCTGAGAAACCATGGAAATTGTGCTCTCTTTGATCTTTATCTGGGCCTGAAGCTACTCTTATATTTATTGCCACTTAAGACTGTAGTGTAAAAATCAATTATTGCTCCCTCACTTTTAGCATTAATAATACATGTGCTTAATGTTTTCCCTCCATTGTGCAGGCCCCACATTGAAATGGTAGTCTAGTTTATTAAAACCAATAATATGTTCATAGAATGTGGACATGTAGTCATTAAGTCTGAAAGGTTATGAATTAAACTGTTTCAATTTAATGTGCTGTAGCAGACCAAAAAGAATTTCTGTAAGTGGCTTACTTATTGCGTGGTTGTAGAAATTGAGACTATTTTTTTATTTTTTATGAACTTTTATTCCTTCAACAGGGAAACTTATGATTTTAAAATATTTTTTCTTGGTCTTTTTAAAATTAATCAAGCTACACTGAAACTGGGATTGGAGCAAAAATACATGCAAAATATCCTATTTCAAGTAACTGGTGTTTTTTTAAGCCAGTTGTTTGAAGAAACTCTGTTGTAAGCTGTATAAACTCATGGAATTTCATTTCATTCAAGAAACCAAATGGTCAAAATAGATGCTGTTCACAGCATTTACTAGTAATGCAGTAGTTACATCTGTGCATATTTTATAGGAAGAAATTAACTGGTATTGATCTTTCCATGTTTGAGCTAGTGCAATTCTGATAGCTTCATAGGGCCCAGTATTGCCAAACTTCTGCATATGAGGTTCTGATGTAGTGTGAAATCACATATCTCTGAAAGCACTACATGGCTATATGTGGCGAATGAGAGATGGGCCTTGTCATTACAGATTAATTTGATTGTGGCAGCGAGTAGCCTGGTTCACACAGTGCAAACACTGTGCCTGTGGCTTTACTTAACAAATGTGAGTAGGGGCCCTGGAATATGGAGTATTTGTGCTAAGCGCGCTTCATAGGACAGGTAGTGCTGGTCCTTTGGCCAAGCAAAACAGCAATGCCAGTTTCCAGTCGTGAGGCCAAGTAATACTTCCAGCCCCCCGAAAGTTACTACTCTGGCGTCTCCACCTTCTGTCTTTTAGATTGCAAGTTCCTAGGGCCAGATACTTGTTTTTCTTCCCTGTAAGTTCCATATATCTTGCTTTGAAATAGTAGTAATTCTTAAGCAGCTTACCAGAAAGTAAGTTTGATTCCAAAGGCCCAGGTTTCAAAAATATATGCGGAGGAATGTAGGCTTCCACAGCCTTTTAGTTTCAACCATACTACTGGCCTTTGTTAAAAAAATTACTACATTGTGAATAAAAACTTTTAAGTCAGAATACGCAAATGCAAATCTCTGGAGTGCAAGAGTAGTCACAACTGTGGATTTAATTCACTGTGGCTGGCAGATAGCTGGCTACAAGTTCAAGGCTGCAACCATAAGTACATTAATAGTGACGAAACTTGTATAGGATGTCACTGCATATAAGTCTTGCAGTGATATGACTGGATGGGCAAGTTATCTAGGTTGCCTAAATCACATGTCTCCTCTTAGGTATTATAGCTGTATGGGGTATTTGAACCATTAGTGAGGTTTGGAAACCATAAACCTCGCCCTAGTAGATAGCAGGTACAATGTATATACAAGCAGTTGTGGCATGGTACCATTTTCTTGTTTTCAGCTGCAGTGCTCGCATACGCTTAAGAAAGCACAATAGCAGTCATTAAAATTCAGTAGATACCAGTCTTACTGCTTGTTACCAGTCCAAAAAATGAAGTCTAGGAAAACACTGAGGTTGATTGATGGTGATATTCTGAGAAAATGTACACAAACAAGCTGCTTAGGTATCTTGAGCACATGAAACCAATGTAGCATAAGCTCAAAGATCCTCTCAGCAAGATCTGATTCTTAATCTAATAAAGTTGCAGCCCATTAAACCTCATTTATGGTCTCTACATCTTCTTTCTGACTCCTGGGGCAAAATGCAGAAGCCATTTGATAATTTTTATTCAGCAACCATCCAGAGCAAATGAAGTAGCTACTGCAAAGGCCAAGTAATTTAATATGTCAGAATATCCTTAAAAAACATTACCACCATGTTTAGAAATCACAGGGCTCTTGTGCACGTTGAAGAGTACACCACCTTAAAAAAGAAATAACTCAACATAAAGCAAATTGAGCATTCCATAGTGCCAGCTAATAATTAACTGGCTGATGGGATTTATAGCCGTAGTCCACCTGCTGGCTTGATGTTTGGAGGCTTGATATGTCCAAAAGCCTTAAGTGAGATATCAAATATCAACCCAGTCTCTTCTGTTATGGATCAAGTATTCCATTGTCAAACCCTTAATCCTTGCACTCAAGTCTGGATATTTGCTTTTATTCATTTTGGATTTGTGTGTGTGCAGAAAAGGGGTTTGTATCTTCTTTTTCACTTATCACCCCTACTTGGAACAGCTACACTCCAGAGAACCCAGTCTTGAATCTCCAGCACAGCCAGTTCCGGCAGAGCTTGGATGTCATTGCTGATTAGCACTGTCTTCAAGCTCCACGTTCCCCAAGAAATTAAGCATTGTCCCCATGTTACCTCAAGAGATGTCTAGGCATATTACCTATTTGGCAGCACATGATCAGTCAGTTTTATAAGAGATTAAAATAAATGCTTACATTGGATTATGGCCTAAATAACAGATTTAGGGGACAAACACGTTCATAGCTATCAAATACAATTTGTACAGTGTGACTCTGTACAGATACACTGTCACAAATTGAAAGTTATTTTCCCTTACGTGGTTTCTGGATGGTCCAAATAAAAAGTACCTTTAGGCATAAACAGCTTGCTTTGCCTTAAGATCAAAATCAACCCAACACAAATTTCATGCTCACCATTTGTTGTTTTGTTTCCTTCTGGACTAAGCCATGCATAAAGGAGCCCCCAAAATGGACTTCAGATGGGAAGCCCAGGACAGGCAGGCGTGATGCACTTTTCTACCACTTCAAAATTTCCTGTTTGTGGGAGGGGGGAGGGGGGAAGCTCACATCCTTTTTGAAACACAGAACTCCAGTTCCATTAAAAGGCATATAGGGCCAAGGGGATGGAGAAGGGTTTTTCTGCTCGCACTTTAGGGACATCAAGGTATATAGGGTGGGAAGAAAGTGCACTGCAATTTCATATTCTGAACCCTACCCCATCTGTGTACGGGGTTGCTTTGTACCTCCTCGTTCAGTCATTCTAGTTTTTATTGCTGATGATTTGAAGAGGCAGCTGCTGGCTAGGAGTTCAGATGGAGGAAAGAGTCAGAGGAGTGTTACTGAGTGCAGTGAGTAACTACTGGGTTAGAGTTAGAAGGAATCTGATTCTTAGCCAGTCTCAGCTTTGCACAGCAACTGGCAGCTTGAAATGTATGGTGAGCGCAAAAGGTAAGATTGCTGCAGTAACAAAGGCACAACCAGGACATGTCTCTCTGGGTGACGAGAAAAGGAAGGCAAGGGCAGGGGGGGGGGAGGGAGAAAACTTGAAGCGAAACTTAGTTAGCATAGAATAACTTGTTGCCTACAGAGATGTAAACAAGTTTTAGAAACCAAAACCAAAATCGTCAGTCATATGAAAGAACAGGAAAGAACCAGGCAGCTTTAGTTACCCTAATAGAGACACAGCTGCCCCTACCTGGCCTGCTTAGACCTATTTAATTGGAATGAAAGCTATGTAGTGTGTTTGAAAATGCTCAGAAGAGGAAGAAAGTATGGAATTCTGATTACCAGACTTAAATGTATGGTTGTCATGGTAACTGGATGGCACATTTGAGTTTATCTTCACAAGTTGTCTGATACATAAAAAGAATCATTTGTAATTAGATTGCTAATGAATTTTGTTGTCCTTTTCTACCAGGAAATTTACTTGTGTTTGAGGCAATTTCTGCACGTGGTTTATGTTGCTGGATCAGGAACTGCGTATACACAGCTAGCAGCAGACACTGATCTGCATTCTAAAACACATTTGGATGTTAGGAGTTTAGCATAGCCCACATTCACAGTACATGCATGTCTCCGAACAGAGTCTTGTTTCATTTTTGCGGACATAATCTGATGCAGTGTTTTATGTTACACCTCCCTTTCTAAGTGTTTCCAAAGCCCTTCATAGATGTTATCTTGCCTATCCTTACAACAACCCTAGAAGTTCAGTACAATAGTACCTCGGGTTACATACGCTTCAGGTTACAGACTGTGCTAACCCAGAAATAGTGCTTCAGGTTAAGAACTTTGCTTCAGGATGAGAACAGAAATCGTGCTCTGGCGGTGCGGCGGCAGCAGGAGGCCCCACTAGCTAAAGTGGTGCTTCAGGTTAAGAACGGACCTCTGGAACAAATTAAGTACTTATCCCAAGGTACCACTGTACTATTATCATAATGTTAAGAAGGAAAGTGAATTGTTGAGATGTTTAAGGCTAGTGAGTTCATGAATGTAGTGAAATTTGAGAAGGGGACTATGAGCTCAGAGCTTATTGTCATGACCACTTTACTACACCCACTCTCAAATTTGGAAACATAAGAACAAATTTAGTGGACAGAGCTAAGCACATGCTACATAAATCAGTGCGTCTTAAAAGCAATTAACTTCATTATATTAATTAATTAGTAGTATATTAATTCAATAGACTTTATTATTCAAATAACACTATCAGTGTATATAATTTTTATAGAGGAGCTGTGCAAGGAGTTAGGATACAGCGGACATCCACACCTTTCAGAGGCATGGTGGAGGCAGAGTTGGGCCACCCAAGAGAAGTCTAGCATCTCTACTGAGCCAGCCTAAAATGTAGACTTTATTGCTCCTCCCACCTTTTGTTTTTGCTGGCATGAATGGCAGGTGTCATCTGATCTGTTTCACCCCACTAACAGCCCAGAGTTAGTATTACTCTGTAACAAAGAGAAGGAAAGGAGAATAGGGAATCAATGAAGGAGACCAGTTTACACTATCCCACTTCTAGTTCTTTTCTCCAGCCAAAATGGTGCCTGAATGTGTATAACTTCATTTGAATGCATAACATGCAGTCATACATGTTTAGGCACCATTTTGATTTGAGATAAGAATTAAAAGGGGTGCAAGCTGGCCACCTTGATTTGGGGGGGGGGGGGAAGAAGCTGCAGGGTATCACTCCAGAATATGTTCATAATAAAGATTTCACCTGCCATTACCAAAAACCACATCCCCACTTCCTTTCTCCTTCACAGGTGCTATTTACAGAAAACTACAGCTTTAGTAGTAAGTAGCAGCTAGGGTGGGCAATTTTCATCAGGGAACCAGCCTGGGCCACCAGGCTACATCAGGAGAACCCATAGCTGCTTTTTCTAAAAATAAATGTGACCAGTTTAATCATATTTATTGATAAAAACACATGAATTACCTAAATTGAAGGATTTATGTTGCTTAACTTTATGCAGCTTTGTATCCATTGTTGTTAGTTTCAAGTCCAATGATTTTCTGTCGCATGTATTTAATAGTATGGGTGCATGGTGTGTTAGAATTATAAGCAATTGCACACTAATGAAGTTTGGTTTGAGTTGGTCTGGTGTGGTGTTAAGGAATAAACACTGAATTTCAACAGACATTCAAACATTCAGCAGAGAACTTTTTTAAAAATAAAACTTCTAATGCACAGTATACATGAAAAATGCACAGTCTCCGCTTTCACATCAGATCTTCACAATTCTTTAGCTTAAGATATTTATTTGTATTTAATTTTAGGAAAGAACTACCATTCATTTTTCATTAACGTTGAGGAGATAACATACTGTTAGCTGCCAGTCAAAAATGGAGTATAGGAGAATACTGACATTGATTGATGGACATGTTCTGACACTACACACATACAGTCTATTTAGGTCATTTGAGCATGAGGCCAGTGCAGCATAGCTCCAAAGATTAGAAAATAATCCTTTGCTTGAGTTATTTCAGGATATGTGAAAATTCACTTGACACCAGAGTTTTCTAAACCATTTCTTCCCATTAAGAACTGTGTCTACTTTGATAGGGCAAATGCAGTCAAGGTGGTTCTTCCACAAACTAAGATTTCTGTATAAATTCTATTAGTGTCATATCACTTTACAATGGGCATTTTCAATTGCTATCATGTTCCTTTTTAGCAGAAAATATATTGAAAATCAGATACTAAGGGTGAAAATAAGATGCTAAGGCTGTGCACAGCATATATTCAAGTGTGAACTTTGATGTAATTAATTTATTTATTTTAAACAGAGTTTCCACTGCTGCCTTTGAAAAGGAAGAAGTTTATAGGCACCCTGCTGTCATCATGGAACTTTCCTTTCCTTGTATCACTGTGGGTGGCTTTGGGCATGTTAACCTGTCAATTAAGGATCCCTCAGGAGCAATTTATGGTGCCTTGAAAGAAGTTGCACCTCTTGAGACTGCTGCACTCTGGGGCTGATCATTATATGAACATAGGCAGAAATCATCTAGTGACAGCCTACAGCTGGTCATTCAATTGCATGCTCATCGAGGAGCAACTGCTTCATATATCAGAGGCATGGTCAACAGAACCCCTCCTGGGCTGCTCTGGGATTGAAATTCCTCACTGCTATAGGTTTAGGGATTTAGGGACATCGCTTTGCCATAGTAGACCAAGAACTCTTTTATGAACATGCTAGAGATTTAGAGGCTATAATTTACTCTACATTTTCCTGTGTGGATATTTAATCTTCAGTGAATCTACATGGCTCAGATTACTTTCTCCTTCCCCAGTCGGGTCAGTTCTTCATGCATTCTACAGTGAAATCAGAACAGTGTTCTGGGGTGGTAATTTCAAATGCTTTATTTGGTTTTATTAATTATACTTCCAGGCAGATTGTTAGTGGTCTTTGTGCTTTGGAATGTGCCAGAATTCTCCCATCCTTCTGCCTTTAGCTATTAGTGCAACATAGTACTGAGCAACCTAAGCCAGTAACTTCTTCTTTTCCCCTCCCACCGGAATTTCCTTGGAATCTACTGGTAGGCTTTGATCTGCCATTTGGAAACTATTTTGCTAACGTCTCAGGAGGGCATGTGATAGTAACCCCATGATGTCACCTTTTTCCTGTTTGATCCTAGGAAGTAAAAACCAGCCTTAACTTCCAGGAGTTAGGCTTTGGTTTACTCATATTATTTTATGTATACAAAATGTTATGATTTTGAATGCTTTCCTCAGTTTTGAAAATAGTTTGGCATGCAACATGGGGAGTTGTTAAGAGAACAACTTCTAAAGCCTCATTGGAATCATGGAACAAGTTTCATTTTTCTTTGGATCCTGGTTTTGGGCATCATCCCTGCATTGGCATTCATGTGAGCAGTTTGTGCGAGCTGATAGCTCATGAGTGTCATCACCATAATATAGAGTGTTATAGAAAATGTAGGTCTTGTAAGATATTTATTAAAGAAAGATATGAGAAGCTGCTTTATCCTAGGTTCAGCTCATCTCTGTAGTTTTTAACTGCCCACCCTGAGCTCCTTCAGGTCTGAGGGATAAAGTGCTTCCTGGCTCTGCTTCAATAGATCTTTTGTGCAGCAATGTCTGGATTGAATTGGGGGTTGTTACGCATGCAAGGCATGTATTCAAACACTGAGTTTCCACCTTTCCTTTTCATTACCTTTGAGAAAGTAATGCTTATGAATTGCCTACCTCACCAGGTCTGTTTGAATTATTCATGCAAATGATAATCCCCTGGTTTAGTAAGGAGTTGGCACCTTTATGCTAATTATATGTCAGTTGATAAAAGTGTGAGGACCTGATCTTGCAACTTTTTTATCAAACAAAAATGTCAAGAAGCTGGGGGAGTGCTGCATTAGACATTTGAAAAAAGTGACCTTTATGGTTTTAAAATGTAACTATAGGTTTGTATTCTGCGTTTTGGAAATTGTTTTATAAAGCAAGAGTACCATGGATGCATGCACTCTTAGGCACTTTGTGCAGCTCAAATAACAAAGTATGTGGGGTGTTGTTGTTGTTTTTTGGGGGGGAGATCTTTCCTCCCTCCATGAATCAAAGCACTATGTAAGTAGCAACACCTCCAAATCAGATCAGGCCCCCTCACAAAGCCTTGTGTCACTCTGCTGCTTCTGTACAGAATAGCTATGTTTTCCTATATAGTTCTGTTTCTCCAGGTCCAGGGGATTTGCAAGAAGCTGTCCGAAATATTGTAGAGCACTGAAGGGCTTTAAAAATTTGTTTTAAAGCACAGCAGTGGATGATTTAAGAAAAGAAAAGAAAAGTTTGAAACTTAGGCGGGTTTAAAACAAAAACCCCTAAGTTCTGCTTTGACATAAACAGCTCACAGGTCTTCAGAACTCTGCAGGCAGTATTCTAAGCACCCTCACATTGTAAGTTGCTTTGGTTTGTCTTGGGCAGGACAAAGTGACTAACAAATCTAATAAATAACAATTAAGACCAATAATAAAGTGTTTTAAAGGCCTATAAGGCTTAGTACTCAAAAGGCCGGTGTGGAGTTTCATTTTTTTAAAAAAATAAAATGAATAAAGTGTACAAGCAAGAATGCACACCACTCAATCACTTGCAAATTATTTTAAGGTTAAAAAGAGTAAACAAAATCCCTCACTATTTCCCTTGAAAATATGACACTAATACAGATTATGGAAATGTGTTAACCCCTGTTACATCAACCACAAAAAGTCCCTTATCATACTTTTCTGCAAATTTGCAAGCTTAATCTGTTTTGCAGTTGGGGCCCCTATGTCTGCAAATTTTATCCACTTTGACCAAAAGGAGGAGAGGTTATATGTATTCTTAAGTATTCAACTCAGATCCTGAAACATAAAGCAGAGAGAGTGCAGAGCTACTCGGAAGCAAATTGAACTTCAAAAATTCAAAGATGCAAAGTGAACTTTGGGACCCATGAACACCTCTCATAAATACTGAAATTGAGATGCCTTGCTGTGTCTAAACTGCATATAGTTTATTCATCTAAATCAAAGCTAAGAATTTGATTTTGTGAAAGCTTTTCAGAATAAATAACTCAATGGTGAGGATTGCATATATACTATTAACCATTAGCACAGTATTAATTAATAATTAACAAAAACTTGCAAATGATTGTGCAGTTCAGGAGGGAAGAAGTGAGAAAAATTACCCATCCACTATGTCTGGTGTGACCAACTCCAGTAACTTTTATCTCTTTGGTTCTGAGAATATAGAGTAATCATGGGGTTCAATCCTTTACATATGTTAGCATTAACTACGTGGCCCAGAATCACTGTTCTATGGGTCTTTGGACCACAATAAAGATTTATTTATTTTTAACTAGATGGCCCGGAATCACTGTAGCATATCTTAGAATAAAAAAAATCTTTGTGTTACATTGAATTTAACACTGTCTCTATACTATATATAGCAACAAAGATCAAAATATATCCAGTTAGCCTAATAATTTATCTGTGTTACCTGTGACTAGGGGCCACATGTGATTTGTGTTTCATCAGTTCCAAATCATTTCATTTTGTTTTGCTATGCCTCCTTCTTTTTTGAATGCTCATTACGATTGTTTCTATGTCAACAGAATCCTCATATAGAATTGAGGGTAATATGGTAATATTGGTGCGTTTAAGAATTTCAAATTATCCCTGTTACATAGTGGAACCTTTCACTGAATCATTAGGCCTGTGAGGCAGTCATCAACAAAAGAAAACAGTTGCTTTTTTAAAGGGTTTCATATGGAGGTTGTGCAGTCCCTAACCTAGCTTTATATTATGGCCAATTTTGGGAAAGCTCTGCCAATTTCATGCAATAGCCTCAAATGCTCAAGCAGAGAAAATGTCCCAGATTCTGCACTGAAAATGTTTTTGTTTGGTTTTTTGTGCCGGATTGGGGAGGGCATTTTTTAAAAAATAAATAAATTTAGGAATATAGCAAATATTGTTTCTAACCTAGGCTTGTACATAAGAAAAACAAATTCAAAAACTATATGAATAGATTTGGGCTCACTCATTCAGCGATATACCTGAAGGCTTTAATTTCATTTTACCATGTTTATCATAATTAGGTATTCTCAGCACACAGATGTTTGAATCCAGCTTTAGATTTCTAATTTATCATGGATATGATTTGAGTTCCTCCACTGAATTAAGTTCTGCGTCAAAGCCGTGTTTTAGTATTTCACGTGAGTGTTTCTTTGCCTGAACATTAGAGAAATAACATTGTTCTTCAATATACAGTGGTACCTCGGGTTAAGAACTTAATTCGTTCTGGAGGTCCATTCTTAACCTGAAATTGTTCTTAACCTGAGGTACCACTTTAGCTCATGGGGCCTCCTGCTGCTGCCACGTGACTTCTGTTCTCATCTTGAAGCAAAGTTCTTAACCCGAGGTACTATTTCTGGGTTAGCGGAGTCTGTAACCTGAAGCGTTTGTAACACGAAGCATCTGTAACCCGAGGTACCACTGTACAGTATAAGACTACAACCCTGATTGATCTCTTTGCAGTCTCCACGCTCTTGAAGCATGGTTGTTTCAGGGTGCATAGTAGTATTAATCTTAATAATTATTTGTCACTGCTTCTACTTTTATAAAAAAATGTCTTAGCAAAAAAATGTCTATTTAGGCACACACACACTTCCTCTGATGTGTTATAAAATGGTTAAACTCTGCAGTCAAGCCCACATATCAGTTTCCTCAAAATGCCATTAGGAAACTGAGATAAATGGTGCAGCATTTTCTGTGTTGACATGATGTTTGCCTGTCCGATTGCATCCTTCCCAACAGACAGCAGTGAAGCAATTACAAAATAAAAAGACATCTGTGCCAAGGTTTGGCTAGCCAAAGAGGGCAAACTCTTGTGTTTAAGAGGTATAGAATCCAATCGATGAAAATGTCTGGACCTGTTAGTACCAATAAAGCTGAAGGCCACTGGGAAGCTCAGAGAGGGTCTTTTGTTGTGGAGATAGAAAAGAGGCCCAAACGGTGACACTTAGGGAGGAATGAGGTCAGCCAGTACGATCATCCATCTTCCTCAGTGGCAGCTTTCTGTCAGCTTCTAACCCTGCTCAGCAGAGGATCTAAACCTCTATTGTTGACACCAGCCAATTCTCAGCCAAGTGTAAATGAAGTTAATATTCACTGACCTTATGCATAGCCAATGAAGGCCCTCAGTGTCATCTTGGAAATAATGTTATCTGACACTTCAAAAGCAAATGCTGGCAGGTTGTTTGTGTATTTTTTCCTTGGGTAGGTTTTTTTGTGTGTGTGCTGCACAAGTAAGCAGAGATCCATTGTTCAGCTATCACACTATTCCCCCTCCCTTTATATTATCTGCCCAGAGGATATTTTTACTTTAAATCATCCTAAGTATGTCTTGGTTTTTCATATAACAAAGCCTTAATGATAAGTGTGCATTGACTGTCGTTTAGAGATACAGCTCTCAGTAAAGTACATTTCGGCAGTTATAAACATTAAACATGTTAAATGAATACAATAAGTAGGTATACAAGACTTATATATGGCTCAATCAGAACACATACCTCTAAGTAGTTTATGTAAAATGATATAAAATATTCATAAGAAAATACCAATAAAGTAACAGACATTTAAAACAAGTAGACATGATAGAAATATCAAAATTTGTCAACAGTTTAAAAATGAAAATACATTTGAAAAAAATCTATATACACATAAAAACAAAACAAACACAGTTTGGGTAACATGAGCAAGGCAAGATATACTAGTGAAATAGTTTTCCCGTCCAACAAAACCCCATTGAAAGGTAATGGCAAGGGTGATTTTACATTTAGTAATACATTTCTTTTGCTGTTACCTTAAAAACATGTGTCCAATGAAAACTGATAAGAAATTCTCAAGTGGAAATAGCAAGAATTACCAAAAGTCCAGACATCTGGGGAAAGCCTTGGAATAAATAAAAACTAGATGTGTGGGTTTTTGTTTTTTTTTGTGTGTGTGGTTTGTTCCTCTTTGGTTGTTCTGCTGCTGCTTCCCACTGAGTGAGATCATAATTTGGCCTTGTGTGTCATTTGAACCCAGGCTTAAGATTTTACTTTCTCCATGTGAACCACGAGATGTAAGTAAGGTTGAGCTATGGTTTATAGTGGTTGGTTTGTCCCACAAAAAGCATGTAGGAAGTGATCCAAGTGATTGATAATTTTGGCATGGAGTGAAAAGTAATTGTTTGATCTGGGAGCGCCAAAACTAGTGAGAAGGCTGATAAGTGTTTATTTGACATGCTTGATAATATGCTGAGAATAACCAGAACAGATCTGCATCTAATTCACATCATTCATATTAGATGTGGCTGTAAACAGTCCATAGAAATTTTGGAAAGTCTGTATTGATTTTTCTTCACTTCATCAAACTTGTTTATTTATACTTATTAAAGACATGAACATGTTTTCTGGAACTGCAAATTTATTCAGACAGTAAATGATCACCTGCTTTTCCCATTAAATTAATTTAAGTCAGATGTGATAGACTGGGCCTGATCATGTTCCTGTGCCAAAGGATATGAAATAAACAAGAATTTAAAAGGAAAGAAAAAAGATTTGTAGCTGTGTTTTATTAGTCTTAGTTTGCCATCTGTGGATGATCAAAAAGGTACATTCAATAATTGCTGAATTCAGTTGATAACTAGATAGGATTATAATTATACAACACTAATATTATTATATAGCACTAATCCAATATATAGTATTAAACACACCATTAATATTTTACAAACTGTAAAGTAGCAAATACAGGGGCTGGTTCGAATCATGGCGCTTGAGAAAGGGATCTTAAACTTATCTTTTTACACCACAATAGTCCAGTGAAATATTTCTGCATATTATCTTCAGAAACGAAATAATGCTTTCCATTAAGACGTAGGTACATGCATGATGTGTATAGCCATGCCTCTGTTGGGTGTTAAATTACCCCCGGAAAATGCAGGAATAATTTCCATGAAAACATAAACAAGCTGCAAAAGTATTTCTGGAGAAACTTTTTCTCCCCCACTCCCAGCCAGTTGAGTAGAAAGCCTTCAAAAACATAGCATTTTCCATAGTCTGTTATTAACAGTCTTAGATCACCTCAAAGACTAACAAATTTACTGTTATAGCATAAACTATCACAGACTATACAAAGGCTAATGTGTTCTATAACAATTGTGTTTCAGTCCTCACAGAGTAGTCAAATTAGTATACACTATAATCCCACCTACAGGAAATGTATTTGGGATTTGGATACCAGTCTGAAATCCGACAGGGCAGGGCCCATGTTATTTCTGTGTGTGTCGTTCTGCATATTGTTGATGCTAAATGGAATGCCTTTGCTACCATAAACCTGCCCATACCCTAAGAGCAACATCCAAGGCCCTTTTCTGGATGTCACCTCTGAGAGCGGTTTGGTTCTGCTCTCCTCTTATGGAATGCTTTTCCCAGCAAGGTCCAGCTGGAGTGAATGATACTATCCCTTAGGTGCCAGGATAACAGTTTCTTCAGTGCTCAGGCATTTGCTGGCACACAGCAGGCTGCTTATTATTAATTGATTTCTGTCAGTCTTTGGTTATTGACTGTATATTGTAGGGCACTGCAGTGGAATACAAAAGCCCAGAGTATTATTTTTTAATCTGAAGAGTGATTTCTTTTTCTGTGTGAAAAGGAAAGAAAGTTCTTGAATTCATTCACAGGACATGCCTTTCGTTTCCTGCTTTCAATATTGAATAGGTATTTTGCCTTTTAGGTTCCGTAGGCCAGGAACTAAACAAGTGATCCTCAAATAATCTAAATGAGAAGTGTTTGGTTAAAAGTACACTTCTGTTTGTTTTCCCTGTAAAGAAAAGAAGTAAAGAAAAGTCAGAAGACAGGTTCTTTGTACTAAATGTCAGCAGAAGATTCATTACGCCAGTAGTGACATCTCTGGCTGTGAATTGTGGGTTTCTGAGAAGGTGGCTGTTTTTTCTTTGTAGCTGTCCGAGGGAAAAATAATCCTTGCATTACCAACAGCTGTTTTTATGTTGTCACTCTGTCCAGCTTTAACACAGTAATTCTGACCCGCTCTTCCTGCCAAGAATGTCAGAGTAAGTAAGTAAATAAATAAATAAATAATAATGTAGGAAGGAAGATAAAAATCTCAGGAGGCGTTAGGATGATTTTTCTCCTGATTAATGTCATTTTTAGTGGTGCAAGATTGTAAGGAGCAAACTTTTGACTCGCTTCTGTTATTCAGAGTAATAGGTAACTTTCACCTTCTCTTTGTCTGGGTCTCTGTAGAGAAGGTATGTATGGATTGGAGTTCACTGTGTATTGCATTGTCAGCATAGCTGTGATTTTTCCTGACAGTTACATCAGTAGGGATAAGGAAGGAGGGCTGAAATGGAATTAAAGCATGAAAAATTACTTTTTTCTCTTGGGTTCTAGAAAACAGGTTTTGATGCCCTTCTATGCAATCTTCAGCACATCTGCTGGTAATTAAATTTATAAAGAATAAACATCAAAATTGTGTTTGAAAAATTTAATATTGCAAGGGGGGAAAGGCAAAACAAAATCAATTGAAAGTGTAAATAGAATATTTTATGGTCAACATTCTGCATTGTTCAATAAATAAAGAGTAAAATTACATGACTGATAGAAAACCATATTGAAAGCCAGCAATTAAACTGTGTATATGTACCAGTTTGCTATAAGCATGAGAAGTAAACAGATTGTTGTTGGCATACCTCTTTCTTGAGAGATAATGGAGTATGACCCGGGGTATGTGTGAAGTCAAACCACCTGGGACGCGGGTGGCGCTGTAGTCTAAACCAATGAGCATTTTGGGCTTGCCGATCAGAAGGTCGGTGGTACGAATCCCTATGACGGGGTGCGCTCCCGTTGCTCTGTCCCAGCTCCTGCCAGCCTAGCAGTTCAAAAGCATACCATGCAAGTAGATAAATAGGTACCGCTGTGGTGGGAAGGTAAACGGCATTTCCGTGCGCTCTGGTTTCCGTCACAGTGTCCCGTTGCACCAGAAGTGGTTTAGTCATGCTGGCCATATGACCCGGAAAGCTGTCTGTAGACAAATGGCGGCTCCCTCGGCCTGAAAGCGAGATGAGTGCCACAACCCCGTACTCACCTTTGACTGGACTTAACCGTCCAGGGGTCCAGTCAGACCTTTACCTACCGAAGTCAAACCACTGCATTAGTAGCACCAAAGTGACCTCCCTGGGGCAGAAGCTTGGGCAGTGTGCATGGAGATCCTGGGCTGCCCAGACCCCACACATCAAGACTCCACTCATGTTCTCACTGATGTGGTCCAAAGGAAAGCAGAGCAATATGTTTGGTACCAGCATGGCTGCAGGAGTTGCAGGAAGGAGGCATACAAGGCAATATCCAACTATCTTAGGGACTCCAATCCAGATTTGTGTAGTGTTTACCCTTTAGCCTTTTCTTCTCCCAAAGTTATCCCACAAGGCAGCAGAGGTCTGGATAAGAGTTTTCCTTCTCTAAGATGGGCTACCTTCTCAGGTTCATGAGCCTCATCTGCCCCTCACTTCCCCCCTACAGCATGTGCAGAAACCGCCTTCTTGACCAATACATAACACATAACACCATGATCAAAATGCCAGGTTTGGCACATTTATTAAAATGTGACAGCAGTCATAGAAGAAAATTGTCACAGAAAGCAGGCGTGACATAATAAAGAAGAGACAAAGACCAGGAATGAGACATCAGCAATACAGTCTAGACTTTTGATATAAAAGAAATTGTAACAATTCTATAAGAATAAATAAATGAATTTTAAAAATTGTATAGTAGCACCTGAGAGACTAACTAAGTTTGTTCTGGGTATAGGCTTTCGTGTGCATGCACATTTCTTCAGATACACTGAAACAGAAGTCACCAGACCCTTATATATAGTGGGAGGGTGGGTTGGGGTTTTTATCAGGAGGGTAGTAGGGGATGGGTGATTGACTCAAAGGGTATGGTAAACCTGTTGACTACTGTTAACTGCAATTAGTCCTACAGGAAAAAGCAAGGGATAGTATGCAGATGACCAAAAATAGCTTTAGCATATGTAATGAGACAAGAATCCAATATCTCTATTCAGACCAGGTCTCTCCATAGTTTTCAGTTTAGTAATAAGTTGTAATTTTTTTATTTATTTTGACTGCATCAGACCAACACGGCTACCTACCTGAATCTATAAGAATAAAAACATCCTTGGTGTGGATAGGAGATAACCACGTCAATAGAACTTGTTTACATTGGGTAACATCCAGCTAAGCTTTACTCAGAGTAGAGCCCTTGACTCATACTCAGTGTAGGCCTATTTATCTGGTTTTTGATATACCAGGGAAAATCTATTAAGTGAAAACAACTTGTTATATATTGCAACTGCTGTGGAAGTGTGTTACTGCATCTCTCTTAAGTTTCTTTTAGTTGGTGGCTTGTTAGATGTGTGGCGATGTCTCTGTGAGTCATTATCATCACACCTCTACATCCTTTTGCTCCTTTCCTGAGCACAACATAACAACTTTCTTGCTGGCAGCTTAAAGAATATAAATATAAATGGGGGGGAGGGGAAATTATTTTGGAAACTGTAATCATAGTACATACACTGGAACGTACACCACAAACAAATATAGTGGTCTTGTGCCAAACCTGAATATGAGAATTTTAATATAGGTAAACAATAGTCTTGCCCAATATCCCTCTATTAAAACAAAACAAGAACAAATGAAAATGAATGTTGCCACACCCAAAAGCACAAATTTCCATCTTGAAATATAATTAAGGGCTGGTAACATTTCTTATTGCTCACTGCTGGGGGGAGAAATATCTGTCCAGAAACACCTGTCTCTAGAATGGGGACATATTGTGGAGGGCAGGGAATACTACCAGTACTTGTGGGGAGAAACCAAAAAATGCAACACAGAAACTTTCTATCAAGGACCATCCACAGGTTTGGATGGGAAGCAGTAAACGCCTATGGAAAAATGAAGGCTAAAATATATTGCATGTGGATGCTTCTGTGGCGATCACACGGAGAAAAATTCAATCTGAAAAGCCCATCTGCAACATAAATCTCCTGTATGGAAGCACTCTAAGAAGCTCGATTGCTGTGCAACTATATAACCTATAAAGCCAGCTGTTTTATACATCCTTGCACAGTTGTTCTTTAACGTTAACGGTCCCATTCTTGGATCACACTCTTTTGATGGTTGAGAAGCGTGGGACTATACCTCCATTTAATAGCAAATAGTCACTTTCTTTCTCTCTCTTTTTGCAGAAAGCAGAACTTGGAGGGCATTGTATCAATACATGGGTATAGCCAGGATTTTTGTTAGGGAGGCAGGCCTTTTGTTGGGTGATGCAGAACTTCAGTTTGCTGTGTATTTTTATTGATATTTATTTATTCATTTGGGGGAATAGCTGTCCCTCCCTGCCGTCCCTTGGCTACACCCACGTAGCAATGCTTTAACTGCAAGTTTTCCTTAGGTAATTTGAGAACTTATTCTGTGATTATTACTTAAAATACTTAAAAATTACTCTTTTGTGTTATTTCTACATTTAGAACCTAAAGAATAAATCCAAACCTACTGCTAGCAGCCTTTTGTGGAATGGTGAGGCCACATCCATAGTCTACTGTTCACAGGAGCCATGATGAAAGCTGGCGGGGAACCGGGCAATTAGGCATGAGGGCAGTGTGACAGGCCAGTTCAGCCCTTCCCTTGGAATCCCTCGTTCCAGGGCTTTCTCCTCCCTCCCATTGGTAGGGATCCTCCTGGGAGGCTGCCTGAATAGAGGTAATCGCGTTCTGAAGGCAAAAGGTGGGTGCTGGGAGGCTAGCTTAGCCAGGAGAGCTATGTGGAGGGACACCTCCTCTTAATCCACAACCACCACCTAGCCTGATGTAAGGCTTTCCTGTGAAACTTGTAAATAAAAGCCTTTACATTATCAATACAGTGGTACCTCCAGTTGCGAACGGGATCTGTTCCAGAGCTCTGGTCGCATCCTGAGGAATTTGCAACCGAAGATGCCGCTTCTGCGCATGTGTGCAGCGTGTAGACCGCTTCTGCGCCTGCGGCAAAACCCGGAAAAATACTTCTGGGTTTGCCATGTACGTATCCCAAACGACACATAACTGGAGGTGAACACAACTAAAGGTACCACTGTACTTTGACCCTTTTTTATCACATTATTGCCACTTTGACCCTACTTTTTTTTTTTTTTTGTATTTCTACAGATATACTAATTTTACCTTTTTTTTTAAAAAAAAAAACTGATATTGAAACAAATGTTTACCTACATATGTACAACATATTCATTGAAACCTTCAGCATGTAGAGTTGAGAGGCAAACTGTGAAAACTTAAATATGCTAGGCTGTCAGGGACTGGGAAGAGGAGGAATGGTGGAGACCCCCTCCCCATCCTGACCCTTCCATGGAGGAGGAAGAGGAAGACAGTATAGATTTACAACAGGGGTTTGAGGGGAGGTCGCAGCTCAGAGGCAGATGGGGGGAATAGTTGGGAAATAATGGGAGAGGAGGAGGAAGTGGGGTGACAGCTGATGGACACAGTGTCTTTAGAAAGCATTCCAGACCCACTCCTCTCTCAGAACCCGGCAAGCCTTGAAAGTAGGAGAGCAAAGACAGAGGGCACTTGTCAGCACCCGTAGAGGAAATGATGATGACAATGAATGAGGAAGTGGGAGAGATGGGGGGTGGGGGGTGGGGGTGGAGATTCACTTGGGACAACACCATTTTCCAAGAGGCTGGGTTCTATAGCCTCTTTTTTGTAAAGTTTGAAATAAAAAAGGACTGTAATAAACATTTCCTTGTTTTTAGACTTCTGAAATGCAGAAATGGGACCCCCAGAGGCATCTAGTCTGATCCCTGAAATGCAGAGAGGGAATCCCAGAGGCATCTAGTCTGACCCCTGAAATGCAGAGAAGGGATCCCCCAGAGGCATCTAGTCTGACCTGGGCAACCAGCTGGGAGCCACTGACAGCATCCTGACAGCACCCTTCAGGCATCCTTTTTAGTTTGCATTCACAAAGTTTTATGATTGTGATGCTATCAGGGCCCTCATATTACAAACCTGCTTTTCATACTGCTTGTGCCAGAAAAAGGTTTGGGGTGGTCACATTGCTTAGATTCCAATCCGTGCACATCCCATATCTTCCTGAACCAGAAATGTTCTTGTTATTCCCCTGGCTCTCACCACTTTTGTTACAGGTTAGCCCCCTACAGACAGCAATAATTTGGTATCATTGTAGAAGTATCGCAGAATAAACTGAAGCAGAACATATCCGCTACTAGGTCAAGAATATGTGTCAAGAATACACCCACAATAAAGCACCTACCTGGAGAGGTATCTGGTCTGCTTTGCAACTGAACCTATAACTCCGAAGTCAGTTTGCCACCACAGCATGTTTTTAATATAGTATGTTTAAAGTTGTATCCATCTCCTCTAATCCCCCCTCCCTTACTTCTACCAAATAGGATTTGTGTGCCCGGATGTTTTTATCTGCTTATTCTTTTCTTTTCTTTTTTGTACCGTTAACTTCCAAAAAGCCATCTCATCTCAAAAAGAGGCAGAGGAAGAGTCAATTAAATCCCATTTATTGTTCACAGAAATGTTTACACAGTACCAATACCTGAGCAAATTCATTAAAAATTGGGTGCTGAATATAGTAGGATTGCTATTTTTGAGCAGCAGAATATATATACATGGCCTGCAGAAGCGACTTCGTAAGAGATAATATACAAAATGGAAAGAAATCAGCTAGGCTCTTAGATTTCACAACTTAGACTGAGGTTGCAAGCGTATATAAATATATTTGCTAACAGACTACAAAAGCCTGCAGAAAATTGCACTTTGTAAAACGTCGAAAGATATTTGGGTGCAGTTAGTAAGCAAAGTGGTCTGCCGAGTGGTCTGCCTGGCTCGGACATACCATATTTTTCCATGTATATACCCCTATTTTGGGGGACTCAAAATTAAGAAAACACCCCTCAGCACTACCTGTGTATAGGACGAACCCCAATTCTAAACCTAATTTTTTGGTAAAAAAACCCACTAGTTTTATATATGTAAAAATACGGCACTGCTAAAGTATGATTTTGTGTTACACAGTCAGGTGTAACTTTTGCGTTCCTCTTGTTATAGCTGTGGGAAAGAGATCTGAAGCTTTTGCTTCTGTTTTCAATTAACAAAAGTTTAGTGGTGCCTTCCCCAACTTATTTTGGACTATTAACTTCCATCAACCCCAGCCAGCATGGCCAGTTGTTAGGAGTAACATTTATTTATTTATTTTATTTATCAAATTTGTTTACAGCCTTTCATCCGAAGATCACAGGGTGGTTCACAACATAAAAATACAAAATGAAAACACGAAATACACAATAAAACAGAAGCAAAAGCAAACCAAACCAATAACCCACCTCTCACAGGCATATTGAAAAGACCACAGAAAGTTAATCAGCCAAACACCAGCATTGTTTTTATTTCTTAAATTTGATGGTAAGAGCTTTTTGATGGTAAGTGCTTCTTGTCTGTGGAACAGACTCCCTTGGAAGGTGGCGGACTCTCATTCATTGGAGGTTTCTAAGCACAGGTTGGATGGCCGTCTGTCATGGATGCTTTAGTTGAGATTCCTGAATTGTAGGGGTTGGACTAAATGACCCTCAGGTTCCCTTCCAACTCTACAGTTCTATGATGAGATGTGTAGCCAAACAGCAGAGTTCACTAGGTTGAGGAAGGCCAGTTTGTAAATATCTGAAATAAATAGCAATTTCATATTATGCTTGTGGTTTGAATTTTGGTTTATCTTAGTAATGGTGGTGTGTGGTTTTTTTTTTTTTTTTTTAAAGAAACCAATTCCATAAACAATAGTTGGACATTGTCTTGTTTCAGTAAATCATAGTTAATACGTGTACAGTTTGTCTTCATTCTGGCATAACATTAAGATCCTCCTACTCATTGAAGACGGAAACGGGAGCAAGGAACTGATGATGCTTAAAGGGATGCAGGTGGTGCTGTGGGTTAAACCACAGAGCCTAGGACTTGCCGCTCAGAAGGTCGGTGGTTCGAATCCCCGCGACGGGGTGAGCTCCCGTTGCTCGGTCCCTGCTCCTGCCAACCTAGCAGTTTGACAGCACCTCAAAGTGCAAGTAGATAAATAGGTATCGCTCCGGCAGGAAGGTAAACGGCGTTTCCGTGAGCTGCTCTGGTTCGCCAGAAGCGGCTTAGTCATGCTGGCCACATGACCCGGAAGCTGTACGCCGGCTCCCTTGGCCAGTAAAGCAAGGTGAGAGCTGCAACCCAGAGTTGGTCACGACTGGACCTAATGGTCAGGGGTCCCTTTACCTTTACTCACTGAAGTAGGAAAGGGGAGCAAGGAACTGATGATGCTTAAAGTACCATTTAAAGTTATATCTGAATGAGACCTACCGTATATAGATTGTAGTGCTTTATCTCCTATTTGGAAAAGCAGCAATATTTTACATGAATGTGATATAGTTGGGGATTTGTCAGTAAATTCTATCAACACTGGTGTGTGGGGGGTCAAATTGGATAATTGCAAACTGTGATGTGAGTGCTCCCCTCCCCCCAAAAATTTTCTGTTTCATTAGTTCATTAGGAATGATGAATTTGTGCCAATTGCAAATACAATATTTGGCATGCTCGACAGTTTCAGAGTTACTAGCATTGTTTGCTAAGTACAAGTAAAATAATCATGCACTCATTAGGGCATCAGAAAGTTTTCCAGTGCCAATTACCCTATGCAAATTATCCTATTTTTCAAAAGATTCCCCCCCTCAAAATCTCCACCACTGATTATGCACAGATGTCCTCATAATCCACTTCAAGAAAATGTGGTTCTAAGTGGAAGACTAGTGGGAGGATACTGGGTATATAATAGTTTGCCTAGTTTTTCCTCTTAAAATGACACTGAGATTTCTTCTATCTCAAGCCCAGGTTACTAGAAACATCAACCTGGGAGGTGAGCAACTTAAGGGAAATTTTAAGCAGGTATTTTTGTGTCTTCCCGGGTCCTTAAGTTTGATAACATTTGACGATTAGAATGTGAGGCATGCCAATAGTTGCATTTTTTTTATTTTTTTTTTGCTTGTGACAGGCTGGCGATAGGAAAGATGTAGAAACAATCTTTATAATTTTGAGTATTATAAATAGAACAACTTTTTTTAATGTACCGCCTGTTTGAAAATGAAGAACATTCCTGATGCTGCAGAAAGGTAACCCATTTTAAACTCATTAAAAACACATTGAATGTTTATTCTCACTACGATGTGCTAATAGCACTTTGAGCTATTAGTGAGTGTCTGTTGTGCATTTGCAATAAGTTGCATTGCTGGGTCAGCATGTGTGTTGCCATTTTGTGATAAATGAGTGGTATTAACATAGCTGGGCATAAGTAGATTAAAAATAGCTTAGGATATCAGCTTTTATTGTATATTTCAGCTATTTCCTCCTGCTGCTAAAATTATGAGCCAAGTGTTAAATAATTTATGACTTCACGTTTACAAATAGGGTTACATCGTATTGATTTTGTGCTACAATCTGGAGTTTTAATATGGACAGATAAAATTCACTTCCACTTTAGTCTTCTTGTCGGTGTGATGTACCTGAGGTTCTTAGGACCCTTCTTTTATTGCATAGAGATATACATGGGGGTGGAAAGAAAAAAAGGAAAGAAAAATGTCTTTCTCCCTTATCAAGCTTGAATAGAATAATTGTAAATGTTGGGTGAGCTGGTGAAAAACAAGAACAAAGCCCTACACACACACACACACACACACACACACACACACACACACACATGAATGATGGAGGAGAAAATATTTGTAAAACACTATTTTAAAAGCAATATTTTTATGCAGCCACTTCACGCTACTACAAATCTTTTAGATCTAAGATTATATTAATGATGCTTTGTGATTACGTATAGTCTTGCTGTCGTATGTGGCTGGAATACTAATGGATTGAGTGGAAAAGGGAAATTCCCCCACTCCACATTGCATAGACACACCTCCTGGCAATGGGACCTCTACTCACAGAATTTGCCAACACCAGAATTTTAGGCATAACCCCCTGGGCCACAGCCCACCCCGTTTAGCAGCACTGCCTTTAAACCAGGGGTTGAGGGACTCAGATTAGGGCCATGCTCTGGAGGAGGAGAATTTCACTCATTTCATTCTGTGCTGGTTCCCAGTGTTGCTGCTGACTTCCCAGTATTTATAATCCCTGATCCACACTAGTGGAGCCTGAATAAAGCCACTATATCCGGAGCCCCCAACACAATGTCCACAAACCAAGACTTTCTGTCTCTTCTGTGATTTTACTTTATTTTTTGGCTGTTGAGTGTTTCCTTTGTTTGAGGGTTGTGGGGCGGGGGTTATTACCTGCTTTTTGCATCCCTGTTCTGTTTGATTTTGGTCAGTGTGTAGGTGTTTTACCAGTTTTGAGTGCTGTCCTGAACGTCACCAGATTTTATTCTGTGAAATAGGTGTTTTGTGGTGCCTACAACAGTTCCTTAGATTTCCAGATGTGCCTCCAGGCCCAAAAGAGTTGGGGGCCCTTGCACTATGTAGACAAAGCAACTCACGTACTGTAACTAACATGCATACAAAAAAAAATGTAGGAATGAATGTGGCCATACACCACTGCCAAAAATTTTCTGTTAAAACAGAACACACACAGAATTCTACAGTCTTTCTGCCTGTGTGTTATAATTTTACATATATTGCCTGAGATTCAGAGCAGGTCAGTGCTTAAGTTTCATTCCATGAACTTGAGAGGGGCTTGTCTAACTTTTTTGGATTGGGACAATTGTGCTTCATCACATATCTTCTATCTTGATGATGGGCATTCTCTTGCTCCCACCTAAGTCAAGCAAGAATTCAGTTTGATTCAGCTTGCACAGCCGTTGTTGTTGTTGTTTTAAAAAACCCCACAGGATATTTTTCTTGTAACTTTCAGCTTTCCCGACAACAAACTTTGATGCCAGAAGGGGATTGTAGCTTGAGGTGAGGAACAGCAGCAGTAACCAATCACCCAAGCATTGCTGATCCCGTTTATGCAAATTCATTTATAGCATCTTTGAAAATGGGGACATGTGGGGAGGGGGGGATTTTTGCAATATATCCATCTCTAAATTTACAAGGGGGTAAATAAATAAATAAGCTACTTTTAACTGTTGCAAGATGTTTAGTGATGTGAAGGGGGGAAAGCATTATACACACAGCCTAATATGCCATGTTCGATTTTGTAGACATGAACAATGCATCAAGCACTTGCCAATGCATGCATGAGCCAGTCTTTATTTCCAAAGAGTTTTCCATAGAAACAGGAGAAGCAAACTTAATAAGAGGCATAGCTTTGCTTTGCTGCTGTGGAAGAAGTTTATCTATTGTGAAGGGTGGGCTTCTGAATGAAACATTTGTCTCCAGCTTCCTTGTAATTGGCAGTATGGCCAACCTTGTCAGATGGATTGGAATAATATGCTGATTTTGTGAGGCTAAAAAGAAATTCATCCTCTGGTCCACTTTTAAAAATTGATATAAGTTTCTTTATATTTTACGATACCTAGCTGGTTCCAGTTGTTCTGATTTTAGCCCATCACTTTCCTTGTACAAGCCAATAACGCTATGCTCTTTGAGGGAAATGTAGTCCAGGGATGAGAGAAGTTTAAGTAGCAGTGTAGGGTGCATTCTTTTTGCCACTTTCTAAGTTTTATCTTTCAAATATTTGTCAGCTGCTCTCCCTTCTCATGCAAATCAAAGGTGCTTGTTATGGCCTGCAAATCCCCAGACTACTTGGGAACAAACTACTTGAAGGTCTGTCTCATTTTAAGTGAATTTTGTGGCCCTCTTACATGTGCCCTTGCCTTCTTAACATGTGAGAAAACTTCCTTTGTGGTGGTGCTCTGTATGTGAATCTCCCTGCTCCAAGAGGTTAACTGATCTTCTTCATTTATTTCTGTCTGTCTGGCAGTAAAAACATTAAATTTTGAACTAGTGTTTGATTCTGTGAGTGCAGCTCTGTGGGTGGGTGGGTGGGTGGGTGGGTGTGGTGCTGTTTTGGTTTGGTAATTTGTCTTCTAATGGTTGGATTATTGCTTTTAACTTTTTTTGTTTTTCTTTTCTGTTTATAAGCTACTTTGAGCCGTTACTTTGGAGGGGAAAAGCAGGACACAATTCTTTCAGTTCATAATAAAATCCAGGGATGCTCAGGAAATAGGTTTTGCATTGAAACAAGGTTTTTCAAGGAAACATAGCAATTGGGCATCATCCTTGGCAAATTTTGAACCTTAAAACAAATCATAGTATTGTGTAACAATGTTTTAGAACAGGGCAGTTGCGACACATGGCCCAAGGGCTGCATGCGGCCCTCAAGGCCTTTTTTGGTGGCCCTCGGCAACATTTGATGCCTCCCAGCTCAACAGCCCTAGCACTACCTTCCCATACCCAGCTAAATGAGCCACTGGACTTTGGGAAATAGGCACGACATCTCTGACAGGGTCCTAGAATCTTCCCACCTCCTTCCCAAAGCCTAGTGGGTTCCCTGTCAAGGTACCCCTTGCTATGAAAGGCTGGACTGCCCTGTTTTAGAAGGGCTGATATGTGAAGCACCTAGCTGTTCAAGTTTGTTTTCAGGTAGATAGGAAATGCTGATAAATAAACAATAGCAACACTAAGGCCAGCCAATACAATAAACAAAGAAGCAAGCAAATATCCTTTTAGGCTATTGAATAAACTGTGGGCTGTTAGAAGCTTTTGCAGAAAAATGTTAGATGTGTATTTGTGTTATTCCCCTTCCCCTCCCATTTAATTTCACATATCAAGATTTATAGGTATAATAAGCATTCAGGGCACAGCAATTCTTGGGATAATTAGGGAGCTTGCTGAGATTCTGTTTTTCATGCTTTCCGTCAACATTGGGACTGTGAAGTCTCCAGCTTTAAATTAGAGTGGTATGTGGGTAGAACCTAGTAAAGAATTTGTGCCAAGTGATTCTGCCTTCTCCTACGTATAGATTAAATCTGGATCTCCAGTAGCAGTGGAATTAGATGGTAATGAGAAGGCAGAATTCTCATGTGATAGAATTGACTCCCATCACTTCAAATTGCTGGTGGAGGAATTTTTTTTCTGAAAGTTTCTCTTGTGGAAAACTCCCCTGGAAGTAGGAAAGTCAGAGTGGTAGGCTGTTTTTTTCTCCGTCATACTTTTCTACAGAGTTTTTTTTATACTGGGGGACATTAAAAAATGGTACCTATTTTATGGTATCTGCCTAATTATGTGCAGTGTGTAGATACAATCAACTTGTCAGTTTCTACTTGATTGTCCTCCATTGCTGTGTCCTTTTTATATTCTTTCGAGTGCAGTGTCTTGAACAACTTGCTCTGACTTAGCAGTCATGGTTTCTAGTATCACATCTGTTCAGTTAGTCAAATACAGATTTCAGTTTCTCAGGAAGACAGAGCTGCCTTGAGTACAGGGCTGCCTGTTAAAGTGCTACTGCCTACTTATTATATTATGGCCTGGGGACCTTCGCAACATGTGGCATGTGGTTCTATGTGGCAGTGTTTCTTCTGGTGTGTGGTGGTCATGTGTTTGTCTGTAGCTGTTATTAGAGGATGTTGCATGACAGCATCACCATGCAGCGGATGGAGTCGACCTGCTCTGTGTACATGCTAATGTGGATACCACCCAATATGGAGTGTTGGAGTGATATGGTTTGCATAGTGATTGTTATATATGAATGTACCAGTTACAAGTATAATAAATGGCCATGCTATATGGTTACAAGCTAGTTGGAGGGCTCTGAGAAACAATGTATTTAGATAATCTGGAAGAAATGGGGCAGATCACTGTAAAACCTTTAACTTGGATCTAATGTCCAGCCCCAGACTTCTCTGAAATTTGACCTTTCCAATGTAGTAAAACCAAGGTAGAAATCTGAGCTAGACTTAATTCGGCACATTTGCACAAATACTACATTTCTGAGGTGCATTTCCACCAGAGCCTACACAGATAATCTTGCAAGTGTCTGATTAGCCTTGGGCTAGTTTTCTGTGTAGTTGTTCCTCAGGTCTTGCTTCTGTGAAAGATCTCTGTAATTCCTGTTCAATAAGAGCTCGTCTCTTCTGTGTAAAAGTTGCTTTTAGAGAGACTCAGTGTCTGTGAATTATCTGCCGGCCTACAATTGAGTTGGGATGAGTGTGATTCGGTCTCAGTGAAGTCCTTATGGGATGTAACAATGTTTGAGATACAGAAGAATTCAGATATAGAAGGTAACAGCACCAGAGTATCTTTGATACACATTGTTAAGCAAAGTAGTACGGAACCTTTAATCATGCAAGGTATGGTGCAAACTAACCATGAACTTTAGCTCCACTTGTTAGCTAGTGGAATCTCCAGAAACTTTTTAAATGGTAACAAGTTCTCTGGGGAATTTGAGACTGCTTTGCCAGCCCTTAAGAAACCTGCTCAGGATACACCAGCATCCCATCTCTGCTCTAGCCTAGTCTTAGTGGCTGCAGGTGAGCCCTGGTAAAGTGTAGATGTTTGCAGCTGTGCAGGAAGGTTCAATTTCAACATATATTAGTGCAGCTGTTACTAATCCCAATGCTTGAAGCATGTACTTCAGTCTTTTCACTCATTGTGTTTTGTCAGCACATCCCTTTTAAATCAGTGTTGTTTATATGTGTTATGCTAGATTTCAGGCTATTACTAATAGAGTTTCATGTTGAACATACCACTGGTTTGTACCAACCATCCTTTGGTACAGATAACAGGCTTTTATGGTGCCTTGAGGGTAATTTTTCATAGACTACAGTCCACGTCAAGAGCATGGAGTACAGGGTTTTTTTCCAGCTGGAACACAGTTCCGGCATCTCTAAGATGGGCGCCATTGCCATTATAAGAGAACAAAGGAGGCATTGATGGTGAGTTCCAGCACATCTTTTTCTAGAAAAAATAGCACTGATGAAGTCCTGTCCCAAATTACAGGTATTTATATTGGTTTGTGGATATTTACATAATTATCACTGTCTCTAAGTATTTCATTTCCCTCTTACTTCACTGTCTACAACCCCACTCCCCCAAATATGTGTATAACTTGGGGAAACACTTTATGCCTTTGAAGTAATTAATTAAGTAGTTAAGCGTTAAG
This sequence comes from Podarcis erhardii, assembly GCF_964252035.2. Lineage (NCBI taxonomy): Eukaryota > Metazoa > Chordata > Lepidosauria > Squamata > Lacertidae > Podarcis > Podarcis erhardii. Next base: position 45,271,423 of record NC_138507.1, on the reverse strand, counting down.
ACAGTTGACAATTGATGAATTGTAATTCAGTGGTTTCATGTTGCAGTCTCCTTTTTGAAGTTCTTTTGTTCAGTCATGGCCACTTTAAGGTAATCTACCAAGCGTCCTGAGAGGCTGAAGTGTTCTGCTACTGGTTTTTGAATATGCCATTTTGGATTTCTATTTATTTGTGTCCATTTGTTCTTTTGCATAGAGGCGTGCCTGTTGTCCTATGGACATTGATGGCAGATGATGACATATATCACATTAGAAGATGAAGAGGTAAATAACCCGCTGGTGTTGTGGATGACATTATTAGGTCCTGTAATAGTGTTGCTGGAGTTGTCATCTGGGTCTGCTACAGGGCATGGTGCTTGTGTTTGTATATGGCGTGTTGTAGCTGGTGAGTAGCTGTTTTAGGTTTTGGAGGCTGTTGTGCATGCTGTAGGTTCCTTTCATGGAGAAATCCATGGCAATCCAGATTTAGTTGTACTACAGCTTCAATCAGATGTAGTTTGCAGAGCCAATGATCGTTAGTTAGAAGAACCAGTGTTACATACTGTGTTACATTCTTTGCAGTGTACTCTTCCCCTGCTCCCAAGAATTCCACTAACAAGTTCAAAATTCATTAAAGTCTTTAAATAAAATCTCCAAATAGGAAAGCCAGTATTGTGACTAGTCTATTGGAATTGAATCCAGGAAATGCAGGTTCAAATCCCTCCAAATTATGAAGCACACAAGTCAACATCTTCCAGCCTAGTTTATTTTATGGGAATAACTAGGAGTATAAAATGGAACATCCAGTGTATCCTGAACTCTATGTCATATTTATGATAACATGAAATGTGATAATAAACATGATTGTAATTCTTTTTTAAAAATGTTTTTATTGAAAGATTTTCTATAAGTAACAAAAAGTACATTCAGTGTCTCGATGTTTTTAAGTAGTATAATCCTTCATACAAGTCAATTACACTCATTTAGAGACATTTTTTGTTCTAGGCAATGTGGGGTTAAAGGGGGAAAGAGAAGTGGGGAGAGAGGGGAGAGATAACATAGGATCAGTATCAGTATCAAACCAGCATAAGATAAAACATACGGATAAACTGAACACATAAGGTAAGGGATAAAAACTATTAATTAAAAGGTGATTTTACCATACAAAGTTTAAAAGGATATAAACAAGGACAAATGGTTAAAAGTGACTATAAGGGAAGGAACATAAAGGAGCACAGGTCTTGCATAACACTGAAAAAGAAAAATAGGAGCAGGGGAAAAGAGGGGGAGGTGAATGAGACATTAAACTTTAATTATTTGCATAGTATATGTGGAGCTTTTTTGTCAGCATCACATGGATAGGTATTTTATTTTTGCTGGTTGAGCGGGAGATCAGAGGGCTCAAGGTATGGTTGGTTGCAATTCTAAGCATATCATGTACTAGGGGGTAAATGTCATTGTGCACAGCGACACTTGCCTCTGAGTAAATCTGCATAAGATAGTTCTGTACAATAAGAGGACATTTAAAAAGACAGCTATAAGTGGAAGGCCTTATTATCCAGAAACCATTTAGAACTTAGAAAAACAAAAGCAGATATGCAGCTAACTGTACTATAATTTATTTTTCTTTTACTGTGACTTTAATAAAGGCAATTGCTTCTATCATGTTGGCAGGATTCCCTCCCCCATTCCAGTTGTTCAGCTCCATGACTTTGCATTTGCTTTAGTCTTTAAACAATTCCAAAGGCTATTGATTTGGACTGCATTTATTTATATACGTTCCCTATCCCTGCACATTATTTCTTTGCTATTTGTGGCTAAACCCCACTTGAGTATAATACATTTTGCTTGTTCAGACACATTTACAAATACATTTTCTTATCAGATCCTTGTTGAACATTTACACACCAGGGCATGGTTTTAAGAATGAAAATAAACGAAATTTGAAAATCTTACTTGACCTCTTCCACCTGGTCTCCATCTGTGATTATTCTGTCTCCACAATCTGTCATCTGTTTTTCCTCTGTGTGTTCTTTATCATTTCAGATGGGTGCGTTACTCTGCCCCCCTTTCCCCTTTCTGTATTACACTTAGCGGAAAGTGACATTGCCAAATCCTCAAGTTCAGCCAGGCAGATTTGATACACTATCAGCTGAGATACAGTTTTGATGATCAGGGTGTGCAATTAGCAGAGACAGCTTCATTTCACAGTGCAGTGGCTCCTGCTATACTACTCCGAACTGCAGAGTTATGAGTTTCTGGGAACAACCCCTCCTAGGAAAAACTTCCAGAAAATAAACCTGTCACACAGCTATCAAAATTTCTCTTACTACAACTATACAGAACCTCCTTCTCTTCTTGGTTTATTTAGCCACGTTCCAGCCATTTCCATGCTAAGTTATTTCATTTCCAAATTTCTTTTAAACAAAGACTAATATATATAAACCACACAGCGCCGCCACTCCCCCAACCCATGCACAATTTTATTTCTTGTTAAATTGCATTATGAGTTCACCTTATTTTTTATTGTTTCTCTGTTTTCAGTTTAAAAATTTAGTAGGAAGATGTAGCCATTGTGTTGATTTGATTTATTATATTTCTATGTCTCTTTTCATTACAATGAATCCCAAAGTGGCTTACAAACCCCAAATAACAATAACATGATAGAACATAAGGAAACGTCACAAATGCAGGTGAAATCATATAGAATAATTAACAGATCAGCAAAGCAACTGCAATCTATAAAACACTGTTAACAAAGCTACAAAAAAAAAGCTAAACATTACAATTACATCAAAAGATACACTTCTTCTTTGTGGCATGTTAAGCAACTTGGAATACAAGAATTATACACATAAATGGATGAAAAACCCTCTTTTTCTGGCGTTATCAGGCAGGTTCCAGCAAATTAGCCCCCCTAGTGGAAGCCTGAGTAAGGACTTCCGCTAGCACAATAGGGTTCTCCCATGGGCGTAGCCAGGAATTTTTTTAGGGGGGTCAGGGCATTGTTGGGGGTCAAGACTTTGGTTAGGGGGGCAGAACCAATGTGATTGGTCCATTAGTTAAGTATTTCTATTGTTTTACTCGATTTGGGGGGGAGCGCTTCCTCCCTGCCCCCCATTGGCTACGCTCATGGCTTCTCCCACTCTCCTCGTCTCCCCAGGGAGCGGGAGAATCCCCAGAACAGTGTTTTGGGGGGATAAGAGGGGAGAATGTTCTGTTGGGCAAGTTGAAAAGGACTATGAGCATTGATTAAAAAATCCTGATGTAAGGGGAAGTTGTTTTAAATTTCATTTTAATGAAGTATTTTTTTTTTAAGTGCCTGTGAATCAAATTGTTTCGTGTAAATTCTCTATCTCTAGGTCTTGAAACTTACACAAACATATGTACCTGTAATGGGATAAGGGGTTGCTTGTGCGTAAGCGCCACACCGCTCCAAGCTGAGTAGTTGGCTAAAACTTTCCCTGCCCGGACAGCCCTTACTTCGTGGCTGTCTTAATCGCTGGCAGAATCCGTCAGTGGGCGTTTCCTGAATTTCTTCCAACATAAAAGCTCCTTAACCGAGAGTCTCCGCCTAGCTTCCCTGCGCGACAGCTTTCTGCGCAGAGTGGGCGTCCCAATGGGAGGTCCTGAGCTCTCTCCGCTGCCCTCGCTGGAAGCATCTCTGAGCCTTCCCTCCTACGCTTCCCCCTCCTCTACTTCCTCAGCGGAAGTTCTCCCCCTGCTGGTTCCCTCCCCAGCGTCTGGGAGCCCCGCCACCGCCCTGGGCTCCGATGGCAGTTCCTTGACAGTACCTACTTAACTTTCAGCACAGGAAAACTTCAGCTGAAGCTTGTGATGCACATCTAGGCATCCTGGGTAGCTACAGAAACCCTTAAATTTTTGATGGCAGTATAACGGTCTTTCTCTTATCTGATTGTCCTTTGAGTACTGTTTTATTGTCAAACTCAGGTTTATGTCCCCCGCCTCCCCTCCCCTTTTGAATAAAAGCTTGCTGGAACACTTAGAGCAAGTCACTACCCAAAGAAAACACGAATCTGATATTAAATTATTTTAATTACATTTCAATTGGAAAGCCTATAGACATGTCTGCTTCTGTTTATTATTATGCATAAGCCCTCCAGATTTATTTCTTGCTGGCTTGCCATTAAGGCTTACTAGAGAAAAATTAAATTAAAAAACTAATTCAAATGCACTGTGACAAAGCCTCTTGAAACACCACCTTACCTTATTGCTTTCTTTATTCAGCAGTTTATATCTGAACAGGCCATTTTTGGGACTGATTCACTCAGTTGCAATTGTTGCGTCATAATTAAAATGTTATCATGCGATAACATAGTAACATGCAATACTTGTCTTTTATATACTTAGTTTGGATGTAACACCTATATCTCAGTTTAGCCCCTGGGACTGAGCTTTGGTCTCACTGTTTAGTGAATTTCCAGTTCTACTTTGGAGGTAAACTGTGGTTTGTGAAAGCCATAGTTTGAGTTGGATATTATAGCCTGGTTTGCATGTCAAAGTAAGCCAAACTATGGCTTAGCAAGAACGTGTCACAGTCACTCTTTCCTACTGTCATAGACCAAGGTTTGGTTTAGCAGGTCATCCAAACCTAGACTTCTAGTTAAGCCAAGATTTATTATTGATTACAGCTTGTGGGTAGTGAAGAGAGAACATAACTACAACCCAAGGACAAAATCAGAGTGTGCAGACAGTGGTGGTATGCAAACAATGGTTTGACTGTTTCAGTTACATGTGAGCTGAACCTTATTTTAGTGCAGAGATTTTGAGCCATTGTTATATGAACCAAGTATAATCTTTTTTTTTTTTTTGCGGGGGGGGGGGGGAGACTGGTATATGCTGAATTTGTCACCGCTTGGTGCTTTGATTTACGTATTAGTATATGCACTATTTGATGTATGACTGAACAAAAAAGCAATATTCAGTAAAATAGAATATTTTGTTGAAAAATGGACGTACTCTGCAATATTAAACCAATATATTTACTAGGTTCAGCTTTTAAAAAATGAAAATGCCTTTTCAAGTTTGGGCACTTCTCTTTTGTGAGAACAATAGACAGTGAGCAAATCTTGAAAGATGTTAGAAATACGTATGACAGCCAGGGTATTATTGGGTGGAGGGGAATAACGAGTCTGAGAGATTCTTGACAAGCAACAGCAAACATTGAGCTGGTGATGGTATGCAGCTAGAGGACAGTCTTATTTGGAGATGTCATTCACACTATTGCTGAGGAGCCATTAAAAGTCCCGTGTTTACTTTGGCTAACCATACAATGTAATTCTTTGATGGAAGCACACATAGGCTTTAAAAGAAACATTTGCAAGATAAAGTAAACATATTTTAAAGCTAGGCATTTATCACTGCATAGTGTGAGACAAATAAAATACAACAGCATATATATATATATGTATATATCACAAGAATGTATTAGGTGCCATGAAAAACATAACAGATGACATCTTTGACTATTAAAAAAAATACTGTTTAACATGGTCATGATGACAGAGAACTATAATGGAAAAAGAGGTCTATGATAATAAAATCTCCCTTTCCTGTTGCCTTTTCTCTTCTATTAAATGCTGATTTGTTATATTAGATGCTTTGATTTCAGTTACTTCCTTCATTGCAGACATATTTTGAATATGTATTGGTTCTTAAAATGTCTTTGCTAGTGTAAAATGATACTTCTTTATTTACTGCCTTTATCAAAAAGAAAGCATAAGGCAACAGAATATAATTAAAATGTGTAAAAGCAGATATTTAAAAACTTACTGGAAAAAACCGTCAATAAGAACAGAAAAAATAGCATCACTAAAATCAAAATATACCCAATGTAATAGTTAAAGTTGTGAACTTCCACAATATGCTTTTGAAAAGAAGCATATATCCTGGAACCGTGTGTTCAATGTCTAATCAAAAATTTGCATTCCTGGATTCTCCTGTGTCATGGGTTGCAAAATAATTGCACTGGATTACTGCATTAGAATACTCACAAATCTTTATTCATTGCACCATGTTGTTTCCATCCACCTCGTATGCTGCTCATTTTCAGTATTAAAAAATGGTTATATATCAATGACAGGAGGTCTGTATTTGAGGCTATTGTAATTATTCCCACTGAGACACTGTCAATAGGATTAAAATGAAGATTCTGGATCTGTCCTTCCAAGATGAGGTCACAACATTAGCAGTAAGATTCCTGTTTTGGCAAACTGCATTTTCAATTCTGAATTACAGAACATTAATATGACATAAATATCTAAAAGTTGCAGTGATAGGAATAAAAGAACTCAGACCCTCCCAAATCTACATTAAAAAAACCAAGGACATAGCAGCAATGTATCCTGACCTAGGTTTATGTAGCTCTTTTAGAAAGGCAGAGGCTCATAGGTTTCTTGTTACAGAACTGTCGTTATTTTCATTTTATTACTAATCTTTTAGCAGCTGTATAACTTCAGTAATGAAACTTCTGAATAAACCCAACCACTTTTTTTAAAAAATGAAAATGGAAGATATATAGGGACAGGCAGACAAACAAGGAAGAAAAATCCAAGTAAAATTCACTTAACAATATACAGTTTGCTCTTATATTGAAACAAAACAAAGATTTATTCACTGTTTAACAGAGGGAAGAAAAATAAACCAAAGTCCCAACTCTAATAGCAAGTAAATTTCCTCTTTCAGACAGGACTGCTCAGTTTAATAATCTGATTGTGAGCAACTGGTATCAGAATATGGTATCAGAATTTACCCTGCTCTGAGCAGCACTTCCTACCTCCCCCCCGAAATACTTTATATTAATTTCAATATTACTCTTTTCTAGATGCCTTGAAAAGTGACTGATAAATAACTAGAATAAATAAAAAGAAAGGTAAGTTCAAACTGAAATACTAAGAATATTGGAAGAGCCTGCTGGATTGGACCAATGGCCCATCTGGTCCCACAGGCTTGTGGGAAACCCTCAATCATGGCCTAAGTGCAATGACACGTTCCCTTCCTGCAGCTTCCAGCAATTGCTATTCAGAAGCAACAAGGCACTGATTCGGCAAGCTAGAAGTCCCAAAGGAGCCAGACTGCTTCACAGAATTGCTGTGGGTGGTGTTACTGGGCCCCATAGATTTTCTGTTCAGAGAGAACCTTGTCCTGCTGGTTCTCTCCATTCCACAAGGTTTATCTGATACCCACTATATCAGTGCTTTCTTCTAAGTCCAAGCACTCCTAATTGGGCCATATTGGCTCAGAAGCCTTTAGTATTAGCATGTAAACGCTTCCATACAGTTTCTCTCTTCGCCACTTGCATTTTGGCCTGTGATTATTTGGTATCTCTGAATTGCTGTCCTGTGCCCCGGGATGCACAATGCCTACTTCTATGCCTCCACCATTTCCATTTCCATTAGTTTTTCCATCTTCACCCCAGGAGGTTGATCTGACCCAAACTGGACCCTCACCAGCTCCTGTCGGCTTTCACCTCAAAATCAGTTCATAAAGGCTGCTCTGCCACCCTGGTCTGTTCCCAGATCACGTGGATTCCTTCCCTTCTGTACAAGCCTGGCTTGTCCTAGAATGTTCCCCAGTGCCAAACAAATCCCAAACCTCATTCCAACATGGCCATCATCTCATCTATGCATTAAGACCACAAAACTGCCTAGTTGGCCATATTAATATCTACATTTCCTCAAATCTGTCTAGAAATATATCTTACTCTACATGCCTTCTGCTGTAGCTCTTCTTTTGTCTCCGCTGCTCTGCCAGCACTGGAAACAGCTCACTTGCTTTCCAATTTTTTATTTTTGTGGTGAAGTGTAATTGAGTTCCTCATACCCTGAATACGTGGGGAGAGAACTGTTGCATAGGTCCTGTTTGCGAGCTTCTCATAGGCATGTTTTTGGTCATTGTGAGATTAGGATACTGGACTAGATGGGTGTTTCGCCTGATCCATCAGAACTTTTCTTATATTCTTAGAATTGCATTTGTTTATAGGAAGGGGGAGTTGTGTGATGGCACTCAACTAAGTTTCATTCACAGTAGACCTACTAAAATTAATGAACCTGACCAGTGCTATTTTTCTAGAAAAAGAGGTCACCATGAATGCTGCCTCCTTTCTCTTAGAATGACAGTGGCACCTACCTGAAAGGTGCTGGAACTGAGTTCCAGTGAGTTACCCATGAAAAAAAGCCCTGAACCTGACTAAGCTAGGTCCATTAATATCAATATGACTGCTCTGAGTAGAACTTAGTTGAATGCCATCATTTGCTTTTTGTATGTTACCCAGTTATCTTTCCTTATGTCAAACATGGGCAATAAGCGTCACTTTGCTGCTGTAAAGTGTCTTTTCTCTGTGTTAGAGAGATTGGATTTAGATGGGTGCACACTTTCTAAGCAGTATTCCTTTTACTTGGGATATATTCCATGGTAAAGGGACAGCCCCCATTCCTTGCCAAAATAATATTTATGCTCTGGAAGAGGATTACAACACAGAAATAAGCTTAAACCTTCTGTGTCTGCCTCTTCTCAAAGCAAGTGATAGCTACTTGAGTCCACAGTGATTTCATTTGTGAATGTGACTTGTGTTACAAGCCTTCCATGAAATTTTGTTGTGCTACTCAGTTCTGATTTTACATGAGATTTTTCTTTGCAAAGCAAACAGTTCAATAATCACAGCCTCACTGGCCCTAAGGGACACATTCTCAGAGGCATTAGAAAGATCACCAGAGACACTGAATATACAATAGGTGTCTAAATGACATTTTTACGGTACCTTTGCTAATCTAACCCCAGAGTGCTTTCACATGCTGCATTCTAAAGCAGATTAAAATGACCAAACTCGTCACTTGAAAGGGCCAAGGGAGCTATTTACATAGGGTTCCCTTGAGATGGCTGCTCAGTGCATTTCAGTGATTGCTGATCCAGTCTAGGATCCTGGATGCAAAATGTGCAATGTGCTAATAACAGTGCAATGTTCTTTTTAAACCATGGACACTCTAGGTTATTGCCACTCAAATCAAAGTTGCATTTCTGCCCACAAAAAAAGAGAGAAGGGGAAAGATCTTTTACTCTACCTTAGTCTTGTATGTGACAAAAAACACTCCTTTTCAGATTCAAGAAATGGCTTCTGTTTAGGTGACACAAATATATAACTCCATCTCTGTATCTTTGGCTCCATCTTTGTCACACAGCAAATGGCAAAGATTTGTTTTCTACTTCCCCAGAGGTCAGGGAAAGTTCTAATGGATTTCAGCTACAGAGGGGTAGATTTCAGTGAAGGTGCTTATTAATTTTAAGAGCAGTTCGACAATGGAACCAATTACATTTGGCTGTTCCTTTCTGGAAGTCTTCAAGCAAAGTCAGCTGTTTGTTGGTGATGTTATAGGAGGTGAGATGAGGTCCCCTACAAAGCGCTCTATGACTCTCTATGGCAGGCACAGGCAAACTCGGCCCTCCAGATGTTTTGGGACTACAACTCCCATCACCCCTAGCTAACAGGACCAGTGGTCAGGGATGGTGGGAATTGTAGTCCCAAAACATCTGGAGGGCCGAGTTTGTCTATGTCTGCGCCTGCTCTATGGCAACTGTATGTTGGCACCGGAACTACCGTAGTTCTAACTGGGAGCGGGGCACACACTCCAAAGGTTAAGTTAAATTAACTTCCACAGCTTCTGTATTTTCTAATTCTAATTCTAATCTACAGCAACACACCAGCAACAACCAATACTTTTGTCATTTTTTTCCCAACAACAACAACAAACAAACACCAAAATGAATAGATCTTTTCATGTTTGAACAATTTTAGCTTCCCATCTCTTCTCTTTTTCTGCCTCTTTTTGGAGGTAGTAGCCATTTTGTGTTAGGATGCACCTCTATTTTCTTGCCATTTTCTGACTGGTTCTCTCAGCTTCTTTTCAAAATTCCAAATGTGCCCCTTGGCCCAAAAAGATTGGTGACTGCTGCATTAAATTTATATATTGTTGCTTAATTTTAGGGCAAATTGCTGCAGCAGAAGAAACCTTTTGTTAAACAAGTAGTAAAAAGTGATATACCACCACAAATATTTAGAATGCAAGTGTCTCTTCCCTTTGGCTGTGATTTCTGAACACACGTATGTGTACGCATTTGACCGAGGTAGGACTTTGGGGCAGGCAGGTGGAACAGAGGGAGAGGGAGTAGTAATCATACCCAGGTAATACCCACAGTGGTATCCGTTGACTTACAGGATATTATTGTGAAACGGGTTCCTAGAAAACGCCTGTGATTGTTACAGCTGATCTAGTGTATGCACCACAGCCACTATTCTATGACTTCCATTTTGGAGCCATGTTTGTCTGTGACTGACAACTTTCAGTATCCGTGACACTGAATAAATACAAAATGTTAGTTTGATTGCATTACTATTTGTGTTCAGCAATACAAATTTGAATTCATGCCGGTTCAGATCTCCTATCTCATTATTTTAGACATGCTTTTTCTGTGATTCACTTGCAGTTTGCTGGGCTTACATAAATTATTTGCTCCCAGATGCACTTTTATATGCTTTTATAGCATTGCCTGAGTTTGTTTTACAATTGATTTAACAACTTAAATGATCATAAAATTTGCAGGCTTCAGTGAGAAGTGGATTTTCTGTTAAAGGTGAAGAGGGTAAGTTCCCAATTGGTTTTCTGCTCCTTCTCAAAAGTACCATGGAGAAAGTATGGGCAGGTAGAGAGTATGGGCAGCACATCCTTTACAATTTGTGGTATACGCTTACCATATTTGTGGTCCTCTGTACCAGTCAGTTCCATGGGTTGGGGTGGGGGGGACAACGATGGACGGACATAAATTACTATCAACACTGATATTCACTACATCGTGGACAGCCAATGCTGAAAAAGGACTCCGTATGAGATGAAGGCATGTGTGTCTATAAAGCTGCTTGCATACGTATTTATTGGTTTTGACCTATAAAGTTTTAAACAACTTACCTGCTCACTTACAACCCTGCTCCATCGCTGTGATTGCCTGTTGAAGCCATCTTGGTTGTGCTGCAACCTATGGATGTTTTTTAACAGCAGCTAGGGAGAGGACTTTTTCTATGGTGGTGCCTTCTCTAAGGAATCACCTGCCCTCTGAGCTTAGGCAAGTTCTAGAATTAGTGGCATTTCAGCACTTATTTAAATGTATTTATGTTTCCATGCTTTTGTGGTGCTTACTTCCAGTGAGTTGTTGTGATATAATCCTGCCCTAGATTATTAGCAGCATTTTATTTCTTTGTAAGTTTGATGTTTAAATTGAAAATCTGTTGTATTAACTTTCAACTATGTGTGAAAGGCTGTTATAAATATGTTTCAATAAATAAAATTTTGCACACACACACAATCGGAAATTTGCATATTTATATATGCAAAAGAATGGCTAACATTGTTGATGTTTTGCTTTTATTTTTTACTAGATTTACGTCTCTAAAAATAATTGTTTCATTGCATTTATGTAGTACATGCTGTTGAAGAATATTTTATAAGTGTCACTGCATAGCCTTCTATATAGAACTACCTGAGACACTAATTGAGAGACCACACAAGGGGCTTTGGGCTGGAACAGTCAGTGCATTTCTCATGCACTTTCCTCATAGCCTGATAAGCTCAGCAACGGCAGAAAACAATAGTTTTGTCATTTGGCTGTTTTGATAGATTTGGCTAAAAGTGAATCAAATATATATATAGGTTTAGTGCTATTTTTGAGACAGCATGGTGGACCTTTACTTCAGTTAACTGCAAAGATAACTATGGTTCGGTTAGCTGTGGTTTAGATAAAGCCTCTACCCCAGGAAAAAACTCGCAACACAAAACAATGATCATATGTAACATGAGCGTAATATGATGGGAACAATTATAACTATCTGATTGGGAGAAATGAAGGGTGATTCCTTCCATACTGACACAAGATGCTCCCTATTACAGCAGCAGTGTACTCTAAAAAGTGTGCTCAAAAAGTCCAGTCCTGTCCCCCACAGATGTACTGAGGGAAGGATATGGTACTGTTGATCATTAGGCAAAAGATTCCTGCATTCCAAGGGGTTGGACTGGGTGATCCTTGGTATCCTTTGCAATTCTATTATTTTATGATTATACATAATAGTTTGATACATTTTTTCCTAACTGCAGAAAGGCCTTATTTTGGTAGTCCTTATGGAAACTGGAATTATTATGTAGCTGAGAGGGGATAGGTTTTTCTAATGAAAGCTGTAGTGTGTAAGTTCAGCTGATGTTAGAAACCATTTATGCTTTTAACCACTACCTTTTGCTGGGAGTGAAGTGTGGGACCTTTTCACAATATGAAAGAGGAGTAAAGTGCATTTTGAGAACATTTTAACATGGTACGTTTTCACATGCCTGAAGCCATATATCCCTTTAAAACACACGTGTGTGTTTTTTTAAAAATGGTATCTGTTTGTTTCATTATCTTTTAGCCTGTGGCCGTGGATTCTACAAGTCATCTTCGCAAGATCTGCAGTGCTCCCGCTGTCCTATGCACAGTTTCTCAGACAGGGAAGGATCTTCGCGATGTGATTGTGAGGACAGCTATTACAGAGCACCTACTGATCCACCATATGTTGCATGCACAAGTGAGTTATTCATGTAGATAATCACAAAGAATGTTATCTTGCCAGCCCCAGGCGCATCTATTTGTTAAGATGGGCTCTCTCTTTCTCTCTGGTACACAGTATTGGCCTTTAGTCTATCCGAGTTAGAAGTGTTTGAAACTGAAAGTTCTGGCTGAGCAGCAAAGTGGGCAAAGTAAACAGAGTAGGAACTACATAAATCTAATTTCCCTGTTGCTCCCAACATAACCCAGAGAACACACTATGCAAATATATGTAATATTGTGACGAGGATGAAAATATGGTTCTCCTACATATATTTGCATTGTCATATAAGCCTAATGTGTTACTGCGCCAAATGAGTGACGTGTGAAATTAAAAGGAACCTGTGTAGATAAGGAGTCGGGTTGAAATGTAATGGGATCTGGCTTGGTATTCCACCTGCAAGTAGACTTACTGGTGATTCAAGGAACGAATTTGTGCAGTTTGCCCAAAGACAAAACCACCCAAATAAAGCTGTAAATTGCATCAAAACCGGGTAAAGAGGATCTAAATGTATTCTGTTTAATGCATTTTAAAAGGACACAAGAATTCAACTGGAGGCATTTTGTATGAGTCAGCTTCAGAGGTGCATTAACTTATCCCTTTAATTGCGCAGAAGAAAAGCTGCTAAAGCTAGGTGTAGTAAATACACAGAGAACGGCTATCCTGTTTCCTTAATGGAAAATAAATAAAGCTTCTTGTCAAGTGAGTTCAAGCAGGCTTTTTGGTAGCTTGTAGTAAATATAATGAAAAGTTTATGTTCTGGCAAGCTTTTGCCTAGGTAATTAAAACATGAGCTAAATTCGCCCCTGCTGGTTTCTGTTTTAACTCCTCCCTCCCATTTGTTTTTGTGTGTTTTGTGTTCAATAAAGGACCTCCATCTGCACCACAGAACCTTATTTTCAATATTAACCAAACTACTGTGAGTTTGGAGTGGAGCCCTCCTGCTGATAACGGAGGAAGAAACGACGTGACCTACAGGGTATTGTGCAAGAGGTGCAGCTGGGAGCAGGGCGAATGTGTTCCCTGTGGGAGCAATGTTGGATATATGCCCCAGCAAACTGGATTAGCAGACAACTATGTCACCGTCTTGGACCTGTTAGCTCACGCTAACTACACTTTTGAAGTTGAAGCTGTCAATGGCGTTTCTGATTTAAGCCGCTCCCAGAGGCTTTTTGCAGCTGTTACTGTTACCACTGGTCAAGCAGGTAAGTAAACAAACTCTAGGATTTTTTAAGCGCATGCAGCAGGAGTTGTTGCACACTATATTTGTCGGCAGCTAAAGCAAGGCACATATTGTGCATGCCGCTACAAGGCCCACCTCCATTTTTTTGTTAGTTTAACATTGTTTTGATTCTATTGGCACATGTGGCTTTTAGGATGGAGCACATGGGGTTATTTGTGGCCTACTTGCAGAGTGCCACATGATTGTCGGTGCTAACCACTATCCTATTGCAAGGAGTAAGACTGGATTGTAATGCCAGTCAAAGACAAGAACTCCTCTGTTGTGCCAGAACTGACTCTTTTGCCTGATCTTGACATTGGTTGCTGTGTGCTACCTTGCATAGGATCAAGCTGTTAGCTGTTTACATTATAAGGTATGAAGTCAAGTACTTTTAGACCCATTGATTTCAATGACTGCATTAAGGATATGTTTAAATTTTCTTCAGTGGGTGGTTTGTTGGTTCAGCATGTTGGTTTGTTAGTGCCTAATAAATTTAACTTACTATTCTATATGTTTTTAATGCAATAAGAAACACAAAAAATCATTTGTATTGATAAAATGGCTTTCTGTGTGTGCATTGGCTTCTTTGTAGCAATACCCTAGTATTTTGAAACTCTTAAAAGGGAAGTTCCAACCTGTTTATATTTCATTCTGAAACAGTTTAAATCCTCTGCTGGAATCTGAGTTAAGGATAATGCCTTCGGTATTCACATCCTTCCTCCAAGATTATCCTTCCAGCTTAATACTTCCAGATATTTGATGATGAGATCCAGTGAGAATGTGACAATTATTCTTTGTTTCTTATATTTATGATAATCTGACAGGTGAAATGTCAGGAAAAATAAAATCAAACTAGTATAGCACCCAAGGGGCAAAATGTGTTTTAGTGAACTTTGCATGTCGAAATAGGAAGTCTTCTATTCAGGAATGTAAAATGATGAATTGCTTGTTGATAAAAATGATGTTCTAGCAGGTCTGTGCTGCATTTTGCCTTGTGTTGATGGTAGAAATAGGGGTAGACTAATGACAACAGGCCTGCTGAGTTTTAAGCAAAAAAAAAATAAAGTATTTTCAATATTCTGGGGTTCAGATGAATAACTCTGGGGCAGGGAAATTAGTGAATGTCTAGAAGTTGCTTATCGAATACTCATTGCTAAGGGACATGTACAACAGGCCCAGTATACTTCCTATTGCATGAGCAGGACAAGTATCCGCATTGGGCTCTCCTGGGCTCTCTTCGTTCCATCCCTTTTTTCCCTCACCCCTTGCTCAGGTGCATGTGACTTGCAGCATGCCAGATATTGTAAGTATTAAGTGATCCAGATGTAGACACATCTGGACTGCTCCACCCTAAGGACACATGAATAGGACATGGATTTTCTCCGTGTTTTCAATACTTTTTATATTTTTATATCACATTCTATAGATAATTGCAATTAATATTTTAGTGAAAATATTTTAGTGAAAATATTTATTATGCTGAAAAACATTTTCCATCCATATATTCATTATATTTACATTATTTTTCTCATTTAAGAACATAGGACAGTATTTTGTAAAGGGACGATTCACATGGCAGCAATAATCTTATTTCATGGAATTGTCAACAATTTGGAGATACTAATTTTTCATGTCTCCTTTTCCAGACACCTCCTAGGGTTCTTGGTCATTTTCTTCAATTTCAACTAGAATAATTTTATAAATAGTTTTAAGTATGCTTTTCCTTGTTTTTCTTTTTAATATCAGGGCATCATCCATCCAATGAGGAGCAGCATGTATCATGCCTGAAGTTTATAGATTTGGATTGTGGGAGGTGGGAGGTTCCGACAGCTCCTTGCAGTGCTTTTCCTGTTTCCCAGAACAAGATTTCTCAGTTTGTTGGTATGGAGAGGAGAGCTCTGACTTGTGCTGAGAGCAGGACTGTCTGTGCATTGCAGTGCCTTAGGGGTGTCTAAAGCATGTTGCTGTCCTATTCTGCTATGACATTCTGCTGAGTGCCATGGGGAATGTAATCCTCATAGCATTATTTAATCCAGAGGTGCAGCTAGATAGTCTCTGGATTTGCTGGACCAAGTAACAATTGCTGGGTGAGGCACAAGGCATGGAAAAGTACAGCTTTCAGAAGGAAAAATGAAAGGTTCAAACTCCCCTATCTTACTGTGAATTTACATAGTTACCTAGGAGCAAGTTCCATTAAACTCAGTGTATGCCTTCACCTACTGAAAAGATAGGAAAAAAATATTATTGTTGTTATTCGACAACAGCTTGCACATATTTTAATCCATTAACATGCTTCAGAGAGTAGTGTTATTGTGTAAAAAAAGAAGGCTAAGCTTCAAGTATTAATTTGTTTAATGACTTTCACAGAATCAAATTCAGGACCCAGAATAGTTGTGTATATTTGCAAAAGCCCTTTCCTTATGGAACTGCCAGGCTCAGCCACATCTGTGATGTGAAAGGACCCACTAGTGTCTTGGCAAACAAAACTGCTAAAGATCAGTTTCAAACAAGCTTTCTTCCCCCCCCCCCATTCTTCCACCAGTATGGCTGTGGCTAATGCTAGCCTCTAAATTTATAAATCTTCTAAAATGTGTAGAGCATTTAATGCTCCAATTCCTTTTCCAAGGATTATGAATAAGCCTTGATCTACAGAAAAGAAGTGATGATTTTTGTTGGTAAGAAAATGATTTCACATAAAAGAAAGAAATTGGTTATGATACTGAATATGCTTTCTAAATCTCCTTCCTGTAATTAAAGTTTCTACAGAGCACACCAATTTGTCCAGTATCTCAATATTCACTTTTATAAAATTATTCTTAAGTTGCCTGTTGGCCCCAAAAGGGCATCCGAAATGACTTATAATTGAAAAACTTTAACATAAGAACTTTAAAACAGTATCATAACAAACCAATTAAGAACAAGAGGAGAAAACACATTTTAAAACAGAAAGTGTGATTAATCACATTTAAAAATGGGCAAAAGCCTTGCAGAATGGAAAAAAAAGGTTTCACTTACCCACTAAAGCTAAATAAAGATGAAGCAAGTTTGATGTTCGCAGGAAGGGTGTTCATTCCACTAAAGAAAAGGCCTTGTCCCATGTTTCCATCCATGTTACCTCCTTTGGTGAGGATATACAGCAGAAACTTTCTTAAACTATGGGCAGGTTCATAAAAGAAGACACAGCTTTTCAAATACCCTGGCTCTATAGTGTTTAAAGCTTTAAAGTAAGAACCAGCAATTTGAATTGTACCCGGAAACAAATTGGAAGCCAGTGCAATTTGTACAAGACTGGTGCAATACAGTAGTGTCAGCAAAGCATGCAGAACAAAGCAAATTGGCCATGACATTTTGCACAAGCTTCAATTTCCAAACATTCTTCAGGCCGTTGCAGTGTACATTTTAAAGTACTGTATTGCACCAGTGATTAGGGGATAGCTCACTATGTACAGAGGCACATCTGTCCTCCTCCAAGCTTGGCAAAGTTGGACCTGACCACAACAGCCATGGAACCTTCCAGGAGCAATGCTGGGTCTAAAAGAACCCCCCACATTGTGAACCTGATCAGACTGTACCTCCAGTCCCAGATTAGGATGTCTGAAAAGCAGCACCTCTTCCTTGTCTGTTAAGCCTTAGCTTGTTAGGCCCACCCAACCCATCACAGCTTCTAAATTACGGTTCAGTAGCCCAACAGTCCTCTTGGTGTCAGCTGAAAAGACAGAGCTGGGTATAATTGACATAATGATGCGGCTCAATCCCAAAACACTGGATGACCTGTTCCAGTGACTTAATGCAGATCTTTAAAGCGTTAGGGGATGAAATAGAACCCTGAGGAAACCCATAGGCCCTCTACTTTCTGAGGGACAGAGTTGTCAAATCCCATACTGGTGAAAAGCCCCAGAAGTTGATGGCATCAAATTATTATTATTGTCATCAACGATTTATTAATCAGATTCTGAACAACTGCCTCAAGGTGATTTACACATAAGGTAATTAAAAACAACCAAAAACAGAAAATACATTTAAAGCACGACTAAAATCCTAAAAAAAAGTAGACACTCATGGTTAAGACCCATTTATCCAACTGAGAAATCCTGCCAGAACAAAAAATATCTTAAATTGCTTCTGGGAAGTGTGGTTGGTGGGCTGCTGCTATTGTTATTATTATTATTATTATTATTATTATTATTTATTTGTACCCCGCCCATCTGGCTGGGTTTCCCCAGCCACTCTGGGCGGCTTCCATAGAAACCAAAAATACACTAAAATATCACACATTAAAAACTTCCCTGAACAGGAAATTCACATAGCGGGGCAGCCACACTAAAAGCCAAGCTCTGAGAAACTCTCCCAGACTACAACAATTCACTGGGTGTGTAAGGGATTTGGTGGTCTCTCATATAGCATAATCCTGAGTTTTATAGTGCCTTGTATGTTTATATGAACACCTTGAATTTGGCCCAGTAGCAGATCAGTAACCAGTGAAAATCCAATAAGCAAGGTGTTATGTTCTGCCTGTAATTTGCCACCACAAGCAAGCTAGCTACTGTGTTCAGAACTAGCTGCCGCTTTTAGACCAGCACTTTGCCGTAATCAAACCCTGTCACTGAGAGGTCTAACAAATGCTGAACAAACAGGGATATACTCCCTCTGTATAGTTAGCTCCTGAGATACGTCCTCCATCAAGATGACAAAGGCTACTGCTCATTGGAACATATCCAAATAATTCGCTTAATCCAAGAAAGCCTGGATATTTATTTTTCAGTTGAAATTATTAATATGGAGATGGCATTAACAGCACAATCCTATGCACTGTTACTCAGAAAGAAGTCCCACTATGGCACTTCCGGGTTGGCGCCATCGCCGAATGGCGGACTCCCTCCGAGCTCCGGAGGGAGCCTGCTCGGTAGGGGCTGGGTCCTGCCGCGCCGGCGACGCGGGGACCCTTAAAAACCATGGGCGCTAAAACCCATGGACATGGTGACTCGGCTGGCACCTTTTGAGCCCCCCCCGACCCGCGAAGGAGCCTTTTTAAAGGCTACGGAACGGGTGACCGGGGGGGGGGGGTGCTTTGAGTCCTCCGCTTCCCCTGCCGAGCGAAGCCGCATGCCATTCGACGGAGAGCGCTGACTTCTTCCATTGGAAATCTGGACTTAAAAGCATAATCCGTGAGTAATCGGAACTTGGATTAAAAAAGGCGAGAAATTTTTTAAGAATTCGGAATGAGCGGGGGAGGCATAAAAAGGAAGTCAGCCCCCCCCCCCCTGTTGTAGAGGAGCTAAAGTAAAGGACTTAACATCTAAGATTGAGCGCAACCTTATTTTGATAAAGTTATGAAATTTCGCGATGGAAAATTATAAGATTGAGCTGGAGGAGAAAAGTGGAATTTATTCAAAAAGCAAAACCCCCCGGAACCTGGGAGCATTTTAGTTAGAGCGCCGGGAGAGGACAAGGAGAGGTTTTGACAGCTGTCAAAGAGCTGTCAAAGCAGAAGAACAAAAATGAGAACTTTGTTACGAGGACTTTGCCGGTTATATTTGTTACAAATTGGATACAAAATGTTTAAAACAAGGAATAATAAGTTACTTTGACTGGTGGACGTGATCTGGAAGGGAACTGAGTTACTACAATCCACCTAGAGGAGCCGAGGGATATTACAAGTTGTTGGCATCGAATTTGACAGAACTTTTTATCTCCTGGGAAACTGCAGAAATGGAACATTATTTTGGCTACAGAGGTTTACACACTAAAGTAGACAATAGACTTATCTATTGAAAAATGGAAGGGACTTGGCATCATGTTTCGTTCCTGAATAACAGAGCCTCTGCAGCGGAATTTAGAAGCTTTTGGAATTAGAACATTTGTGCAGGAAAACAGGAAAAGAAAGAGGAGAGAGATTAACAAGAACAACAAGAATAATAAGAATTGGACAAAGTTGGAAGTGGGAACATTTGGGACATCCAGATTTGAAAGGTTTAAGAAATAAAATTGGAGTTTTACTCCCAAGTATATAAAAATCTGGATGGAAAAAATGGGCCTTTTTGAGATAGACTCCTTCCAAGATTGGACATTTAAAATTAAAGAAGACTGGTAAAGGACTATGGTTTAAATAAATGTGGGAGCTCCAGGAAGACATCAGATGTTGATCAATATGGGGAACGCAACCAGGAAAAGGGGGAGGGAAATTTGGAATCCAAAGGCAGCAAAATCATATTTTATTTTATTATATTTTAATCTATTATGTATATTAAAGGGGGGAACGCACGGAAGGGAATAGGTCGATCTTAGGAGATGGGAAAATATTTTTAAATTGGGTTAATGATAATAAGGTTAAAATTTGGGATAATAAATTGCTGAATTTATTTGTGAGAATTGGAATATAAGAGGGGGAGGGAAGTCCTGGAAAGATGTTACGGAAAATAAGATCTTAAATTTGGATGTGTTTTTTTTTTATATTGTTATAATTGGAAACTCTTAATAAATATTATTAAAAAAGAAAGAAAGAAAGAAAGAAGTCCCACTATGTTCAGTGATGCATACTCCAGGCAAGTGTGCATAGGATTGCAGTAACAGATCACACATTTTGTTGTGTAGTCATCATTTGCACTGAACATAACTCAAACGTTAGAGCTTACAGTGTAGTTTATTTTTTAAAAAAAATAATATTTATTACTTTTAAACACTACAAAAAAGGAAAGAAAAAAGAAAAAAGAAAAAAATACAATACAATACAAAAAGATTACACAACACTAACGCAATAAACTAAACTAAACAAAACAAAAACAGTTTAGCACACATCATATAATTTCAGTATCTTATCTTTCATTCACTTGTTTCAACAACCTCCTCACACCTCCCTTTTTGTATTCCACTTCTATTAATTGTTTCAGCAATTCCTTTCCATCTTCCTCTATTTTCTGTCCTATAATTATCTTAACATATTCTAACCTTATTTTTCCTTTAATACTCTAATAATCTATTTATACCTAATTCCTTATAACATTTCTACTAAAGCCATATAACTTCATTCCAACATTTTTCTAACATTCATTAATTTTACAATATTTCTATAAATAGTCTTTAAACTTTTTTCCAATCTTCTTCCACCGACTCTTCTCCCTGGTCTCGGATTCTGCCAGTCATTTCCGCCAATTCCATATAGTCCATCAACCTGGTGATCTTCTGTCCGATGCTCTTAGCTCTTTTCCAAGTCCCTTCTGCAGATCTTCTTCGTATTTATACAAAAACTTTACTTTGTCTTCTACTGATCTTATTTTTATTTTCCTTCCTTTAAAGCTGAAGAATGGACCTTGGGGAAACTCCCACCTAAAGATGATTTTATTCCTTCTCAGCAGGGCAACCAAATCTCCGTAGTTAGACCTAAGATCCAAAAGGTATTTCAGGACGTCTTTAAAAATTTCCACTCTTGGCTGTTGTACTTCTAGGTTCTTCTGGTAGTGCCAACAGTCTCTTATTCTGTTCTTCTCTTTTCCCCCTCCTCTTCCAAATCTGAAGGCCCTCACAGTTTTAAACTCTTCTTGACCCAGATCCAAGTCCCAAAAATCAGCAAATTCCTGTGTGAAGAAGTCTATCAAACTTTCCTTCTCCAATTCAGGTAGGGCTCTGATCCTCAAATTCGTATGTTTTTCTTTAGATTCAATCATAGCAAGTGTCGACTTATGGTCATCAAGTTGCCTCTGTAAGGCTGGGACTCTCTCTCTCACCAATTGTGTTACTTTACATTCAGCAGCAACGGCTTTCTCCCTAGCTTCCTCCGCAGTCTGCCGTATCAAAGTAGATTCCTATATCAATTTCTGGATTGTTTCTGTATTGATACTCACCTTTTGTCCCAGATTATTTATACTTTCTGTATTTAAGTCAATTTTAATAGTTGCAGCGTCCACTTTCTCATTTGTCACATCTATTTTCTTGTTAAGCTGTTCCAGTGAATCACTTATCTTACTTAATACAACCGCTAAGGCCTCTTCTGTCGACATTCCTCTTGATTTTGAATATACTGTTACAAAAGCAATAGCGGAAGAAGCAGGGGGGCCTGATATTGAGGCTCTCCTAGATTGCTGCCAAGTCCTCCCAGACCTTAATGTTTTTTCAGGAATTGACTAGTCCGTTTTTTCCTTTCCATTTGCCATAACACTTAACCGATTCAAGGTCAGTCCCAGAGTCTGGTGTAGTTTAGGGCTGCTTATCTGCTTTCATTTTCTATTTGCTGAGAATTCCAGGTGTCTAGATCCAGGTTCTCTAGTCACAGCTACAACCATTGTGTTTTTTATTCAGATATCATGCTATACCAGAGATAAAAGAAACTTGAGCTTTTCAACTATCCTTCCCTCCCCCCTCCAGCTTCTTATTCTGGTTTGATAGTGGTCACAAACCATAGTTTGTCAATTGAAACATCACATTAAGCCATAGTTAAGCTTACTGAAACATGGTGTAGCTTGATGACTGAATTGAGTCCTTTTTTCTTTCTCTGTAAATTGCCACCACTTTAATTAAATGGTTGGCGAATAGATGGGCAGCACTCAATGGCTTATATAAATCCATGCTGTCAATGCCTTAGATTGCCATATGGTGAAAAGTATTTGAGTTCTCAACGAATTAAGCTAATCAAAAGGACTGCATTATGCAGCAGCTCCTTGGCACGTACCTTGATATCTAGAAACAGCATGGTATATTAAATAAGAATTAGATTTGATAGGAGTTGGGAATTTATTTTATTTTACTACTTGTTTAGCTTAATTATTGTGCCACAGGAAACATTCTTTTCATACATTACAGGAAATAGATAGAAGTAACAATGTAGGGCTTGGTGGGAGAGGCGAAATAACCTAGGCTTCATATACTGCAAAACTGCAGACATATTCTACCACAATAGCACACAATATGCAAGTTACCTACCATATTTCTTCTTGGGTCTTGTTCCACAAGATAAAATCTGGGCAAAATGCTATACTTTTAAAGCAGATTTGAAGCACATCTTCCCCTGTAAAAGAATTTTGTTTACAGAGTAAACAGTGTTATAATTCCCAGCAACCCTTAACAAGCCAGAATTTTTTTTGGGGGGGGAGGGGGAGGAGAAATGTACTTCAATGTACTTCAATTGTTCTTTACATGAATAGTATGACAGCTTGTTCACAGCCACAGGTGAGCAAGGGTGGTCTCAGCGGAAGAGAGAAGGACACTGACATTTTGCATCTTCCATTCTGCCCATGGCCAAGGTGGTCTGTAGGAAAGGCAAGCCATACTTTAAACTGTGTGAATGAATGGCAATTGTTCATTCTTTGCCACTCATTTGTTCTCATGAATTAGGGTTTTTTAAGATTTTCGCTCAGCCTAGTGTTTGTGGGAACAACCTTTTTTGTGTTCTAAGGGAACAGATCCTTAGAAAATTATAATCGTTTTTTATTTTTTCCCCATTTCCCATTTTTCCCACTTGTATTATCAAATACTGAGCATTTCCACTAAGCATTTTGTTATATAAATGCATTCTATCACAGATTATTTTTCTTAAAAAAATACAAGATTTTTCCCCTTTAAAAAACATTATTAAGACCCAAAGAATAAAGAACGTTTTATTGTGTAACACAAAACAGTTTTGTCATATAATTGGTAGCCTCTACAGTTCAGAGAACAGGAAATATTTTAGGAAAATGATTGATAACTATAATTGAGTATAAAAAAAGGCTTGGAACACAACAGAAAGAGTCTTGCTTCTGTTCCTTTATTTGAAAAAAAAAAGTTTACTATGGAGTGGAGAAAATGTTTAACCTTCTTTATAGCTGCGTAAACTGGAATTCATGCAGTTCTTATTTGTGGCTATGATTGTTCTGTGCTTCATGCAAAAATGGTTATTTTATGTAGTCAGATTTCTGTGTGTATAGGAGTAAGGGATGCGGGTGGTGCTGTGGTCTAAACCACAAAGCCTAGGGCTTGCCGATCAGAAGGTCGGAGGTTCGAATCCCCGCGACGGAGTGAGATCCCGTTGCTCGGTCCCTGCTCCTGCCAACCTAGGAGTTCAAAAGCACGCCAAAAAGTGCAAGTAGATAAATAGGTACTGCTCCAGCAGGAAGGTAAATGCATTTCCGTACACTGCTCTGGTTCGCCAGAAGTGTCTTGGCCATGCTGCCCACATGACCCAGAAGCTGTACGCCAGCTCCCTCGGCCAGTAAAGCAAGATGAGCACCGCAACCCCAGAGTCATCTGCGACTGGACCTACTGATTAGGGGTCCCTTTACCTTTACCTTAGGAACAGAATCATAGAATCATAGAATCATAGAGTTGGAAGAGACCATAAGGGCCATCGAGTCCAACCCCCTGCCAAGCAGGAAACACCATCAGAGCACTCCTGACATATGGTTGTCAAGCCTCTGCTTAAAGACCTCCAAAGAAGGAGACTCCACCACACTCCTTGGCAGCAAATTCCACTGTCGAACAGCTTTTACTGTCAGGAAGTTCTTCCTAATGTTTAGGTGGAATCTTTTTTCTTGTAGTTTGGAACCATTGCTCCGTGTCCACTTCTCTGGAGCAGCAGAAAACAACCTTTCTCCCTCCTCTATGTGACATCCTTTTATATATTTGAACATGGCTATCATATCACCCCTTAACCTCCTCTTCTCCAGGCTAAACATGCCCAGCTCCCTTAGCCGTTCCTCATAAGGCATCGTTTCCAGGCCTTTGACCATTTTGGTTGCCCTCCTCTGGACATGTTCCAGTTTGTCAGTGTCCTTCTTGAACTGTGGTGCCCAGAACTGGACACATAATATACTATAGATGTGAGAATGCTTGTGATCTATGCACTTGCTGCTGTTCCATCACATTAGGTGGACCTATTCAATAACCTGGCACTCACCATGCAACCAAGTTGTTCCTCGCCCCCCCAAAAATTATTCTTTCAGGTTTTTGTTTTAGTGCATTCACTCTTAGAGGCTGCATTCACAAAATGCAAATCATTATGTAAAGATAACATCAACTTAATTGAGAAAAGAAGTGGGAGGGGCCGTAGAATATGTGCAACTCATTACTCCTCTTTTGTTCTGTCTTACCCCTGAGAAGAAAAAATGTCAAAAAGGGAAAAGAGATGCCAAATCAGCTGGGAATTGGTGGGCAGGTGGCAGATGATTAAGATCAAATTATTTGTCATATTGGAATAATATGGAGGAGGTGTATGTAACAAGATAATTGATACAGCAGGGCTCAGGCTTCATGATATTATTTTGTGTTGTGATATAATTAAAGTTGAAATTGGGATGTAACATGCAAGGGTTTCAGCAAAAGGTCACACCAATATTGCTCATTTATTAGGAATCTTTTCTCCAGAATTTGAAAGACTGCAGCCAGGAGCACAAATGGAAAAATATTATTTATTTGTTATTTTAAGCCTGCCCAAGAGAAACGTCGCACCTTGCTTCTAAACATTTAGGCTAGGTTTGTATACTCAGTGTTCTTAAATACCCAATGACAGGAAACCGGCAACTGGCAACCAAAAACCAACAAGCTGGACTGGAAAGTGCTGTTGTGCTCATGTTCTGCTTGTAGGATTCTCATAAGTGTCTGTCTGGCTACTATAAGAACAGAATCCTAGACTCATAAGCCTTTGGCCTGATCGAGCTGAGCTCTTAATATGCATATTCATAATTGGTCACAGTGATATAACAAGGGCAATGGTTGACATCACCAGATGTCTGCAAACACTGTAGGTAGAGGGGAACTTACATCCAGCAGCGAGTTGCCACAGTCTCTGCTTTTGCTGCATATGCAACCACTGAACAGATGACTGTACCTCTGAAGTAGAGTGTACATAATAACCATCAGTTTATTTGTATGCTGCTTTTCCATGGGAAACAATGCTTGAAGCCACTCACAGCAACATCAGAAATAAGAAACCTTTCAAGATAATTCACGAACAATGACAAAACACAGTATTTGAACAAATACTCCAGGCAAAAGATTAAGCAACTCGCAGAATCACCATCCAAATAGCACAAAAAGCTGTACATCATATCCATAACTAAATGTTGACCCCAGCAACAATGCCAAAGTCAGTCAAGTTACCTCCTTCCTTCCCTGTCAGGTGGAAATGAGCCAGACAGAGAAGGAGAAACCAGCTCTTGCAGGAGTCACAAGTGGTCTTTTCACATCCGAAGTGCCCTGCTGGATCAGTCCAAGGGCACATCTAGTCCAGTATCTTGTTGTCAATGTGACTTACAAGAATCCTGCAAGCAGAACCTGAGTAGAACAGCACGATTTCCACTTAAAATCCCAGCACCTCATACTCGGGGGCATACTACCTCCAGCAGTGGAACACAGTCATATGTCTGCATCTTCTTTTGAAGCTAGCCAAGTTGGTGGGCACCGCTACATCTTGTGGTAGTGAATTCAACAGTATAATTATGTGGTGTGTGGCAAAGTACTTCCATTTGTCTGTCTTGAGTCTTCATTCAGCCTCATCGATTCATCCCTGAGGATGGGGTAGCGGGGAAATCTCTCTAGTGGCTACTTTCTCTGCATCCTGCATAATCTTATACTTGTTCTATAACTAACAAAGCTCAGCTAATAGTAGGCTTTCAGGTTACTAAGCAGGGCAGGCTTTCAGGTTACTAAGCAACAATTTTAAATATAACAACAAAATAACAATTTATTAAAATGTTATCTCAGATTATGAGTCAGTACTGCTTTTTCCCTTCAGCTTCTGAATTTGCACATATTAAGCGGATGTCCTTCAAAGGTGAAGGGCAGTTTATTTGTCTCTGCATTGGATGTAAATATCTTAAGTTTCACATGAAATAATGTCATTACTGTCTAATTACTTGACCACAACTCTTCTCTTTTTCTCATGCTATTAACCATTTAGACATTTAAAAATATTAGGACCAAGTTAAAAGTATTTCCACTCTGAAGTACAATGTTCTTTGAGTCTATTCTGTAACCATTTTATAAAAATTATTCATTGACTGTTTTACACTGGTGTAGCCCAAATAAACTTAATTGCCCCCTGCCTCAGATTAATATGTCAAGTATCTGACAGGATTTAGTAATTGGTTTTATGCCTCAATAAAATCTAGATACAATGGCTGTCTTGTTTGCATGAAACATGGATCAGGTGAAAAATAAGAAGCCTAGCCATTCAAGTGGCTATAGCAACTATCATTTTAACATCTTAAGATGCAACAAGCTAGATTGCTGTATTTTCTAAACAAAAGTGGCATTGTACTGTTGGTATGAGGTGGGGGTAGCTAGACACACTATGAAGGGAAAATGGCTTTTAGCCCACTTTCAGCTCCCTGAAAAAAGCCTATTTCTTGCTTTCTACATTGACACACACCCATTAAACCTTTAAAATATAAATGACTTAACTAGTGAAACAGAAGTAAGCATGACCATAGGTTTTAATCTATAACTTGGGAATTCAGAATTCTATTTTAGTTGTTGTATTTTAAAAATGATGGTTTCTAATCATCGTGGTTTGAGGT
The DNA here is from genome assembly GCF_964252035.2 of Podarcis erhardii. Classification (NCBI taxonomy): domain Eukaryota; kingdom Metazoa; phylum Chordata; class Lepidosauria; order Squamata; family Lacertidae; genus Podarcis; species Podarcis erhardii. Next base: position 45,244,101 of record NC_138507.1, on the reverse strand, counting down.
GGGGTGGACCGCGACTGCTTTTTAGTCAATGTTTACCATTTACTGAGACATATTGGCTCATTTGGATGTTGCTGTCGGGTAACTAGGTATGTAAAAATTTCCTAAGTGTCACTACTTCTTCTCAGTTCATCTCCTAAATACAGATTTGTCATATGCTCAGTGCTTTGTTCTATTCCTCTTAGAGCTCATCTTTCTACTAACTTATTTAACCTACTAGTGTTACAGGAAGTAAAAGGTACAAAAGTTAACTAGAACTGTGGTTGACATTCATTGTGGTGAGCTTTAAACAAGCCAACTTCATAAGCCACACTTTGAAATCACTTCAAATGCTGGTTTCTCAAGCTGCTTTAAAATTAACTATAGTCAGCGTTAACTACAGTTTTGTCAATTCAGATGACATGACAAACCATGGTTGACCAGAAGTGAAAGTGAAAGCTTTCAAACTATTCATCTTGGCTGTACAAGAGGAGAGGGGAATACATGAGCCAAGAGGAGCTTGGGTTTGTTCTTGTCATGCTAAAACATAGCTTGCAGGCGGTTGTTTAATTTGCATAATTTATCATAGTCACAGAATTGTTTGCATTGAACACTGACTCCCTTACTATCCCCCTCAATTTATCATACAATATTGCACAAGGTCAAGTGGAAGAGGAACTGAGTTTTCACACCCCATTCTTAAGCACGTGAAGATAAACCATGGCATTGCATCTTGTAATTTCTGTGATATAATCTCTATCGGACACTGGAGGTCTATCTCATTCAAAATAACAACAATGCATTTCCTTTTAAATGATGATACATTATTTTTGTAAATAATCCAAGTTATAATCCAAACAAAGTTAAGCACTTTCAAATCCCAATGACTCCAATGGAATAATTTTAAATGTATTCCATGGGAATAAATGGGACTTTGAAGCGGTTAACTTTGGCAAAGTCATGCTCCATAAATAGAACAACATTTGTCAGTATTTTGCTTTGCGTAAACAAACCCTTCGGGAGATTTGTTGTACTTGCAACTAAGCATTGCTTACTTTTCACATTGCAATGTTTGGTGCTGGAGGATATAACAATGGCTTGGAAGCTGTTAGAAATAACAGCTTAGCTGACTGTGGTTGCACACACTGGAAAGACAAACAGAACAGTTCTAGCTGACTGATCTCCTCTTTTTTATTACTATTGACATGAAAGTTATTACACTGTTTCCATAGTTCCAACGCAGAAAAGAAACTCACAGTCCCTCTTCTGCCAGCACTCAGCTGGATAGTGGTTTTGGTGTTTTTCTGCAGGCTACAAACTTATGGGGTCTTATTTGCTAGACTATGGGGTCTTATTTGCTAGACTATGTTAGCCCTACAGTTAATCTCTAAACTGAATGCATGCCGTCTTCCAGATATGAAGTAGGCTTTCCATGTAAATGAATAACCAACTCGATCATTTCTCAAATGTGAATATATGTCAGCCACTTACCTAGCATAGGCATTTCATCATCACCTGATAGAAATAGTCCTGCTTTGATCTGTAAATCACATTTTTGATTGCTACTTTTTGTGGGGGTAGGGCTCGGCAAACTTCAGAGGAGCAACTTTAGAAAGAGGGGATGGACGACAAATAGTGCAGGTTCCTGCAAGTGGGTCCTGTACCCACTTACTCGGAAGAAAGCTCCATTGAAACCAAGTACACTTACTTCTGAGTAAATAGGAGCCTATTTGCAAACCCTCATGCCTGCTTCTTGTACGGGCAATCCTATATAAGGATATTTCAAAGATACTCCTACAGAAAAAAGGAAGGCATGAAATACACATACTGTACAGTCTGAGTAAGATATGCAAGGCTTGATTGTAACAATGAAATGGTAGTATAAATAATACTTTGTTTAGTGTAAATTAACATGGCTTAGTGGTCATATTTTGGTCACCATTGAAGAAGTATCAGCGGGAAGTGTGACGTAAATCAATTATTTAAATTGGCTTCTTTTCACCTTGATTAAAACCATGATTTCAATCATCTTGATTTAAATAAATGAACCCACATTTAAGCTAGCAGTTTGAGAAGCTGCCCTTGAAGGAAGAGTGGTAACACAGTGTGGAAGAGCTCAGTGTTAGCACAACTCTTGCTGGTTTGCAACCTATGCCCACCTTGTTGATATAGCAGTGACGCCTGCTTTTGGTTCAGATAAGTGTCTGCCTGGCATGAGCAGATGACATGGTGTTGAAGTACAGTTATTTTATTTTTGTTTTTGTTTTTATTATTAAAATTATTACCATTCACCAGCAGGTCCCAGGGCAGGTTACAAACCATTTTAAATTCAATATCCAAAAGGTTAAGACAAATTACAGTCAAAGGAATAGGGTAGGCCCTGTTGGTACATATGTCTTATGAGAATAAATCCAAAAAATGGAAATATTTGATAATTTTATTGGGGACAATCTTCTCTAACTCATGACTGTTTACTAATTGAAAAACAAGACAACACTGTAGTTGTGATAACACAACCCAAAGAAACAAGTGAAGGATAGTATTTCTACTCTGTCCTATTTTTGTATCCTTATGTAAAATCCTTGGCATTATTCCTGTATAGTTCGATAAATAGCACACAGCTGCTTTTAGATACGCAGACAGGCAATTCGGCAATGAAATCTACAAGAATAAATGAATTAAGTTCCATGATATCTAAGGTCCTAAGTAGCTGCTCTTAAAGACCAAATTAAAAACCCATAAATATAGGATTGAGAGCTTGATGCTGAAAGGCAATATGTACTGACATCCCAATGATATTTGATTATTTTTAATGGTAGAAATTTGGGTTCCAAATCAAATTATTAGAAGCAAAAACATGTTCCCTGTACCATCATAATGTATTTAAAGATGCTGGCTGACCTGGAGGTATTTTGCCCACCTCTATTTAAAAGACTAGCATGCAAAACTCAGGTTCCAAAGAGGCTTGTGCACAACATAGCCCTTCTAAGTTCACATGGTTGTTGCTATTTTTCCTTTCTGGTAACAGATTCTACTGCCTTAAAGAAAGTTGATTTGCAAGGTTTCAGATGCTAGGGGGAAGCAAAACAGTTCTTTAGATCCCATCCATTATGCTTTTTTCTTGAGCTTCGTTTGGAAAGCACCAACTCAGAAAACTTTCAGCCCATTCTTGAATATGCTTTCCTTGCCTCCCTTCATTTTGCCTCCATTACTACGTACAAAGTACATATCTATTTCATCACACAAAACAGTGTTAGTTTCTGTAGAGTCTAATCAAAGTAGTGTAGATATACTCAGTATGGTTTCTCGGCCTTTTTAAACATGTATTTTTATCGGACAGTGCTGTGAAGCCTGCACTTCTAAATGGTTATTTCTGTGCAGTGTACCATATTAATCACCTATTGATGAAGTCACAAAGTATATCAATATAGTATATTTCTGCAGAAGACAACTCCCTCACGCTAAAGATTAAAAAAAAAAGCCCTATGGGCAATTTGCTGAGGTAGCTGTAAATTGCCAGTAGTATTGGGTATCCTGTGTTCCGTATTTAATGCTAACATAGTAAATGTTGATTATCTTATTTTTTGCTTCGTTAGTGATGAATGAGAGCAAATTTGAGGTAGACAAGCAGTCTGGTGGAATGATGCAGAGCCATCTATGAAAACATCTGTACAACTCCACCAGTGCAGTAAATTATTGCTGCAAGCAAAAGACATTGATCCAAAAGGATCATTAACAGCTTTAGCCAACTGATCCAAGTAATAGGGCAAATGAAAGAACATTATCAAGATCTAAACTTTTTAAAAGCTGTCAGTTATAATTGCTAAATCATTGTCACTACTTTGTTATCAATATGCTACGTTATGACTTAAATTCACTTTCTTCTATTGTGAGCAGAAAATAAATATCAATTAAGTGGTAAAATCCACAGGATAAAAAATTATCCAGCCCTCCTGCACTCCATTTTCTAGGAGGTCACCCACAAAGGGAGAGATAATTGCTGCAAGGCAGCAAAATTAATCCAGTATGAGCAAGAAAGGATGATATATGTTCTGTGACAAACTACGTGACAGAGATGTACGTATAAAACAGTGGGTTCTTCTTTTGGAGAGGATGCAAGGGCAAGAGAAGGAGACCTGTGAAAAACAATTAGCATGGCTTCAGAGTGAGCAATTCTTAATTATCCATAGCATGTCGACACAAGATAATTACGGTCCAAATTTTAACAATATTTGGTGATTAACTAGTAGAACAGGAACGAGCAAGAATACAGCCAGTTGTTTCGTATTGCAAAACGACATCCCATATATTAACACAAATCAAGCAACTCACAGCAATAAGGTGACATGGCAATTCCGCTGTTGTTTGACTGACTCACATGTATAGGAGGTAAGCAATCTGTATGGCAGCAATCCAGCAATACACAGGCTGATTTTTTGTATGCATTGAGAAGTCATGGTGGGCAAATTAAACTGATGTCCTTTCTGGCAGCACCTGTTCCTCATGAAATTGCCACCCCAGAAGCTGTCTTTTTAAGAGCCTTGTGAGTGCGTATGGATGCTGCTGCCTGAAGAGAATGCCGAATTTCTTTCATATATGTGTTGTTTTATTCCTGGTCTAATGTACTTTGTGTAGGCTAGCAAGATTAAGCATATGGTGAAGCGAAGGAAAATCCCAATTTGGAGCCTCTAAACTTAAGTATAAATGTACAGGTACAGTTGTAACAATGAAATTATATGGCTTCTTGGACTGACTCACATATACGTTTGTTAGATTGACCTGTGCAGTCCTTGAAAATATTAAGCAACTTTCAAGTTTGTATTTTGTGAACAAATATTCATTCATACCGTGATCTTGTTTGGTAAGAATCTTGAATCCTATTGTTGTTCATGTTGAATTCCAAGAAGTAAACCAGGAAACACATCTCTGGGTGGGCTTTTACTTACAAATTGTGGCACTGTAATGTTAGTGTAAAGGGTCTTTGAAGTCTTGATATCTCCTTTTGTGAAACAGTCAAAACAGCTGAAGTGTTAAATGTAATTGAACACAGTTGGCTATGTGGCAATGCAACTGAACAAATTGACTATAAAGTTCAGTGGCACACATCAATTTGTACTGAAATGTTTATTATCCAGTTTGTTAAAGTGCTCAGTGTGTGTGCTTCCAAAGGTTATATTTTTGTGGCCTTTCCAGCATACAGCAAACAACAAAAGCCAAGTTTTATTTGTTCACAAGATCACCAATACCCAGACTTTTTTCCCCCTGAAGTTGATTTTGGGTTGCCATTCTGAAGTAGGAATTCCTTTGCAGAGGCAGGATAGAGCTGCACTGATATTCCTGTGACAGTTAAAAAGACCAGGAGCAGATGGTGAGATAGTGTGTACCACCTTACCATCCTGCCTTCTCTCCAGCATGAATTCCCATTTCTCTACAGGATATGTCAACACCATGGCTCCACACCAGTTACCTGATTTAAAGGGACGCTTCCTGCCCCCTTCTCAGTAGTCCACAACAGCTTGCTCCTCCTATTGCATTATGTAATAGGCACTGACTACTGTAGTTAAATAGCTCTTTATGCATTTTAAAGGGAGAAAGAGAAAATTGTAATGTAGGAGGCAATCTAAAAGGTACAGGCAGGGCTTTTTTTTTCCTAGACAGAGGTGCCAGAACTCCCCCCTTTTTAGTGGGAAGACCCACCCAAAGTTGTTAAGCTTTTTTTCTTAGAAAGCACCCACCCAGTCTCAATCAGTTTTATTGTATATAACCAAAGGCCTTTACAATGGACAACAGAGAATAAAAGGAAACTTTAATCTAAAATCATACAACGTAACCTGTAGCATTTTACAACTGAAATATACTCAGAGTCGCAAAGTGATTTCATGCTCTTTATTCAGCTCATAGTGGTGAGGAGGAATGAATGAAAGTCCCCTCAAAGTATCTGCTTTATATACATTATTTACACAATGGGCTGCACATGATTGGCTTATTCCGGAATTCTACTGTAAGCCAATCAGGTTGTGGATTCACTTCTATCTGGAGCATGATTAGGTAGTTCCTGCCAACCAATCAGACTGCTGCATTGTTCTAGGACCAATCAGACTGCTGCATTCTGAATCCTATTGTTCTAGGACCAATCAGACTGCTGCCTTTTGGATCCTATTGTTCTAGGACCAATCAGACTGCTGCAGTTTGGATCCTATTCAACTCAGTACATAACACCAACATAAAAAGAAATTTACAACATTAAAACTTAAGATTGGAGTGCATTCACATAGCTGGAATAGAGCTTCTTGGCTGCCGGCACAAATTTGGCTTCCTGGTGTGTAATATATAGACATTTATCTGCTAGGAGTGGTGATATAATTTTTCCTCTGGGCATTGTGTACAGTGTGGCAAATCAGCAGATAGTGTGTGGTGTCCTCTACCTAATTGCATCCATATACAGTGGTACCTCAGGTTACAGACTCTTCAGGTTACAGACTCTGCTGACCCAGAAATAGTATACCTCGGGTTAAGAACTTTGCTTCAGGATGAGAACAGAAATCGTGCAGCAGCAGCGTGGCGGCAGCAGGAGGCCCCATTAGCTAAAGTGGTGCTTCAGATTAAGAACAGTTTCAGGTTAAGAACAGACCTCCAGAACAAATTAAGTTCTTAACCCAAGGTACCACTGTATACATTTGCAATCTATACAGGAAATTCCCCAACATCTCCCCTCTAAATATGCTGAGGGCATCTGTTGAAATCTTAGTCCTGCAAAGACCCTGCTTAGTTGTGGGAAGGTCAAGATAACGGGGCCTTAAGTGATTGGTCTTAATTTGGGGGTACCAAGTAGAGTAATGGGTGGCAAAGATGGATTCTCTGTCTTGGTTGGGATCCTGTAGAGCTCCCCCCCAACCTCTTGTTTACCTGCTCGACCTAACGCCACAGGGAAAACATAAAAAGTTTCACCGCTACCACACTGCTAAAATCGCTCCACCATGCAGCCCAGAGCACCCTGCAGGGGGACAGGACTGCAACACTACAGACCTTCCGGAATGCACCAGTGAGGTGCTGGAACTCAGTTCCAGTGAGTTCTGGCTGAAAAAAAGCCCTGGGTATAGGACAGGCATTCCATCTGAAGGAACAAATAGCTTATCTAGGTGCTTTGTGTAACAAATTGTTGCTGTATGGAGTGTTCCAGACAGACTGTGTGATTTCCCATCACATTCTGCTAATTCATTAGCATTTGCTGAATCACAAACTCTTGCCCATTGCTTAGAAAACACATTCTGTTGTATGACATCCAGTGGCTGCCTGGTCACTGAAGCTACCAAGGCTAGGAAGAATGATTTCTCCCCTTTGTTTTTCCATACACTGTCATAGCAAGTTGTGAAGGCTGTCTTGTTTTAACGAAAGCAATGTATGTTCAGGCCAGTCTTAATTTGAAGTGCTGCTAACCAGTCCTGCATCTCATTATTCCGCATAACTGTTTGACACAGTGACATCCTTGAGTGTGACAGAGCAGTGCTCAGGGGTTTCTAGCTTCCAGTTTCTGTTTTATTTCTTGGTTGATCAAAACTTCAGTGGAATTTGGAACAGGGTGAATCCAAGTTCAAAACTGGAATGGGGAGGAGGGTTAGAATCAACCATAACATCTACTTCTCATGTTTATTCAAGTTGCTTTTTCCCCTGCTTTTTTTGCAAAGGCTTGATTGACAGCATACTGAAGCGAGATTCCCTAAGAATGTATTGTTGTTGTTTTAAAAAACCTGCATACCTCACATCCAAACTGTATACTACTGTGACAGTTTTATTTTTAAATGGGAAGATAGTAGCAGATAAAAACAAGACAACCATTAAGGGAAGCTACAACCAGAGACAGCTGAAGCAATTGGGTGTATAATGCGTTCCTTTGAGAGACTGCTTATTCCCCCCTTTTTGTTTCTGCAAACCTGTTAAGTCTAGGGATGGGAGATAAAAGCTCAGTGCATGGGATACCATAGCATTTTGGCAAATGTTTGTTCAGGTGTGTGTATATGTATGTATGGGAAGAAGTGATCATTCTGGGGGATTTGGTGTTTTGAGTTCAAACCCTAGAGCCGCCTTGCACTTGGTTTGCCATCTTGCACTTTGGTTTCTCACTTTAACTAGTTTGCCTTCTGTAAAATCAACATTGCATTACAGCAGCAAATGTTTTGTCAAGACAGTAGCTTTGTTGGGCTCTATATAGTTCCAGCACTTTGTTTTTCTAACTGAACAGTCTAAATCCTCTGAAATGTTTAGAACCAGAGGTGGAGAATCTCAGGACTACGGACCTTTGGGCCTCTTCATCTGGACTCAGGACTTTGTTAGCCCCTCCTCCTGGATCATTCACCTTCTTCCCAGGTTGTATCCCTAATTGGCTGGAATGTACTCTACTTGAACAAAAGTTAAGAGCCACAACCATTGCTCTAACTACTTTTGCCTCTGAGTATATGAAGAATTCTAAGTCCTCCCTTTGGTATATCAAAATTCAGAGTGATCACGAAAGGGCTACTTATCTACAAGAGTTTATTTCCCTCCATTAGACATGTGCTTACTCTGCTCAGATTTCAAGCTACATCCACAGAATATCTGGTTGGTGAATTATTTAATAGGCCAACAAATGACTTCAGGCTTGACCAAAGACAATGTGTATTATATCCTGTATTAACCTTTATACAGCCCACCTAGGTCTATCAGATTATTTCATAACTAGATGGTTGCCTATAGAATAGGTATCTATGCACTATCAGTGAGAAAGGCTCTTTTTCTCCCCCCCCCCCCAAGTACTGCTGTGAGCTGAGGGGATTTTGAAATCTAAATGATTTTGGAAACTCTTGGATTTTCTGACTTTAGTATTTGTGAGTTGTATTCTAATGGCCTTTGGCTGCACTTCCACTGGCATGAGTCTTCTGGAAGGTAGACCAAGAGCCCTTGGGGCCTGAAAAGGTTCCCCATCATTGGCCTAGGAAATAGTGATATCACTGTGTTGTTTTCCCATTATCTGAGATTCAGCAGTTTATTTCTGAACATCAAGTTGGTTGGAAAAGTTTTGTATGGGTGGAACTGAGGGGGGGGGTAGGAAATAATTAAAGGAGACCCTGCTGGATCACACCAGTGGTCCATATTGTGCAGCATCCTGTTCTCACAGTGGCCAGCCAGATTCCTATAGGGAGCCTACAACCAGGACCTGAGCACAAGAGCATTCTCCCCTCTTTCGGTTTTCAGCAACAGGTATCCAGAAGCATTACTGATCTTGGAGGCAGAACAGATGTGATAGTAGCTTGGCAAGGTGATGTTGCAGCACCTTTGCTTTTTTTTTCTTTTTAAGGCACCAGCTGCCCCTGCTGAGTATAAGGAATTAACACTGAATGCAGGAAGATATATTAAGTAATAATGACAATGTGAGGTTCATGTGTCCTTTTAAACCTAATTTATAACCCTGGTGGATTACTGCAGCATGGCTTTCATCTGTAAAAACTTCACCCAAGAGACTACTTTATTAATTCATCATGTTGACTTCTTTTGGCGCATTTGCAATAAAATATATATATTAAAATATATGAGAAGACAAGTCTGAAAAAGCTGCCAGCCAGTTTGTTCCACCTTGGATGTTTTCATTTTTCAGGCATTTGTTTTCTCTTCCTTGGAAGTAAAATTACAACTTTATATTTTGCCTTCCAGTACTACAGAAGGAGTAAGATAGCAAAATATCATCCAATAGCTACAGTTACTATAGTTTCTAAAGAGGCAAGGCCTGTCTCAAGTTAACCTGTAGCTTTTTTTTTTTTAAGCCTTTTGATTTATCTGTCACCTGATCCATCAGCAATGAATAATTTTCATGGAAGGTGCACTTTAATTACATTCCCATTTGACTTGCATTATCATGCCCTATCTAGGTAATTAATCTCACCAAGTATCCAATTTCGGCCTTTATTGCTGGCAGGCAGGCCTCTTGAATTATGTGTGCTTGAATGGGTATTTGGTCTATTTTAAGCTAAACACACCATGAGACAATTTTTAGGGTCTCCGGTTCTTCCCTTCCCCCATTAAAGTGTGACCCTTACTTCGGAGTGATTTGGTTGATTTGCTTATTTTGCTTGACTGTCTTAGCATTTTTAGACTTAAGTGGCCAAGGGCAGCAGTTCACAGAGTTGCAGAAAGAGTAGGTATGCCAAATTAACCAAGATCCTGATTATGGTACGCACTTTAAAAAAAAAAAGTAGTTGGAAGATGAGTCAAGATATGGGGAGGCAGGCAGGAATAACGATTTTAGTTCTGTAGTTTCATGGTATGATTCAAGAAAGAGCACAGTCTCCCATTCGTTTTGATGGGTCTTTTGCAGGAGAACCTCTCTGTACTGTGGCCCAAGTCATGTTCCTGCTATCACTCTGAAATTAGAAATTGCAATTACGTTAAATTTAGTTCCATTTACCCTGTGGGATCATTCTTTATTTTATATATATACAAAAAAATTGTACAATTGAACCCACATATTAGCTTGCATATTAAGAGTCTTGTAGAGAAGATTATTCTTATTTCTTATTCTGTACCCTCTTAAAAGGATTCCAGCTAAGGTCTGCAGTAATTAAGCTTATAGCATAAGGGATACTGTGGAGAAAGTAAAGAACTGTATGGTGGAAAAATTAGAAACATAATTAGATCCTTCATGTACTTTTAAGAGAAGGAAAATATATGTGTGCATTGAAAGAAAAGTTTCATGTTTCTGAAGGTGTTTGGTTCCTTTGAAATAATAACAGTGAGAGTGTGACTTTAACTACTTAGCTAAGGTATAGTTCTTTGCTTCCCAAAGACTTTTTTCATATACTATTAATTTGCTGCTTTTTTTTTTTTGCTCATTAGATTTCTGAACAACATTGTGGCGTTTATTTTCACTTTTCTTAAAAAAACATTTTAAGTTTGTACCTGTAACCACATTTATAGTTATCTTTACATCCAGACATGTTCTTCTGTCTACCATTAATTATCTGATAAATGTTTTTAATTACTTGTTTTTAACTGTTTTTATGGATAATTTAATATTTCTTGTGAACCGCTTAGAGGCTTTATTATAATCAAACAATGTATATTTTATATATTTATATTGTTAAATATATAAAATAAAAAGTAAGGTGAGATAAACATAATCATTAGTGGTGCCTTTGTATCAGTAGAAAAGGAGAAATGCAAAATTAAATACACATGGTCTTGTAGAACTTTCTTTATGGAAATGGAGAATCCTATTATAAGTCATCAGTTAGTAGATGTTGAAAGTGCCTGAATAAATTTGGCTTGCACTTTCCTGTCTGACTGGGCAGCCAGGGGTTTGCAATGACACCATACCACCACTTTGGTGTCTCCTTAGAATAGAATGGTTCAGAAGTCTCCTTTCCTCTCACCTAGGCATGTACCATGAGACGCCATGTAGAAAATATTCCTATAACTTGGTATATAATGCTGATTTTTAAAAAATTGTTTGCAGATTTATAAGCCATTTCACAATCAAAAGCTTCACACTCAAAATTTTTGAAAAGGATAAAATTCAAAAGTGGTTTTTTCTTTATGTCTTTAAAATGTGCATTGATTTTGTTTGCAAGCATCCCTGGAAGGATTTGTTTCCTAAAAGGTGGGATATATTCTTCCTAATACCAAATAAGAACATAACTTTCTCATAACTCCCTGGCTCATAGCTGATACTTTCAGCAACTACACTCATCTTCAATAGTTGCTGCAAAATCTCTTGTCTCTCCGCTATAGAATTTTACTGAGCTTTGCTCACTAGAACCCGAAATCTTCATGCCAACTGGAACTTTTTCTTACAAGAATAAAGCATGCCTCTTTCCATATCACAAACATAAACACCTGCTGTCTCATATGCACACTATTTGGAACCCTTCTTGACATGGAGAGGCAGTTTTAGGAATCTTTTTTATTCCATAGGACCATAGTCAGCAAAGAATAGCTCTGGTAGAAGGACATTTTAAGAAAGGAATGGGGGGAGTGATGAACCATCCCTTCATTTCCATTCTAGTGGACTGCTTTGCTGTCATGTTCCATTTCTTACAGATAAAGCTTATTTACACCTTGCTATTGGTAGAGGATACAAAGGGGTGAGGTCATATTTGGTCTAGCACTCTGCCGTTGCAAGCCACCGCTCTATAAGTCATATCATCTTTGTCCTGAGCTTCAGTGTCCTTGTTCCAATGACTCCTGAGTTTAAAGGACACATGAGTGGTTGTTCAAGTGAGTTGGTGCAGGAGCTGGAAATTTCATATCCTTTTCAGTTTTTATATCTACAGCTTTTGCATGAGATCCCAGCTTGCAAACGTAGCTATTCAAGCCACTGCAAAATTTGAGTTCAGTTTAGTGATGATTACTTTTGTCGGAAGCCCCATCAAAGGCATCTGTAGTGCCGCTAACAGATGCTTGGAGAATCCAACTCATATGCAGCTGAACGACACAGCGCTCACAAAATCTTGGTTTTTGCTTAACAATTCAGCAAAGCATATGCTAGTGCAGTAAGCCCTAAAAGTAATAGTGTGGGCTGAGGGTGCGTGAAACAGCCAGGACTTTATGGCATACCTTATGCCATTGTCATGTGCACAGTGAATAACAGAGAGCAAGATTTGACTTGGAGCAGAGTTTTAAACAATCCGAGCATAGTTTAGAAAAACTGAAGCATATTCAGAAATGAGTTTAAAATTTTCATCTCTCTAGTTCAGGTATAGGGAACATTTGGCCCTCCAGATGTTGCTGATCTGCAACTCCCATCAGACCCAATCAGCGAAGCCAATAGCCAGGGATGATGGGAGTTATAGTTCAGCAATATCTGGAGTGTCCCCACACCCGTTCTAGTGGTTTCATTTTGATAAGAATACTTGTGCCATTTGTAATGCAATAATTTGTAATGTAAAGCTAAAAGCTTGCAACCCTGAAAAATACGCCTACAATATTAACAGTATTTAAAAAATAATTAATCAGTTTATGCATTCATTATTTAAACATAGTTCAGGTAGGGTACATTAAAGAGTGCATTGTTACGGAGTGGAAAACAACAACAACACACCTCTAATAGTAGAATATATTTCCTGCAATGAGCAGAAACTTAAGTTTTCACTTCAGGTAAATCCATGATTCAGTCAGTGTGTTATGTAAGAGTATTCAGACTTCCTAATAAATGTAAAGTGCCATTTTCCACTTGATATTAAAAGAAACAATAGCCAAGCGTCAACATACTGTATTTTTCACTCTATAAGATGCACTTTTTCCTTCCTAAAAAGTAAGGGAAATGTGTGTGCGTCTTATGGAGCAAATGCAGGCTGCGCTGAAGAGGCTTCACGTTGCTTTCGCTGAAGTCAGAACAGCAAGAGGGATTGCTGCGCAAAGCCTCTTCAACAACATTTTATTCAGAACATTTTTTTTCTTGTTTTCCTCCTCTAAAAACTAGGTGCGTCTTATGGAGCAAAAAAATATTTTGCCACTCAAAGATGCCGAATGAGATTATGATAATAGACCACTTTGTTTGAAATATACAAATATTAATTGTACATTTCACAACTTGGGGGAGAATGTTTTGTTGTGTTCTGTGCAACATAAATATTTTGCACTACACAGTACTAATAGATGATTAAGACCCATGAAATGAGAAATATAGATAGAAGAATATTAATAAAGTATTTTAACTCTTTCTTGGATTAAGATACGAGTTCATAGAGCATATGAAAACACATTAATGAAATCCAAGGATGTGAAACTTGATTATTACAAAGGATAAAACATTATGTTTAATTTTTAAGTATGACGTGGTTGTAAGAGATCTGCAGCAAAATTTAGAAGTGGCTTTGTTAACAGATTGTACATTAAACTTGAACCGCTTGATTGTCTGTGGCTCATACAGCATCTATTCTGATTGTATATAGATGGCAGTGAAGCTCCAAATATATATGAATTGGTTTGGTTCAAATATTATATAGTTCTCTCTAACTATTAATCTGTTGAGATCAGTGAGAATAAACAAGTCTTGGTTTCCATTAATTTGATAAAGTGTGGATAAATTTGTTGCTTGTTGCTTGTTTTGAGATCTATGGATTGTCTTGTTGAAACTGGGTATTTGAAGGTTACCAATGCGCATATTAAGATTAGGGTTACATGTCATCATTGCACTTAACTCTGCAGTGGCATGTAAAGCCGCTAGGATATTTTAAAAACATTGTCCTTGACACCGATTGTTAATATAAATAAGGGGCATTATAGCTGGTAAATGGCTTAATTAACTTTTGCAGTTACTGTTGTTTTTGCAGTATCAGTTTGGAAAGAATAATATGAAAGCATCCAGTTCTTTTTTTTAATAGAAAGATAGGTGCCAGTACTCACCATAAATTTGTTACACTAAGTGCCACACTTTTTAAGAAAGAAGAAGTGTAGGCACTGCTTACCTTTTAGTATCCTCTGAAAAAAAGCACTGAGAGCATCTTATGGCAAGAGATGCAGCCCACCCATTTTAACTGGCTCAACAGGATGCAGATTTCTCTGCACATTGATCTCATGAGTCATAATGTTGTATGAGATCCCCAGCCCTCACTTACCAGCTTTCACTGCTACTAGGCGGGGCTACAGAAATAAACTCTGTGATGCCATAGCATCACATGGTGTGTGTAGACATTGGATGGAATTCAGTTGATTTTCTTGCACTCACAGAAAGCTTTGGTCCAGTGGGAGCATCTGCTAACAGAATATGGGAGTGGGTGATTTTTGCTAGGTACCACTGTATACCTCATGCCACCTTCTCGGCACATTTCCAAGCATAATTCAAAGTGTTGGTGCAGATCTTTAAAGCCATAAATGGCCTTGACCCTGTATACCTGAAGGAGCATTTCCAACCCCATTGTTCATCTCAGATGCTGAGGCCTAGCTCTAAGGGCCTTCTGGCAGTTCCTCACTGTGAGAAGCGAAATGACAAGGGACCAGGCAAAGGAACTTCTCAGTAGCCCACCCTGCAGAACATCCTCCCATCAGATATCAAACAAATAAACAACTATATGACTTTTAGAAAACATCTGAAGGCAGCTCTGTATGAGGAATTTTTTTTACTGTTTTATGTTTATTGTGTTTTTATATTTTGCTAGAAGCTGCCCAGAGTGGCTGGGGCAACCCAGTCAAATGGGTGGATTATGATGATGATAATTCCATTCCGGAGGGTCCTGCAACTTTCAGGAACACTGTTGATTGCAAGGGGGAGGAGGAAGAGCAAAATTTCCCTCCCCATATCTTCCATTAGTGGATGACCTCTTGATCAAGATCCCCTCCATGAATGCAAGGGCTATAACTGAATGCCCCCTTACATGCAAAACTTAAGCCTATTATATGGTAGCAGCTCAGATGCAGGTAAATTAATTCCTCAGCAGCTTAAAGGATGGGCTGCGTGGAAGCATCACTTGGTATATTATGCTCCCCTCATGCTGTGTCTATATCTAATAAAGGGTAGCCTAGGGTTGTCTTAACTATTAAACCTCAACATGTTATTCATTCTTTTTTTTTAGCTGAAATAAGCCAATGAGTTTGATACAATTTTGTTTTAAATTTAAGCTCAGGGGCGGGGGGAGGGACTGTGGAAGAAGAGACCTACAAAATTACTGTGCATTTTTATGGAGCTGCAATATTTTGAAATTAAGTTCACCAAATTACCCACCCTACTTGCAGGCCTGTGAGCTCTACATAGTCTAACTTTTATAGGCCAGCTGTTGGCCAACCGCTGCTTCGTGTTGAAGTGGGTCTGCAAAGCCATGCATCAGTGAAGCTACGAAGTGATATTTTTGCTTCCTTCTGTTCGGCTGCACCCTTCTGTTTGGCTGCACATGCCACCCCCTTAAATGGCAGGCTTTTAGTTTCCTTATTTTTATTCTTTGCTGTGAGTTTCCAGCTATGCTATGGAGAAGTGCTTTAAAATCCGTTTTTCCAATTCAGCAGATATGGCATATCACCAGTATCATGAAATGATTTTGCAACAGCTTGAAAATATCAAGCTCATGCCGTTTGAATGACTAGCTGTATTAAGCGAGGTGATAGACTTAGCACTTAATTTGTCATATGTGCAGGTTTTCTATATGTAAAGAAAAACAGTGAAATGCATATTGGAATTGGAAAAGATAGCACATAGTTCACACAGATGCAGCCAAGAAATTAAAGGCAAAACCTGATACAAGCAAAGATACTTTTGTTTTTTATTTGTATTCATCCTAGCAAATTCGTAACAAATTAAATGTTACGTATGTTTTGGAGGGCAATGGGGAAATGGCGAGCAGAAAAAAGGGTTATGCATGTATAGAGGTGGAGGAGGAATAAGTTCTAAATGGATTTTTGCATGGAATTTGGTGGTTCCGATGTGATCAAGCTTTGGACTACCTATTCCATCTAGTGCTTGTTTGTGTTCAAGTCTCTGGTGCATTGTTGTTAGTTTAAAAAACAAACCAATAAACCCTAACTAATTATTTGTGGAGGTTGGGATGGAGGGGTCTGTCTTGCTCTGCCAGCTGGTCTGGAGAGTCCCATGGTCTCTCCCCTGGCTTGGGAGGTGTTTGAAGACTAGATCCTGCCTTTTCTCATACCGAGATCAACTTGCCTTCCATGTGCCACTGGGAACAGAAGTTCAAGATAAGTAAACTTCCTCTATCCTCACATACTTCTAGTTTGGTGCTAAAGCGACAAGCAAGGAATAAGAGAGGTAACATTGCAGGTGTGCCTTACATGTGCCCTGAACAAATACTGCATTTGTGGCATTTCCATTATAGTTATCAAATACATCCTTCCTTTGCTTTGTTTCCCCCGAATGATTCTTTTTTTTTGCTTTTTTATATTTATAAATGCAAAATGCAAATTTAAAATGACTTGAGTTGAGTCAGTCAGTGAGTTTTGTTTTGTTTTAGTTTTGTATTAGCTATAGCCATATAGTCAAAAGAGCCACAAGGGTCAGAATCATATATTCAGCTGTTATAAACGGGAACAGTAATAACAGCTTCATTGTCACCTTTTCAGCCAATGTAAATCTCACTTGTTTGACATTGTTTGGCCTTGATGCTTTATGATTTTTCTCCCTACTCCCATCAATAAAGGATGCTTAGGTTTGCCGATGTGTATAGAGGTAAACAAAGAAAGGTCTGCAATGAAGTGATATCCTGGCCCAACTACACTGGCTGCCAATTAGTTTCTGGGCCCAATTCAAAGTGCTGGTTTTGACTTATAAAGACTTAATTGCGCAGGACTGCAATATCTCAAGGACTGCCTGTCTCCATATGACCCTATACAGGCCCTGAGATCATCCTCTGAGGCCCTTCTTCATGTGCCTCTTCCATAAGAGGTCCAAATGGAGGCAATACAGTGGTACCTCGGGTTACAGATACTTCAGGTTACAGACTCTGCTAGCCCAGAAATAGTGCCTTGGATTAAGAACTTTACTTCAGGATGAGAACAGAAATTGTGTGGTGGCGGCAGCGGGAGGCCCCATTAGCTAAAGTGGTACCTCAGGTTAAGAACAGTTTCAGGTTAAGAACGGACCTCCAGAATGAATTAAGTTCTTAACCTGAGGTACCACTGTACAAGAATGGGCCTTTTCTGAAGTTGCCCCCCATTTGAGGAATGCTCTTCCCAGGGAGGTTCAGTTGGCGCCTTCATTATAAAGCTTTAGGTGCCAGACGAAAAGGTTCCTCTTCAACGAGGCTTTTGGCTACATCCAATACCTTTTTTAATGTGTTGTGTTAGGGGGATGAGGGGTTATTGGTTTGTATTTGTTCTTATTATGTACAGTATTTTGTATGTTTTTCTATCTTGTATTTTTATGTTGTGCCCTGAGATCTACATTTTTTTTCTTATAACGATTTAATTTTTGATTTATTTATAGCGGTTTTTTCCTGTGGGTAGATCCACTGTTGGTTACTTGAGTTCTCTGCTAAGATGATTAGCAGCACATGTTCAATACAACTCCACTAGAAAGTTCATTGTGTTTCAGGTGCTGTGATACCTATGCTGGTTCATTCACACATGTGCATCCCTACTTGCCATTTCAGTCATTGGAAGATAAATATGTGAATTTGAATCCCTCCTAGTTTTGTGAAATTTTCCCTTTTGACACAACCCATACACATTTTTGGAATGTGTATCACTGTATATTGTGTGGAGTATGTAGTTGCATAACAACTAGCTTTATTCACAATTCTGGATGTATTCACAATTCTCTGTAAATGTAGAATCGACTGAACCTCTTGACTGTCGTAGTATGAAAAGGAAGACACTTGCCTTTCAGGCAGAAATACATTTAGCTGTTTTACAATAAGAGATCAAACAAGACTTAACTGTTGAATGCAATTGCATTCAAGGATGGCTTTCTTCGTATGTCACATTAAACCATAGTTAGTTTTTAACTGTTATTTAATGCAGACAAGCAGCTCAAAAGGCCATGCTTTGTTCCTGCTATGCTCCTGGTAGCACTGCTCCAAGAGCAACAAACCACAAGCCTTGACTTGCTGTGGCATCAGAACCTGGACTTGTGGTTTGTTTCTCTGCAGCAAACTACAAGGAGTAGCCAGTGTTTGTTCCTGGCTTGCTACTCGAGGTTTGTCTGAGGAAAACAAACATTGAGCCGAAATTCCAGGAATACAACAGGGCAAGGCTTATGGATTGTTGCTTTTGGGATGACACAGCCAGGAGTGAGTACATGCACCAAGGCGCTTCTTTTTTTGTGTTTAAACCATAGTTAAACATGAGCCAGTGTTGGTACAGTTATAGTGTCGGACAAGAACTCTGGAGATCAGGGTTCACATCCCTACTCAGCCATGAAACTCATTGAGTGACCTTGAGCCAGTCACTGCCTCTTGGTCTAACCTATCTCACAGGTTCAGGTAGGTAGCCATGTTGGTCTGACACAGTCAAAATATATAAAAAAAATTGTCCAGTAGCACCTTAGAGACCAACTAAGTTTGTTCTTGGTATAAGCTTTCATGTGCATGCACACTTCTTCAGAACACTACCTCACAGGGTTATTGTGGGGTTTAAATGAAGAGAGAGAGGGAACCATGTAACATGCTGCAGAAATACAGCAAGAAGCTCCTTGATTATCATGTTGTTTAGTCGTTTAGTCGTGTCCGACTCTTTGTGACCCCATGGACCATAGCACGCCAGGCACTTCTGTCTTCCACTGCCTCCCGAAGTTTGGTCAAATTGATTATCATACCCAAGATATTGAATCTTGAAAGATATTGATTGAAAAGCATCAGAATAGGTAACCCACATATATTTTCCTGACGTTTTATGGCAGTTGCAGTGCCTGCGCCAGTAAATTTTGAGTAGGCAGCGCCTGCAGTATTGATTACATTTCTGTTGACTTGCCAAGTGTGCCCTGTGTTTAAGTGGTTATGGGAAGACTGTGATATGCAAATGTTGTATGGATTGGCATAGAACTACAAGAGTATTTGTGAAAACATTAAAAAGGTGATGTGGGCCAAGTTTTATACATGACACTGGTGTTCACAGAACTGTTTCAGCACATGGCACCATGGCTTAAAGTCGAATAGACTTACAGTGGTACCTCGGGTTACAGACGCTTCAGGTTACAGACTCTGCTAACACAGAAATAGTACCTCAGGTTAAGAACTTTGCTTCAGGATGAGAACAGAAATTGTGCTCCGGCGGCGCGGCGGCAGCGGAAGGCCCCATTAGCTAAAGTGGTACTTCAGGTTAAGAACAGTTTCAGGTTAAGAACGGACCTCCAGAACGAATTAAGTTCGTAACCAGAGGTACCACTTTATTTGGTACTACAGACCGTGCACACACACGCACATGCACTAGTGAATCTTGAAATAGACAAGCTTTATTAACCCGTCTTGCTATAGGACACATGTGTATACATTTACCCTGCTGAAATTTTATGCATAAGGCAGAAATAATAGAATGTCCTCTTCATTCCCTGGGATTTCACTAGACTAGGGCATAAAAGGACCTTAATATCCCATCCCAGCTGGTCATTTACAGTTGTTGCTATTTGACTTACCGGTAAATAAGGAATGCCTAACTTCCCCCCCTTCTTTTCCCTCTCCATCCAGTTTTTCTTCATGTGTTATATCTTTTAGATTGTAAAATCGGTGGGTAGAACTCTTGTTTTTATGGATTGTATGTTAGCTACTCTAGGAGTCCTTACAGCTGAAAAGTGGAGTATAAATTCTTAAAAATAAATCAATTAGGTGTAGTTCTTACCAAAGCGATAAACCTGTGTCTGAAGTTGGGAGTTTATATTACTGAATGCTGCTGTACAAAAAAATACTAATAAACAAATTCTTTGTCTCATGATATTTGGCGTTTAAGGCACACTATGCAAATAATAAGGTAGATTTATTTAAACATATATTTCTAAGAGACAGAACTCTCTAAGAGCACCAAAGGGTCATAATTTATCATATCTTTTCATTTAATCTGCTGAAAGCTACTTCTGAAACCATGTGTGTGTTAATTTCCCCCAGTAGATGTGTAGTTTTAGTGTGAAAATGGACAGATGGAGCTACAGCTGGCAATGTATATGTTTTAACAGGTTAGCTGGCATTTATCTGCATAAAACCAAACAAAAATACAACTTTAAAACTGCCAGATTAAAGGACGCTAAAAAGCAGTCATGACTGGAGAGTAATTCCATTTGGTTGTTAACTAAGAAATTCTCTAACTTTTTCCATGATTCAAGTAAATAAAAGTACAATTTTACTGTAGTGAAAATACTAGAATTCTAAGTGTTTTCCAGAGCCAGAAAAGGGTGTTGTTGTTGTTTAGTCGTTTAGTCGTGTCCGACTTTTTGTGACCCCATGGACCAGAGCACGCCAGGCACTCCTGTCTTCCATTGACTCCCGCAGTTTGGTCAGACTCATGTTTGTAGCTTCGAGAACACTGTCCAACCATCTCATCCTCTGTCGTCCCCTTCTCCTTGTGCCCTCCATCTTTCCCAACATCAGGGTCTTTTCCAGGGAGTCTTCTCTTCTCATGAGGTGGCCAAAGTATTGGAGCCTCAGCTTCACGATCTGTCCTTCCAGTGAGCACTCAGGGCTGATTTCCTTAAGAATGGATACGTTTGATCTTCTTGCAGTCCATGGGACTCTCAAGAGTCTCCTCCAGCACCATATTTCAAAAGCATCAATTCTTCAGCGATCAGCCTTCTTGATGGTCCAGCTCTCACTTCCATACATCACTACTGGGAAAACCATGGCTTTAACTATACGGACCTTTGTTGGCAAGGTGATGTCTCTGCTTTTTAAGATGCTGTCTAGGTTTGCCATCGCCTTTCTCCCAAGGAGCAGGCGTCTTTTAATTTCGTGACTGCTGTCACCATTTGCAGTGATCATGGAGCCCAAGAAAGTAAAATCTCTCACTGCCTCCATTTCTTCCCCTTCTATTTGCCAGGAGGTGATGGGCCCAGTGGCCATGATCTTCGTTTTTTTGATGTTGAGCTTCAGACCATATTTTGCGCTCTCCTCTTTCACCCTCATTAAAAGAAAAGGGTAACATTAGTCTATTTTTTATAGATACACTAAAATCAACAGGTGAAAGGTATGGTACAAAATGAAATTGTACTGTGGAACTCACTGTCACATGATAGTATTATAGGAAAGAATGTAAATGGATTTTCAAAAGTCTCAGACAGAAACATTTGTAAAGAGAAAATCAGATTAAAAATTATTGATGCATTTGTATTCTGTTCTTCTCTCAGTGAGTACACTTCTCTCAATGAGTACAGAGTGTGATGCATGATTTTCTAGTTAGTCTATAAACCAGATTTGGTTTTGTAAAGACTGATTTTTGGTTATCCCTAAGCCTACATTACCCAGTAACCTGGTACTGACACCAAAGGGTAGTCTGCATTGGATTCGAAGTGACAGATATATCTCCAAAGTACATGGCAAACATGTCATAGCAGGTTACTGAGCACCAGCAACATCAGCTAACAAACCAAGCTAAATACTACTCTGGACAACACAGAGTCAAAGTAATGGTGTCATATCTTCCACAGAAGAGGCTCTAATATGAGGTCATGTATGTGTTGTGTAGATTCAGCTCAAATCTTTTCTCCATTTCCCCTCTAGCCATCATCCCATCTGTTTCATCTCTGTGTAACAAGTCGTGGCATGGACTCTTAAACATTGGGACTTAGCCCCGTCTGTGCCAATCACCTGTGTGAGGTCCCCATTCCAGAAATTTATTAGGAGGGCAAAGGAGTAGCCATAATACCAACCCATGAATTCCCAAGGGTATTCTGTAAGCAAGTACAGTGGTACCTTGCGTTATAGACACTTGAGGTTACATACGCTTCAGGTTACAGACTCCGCTAACCCAGAAATAGTACCTTGGGTTAAGAACTTTGTTTCAGGATAAGAACAGAAATCGCGCAGCGGCAGCAGGAGGCCCCATTAGCTCAAGCGGTACCTCAGGTTAAGAACAGTTTCAGGTTAAGAACGGATCTCCAGAATAAATTAAGTTCTTAACCTGAGGTACCACTGTAGTTGCTAAGATTAGACCATACATACAGCATTTAGAGACTACAAAAATTCTATACTTGACCTTGTCCAAGTCAAAAGAATGATTTAAAATTTGCCCTTTGTAGACAAGAAAGCTGGAGTAATCCCATGGTTGTCATGGCAACCATGCTCCTGAGATGCTCCCTGCCAAGAATATTTGATGTGGATATTGAAGTGCCCAAGTGTCCAACTTGAAACCAAAGTCCACCTCTGTCTGCTCAGACAGACTTTCCTATGAGGACTTCTCATTTCTCTGAAAAGCCCAAGACTTTTGAACACTTCGTATATAGAAAATGTCAAGAGTATGGAGCAAAAAGTTCAAGAGAAGGCAGAGGAAAAGAGGGGAAAGGGGAAAGCATTTCTCAGTCAGTGATTTGCAGCCAAGACCTTATTACCGTGTTCTTATTTTATCAGGGCTCTCTTTTGAATTGCTATATCCCAATAGCACCCACAGGGTTTAGGTCTTACCCAGACTATGAAAAATTCTGGATGAGCCCTGGGGAAATTATATATCCATGCAACAGAAGTGCTACCTTGAAGGAAGACTGTAACTAACGACTAAACACCAAACATCTATTGTGATAACAATGATAATATGGAAATGTCCCAAGCTTTGTTCAGTTTGTGCTACTTTCTTGCATAGTCTGTAGTACAAAGGTTGAATGCCTTCCGTGCCAGCTTGATGTAAAAGCTTGGAGACTGCTTTCATGTAACACTATAGTCAATCTAATCAGGCATATTGATTTAGCCACAATTATCTACATGTGTCTTGTCGTCACTGCAATGGTACATCTTGATAGCTATCTCAGGTGAGCAGTCTTATTGTAAAACCTCATGTCTCTGTTGCCGTTCTTCCACATGTTGCCACAAGTGGAAGTGACAAAGACGAGTGACTCTCCTGGCACCTAAAAAGGCAATATCATAAAGGACTGATTGTAAATCTGATATACAGCTTGAAGTTGGATTTCCAGGCAACTTCTTTCCTATTCTGCCACTTTGTAAATCACACCTTGGCATGGGTGTAATTCAAGCATGCTGAAACCTTAACCTCTTCTGCCCCCCAGTTATATAAGGCACATATACAAAGTACACAATAAAGCTTTGAAAGCCTTACATCATGATTCTGACAAGTATTAATTGAAACTAATTGAATGAAGTCCCATTTAAAATTCTCTAGACAAGGCCTGAGTGTGGAGGCCAGGACATGTTGCCGTTTTAACTTAAATATACCACATTTACAAAGACAAGTCTTTTCCCTACAACTGTTTACTTTTTGATCTTCAGGCCACTTCGTATTTATTATATCTGTGTCCCAACCAAAGAGCTCTAAATAGCAGTTTAGCTTCACAATGATAATATGTGGTAGATCAGGCTAATACACAGGGACTTGTCTAGGCCCACCAAGTGAGCTGCAAAGACATGTGGTGATTTGAACCTCGATTTTCCGCATCTAGTCCCAACAGTGTAGAAACGATATCACACTAGCATTTGTATGTAGCAGGCTTCTTCATTTCCTTTTACAATAAACCAAACTGTACAGTTTCCTGCAGAAATAAATGTGCTATTTGCCCTAGAGAATAGTCTTGTTTATCAAAGTGGCCTTAGGACATCCAGTTTTAATAGGGTTCTATTGACATAAACCTTTATCTAGCAGGGACAGTGGTGAATTTGAGTATTTTAAGCATGGACTGTTTCAAGTTTGGGTCCTGTTAGGGAGCTGTCAACTTCTGTTCAAGCTAATGTCAAATCTCTCATTAATTGTATTGGTTCTTGCAGCTGCTTTGTCACTAATTCATTCCCCACTGTCAACCAAATAGGACCCACTAGGAAGGCAGGGACAAGCAGATATTCCTGGGCAGTATTTCAGTAGAGATGGTAGCCTGTGTTGAAATGAGGACTAAGAAAGAAGCAGGAGCTGGAATATTTGGGATGTAAATCTATTCTGTGAAAATAGAGATGAAGCACAGGAATGACTATATCTTAGATATACTCATCTTGCTGAACGGTGGCCAAGTCAAAACCTTGGAGAAGCATAGAGAAAGGGCTTTTGATTGCTTTCTCAGGGATTCATTAATTGCTTTTGCATTCCAGAACTGGTGGTGTAGCCTAAATATTTATATATACATTGAATAAGATTATTTCGAAGCTAATATGTATGCAGTTATTTAGCATATCTACAGTTAACTATGATAAACAACAGGTGATACTGTGTATTTAGAAAGTCTTCCTGTCCATGCCAAAATTTAAAATCTTACAGAAAATTGAACAACATTTTTATATGTCAAACTCATAAGGGCTTTTATTATGAAAATGACATTCTATGGTAAAAAATATATATATTTGTGGAATATGAACAAAAATTGTTTCTCCCCAGTCTCATACAATTGTAGTTGAAATCTTTGTGTTCCAATAGCCGTGTTGCTTTAAACTGCTCCGTAGCAGCATTTTATATTATAGTGCACCAATATTCACATTCTATAATACTTCCATAAATTGCAAGAAAGGGATTGCTATGGTATATGAATGCACAATCAGGGACATATTGAACAAGTTGTCATCACAATACTGCACCAAAACACAGGAGCAAAATTAATAACCTCTTCCCTACACATCCTGGTCCTGATTGGATCCTTTGTTTTCATGTTTCATGTTTTTGTTTTAAGCAGGTATATGAAATATAATCACATTTCACATATCTTCTGTTTTGTTGCTTAAAGACGATCAATGGCAAAACGTAATTACAAGATTGTGATGCATGATACCTGCACGCATAAACACAAACGGCAAATTAGAGTTATGTAGTACGACCTATCTAAGCATAGTGGGATTCATGGGGTATAAACCTTTATTCCTCCATTTAAAGTGAACAGAATTACTAATGAGTACAAGATAAAGGCTATTTAATCTTCCCTGGGCCTACAACATTTGTGTTTGGAAAACTGTGCTAAGTATAAATAAACAGAATTTTGACAAAAGAGTTTTTGGGGATTTGCCCAAGTTTTCACAGTAAGGTAAAATGATGAATAGGGATTAAACCTGAGAATAATCCCATTTCTTAATTCTTGAACTATACAGCCAGTTTTAGATAGTGCTAAATCTGTTCTTGCATGTAATAGAATAACTCTTTGGGGAAGGATAACCTTATCCCTGTATTGGTTTTCATTCATAACGCTTCTTAAAGGACACATTGTTTCCTGTTCCATGTATGCGCTTTGCTTTCAAGCAGGCAGCTAGAAGTATTCCATGCCTTCTTTAGAAAAGCAGCAGTCTGTTTCTTATTTTTCTTGTTCAAACAGTTCAAACTTACTTGTTCTTTTGCCTCCTCTACTTTCTGGTCATACCTTTATGGCAAGAGACATGAAAAAAATCAAGAAGGGGAAAACTACCAGTGTTGTCTGAGCAGCAACTTCTATACTTCAGCGTATTCACAAAATACGAATGTTTGCTCTGTACCTCTGAGATATCCCATTTGCAGTTAGAATTTAGAATAAGCCATCCAAGTGTTTTATTGCCTCATCTGTACAGAAGGCAAGTGTGTCTGGGACACTCTCCTCAGCACCCTATCCCTTCAGGGATGTTAGTATACAGGCACTATAGTAATCACCTCCCTCTCAATTACTTCTAACGCAAGCCAAGGAATCGAAGACTTACACATGAAAGTCTGAAAAATCAATCTCCTGCTCATAGTTGAAATTTCTTTTCTTTTACAGTATTAATTCCCCTGTTTGCAATCATGACCATTGCATTGGATTTCCTGAAGTACACATGCCTAAACTTCTTTTTGGTGGGGGGGGGTGTGAAAAAGGAAAATGATCAAAGCTTTCCACAGCACCATGGTTGTGTTGCAGCTTTGAATAGATTTCTATTAAAGTTATAGCACATGGGGAAAATACTTTATGCTGTAATTGAAAAGAATGCAAGGCGGGAATGATCCTGCATGCAAAAGGAGACAAATAAAAAAGCGATTCTTCAGGCTTATGTGAAGCTGCTTCTCAGGGTAGATCTACCTGCTGTGAGGCAAATGCTAATGTTGGAAGGAGGGAAGAATTTTCAGAGGAGAATCAGCAAATGGGAGGAAACACCTTTTTTAAAAAAAAGTCATTCTGCAAAAGGTCCATGCCCAGGCTCTTCTTAGCAGACAGAGCTTGCCTTGGAAAAAGTTTGGTGCTGCTCCCATACTCCCCTCAATGCTCCAGCTTTTATTTACTCTCGTATTGTGCTTAGCCCCTTCCCCCAAATCAAGCTGATAATTGGGGAAAAAATAGGAT
Source organism: Podarcis erhardii (assembly GCF_964252035.2). NCBI lineage: Eukaryota > Metazoa > Chordata > Lepidosauria > Squamata > Lacertidae > Podarcis > Podarcis erhardii. Next base: position 45,217,316 of record NC_138507.1, on the reverse strand, counting down.
GGGAAGGTGAACCGAGGGGAGGGGTAATTTGCAGGAAGAGTCAGCCAGGCAAATGGGAAGGGTTAGTATGAGTGGCCCCTCCAACTGGCTGCATTTACTTTCAGCTAGGTATGGGGGCAATGTTTGTGAAAAGCAAGCAGAAGGGCAGGCTTTCGCAGAACTCACACCCTCATGCATAAAGCAGTTTCCCTACACTGAGACATAGCAGAGAGCCCCATCCCTAATTTGAACAAATGCAGATTTGGGAACACACGTTTGACAGAGTAACATGGCATTCTTCCTTAACTGAGTGTCCAAGCAGAAGCTTCCAATATTTGTGATTTGGTGCTGTAGTTTACCTGAATAAGTAAATTGTGTCCTGAAAAGTTCAGATATTTTACATGAATGAATCATGATTTGGATTAAGTAACAAAATAAGTTGTGAAATTTCCCATTTTTAACTAGAACTTGTAACTTCTATAGTTAGTAGATAAATCAACTAAAACTTTAGCCGATTAATTGCTGATGACAAATTTAATCTGTGATGAGATAAATCAACGGTACTGCCTATTTTTGTGTTGTATTTTGGTTTGAGTGTTGTAACTTGGAACAAATAGAAGAAAAATACGACTTTTCTTTATAACAATTGTAACTTTTTGATTAAATTAAATTAGAAAACACTTTTAGATTACATCCTGAATCAACTAAGAATTCTTTGGTCCCTTGACAGCCTTGATTTTAATATTCTGAATGTACCTTGAATTTCAAAGAGGTTTAGTTACATGAAAGCCATGCTTGGCTTTTCAAATGAATTCCCTTCAAATCTAAATCATTTTAAGATATAAAATTCTTCAGCATTCTTCATGTTTGCATATGGAAAGAAATAACAGGAAGCATATTCTTTATGTATCCTTATTTCTTAACTGTAACGTGTTTAACGGGCCTTTTACTGTACATTACAGTTTTTATGTTTCTTTAATGTATAATCTTTCACCCATTAACCATTCACTGCAAACTAATTTTATATACAACAATATCTGGCATATGCTGTTCAGAAGTAGCATAGTGATAAGCAAAACAATTTTGCTTTTAAACTCATTTGTCCATCATTGTGAGGCAAATACGGCAATTTAATGGGCGGAACAGCATGATTACTTCTCAAATTGTTTGCAGTATGTTGAACTTTCCATTAGGAAAGGGCTCTTGCAACCCCCAGTTAAATTAACTGACTATTCTGTAAACTTTCACAGCTTGTGTTCTGTTGAGTTGACTCTCTTAAGACCTCCATGCCATATTATCTATGTGCCACTTCATCTTTTACCCTTGCATCTACCAGCCAGCCAATCTGATTGCAAGTGGAGAAAAGAAATGTGTCATGTATATTACCTCCATCTGGAAAACTGTAAATTATGAAGCAGCCTTTGTTCATTATGGGGAAATACCCTTCCAGTTTTACAGTCTGGAAAAGGAATCCATATGCAGATTAGGTAACTTTGTCTATATCACAGAGTAGATGTACAAGTAGAAGATCTCAATACCTAGGAGATTTATCTTGGGAGCATCTTCAAAATGTTCTTGTGGGGACTCAGTATGGGGGGGTGGGGAATACTTATCTCATTCAAGGAAAAGCTTTACAAGAGACAGGGGAGTGGGAGAGTACTGGTTCCTTTGTCACAACAAGCACCAGAAGATCTAGGAATTTATTGGTGGTAGTACTTTATGAAACAGAGAGAAAATTACAGGCTGATGCAGTGCCAACAGTAAGAAAGCAAGTCTTACTTGGGAAGAGTCAATGCTTAATGCCTTGATGGATCTCAGTTGATGTGCAGGTATGGGGTATGCTGTATCCTAGCACTGGGATTCATATGCTTAAGCCTGATACAGTGTTCCAGAAAATTGGATCGAGATGTTATTGAAACAAGCTTTCATAAATAGGTTCATGTTGGGATAGTAATAGTATTACCGTCTAGTTATATACCTAAACTTCATGATACTGTACAAACCCAACAGGTTGGTTTCAAGCACAAACCCAACAGGTTGCTTTCAAGCAAACCAGGAGTGCCTATTCGGTCTCTTGAGCTGGCGAAAATGAATTGGTTTCAAGTCACACCTTCAGGCTCCTACAACTGTGCATCTTAACAAGCTGCTAATGGTTTGAATAGTTCATTAGAGTCAATAGCATCTCATCTTTCTGATTATGCAGCTCATAAAATACATTGGGAAGTGCAAAAATTGAAGTAATAAGTATCTGAATATAGATAGAACATTAATTTTGCTACCATTTTCAGAAAATCACTCCTATTCAGAAGGCACAGAACTATTTGCTTAACATTAAGTGTTTTTCCCCCTCCATAGGGAATAGATTAAGCAACAGGCATAAGTGATTTGCTGAACTGGCACATTTAAATGCCAAGCTGAAAGCTCAATCCTAAATCAGTTCCACTGAAATCAGTGGGGTTTAGCAGATAAGAAGTGTAGTGATTGTATGTATTTATTTGTATCTTGATAGTGCATTGCACTTATCTTCATAATATTGTAGGGCTAGAAGAGATCTTAGTAGCTACCCAGGCAGTGTTTACTATGTCTTGATCAAGAAGAACTCAGTGCTGCTTTAGACTAGGCCAGTGTTTGTATGAGAAGCACATGCTTTGAATCTTGTAGCCACTTTCAACATTATGCATAGTTCAATTTGTTCCCTCCACAATTATACCCATAGACCAAGAACAGTAAGCACAAACCTCATGGTGTCATCACAGTGTACAGGTAGGTAGCCGTGTTGGTCTGCCATAGTCAAAACAAAATAAAAAAATTCCTTCCAGTAGCACCTTAAAGACCAACTAAGTTAGTTCTTGGTATGAGCTTTCGTGTGCATGCACACTTCTTCAGATAACTTCTTCAGGTATCTGAAGAAGTGTGCATGCACACGAAAGCTCATACCAAGAACTAACTTCAGATAACTTCTTCAGGTATCTGAAGAAGTGTGCATGCACACGAAAGCTCATACCAAGAACTAACTTAGTTGGTCTTTAAGGTGCTACTGGAAGGAATTTTTTTATTTTGTCATCACAGTATGTTCACCTTTAAACCATTGTTAAACTTAACTCTAATTTAAGTGAACCAGGCCATACTTGGAAATCATTCAGCTCCTTAAACTAAAGCAAAGCAGAAAATGGTGCTTCCAAAAATAATCATGGCGAAACTCCTTATTTGTACACTTTCAAACTCTTGCTCATCCATTGCAACATGGTCCTAAATCTACTTATTGTTCCGGCAGCCTATGTGTGAGCATTGTAATCTCTGGCAGGAGGGAAAAGATATTGCCAAGTGTTCATCTTATTAAAGGGTGACTGACTGAGTTATAAAGCAACATTCAGACTGGTTTCATTGATGAGTTTGGAACAGATCACATTCTTCTGAATTTATTGCAGATTAAGCTTGATTAATCCGTGGCCCACCATTTTACCAGCTGTGAGCTTTGCTCTTAGAGACGGATTAGTTTTGATTTAGTTTGGAGGGGGAATGGAAGTCACATTTTTCTTTCTAAAACACACTGTTAATAAACCGCAGTCCTTTGACAGGTCTTTTGCTGGGCTTATTGAACCCTCTTGCACTCACCAGAGCAGGTGATAAAGGGAACCTTTTGAGCACAGTCCTGAAAGCCTCTGAGATGGTACTTTTGAGCTGCATTAAAAGCTTGGTTGGGTTAGATGGAGCTTTTGAGTTATCAGGTAGCACATCACTCAGTTGTGATTAATCCTCAAAGACTTCAACAAGGTGACCATTTTCATGTGAAATAAAGAGTACTTTCTTTGTATGGACCCCTTCAACTGTTTGTGTGTGTCTCCAAACCTACATTCTCATCTGTCTACTAAAACATTGCAATTAGAGGGCTCCTGTGTCTTTTTTAAAAGTACAAATGGCAATAGACAACAGAAAAGAGCTCATCCATAAAAAATACTGAATTATAAAAACAGGGGCTCATTTTCATATGAAAGCTTCTCTTCTGCTAAAGTATTTGCCCTTAATCACTTTCTCAAAATACATAAATCAACACTTTAAATAGGTTCTTATAAATGATAGGGTCTGTGGGTTAGCATGAATGTGCCCATAGAAGGAGACACATTGCACCACTTGACACCTTACTGTAATAATTTATTTAACAATCGAGGTGTGCTCATAATAGTAACAGTTTCATTCAATAGTACAGTGGTACCTTGGGTTACATACGCTTCAGGTTACATACGCTTCAGGTTACACACTCCGCTAACCCAGAAATAGTGCTTCAGGTTAAGAACTTTGCTTCAGGATAAGAACAGAAATTGTGCTCCGGCAGCGCGGCAGCAGCAGGAGGCCCCATTAGCTAAAGTGGTGCTTCAGGTTAAGAACAGTTTCAGGTTAAGTATGGACCTCCGGAACGAACTAAGTACTTAACCTGAGGTGCCACTGTAGTGGGAGCTGTTTCCACCCATCCTCCTTTCCCTGAATTGTTAAGCTGTGATGTGACGAAAGTCCCAAGACTTCGTCAGGAATGTTTAGAAAATCTTTGTAGAAAAATGTGCCCTTGCTTAATGCTTTTCAAAATGAAGTATTGAATCAAACTGTGGCTTAAAGGTGGCACACACCACCATTAGTAATGTGATATAGTTATCAGGTGTTCCCTATTTCTGTTTTGAAAACTACCAGGGAAAATTTTATTTAGTGCCAATTACTTTCAGTTGCAATTTACCATGTCTGCTTTGTTGGGTTTTTGGGTTTTTTTGTGGCTAGCGTTCCTATAATTGTACTGGAATGTGTTGGGAAAGTATCAAATTTTGTGTCAATAAGCAACCTATCTGGAATCTAAATCAGGTTCCACTGTTTGTGTCACATCCAAGCTCAGTACAGTTCACCAGTTTGCAGTATTTTCTGACTGATGGTTTAGAACTGGAAAATAATGTTTTTACTTTTTTATTCTGTGAATCACACTGAGATCTTGTGATGATGGACAGAATAGATAGGTGATGATAGATAGATAGATAGATAGATAGATAGATAGATAGATAGATGATAGATAGATAGATAGATAGATAGATAGATAGATAGATAGATAGATAGATAGCAACAAAGGAAAACATAAGAAAACTAACACTAGCCATCTCATGCACACAACAACTGATCCTATGCATAATGAGATAGTGAGAAAATTATGTGTGTTCAAATTCCAGGATGCAGTATCATTAACAGCTTGATCCAAACACCTGAACAGAAATGGATCTGTACTGTTGTCAGAGATGATGGAAATGCAGTGAATTCGCTGGACTGCATGGGTGTAAATGAGGAGTGATTAGTAGTGCTGGAACATTGAGAACAGAACTTGTAACAATAACAAGTTTAAATTGTTATTTAACTCTTTTTTAAAAAAAATGTGTGCCAACCACCCAAGCAAAAAATAAAGATATTACTGAAGTGCAGCGCTTTAAGGAGAATACTTAAGGCTTTCCCCCAAAATGAATTTGACTGAAGATTTAAAAAATCAAAATTTGGTGGATACATAGTGGTCTTATGTTTCTGTCTGGTTGCTTCTTTGAGGAAATTGAGCAACATTTTCCTTTAAAGCTGCATATGATAAATTAGATCAAGAATTCCATATTGCTGCTTACATGGCAAAGAGAACATGTACTGTGTATCAGTTAAAGAATACAGTAATAATATCATAATATCATATATCATATCATATCATATCATATCATATCATCATATCATATCATATCAAATAGACTTGGCATGGGTTGGGAGAATTCCCAGAACAGCATGCTTTGTACAGACAAAATATTTGTCATAGCATGACATTGAATTCCACTACTCCAACCCATTGGTACCAATGTGCAAGATTACAAATGGGTTTATTTAGGTTACTGTTTATTTGCTAATTTTAATGCTTTTATTTTCTTCCTTTTAAAACTAGTACTCAGTGCAGTGCACATACGGTTCCTGGGTGGACTTGTCCAGACTTAGTTCATTTTAGCAAGGTTGCTATATTATGTGCCTTCAGACCATAATCCTGGTCATGGCCCTGATTTAAACGGTGTAGATATTCATGGATGGCCACCTGTCATCGATACTTCACTTGAGATTCCTGCATTTTAGAAGGTTGGACTAGATGACCCTTGGGGTCTTTTTCAACTCCACAGTTCTCTGATTATGACTCATAATGATTGCAGGCACAACATACAATTCCTGTCCACAGTTCTGCGAATTCAGCTGCTTATTCTTTCCTCCTTTGCATTCATAGTTTAATTGCATTTTCTTCACTAATTATCCTTTCAAACTCACATTTACATTATATTTTATTATCGAAATTAATTAATAAGTGATGGGATTACATTTGTTTATAGACATCTTTAAGGAAGTTGTCGGCTAGATACTGTGTCTCTGTCTGAATATGTAGTGTAATAGCTGTTATTTTCTATAATGTACAGTGCTGCCCACTGTTGTTAGTTTTTAATCACATGCACCTACATGCCAGGGGCTTAGGGGAGTTTGCATATATTTCCTAGGTAATTTCTGATCCTTTCAGCATAGATGTCTAGACTGAGCCCTCTAAACTTCACGGGTAGAAATGTATAAGACCCATTCAAAACATTGTGGGGCAGATAATGAGGCCACCCTTTCCAACTTCACAAAGTGATTTAAACAACACAAAAATACATTTTATGCTAAATTGGCCACAGGATTTGGCACCCCACATTAGCATCATTATTTGTGGCTATATTACATCAACTTAAACATGTTATGAACTCATTAGCATGTTGCCCCAAATAAACAAAATACACAACAACGAAGTTGTTTATGTGCAATTTTTAAAATTATTTTCTAAAGTATTTGTTTAAATCTCTGAGAGTGTAAACATTAAAAATACTAGGGAATTTTTGTTTGTTTGTTTTTGACAGCACTGAGGATTCTCAGACACTGAATCCAAATGTGATTATTAATCCCTGCCTACCAAACACAATTGCTCTAGGCATTGTACATTGTATCTGGTTGCATCCCAAGACATTTTAAGTGAAGTAGTCAAGATGTATTTCCTTATTGACATACCAGAGGCAGTTCTGCAACTCATGTATCAGTGTCACAAGATAAGTTGCTCTGTTATTATGAGTTATTATGTATCTTGCATAAATTGGATTCCACCTATGTCAGGGTCAAGGTCCCACCAATATCCACTAGCTTTGGGCATATGCTCATTTTTCTCCTTTTCCACATATGACCAATTTTAGGCAGCTCTTTAAAATAATAGCCATTCTTGATTTTGAGAAATGTAGTGGGGAGAAGCCTGCATTGATTGCAAGAAGGGCAGAAAGTGGTTATCTGAATCATCTCTGAGATAATCAGAAGAATGTGGAAAAGGTGACATGACATAAATTAGGATGCATTAGCCCAATGACACTGCTGCCATCAATAGATCTGCTTGAAAAACAGCCTGATAATGAAATACCAGCCACTGGAATTGTGCATTGAAAAGAGAAAATATAACTTAATATGCCAAGCAATTTCATTTTGATACAAAATAGCAACTCATTTGTTTCAGTATAGAAACCTTTCTGAGATTTAGTTCCTCATTTGTATTTTCTATATTTTCGACCTTTATTCAATTACAAAAGAGTTGAACTTTCCTGCAACAGAAAAATTCCATTTCCAAACAGCTGTAGTGATCACATATCATTGTTGTGAAGATTTTGGGTCAGAACAGCTTTATTTAATATGATCTCTAGGGTAGCTGCAGTGTGTTGTTGGAAACCTTAAACTGTTTATGTGTGCATTTACCAGGTTTGAGGATAATAGCTTCTTAGGTTAGGCCACAGAAATAATCTTGGACTCTTTTTCTGGTAAAGTCACCAATGTTTATTGCAGAAGTAACTTACCAGTGGAATATTCTTACAATAATTGCTCATTATTTTCCTCCAAACTAGGCCATTAGAAGAATACATTGTTATTGCTTGTGCCTATACTTTTTGGAGGCAAAAGAAAAAACAGAATTTAAGCAGAAACATCTTTTGGAATGTTTATTTTGGCTCTTGATGGCTCATTGTGATGTTGTGCAATTTTACTACAAAAGTTTTAATATTTTTAATGGTACATAATAAATATATTTATTACCATTACCATTATAGTGCTAGTAATCATGATTATCTTCTGTAACAGAAAGAGGAATTAGTGTTTCTGTAATTCAGCAGCTTGCAACAACCAGTAAGAGCACAATTCAGCCACCGATATTCACTTTTAAACCCTGCTGATTTTAGTGGGACATATTTAGGCCGTAATCCTCTACGTGTCCATGACTTAAAATTGACTCACTGGGTCTTTCTTCAGAGTAGAAATGTATAGGTCTGCACTGTCAAAGACATACTTGGTTCTGCCATTGTAATCAATAGGGCTTAAAAATCCTTGACATTGATGGGTTCATGCCCTGATTTAGGACATTGCAGGTGTGCAGGGCAGCCTGATGTAACCCTAGAGACAGTTTCAATGCTTATTTATCCAAGGCAGCAACTCCTGGTTTGTTAACATTTTTAGTAGATACATCAGAAATCAAAAATGACTCAAAAGGGTTTTCAGTTTGCCTATTTCTCAAATCAGGACACATGTTTATGTTAGCAGGCGTATTCCCTGTGGTAGCTGACATTTACAACCCCATAAAACAATTATCTGTGAGGGCCAAACTACAGATTGCATTAATTCAGTGAATATATTTAACATCCTTAATTTTTAATGTTTAAACAGGACCTGGGAGACTCGGGATCACTAGGCATGGGGAAAGGGCTTTGGAACCTATCCCTGCCATGGCCATCCTATTGAAAAGAGTTAGACCTCCTTCAACAATGCAGTGTCTGTAATCCTGGCACGCATATCCCCGTATGCTATTAAAGCACTAAAGTTAAGAATGCTTATTGTATTGGCATAATCTGTGTAATATGTAATTGATTGCACATGAACAAGAATAGCCATCAGAATGGTCTCTCCAGAGCAGTTTACCAAAATCAGTTCTAAGATGGTCCCTGCCTTTAAACCCACAATGTTAAAAGACATGAAACTCTAGGAAGAGGAAATGGCAGGACAGGAGGGGAAAGTAAGCTCAAACACAAGTTCTTGAAGTAACAGTTCTGAAAGTTTCAGCAGATGGTGGTTTGGAATGTCCTGCCCTGGATAAAAAGCAGTCCCTACTCTGAAGCATTCTCTGCCCCTCCCTCACAATCAGATCCAGGAATCGACCTGGAGGCAACATCCAGGCCTGAAGAATAGGTCAGATCCTAGGTCTTCCCTCTCACAGCTGATTTGACATCAGGTAGAATTCTTACATTTCCCTCCCTACCCAGAAACTCTCCCCTTGCTCCCGCTCCCCAAATCAGATCCAGGAGCAAAGCAAATTACAGTGTCCAGGCTGGGAGAGGGTAGTACAGGTGGTGTGTGGCACAACAACACCTACTGTTTCAATATAGAGGTAGCTCCACTTTGTGTGGGCACTTGCAGTGGGACTTGGTCTTGCTCATGTATCTTCTTGATTGCTACCTGAACTGAGTCAACCATATTTTGCATGTTAGTAGCTTTCCAAGCTTATGGGAAAGCACCTTAAGGAGACATCAGGATGTCTTATCTCCTGAAACAAGTTTAAGACCATGTCCTTCGGAAGGAGTTGCTAGTGCTCTAACTGGTTGAGTTGCCATTGTGATAGAAATCTAAGCATTTTAAGCACTTTGAATCCCTTATCTTCTGGGAGGTATGGGGGTATACCTTGCACTTTTGGTAGCTTAGAAACATATAAAGATTACTGTAGAGTGTGAGTGTACAAGCGCGCGCACACACACACACACACGCGCGCGCGCACACACACACACACACACACACACACACACACACAGCAGCTTCCATAAATTTCCTTTCTAGTTTTATAGTTTTAAAGGACAGAGTATTCATGACTTCCAGATAGCAGATCAGACTGTGTAATAAAACACTGGACAGTCAGGGGATGTTTTATCTGATAAGCCTGAACTAAAATTAGATCAGAACCATTGGGGTTTGCCCATGCCTACTTTCCTTTTTCTACTGCTTACTATGTTAAAAAGTGAGTGAATATGAGTGCTTTTGATTTCTCTAGAATTACTTTTGCCATTTTAACTATTGTAGTCCAAGCTGAAATGCTTTGTTTGTGTTGCCTCTTTTTTCTTTATGCCTTATTGCCAAAGGTGGTATTGTGTCCTTTGAAAAGCAAGTCTTTTGCTATCATGCCCGGCAAATTCCTTTACTTAAAAGGAGCTAATTGAAAGGAGTATTCAGGTTTCTTCACCACATATTATTGGAACACTGTAGCTAACCCAGCAGGTACTGCTTTTAGCTGTTTAAAAGTACTGTATCTGATTGGTCCAAACGTTCCATTGTTTCCACAAGGGATTTAAGATATCATCTCCATTGTAATGCAGTCAGGACTGTGAATATAGATCTTTCACCTGCCGATATTGTGGCAGTACTGTTTTGTTAGCTTCATGCTGCAATCTGGAATCCCTTTTCTGAATGTTTACTATGCAAAAGCCTTCATTTCTAATGTTACTGCTAGTATCTTTGCCCTAGTTCCCCACATTTGCAATATTATAATTTATTAATAATTCCTCCTAGAATTATGGAGCCTTGTCTTGTGAACAGCATGAAGCCAGCCCATGGGCTGTTACTTCAGCTTTACATTCTCCTAAATTGTCACTTTAAAATTGCTGAAATAGAATACCTATGCAATATATTTTAATATAAGAGAGAAACTTTGAACCAACACTCAGATTCCCAACAGAAAGTTACTGAACCCTAACATTGGATATCACCCAATACCTACAATATTCAGCTGCATAGGAATGCTAGGTGCTAATAATATTGGGTTGTATCTGATGCCAAGCAAACAGAATGGAACATCCGCAGGATAGATCCTGCCTTGCTCCACATATAATCTCACAATTGTGGCTCCCTCTGTCTGAGCTGGCATGGCATAGTTATCAGTAACCTAGCTGCTTTGAGCCCCCAGGAATTCCTGCAATTGGCTTTGAGCCATCTTATACCATGCACATTGCACACTAGAACTCCTTTGACTCCAAAATATAAAGAGAAGTTCCTGGATATCTGCAGAGGTCTCTCCAGGGTAAGAGTTCAAGTCCCATGGAAGGAAATTAGCTATTTGCCAAGTAGGGCACGGGTGGGTGAAGGCATGCCACAAGGGAAGCCACAACTTTTCTGGAGTAGTCTTCAATATTTAGCTCTGTTGTGGTCTAGATGTGAGCAAGTCCTGTCTTGGGAGATGCCAAGAAGCCACCCTTAACTATTGCATGACTAGCTAACAGCAGTCATTCCACAAGGGGAAAAAGGAAGTTCCCAGGGCTTGAACCCACAGTGCAAACTCTACAAAGGAGCTCCCTAGTCACTCCACCACAACAGGAGGAGAGACATTATGGGGTGTCAGATCCTGGCTGTCATACTGAAGACCATGCTAGAAGCAACACACTGGTTGCAGAAGGAGCATTAGGCCTGTGGCATAATAGCTCATGTGCCTCGATTCCAAAACCCTCCTGGGAAAGGTCCTCTCACATACAGGCGCATCTGAAATATTGTAGTTTCTGAGCCATTCAGGGAAAATACTCTGTGGGCTTGGCCAGATAGACCCCTGTTTGAAGAGTTGTCCATTCCAATATCACTTTAAAGTTAAAGAACCAGAAGAAGAGAGAGCAGGGACTTGGAGTTGCCCACCAGGAGTCAGTGCCACCTAGATAGTAGACTGACACGGGTCACTTGGTCATAGTCTCCACTACAGCAAGATGTATTTTTACAGAGGTTATAGTACTTATCTCAAATTTTTCATGTGTTAAGCACATTTTATGCAATGTGGTGGTGCACAAATGGCCAGCCTTTTCCCCATCAGAGACTCACCTGAAATGAGTTCAAGCCAGATGGACCTAGTGGGTGGAATAGGAATCCCTGTTTGACAAACCCTAGCAACAAAGAAACAACATGTCTGGCAACGTTTATTTACTAGCATCGAGGGTAGAATGTAATAGTCAACAGGCACATATTTAGATATGCTGTAAGCTTCCTAGAGTGGCTAGGGAAACCCAGTCAGATAGGCAGCGTATTTATTATTATTATTATTATTATTATTATTATTATTATTATTATTATTATTATTTTAATAATAATGGTGATGGTGATGTTGCTCCTTTATTTCCCTTGGATGCAGCTCATCAGGCCCTGGAGATCTGAATTCATTTAAAGTAGTTAGGTGTTCCCTTACTACAGACTTCCTTAAACTCAGCCCTCCAGATTTTTTAGACAATTCCCATCATCCCTGACCACTGGTTCTGCTAGCTAGGGATCATGGGAGCTGTAGGCCAAACACACCTGGAGGGCCGAGTTTGAGGAAGCCTGCCTTACTACCTCTTGGGTTATCACCAGGTTGGGCATTGCTTTCCTTCTGGATGAAGACAGAGGCAAAGTAGGTGTTGAGTATTTCCGCCTTTTCTCTGTCACCCAATAGCATTTCTCCGTGTTCCCCATGCAGAGGACCTACCGCTTGCTTGTTCTTCCTCTTACTTCAGACATAGCTGAAGAAAACTTTATTATTATTATTATTATTATTATTATTATTATTATTATTAACCTCTTGCAAGCCTGAGCTTTAGCCTTCTGAGCTTTAGCCAGCCTGACTCCCCCCTGCAACTGTTGGCTACTCCTTTGTGATATCCCCTTTCTTCCATTTCTTATACATGCCCTTCTTAACTTCAGCTCATCTGTAAGTTCCTTATGCAGCTACACCAGTTTCCTTAGATGCCTCCCACTTTTCTTTCTTGATGGTATTGTCTGAATATGGGCCTTCAATATTTCTCCTTTTACAAACTCCCATCCTTAATAGAATAGACAGAATTCTTTATTTTTCCCCCTTCTGCATTGAGTTCAAAGGAATGAATTTTCCTTAAACCAGGTCTGTTAGTATAAGGTGTTTCATAGTTTCCTTCAATTAGAAGGAAACAACACTCTGACAATAGCTTGTGCTGTTTTTGTGTTAGATAAACTGGCCCAATCTAGTAAGAGCTGCACTTTATTCCACCCTCTTCAGATACATCCATTGTGTTCAGTGGAGACTCAGGTGACCATTGCAACATGCATTGTTCTGTAATGTTTTAAGAACCAATGAACTCATACGCAATGGTTTTGCCTTCGGTACCATAGCCTCTATTTTGTCTGTTCCTTCAAATGGAGAATGTAAGCTATAGCTTTCTGACAAGTGTTATCAGAGGGCAGTAGCTCTGTGATTCTGAGAAGAATTGAGTTGATATGGCACTTCTCTTTTTTGCTGAAGTAATTGATACATTAAATGTGTAATATTTCCAGGTTACCTCCTGAGGAAAAATGACTGTATTGTGAAAGAAAACTACACAACTGTCCTGTATCTGTAATTAATTTTAGCGAAGCTAGTTTATTTGATGTTTTTATTCACTGTCTTTTGAGTCCCAAACTTAAGCAATGTATTTTTTACAGTAAATGCTCAAATATGAATAATGAAATCAGAGAATTGTTTACTTGGAAGGGACCACAAAGGTCATCTAGTCCATACCACGGCAATGCATGCTTTTTTTGCCCAATGTGGGGCTCAGACCCACAACACTGAGATTTGAGTTTCATGCTCTACTGTGGTATATGGTGACAGTCATATATGAATACTGAAAATTCCAGCTGAATTTTGTGACTACCTGAAAACTATTTCTTAGTGCCTTTACCTACAAAAGCAAGTGCTATTAATTCCATTTAGTTCACTGTCAAGTACATCTCCGAAATTTTGTCCAGTCGCATAATTAATCTGAAATTGTTGAAATAGGTTCCTGATGAAATATGTAGCTTTTGTCTAGTAAAAACAATCCTTTCATTATATTAATAAACAGTGAAAGGTCTAGGAATCATTAATTTTACACCTTTCTTGTTCCTTGTGAGACTCTGAAAGACTCCATATTAGTTCTTACGATTTTGTTTTTGTTATAAAAACAATTTAGAACAAAATGGATGAAAAGCATTCCATTCATGGCTGAAGTTTATCAGATTGGCAAACAAACAAGGTCTGAAACAAAATGAGCCAATTCGTACTGGATAGGAGCACATTTCACTATCACCACCGCACAGGATGTCTGGATTAAATAATATGCCGGTACTTCTGTGGTTTTGTCAGACAAGGCCAGAGCTATTGAAAACCCAAACACAAAACAGGGATAACAGAACATTTTTAAAAAGAAGAAAGCTGGACTGGCTAAATCCATACATAAAAGGCATGCCTTAAAGAAATAGAGAAAGGGTGGTGGTTGGAAGGGGGAGTATACCACTTTAAAGTTTAGAGTTGTTAAAGAAAGGAGAGAGAAAACAAAGACTTCAGGCCTCTGGACAACTGCCAAAGATAGAGAACGCAGCAAAATGAAGTTAAATGGATTGATAAAGAGGGTGCTCGAAAAGCAATGAAAAAATCAAGCTGCATGTTGTTGAAGCATTATGGGCACAATCCAGGCAAAGTTAAGTACTTCTGCATTCTATTTAGTTCAGTGAAAAAGTTAAGTAAGTGGTTAAATCTTTCTCATTGAAATCAGGGGGACTTAAAAAGTGCTTAACTTTGCCTGGATCATGCCTTTTTAATTTGATTTATCTTATCCAAATCCAGTTATTCGTTTCTGACAAAGAAAAGAAGCTCACACTATCTTTCTCGCAGTGTTCCCATAAAGTTACCAATATGAATCTTGCCATTTTCTTTCTTCATAATTTAAAAATGCATTTTATAACAACATATCAAGATAATTTAATGTAAACAATTAAGCTTACATTGACAAGCCTTATGGTCCAGAAGTTCTGTGCCGTTCTCAGAGTTCTGCATTTTATTTGGTGTATCTCTTCATGGGAACTAATAGGAAGTCTCTAATTAGATTATATCCCGCCTACACAAATGGTTCTTGTGTAATTTTTTACCACTAAGGTTGTAGTCCAATGTACACTTACCTGGGAGTAATCCCCACTGAACTTTCTCCTGGGTAAATATTCGTAGGATTGTGGTGCAGTTCACTAACTGAAAGTGAGACACTTTGCTATAAAATTCGGAGTTGGTAGTTCCATTTAGATCACATTTAAACTTCAAGAAATGGAGCCATATGCTTTAGTTTTTCTCTCTAAAACGTTTCATCGCAGCGGTCTGGACTCTTAAAGTTATTTGTCCATTTACAATGTTTTATATACTTCTTTTCAATTTAAAAAATCCTCCAAGCTGTTACTGAAACATAAAATTTCATTTAAAACATTGATCGGATTAAAACAATAACATTAATTAAGTTCTGAAAAGAGACAAAATATTATAAGTGATGCAGCAAAGAAACAGGCGGCAGCCACTTCACCAGAATCATTCTCAAATCCTGACAGAGAAGGAAGATGTTTAACTGATGTCAGTTAAGGTGACTGGCAGAGTTCCCAAGGAAGAGCATTTCAATTCCTCAGCACGACAGAGAGAAGACCCTGCTTTGGATTATTTGTTATTTTCACCCCATAACATTGATATACCACTTGATTGTTTGTTTTTTAAAAAACCTCTCCTTTATTTTGCCCAGAGATCTTTTGATGAAGGGCAGTGTGTGTGGTTTTTTTAAAAAGATGAAGACCAGACTCACTTACCTTAAGACTGGTTGTATTTAGGATTCAGCATTTGTGATGTGACATTGGGACAATATAAGATATAATCCTAGTCCATTTACTTAATTCCAGCCTCAATGCAAACCTATAAAACCCTAGCTGGTTTGGGATGAGGCTTGCTGAAGGACTGGCTTCTTTTACATAAACCTGCCTGCACATTGTGCTTGTCATCAGAGGCAGTGCTCCACATCCTGTTGCTATAAGAAGTTTGTTTGGCTGGGACTTGAAGCAGACCTCTTTCATTTGTGCACTATCTTTTCTTTGCCTTTTTTATTACCATGAGAAGGAACTTTTCACAGGGTAGAGGTTTTTCATTCCTATTACTTGGGGCATTTATCTTTTCCATTAATAGTTGGACTAAGACTAATGTAGTTAAGTAATGGGACACATGACACAGTCAGGAATATAAACCAAAGTTCTTAGAAGAATTGCAGGAATGAGGGGAAAGGCAGGGGGAGCCAGGCTGGTCATCCAGCGTATCTTGTTTTCATTTGAAAGGGAGAGAAATCCTGAACAGATTCTTCATCCCGTTTCCACAGAAAGACTCCCACTACATTACAACTGGATTTAGATCAGACATTTTTCAGTGATGACATTAAAAAGATTGATTATTTTCCCTGAAACATTCCTTCAGTTTGTTGTAGCTCCATTTACTAGGATGCTGAGAAGAGAAAAGGAGATTTAGTGGTTGGATTAGAAAGTGTGGTGCAACGTTAATCGAAAATAGAATTGCTGCCATGGCACGGATAACTAGTGAGACTTTGGCAGTGATGAGCTCCTTCCTTCTTAAGAAATTGTAACCCTTTTGAGCCTCCCTTCACTTTCATGATTAATGGACTCATTAGAAGAGTGGTTTGTTCTATTTGTTATATCTAAGATTTACAGGGTTGTGGTGCAAAAGTGTCATTAAATAGATTATTCTCCATTCCAGCTTTTAAGACCATTGCTGATTTTTAAAAAAAAATGAAATAGTGTTTGCATTTGCTTTATTGACCCTTTCTTCTTCCTGTGACTTGTGGGTATGCTTTAAAATTTAACTGTTCATAACTATTGTGTTAAATACTTAACCTAATCAGAAGTTCTTGGGAGAAGGAAGCAACCTAACAAAACTTGAAATGCCTAAATGTTATAAATGAAGTAGGGCAACAGAAAGTTCATGCCATAGAAAAAGAAAACAGATTTCCTGTGAACTGAGGTAAAATAATTCATAAAAGCTGGGTGTTAAGTAAAAGATGGTTTGCTTGCTTGCTTGCTTATTTATACATATGATGCCATCAGTGTAAGAGGCACTTTACCATGTTTCCCAAGCGAGAAAGACAGGTTCCTTTTTGAAAGAGCATAGAATCCAACTTTTACTGAGGAGAGACAGCAATAGGAGAATTAAGGCAATCAAGGAATAGCTAAAAATACGTAAGCTTAGTTACAGATTCAGGATGAGGCTTAAGGAATTTAACCAAGGTTTAATGATAAACCTATGATGTTCATACCAGTACTAATTCCTGCTTCCGGGGAACTTTGTATACTAAGCTCTCTAATGCTACTACCACCTTAGTCATGAAACAGAACTAGTGCTTCAAAGAAATTCTCTTCTTTGAACATTCATAATTTATTTTCTTAAATGATTAAAACTGCACACAATGATCATTGTGATAAATGTCAAACTATATTGGTAAAAAGAACCAATCCATGCATTTACATGTTATGTAGCTATTGTAATGCTTCCATTTTTCATTATTACGGTATGTCTCGGAAATCTTTAAAAATCCTAGGGTAGTTTCAGACCACAAAAGTTTCAGATAGAGAGATGGGAGAAGAATGGAATCCAGATAAATCAGAGAACCCAATAAAGACGTATAAACATTGTAAATTTTAAGCAGTTAGAAGCTGATTTAATAGGCTCCTTTTCACCCTGCATACATGCATGTTTCTGTATCTTCACAGCCTGCATTCAGTCAATGTTAGGGCTGTACTAAGATGCTGTATTTGTGGATCCTTTCTCTATTTTCAGGAAGAGGTATGAACTGGGCTGTGTTCATTAAGTATTGGGTAGTGGAGGCAGTTTCTTGTGCCAACAGTGTAGTCAGTGTACTCATGGCAGACTGGCCACCATTTTCTTAATTCCAAAATGACCACCATGCAGCATGATTTTGGGAGAAGAAACTTGTTAAGTATCATAAAAAGGTAGAAGCAATTTTTTTTCTTAAAAGGTGAAATAAGGTTTTAAACAAATTAGATGCTCCTTCCTCTACCACCACGTCAGATAACACAGCCCAGCAATGAGTTATGTAACCCCTTCCCTCAGATATCAATAAATTCATTGCCACCACCTGTTTGGTAGCCTAAATTAGCTTCCCCAGCAACTGGTAAGTCCAGCAGGTTTCCTACTAAGATTTGCATCCTAGTCTTAAGTTCTAGTTCCTATAGTATACAACAGGGAATAAATTTAATCAAGCAATGGTAGAATAAGAACGGTAAGGTCAAGTATGCAGGAGGATTATTTCTCAGTGTTTTTCATTCGCAAGCTACCACTAAGGGCCCCCATAAATCCAAAACATAAATTAATTATTTTTCTTCACCCAGGTGTCAGAATTCCTTGATGCTGTGTAAGGGCTTCTGGTTTACTTTTGTGGCTGTGTTTAGCAATTATTCAATCCATTCTTCATTTTTGCAGTGTATAGCTTTGAAAGATGACAATATGAAGTGTTACTATGTGGAAATGGTTTTAATACAAACTAGCAAGAGTGTTTGGGGTGACCAAGGAGCTGTTATGTTTCCCAGTTTTGCATTGTTGAAGGCTAATATTCTGGATGCTCAAAGAAAAAGAAAAACTTACATAAGTACTAATCTCTTCTGACAAAAAAGAGGAAATTGCTGTTTAAATTTATTTTCCTTTTCGGACTATGAAACTAATTAAAAACAGAATGGTTGGTTAAACCCATGGATAAACATGACATGTAAGGGAACAGTCAATATAGATTTTGTAAATAGAGATTTATAAAGAAAATAAATACTTAAGTGTCGATCAATACTATTTCAGCCAAAATCTGTCCCAGTGCCTTCAAATGAAATAATCTCTAGAGCAGAATGTACCTGACTTTGTAAATAAAAAGCTGTTTGCATATACTCATTTTGTACAAATCATGCTTATTAGATGTATTCCAATGAGCTTGTTTCTTAGCACTGAATTAAAGGTGGATCATGAAACAGGTAAATAAACCAACTGAGTACTACAGAATGACATCACATAGCCTGTAGAATTCAAAGATGACTAAATATGAATCCACACAGTACACCTTCTTCCTCCAACATCACTACTGCCCACCTCTGACTAGCCAGGTGTAATTTATGAGCCAGCGAAGAGATCAGAAGGAAGAGGTTTTCCATGAGCGCTGTGTCGATCCCTTCTGCAGGTACAACTGCATAAGTGGTGGGAAAAATGGTATCCTCAATAACTAGTCAGTTGAAGTGATTGACATAGAAGAGAATGTAGGAACCACAGCTTAAAGCTCCCCACATGATATGGCTCAAATCAAACATGCAATTTGCAGATATTTGAGGAAATCTTTTATTCACATATGTGATTTGTTCCACCCCCACTCAGCTTTAAGCACTTGTAGGTTTTGAGCCCTATCAATATTTGGTTTTCAGTAGAGCACAAGACAGCAGCACAAGACAGCATTGCTAATGGTGAGGAATGCTGGCAATTTAGTCCAATGACATCTGGTGGGCCACAAATCCCCCATCCCTGCAATAGAAGTTCAGTTGAATTTATACAGGTATAACATCATTATTGTGTTACTTTGAAAGCCAGAGTGGTGTAGTGGTTAGAGTGTTGAACAAGAACCTAGGAGACTTTGGTTCGATTCCCTGCTCAGCCATGAAGTTCACTGAGTGGCCTTGTGTGACCTTAATGGGGGGGGGAGGCAGAAGCCCTCCCCCTGACATCTCTGTATACATCTGCACATCCCACCTTCTTGTGTTAAAAGAAGGATTCTAAGTGCATCAAGCTTTTAGACAGTGCAGAAATATTTGAAGTGGAGCCAGCATTGCATGAGGATTGGCAGGAGCGGAAGAGCTCTTGTGTGAACCCTCCCCACTTTAAGCCCACATTTGTAAGCCTCAGATGCCTGAATGGGTCTTTTGTCAACAATGGTTCCTTCTGCTTTGTGGGGAGCAGGAAAATGAATTTATATTCTAGCACATGGATGTGCACATTGAACCATAATACTCTTTATTTCATTCGTTGCCTAGTAAAATGGTGGGAGTTGCTATGTTCAGATACCTAGCTCTCAAAACTGCATATGCAGTGCTGTACTTTTTTATCCTGTACCTGATCCAGGAGGAGATGCACACATACTATTTGTTTTTGATTGAGGTGAAAGGAGTTGAATCTAGGGCACATGCTGCTTTTATCTTCTGCTTGTGCACCTTCCTTGCCTAGTCTCCCAGTCTGTCAAAATAATACATTTTCTTCACATGTGCCATTCCTCTATTTTTGTACATATTCAAGAACACAAAGAACTGGGTTTTAAATGCTTCAGTGTCTGGAAACACTGAGAACAGTGGCTCTGTGTGGGAGGTAAGCTAAGGCTGTTTAAACTAGTTATCCTTTACATCTTCTATACTTGTGAATTCTAGACAGTCTGTGAAAGTTGTAGACAAAAGTACTTACAAAAATAGCATAATCATTTCCTGATAAAGTTTTAATATGATTTTGAAAAATAGTTGAGTAGGAGTATTAATGATGAGTGCTTTATGATTGGTTATAATAATTAATTTTTTTAATGATGTGGAAATGCTTCACAAGTCATGCATTAGTGAGAGCTAAAACTACATATGGAAATAGCATTCCGCATGCCAGATTCTAGTCTGATGTGCTGCTGTTACTCCACTGCAGTCCATGAGATTACATGATGTAATACTGAAAATCAGAATCTACCCCCTCTCTTTAAGAGAACTAATCAGAAAACAAAATGATTTCTAAATGTTTCCAACTTATGCATTCTTTAATAATGCATTCAGCTGCAGCTTTGATTTGAAGTACTTACACAATAAATTAACCTTTGGATAGATATTGTGCAGTTGCCTTCATATCCATGTTAGGCTTCATTGCCGCTGTGAAAGGACTATAGGCAATAAGATGTCTGTATAATTTTCAAGTAGGACAAATCACTTTGATCACAATCCAGTACACAATTGGATAGAGAGAGAGAGCTATAATCCTACGCATGCTTACTTTCAAATAAGTCTGATGGGACTTGATTAGGAGCAGGCTGACTAATTTGATTGAAATGACGAGGAGTTGCCTAGGAAGCACCATTTCAGTGGGCTGGGTTCCAGCACTCATAACAGTTTCTGAGAGAGTAATACAGTGTCCAGATTCAAAAGAGGACAGGGTTCATGTGCCTTTAATAGTTGTGTAGAAGACAAGTTGTTGCTGTTTAAATTCCTCTTTACAAGCATTAAAGGTGCAGTAGCCCTGTCCTCTCTTGCATTTGGCCACCCTCACTAGGAAGGACAAAAGACGGGCCAGCTCCAATTGAAATCAAGGAAGTATTGATTGCCTTGCTATGTCAGTCCAAGGTCTATCTAGTCCACCATTTCTTATTCTCTTCCCTATTAACTATTTGCTTCTAGAAGTTCACAGGCAGGGCATGAAGGTGATAATTAGGACTGGGCGATATCTGCTTTCCAACATTGCAATGTATTGCCAGCTAAACCTTGCAATATACAGATATATCATGTCAGAAAAGAGGGAAGAAGGCAGTTGCCCGCAGCCTACCCAGAGTCTACCAGCTGTGGCTCACACCGACAATGACCTCTCAAAGTAATAAATGGCTATATAGGGTAGTTTTTGACTGTGTTACTCATAGTATACCCATTGAAAGTAATCAGCATGATGGTGTTAGGCCCATTAATTTCAATATATCTACTTTGAGTAATACCTATTTAAATACCATACATGTTCCATATTGATACAATTGTACAGTGGAACCTCAGGTTGTAGACGTAATATGTGATGGAAGCACATCCGCAACCCGCAGCGTTCGCATTCTGAAGCACTGCATCTGCGCTGGCACAATTTTGGCACTTCTGTGCCGGTGCGAGTGGTGAAACCCGTAAGTAACCCCTTCCAGGTTCCCCGCTGTCCACAACCCGAAAACATGTAACCTGAAGTGGCCGTATTATAAGGTATGACTGTATTGCCAAAAGAAGAAGAAGAGGGGGAGTTGACCCCCCCCACACTTGTGGAAATACAAGATGGCAAACAAGTTGGGGGGGGGAGAAATGGTGGGGACTGAAGGTTATGCATGTTGGCTTGGGTGTGTGGCCAGTATGTTTGGGGGGGGGGTGGTACTGGATGATTAAGAGGGGTTAATTGTTCGCTGAGTTGCAGCTATAAGGAAAATTTGCACACTTATTCATATACATCAACAATAGCCACAAGCAGAAATACGAGTACCTAATATCAGATTCTTTCTGTTTCTTTATTTTGATCTGTCTCATTTTTGGAAGGAAGGGTGATACAGTCCAATTGGTGTAAGCTCTGGAATTGCTTTTGTGAAACTGTTCTACAGGTACCGTTTGTGAAAGTTTTTCAGGCTTCTATCAGCAGTTTTACAGGAAATAAAGGATATGATTAGCAGTGTAGTGAGCACATAGGCCTTGATCTTTAAAAACAAGTTTAGAATAAAACGTTTGAACACTGTCATTGGTTTTTATGACATTGCCAAGTAGGGTTAAGGTGTGTGTTTATCTGATCTGTGAGATCTGTGGGAAGTGCTGCATCTACGAACCCCTGATTAAATTTCACAGGTATTTGGAAACAATTTAGGAACGTTCATACTAAGTGATGTTGTAGTTCCTGCCACAAAATTACATCCTTGAACATGGCAATTTTAACAACTCTGCAGCACAGCACTAATTATTGCTTTCTGTTGACACCTGGATGGACTATTTATACAATTTGCACTTAATATTTGACTCTATATTTGTCTCGCTGTTAATTTGCTTTTCCTGTTACTCAGCTCTAGTTTATTTCAGGCTCACCCGACAAGAATAAATAACTAAGTACACTTTCTCACGAGACTGAAATGTATTAAAGTGTCCCTTGGGCCTCTCTCTGTAATAAGCTAATCACTGCAGTGTGCAGCCTATAAAAGCTGTGGTTTTATGCACTGAGAATAATATTTTAATGCACCAAATTGTGACCATGCTGGTAGACAAGTTTAAGACCAGATGGCATTGCCAAAAGGCCAGTAAAATTGTGGCATAAATTAACATTTCCCCCACCACCAACATGCCTAACACCCTTGATGTTGACATCCTTCTGTGACTGAATAGATAGGAGCAACAAATTCAATTACAGAAAGCAGTTTCTGTCATTACACCTGTCTGCTTCCCCAAGAAATGATTTGTAAATTGTGCTTTATCTTTCCATCCCATAAATCTTGTGGCCATAATTGACACTTGTCATGGAAGATGGATAGTGAAAGAAAAAGGATAAAACTTAAGTGAGTAAACTCAAAAGGGGAAAGTATCTCTGTTGCGGGGGTGAGGGGTGCTTAGAAACTTCCATTCCTATGGGAAAGACTGAATTCTGAGGCACCTCAGCTAAAGAAATGTACAAAATGTAAATTGGACGCTCACATATGGTGCACACAATTGTCTCTTGATAAGTTTGTTTACTGAATCTCTGTGTTTATGCTTAACAGGTCAGAATTCATTTATGATTCTGACACAGAAGCTGCAGATTCCATCCGTGTCAATATTGTTCATCTTCTGCAATTCAAGTTCAGTTCACTGTTGATTAAAGCTATATGTTAGCTGGTTTGGAAGATGCAGGGCAGAGAGATCACAAAAAATAAACAGTAACACAAAAATGGAGGTGTTCTGAAAATGTCTATAGGCATCATCTGTAACTCAGCTAGACTCAGCTAGACTAGTAAAGAAAAAACAGTTTACAGTATATGCATTGTATCTGCGATATAACATTGTGCTGCCAGATGGTGATGTGGAGTCCCGTTTTTCTCTACCTGTTTTCCCTGTTTAAATTTACAACTCTTTAAACTGAAACGCTTCTTTGATGTTTCTCAATCCAGCCCATGACAGCTATTACTTTCACGCATAATGCTTTTATTCTTTTCTTTTTTTTTTTTTTTTTTTTTGGTAATGTTTTCTCTCAAACTTGGAAATTGAAATAATGGCACACAATTGATTCCTACTTCCCACTTAAAGAGGTGTTTAACAGAAACTCAAAATGAATATGACAGAATATATAATAGGGGAAATTAGCATATATAAAATTCAACCCTGAGTAGTTTTTACATGCACAGTTAACAAGGTGTATGCTAAAATGATCCAATTAACCAAATGAAATGGAAACAGCAAGTGCCATTTTTGGTCCAGATTTTACAACAGTTCAGTTCTAACCTTGTGTTTCTCCTCACTTGATTTGGAAATGTATTCAAACAGCTATAGTTACCAATGCTCCCCTAGGAAAAGCAGGTAATTTAAGGGCCTTTCAGCCACCAAAAATAAAACAGTGATAGAAATCTGTAATGAGCAGTCAAGTGTTCCTGAAGTAGTCTTGCCTCCTAATGCTTTAGTCTCCCTGTGTTTAGCTACGAACAGGTTGCCTTTCTGCCAAGACACCCAAGAAGACTTGAGACAAGAAAGATGGCAACGGGTGATATTTATTTAAAAAAATAACAACTATAGAATCTTCCAATCAGAATAATTCAACCAAATTAACCAAAACCAATGAGGTTCGGGTGGTGAGGTGATTGATGACAAGGCCCTCTGAAGTACAGACAAGATACTGTGTAAGTAGACTGATACACATGAATTAAGAAGGGGTCACCGCCCACAGGCTGAGTCTACGAGTATCCCTTAGTGGCTGATACTGGACAAAGACAGGGGTATAGGCAACTGTCTAACTAAACAATAGCCCCCAAGTCCCTTTGGTCAGTCTTAGACTGCCTTCAATGTAATTGCACCCTCTATGGGTGCACCCTACCATGGCTCCAAAATGCAGCACTCTGCCAGAGACATCAGACTGGTGGCTCACCATCAATTCAATGGGGCTCCATAAAATGCCAATAAGGATGCAGTGCAAAACAATAAGCTAGATGAACGCATCTCCTGGAACTGCAGGAACAGGATTAACAACAGGTGTAATAGGTTTATACCTATCTATGGTGGAACCTGACTTTCTGGCTCAACCTTCTAGCATCTTACATAATCAGAAGCTGGATGTGAAGTCTTTCACCTCTCCAGCTTGGGCAAAAAATGCCAAGACCTGGTGCTCATACCCTGTTCCTTCTCAAGGAAACCAAGACATGCATTAAATGTCTTGGTTTCTTTGAGAAGAAGGCAGTTATTAAACCGCTTCTTAAAAAACCATCTTTAGATGCGGCCACGATGGCCAATTATCGCCCAGTCTCAAATCTTCCATTCTTGGGCAAGGTGATTGAGAGAGTGGTTGCTGAACAACTCCAGGCACACCTGGAAGAAGCGGACCATTTGGATCCCTTCCAGTCAGGATTCAGGCCTCATCATGGGACTGAAACTGCCTTGGTCGCACTGGCTGATGATCTCCGGCGGGATAGGGACAAAGGTGAGAGCTGTTTCCTAGTTCTGCTGGATCTCTCAGCGGCGTTTGATACCATCAACCATAACATCCTTCTGGACCGTCTTGAGGGGCTGGGAGCTGGGGGCACTGTCATACAGTGGTTCCGCTCCTTCCTCCTGGGCCGTGTTCAGAAAGTGGTGGTGGGGGATGAGTGTTCAGACCCCTGGGCTCTCACTTGTGGGGTGCCTCAGGGTTCTGTCCTCTCCCCCATGCTTTACAACATTTACATGCAGCCGCTGGGAGAGATCATCAGGAGGTTTGGGCTGGGTGTTCATCAGTATGTGGATGATACCCAGCTCTACCTCTCTTTTAAATCAGAACCAGTAAAGGCGGTGAAGGTCCTGTGTGAGTGTCTGGAGGCGGTTGGAGGATGGATGGCGGCTAACAGATTGAGGTTGAATCCTGACAAGACAGAAGTACTGTTTTTGGGGGACAGGAGGCGGGCAGGTGTGGAGGATTCCCTGGTCCTGTATGGGGTAACTGTGCCCCTGAAGGACCAGGTGTGCAGCCTGGGAGTCATTTTCGACTCACAGCTGTCCATGGAAGCACAGGTCAAATCTGTATCCAGGGCAGCTGTTTACCAGCTCCATCTGGTACGTAGGCTGAGACCCTATCTGCCTGCAGACTGTCTCGCCAGAGTGGTGCATGCTCTGTTTATCTCCTGCTTGGACTACTGCAATGTGCTCTACGTGGGGCTGCCTTTGAAGGTGACCTGGAAACTACAACTAATCCAGAATGCGGCAGCTTAGACTGGTGACTGGGAGCGGCCGCCATATAACCATATAACACTGGTCTTGAAAGACCTACATTGGCTCCCAGTACGTTTCCGAGCACAATTCAAAGTGTTGGTGCTGACCTTTAAAGCCCTAAACGGCCTCGGTCCAGTATATCTGAAGGAGCGTCTCCTCCCCCATCATTCTGCACAGACACTGAGGTCCAGCTCCGAGGGCCTTCTGGCGGTTCCCTCACTGCGAGAGGCCAAGTTACAGGGAACCAGGCAGAGGGCCTTCTTGGTAGTGGCGCTTGCCCTGTGGAACACCCTCCCATCAGATGTCAAAGCTGACATTCAGAAGACATCTGAAGGCAGCCCTGTTCAGGGAAGTTTTTAATATGTGACATTTTAGTGTATTTTTCATCTTTGTTGGGGGCCGCCCAGGGTGACTGGGGAGGTCCGGCCAGATGGGCGGGGTACAAATAATAAATTATTATTATTATTATTATTATTATTATTATTATTATTATTAATGGGAGGTTTAAAGCTCCACTGAACTCCTGAAATTTCTTGAGGCTCCACTGATCAGCCCTCCTAGTTCTAGGTGACAAGGCAGAGAGTATAGTACTCTTGGTGTCCATCTGTACAATAGAAATTTCCTCTAGGAGATCTTTGGAGCTGAGCAGACCCAGAAATGTCTAAAAGCTAATTCTCAGAACCTCACCATACTACAATACAGTGGTGCCTCGGGTTACATACGCTTCAGGTTACAGATGCTGTAGGTTACAGACTCCGCTAACCCAGAAATAGTACCTCGGGTTAAGAACTTTGCTTCAGGATGAGAACAGAAATCGCATGGCGGCGGCAGCGGAAGGCCCCATTAGCTAATGTGGTACCTCAGGTTAAGAACAGTTTCAGGTTAATAATGGACCTCCGGAATGAATTAAGTACTTAACCCGAGGTACCACTGTACAAAGGATTCCTTGGGGGATGCTCAGTGGTCTAAAATTAATATAGTATAGTTGGGCAACTCTGAAATAAGAGAAGCTCACATATTTGAGCTTGATATTCTGGAATACATGATACATGATTTAAAAGTTCAAGATCACAGGGAAGGTTCTCAGTGAATGGTTGGGCACTATGCTGATAAGCCTCCATGGGCTACATCCCTTCTGCCATGACCGGGAGGAACACTTAAGTCAAGTTTAGTTTCACATTTAAAAATTCTGAAATTAAGGACAGTGTTTACTTTCTAAATCAGCCAACTTGGAAGTCGTGAGTAACACATCTGGCTTGTTTAACTAATCATTTTTTTAATTAAAAAAACCAGGACTGCTAAACTGGGATTCTTTAAAGGCCAGCTAAACTTGGCATAAGCATTCATCCCAGCCGTGTGGAAAGATGAAGGTGGCTCACAGAAGCCTGATGCTTCCCACAGGTCCATGGAGGCTCAATACTACACCATGCCTTATCCTTGGTTGTAAATATAGCCATTGTTTTGTTGTGGATTGATTCTTAAATTTTGAGCAGAAGCTCCTAGTTTCATACTAGGGTAAATGAATTATTTTTGCTTCAGTTTACTGACAGGATGGGCCAGGAAATACATTGTTGTGCTTGTTCATGTCCTATCTTCCCAACAAAGAGCTCAAGATGGCCTACGTACATAGCTCTCTTGCCTCCATTGTACTTTCACACAGTCTGTGTCTGGCAGGTCAGGGTGAGAGAGAACAACTGGCCCATGTCACCCAGCAAGCAAGTTATTAATTTACAGGTTTTAGCTCAAAGCGATATAGGAGAAAATGGATGAGTAATTTTGTTTTGTTCAAGCCTTTAAAAAGAGTTTTTAAAAAAGCTCACATTAAACTTCTTTTAGCGCCAGAAACAGCTCTCTTCACTTGCTGATAGATTGGAAATAAACTCTCACTTCTCTTTTCAATTTCCTTGCTTTCATTGGTATGTTTTATTCTGGACTTGGGTTAAATTAAAGTGAAAAGCATTTCATTTCACATAAGGCTCTTCACTTCATATACTTCATTTTGTACTGAGAAATAATATGGGACTCTTGAGTTGCTCTGAGCACTTCATACATTTTATTTTGCTTCCCTCCTGCCCCAGTGAGTACAAGAAAGATGGGCTAATATATATATATATATTTAAAATCCACACATTTTAGAGAAAACGAAGCTCAATTTCAAGAAATTTATTTTTCTGTGTATTCATGTTTACTCATCTATGTTTATGAGTATTTTGGGAGGTGACTGGCTTTAAAAAATTACTACATCTTCCTACCTT
Source organism: Podarcis erhardii (assembly GCF_964252035.2). Taxonomy (NCBI): domain Eukaryota; kingdom Metazoa; phylum Chordata; class Lepidosauria; order Squamata; family Lacertidae; genus Podarcis; species Podarcis erhardii. Next base: position 45,188,982 of record NC_138507.1, on the reverse strand, counting down.
CTTAGGAAACACTGCTGATTTTGCCTGAAGCTTGATGTGAAAAGGGTGACAAGTTCGGGGGGAAATCCAGAGATGTTATATGTACCTTTGTTATCCATGAAACTCTTCCAATAAAAACAAATAAATAGAAAAATGAGCTTTGATCAGTGCAAATCCAACAGATTTTTCTATGGCTATTTAGCTGTGGCTAAGATACTTAAATAATCAGTTTCTCCATGTACTAAATGTTTCTTTGACATTAATATGAATCATTCCCAAGTTAATTTAGAATGCGGGACGCAGGTGGCGCTGTGGGTTAAACCACAGAGCCTAGGACTTGCCGATCAGAAGTTTGGCAGTTCGAATCCCCGCAACAGGGTGAGCTCCCGTTGCTCTGTCCCTGCTCCTGCCAACCTAGCAGTTTGAAAGCACATCAAAGTGCAAGTAGATAAATAGGTACTGCTCTGGCAGGAAGGTAAACGGCGTTTCCGTGCGCTGCTCTGGTTCGCCAGAAGCAGCTTAGTCATGCTGGCCACATGACCCAGAAGCTGTACGCCAGCTCCCTCGGCCAATAAAGCGAGATGAGCGCCGCAACCCTAGAGTCGGTCATGACTGGACCTAATGGTCAGTGGTCCCTTTACCTTTACCTTTACCACTGATACATTTAGTGCTCTCTGTTTGATTGGAGTCATTAAAAAAGTGGAGTGGCCATAGTTCTGTTAGAGCACACATGGTTTTCCTGGGGAAGGGTTTTGATTGGATCTTAAGTTAAAATAATTAATGGAAATGAATGGAAAAATATCTCTGCCTAACACCTTAGAGAACCACAACCAGTTTAGAATACATTCCAATCCTAAGAATACTTTCTGGGAATAAGATCCCTTTTATTTCAGAGGCCTGGTAAGCATTCTAAACCCAGCCTCAATTTCAGTAATATGCTAATAAGTCAATGCATAGACCATAGTCTATTTTTCAGTTTTTCATGCATATGTTGGAGAGTGGTATAATGGGTATTTCCTGCCCCCACCCTGTATGTGAAGGTTAAGAATTATATTTTGATCCCTTTGAAGCAGTCTGGCAAATATCAAACAGTCTATTTAAACTATTCAAATCCAGGGAGGAAGTGTGAAGTTTTCTCATGTTGTTTGGCAATCACATCCAAGGACAGTGTAATCCTCCAAGCTTCCCTTTGCCAGATGGATTAAATTATTTCATTTGTTGAGTGGAGAAACCAGCCAAGCGGGAATTTCCTTTGCGATTTCAGCCTGTATTGTCACAGCAATACACAAAATACTGGGTGAGAAGATGAAAAGTCAGGTCAGATTGTAAGTATGTGTCTTGTACATATTTTGCTGTCTTTTTCAAGAAGAAAACAACAGCAATGGGTAGGGTAGCTTTCAGACCAGTGACTTCTAAATTCCAGCTAATGATTATGAATACAGGACCAGGGGATAATACTTGTTCCAGCCTGGAATTGGCACATAACTCCTGAGGAAAAAGGTTCCTATGGTCAGACTTGGTGGTAGCACCCAATACGTTGTGGAAAATGTTACGGTCAAAGGGCTCCAGAGAGCCTGCCATGGCTGATACCAGGATTTATTTATTTATTTTTATTTGAAAGAATCATCAGCTGGTGATGAAGCAAATAAAAGGGGGGAAATTGGAAGTTTAAGAATGGGGGGAAGAAGGAGAGGTTCGTTATGAGTGACTGGTCTACCTTGTAATCCGAGTGGGTGAGTTCAGGGCCGTCTTTAGCATATGCACCGCTGGGGTGCAAAGACCCACCCAGCACCCCCAAATTTAGTTTAGCCCCCAAATTAACTTTTATTATGCTCATGTCAGACACCATGCTTACGCCTTATCTCTTGTTTACGAAAGAAGGGAGGAAAAAGAAACTAACTTATTTATTTGCTCATTCATTTACAATACACTTATACTTAAGTATACAACACCACCACACTTAAACTTATAGGTATTGTTTAGGTACCTACTTAGGAGAAACATCAGTCATGTCAAAGGTGCTGCTGACCCTTCTGCTGCATAGCATCTCAATACAATACATAAGATAATATTTTGATGTAAGAGTTAATTTTGCGTGAAAGGCGCTGTTGTGAATGACAAGTGTCGCCGCTGGCGCAGCACATCTTTGGTAAATGAGCACAAAAAGTTGAAAGTCCTTTAGTGAAACAACAGATACACATTTTGATAATACCTAGGTATATATGTATTTTGTTTTTCTAGCTTGATCAAAATTATTTATTATTTCATAACAGGTAGATAGTTAAGAGCTTAGGCGGCTTCAGCTGCAGATGCATGGCGTCCCCCAGAATTTGGCGCCCAGGTGCCCTGCACCCCTTGCATTCCTGGGTTAAGACGGCCCTGGGTGAGTTTACCAGGGCCAAACCGAAGTAAATAAATAGCCTTAGCCTCACATGTTTCTTGATCCTTTGCAAGTTCAGTCTCTCAAGAGTTATTCAGAGAGAGAGTTCTGTTGGAGTAGCTGAAGAGTCTTTTATTTTGCTTAAGTCCAACTCAGAATGCCTTCCTTTATGTACCCTTCCCTTTCAAATTGTACAAATACTAATCAAATTCTAATTCAAATAATATTCCTTTTCTATTGAATCTTGCTGTTGTTTCTGTTTGAATCTTGTATTGCTTGGTTGTTCTTATTAATTACCGCTCCCCACTTAAAACGGGGGGCGCACTTTGCGTGGACGCGTGCAGCCCTGGATCTGGAGTGGCCCCATCAGCATAGGCTTTGCCTTCCCTCAGGTGGGATACCTGGAGGTCCCCGCCTACCCCAGTGAGTTGTCCAATCCCACCTGGGGGAAGCGTTGCCAGGGAAACCAGGCCAGGTAGGGGGAGGGATTACCTGCCCACACAATAGAGGGTGGATCTTAATTGGTAATCCTCACTTGGCTCCAGAGCTTCTCCCACCCTACCCACCCTCAGTTAATGTCTTCTTTTGCAGGTTAACTTTTCTTCATAGGTTTTGCAGGTTAACCTGTCTCCACAGGTATGCGGGCGCTGCTATGATAAGGTCGCTGTTAAAGGGCCGGAAAGGAATTTCCCTGCATTGGCAGGTTTCGCCTTTCCCGTAGCAAAACGTCACAACTTTGGCGGTATCAGGCCTTGGGCGGAATCCTTTAGCCCATCTTCCTCTTTGCGGCGGCGATACCAGGGTTCCCCATTAAAGGGGTTTTTGAAGGGAGGCTTTGGCCGTACGCCGAAAGGTCGTCATTGCTCTCCCCTGCGGCAGCGTAATGGGGGCGGCTATCTCTGCTTGAACATATGTTCTCCAGAGCCGGCCCATCCCCCCCCCACACACACACTGGATAACCCTGATGCTCCCTAGGTCCCCGGCTGGGGACTAGGGAGGGAGAACGCCCAATGCCTGAGCCAAGGTCTACCCACATTTGAAATTTAATAAAGTTGTGGCCAATTTAATCCCATAGCACGTTGTCTAGAGTCGTTATTCCACATGACGGGGGGGACCACTCGGGATCTGGGGACTCCGCCTGTCCACGCAAAGTCAGAACAACTGTAGAAGGAACTTTGACTTAAATTCAGTCTGTTTGTCTCAAGTTTTGTTATTTAGCTATTCTTTGTCTTACGTTGTTAATTGATTTGAATGTTCATTTGTGCGTGCGTTTCATACCCGTAGCTTTGTTCCAAGTGATTTTTATAGCTGTAGTCTGCCTTATTCAGCCATTGTTATTACTGCTCTTCCTCTTCCTGCTAGCATTCACTGCTGAAAGCAGCAAAGCATCACACGATACACATTTGGTCTTTTAGCATCATTGCTAAAAGTCATACCCCTGTTGTTAGCAGTCCATTATTTGTCTGACCATGAGGCATGTTCAAGGTGCTGGCCGCAAACCATGATGGCTGATGCACTGGCCATTCCCCCCCCCCTTCACCAAGCTCAAGTACAGCTTCATGGTTACAGGCAGGAACAGTGCAGCATTGAGTTTCCAGTGGATCCTAGCTATTGCAAGTGGAAGCTGGGCAAGCAGAAAATTCCAGGGCACTACACACCAGCAGCCCACTTATGCTCTTGCACAGGGAGCACCAGTTGCTCTTACTCAAGAAAGAGGCAGAGTTAGAGAAATCAGAAAGGAAGGGCAAGAGATACATGGAGCAGAGTAAGAACTCTCCCTCTTCGTTTCAGGCTTCCATGTTCCACTCCCCCAAAATGTCGAAACAGCTTGAGCAGGTGACTATGGAGGATTCGAGGTGAAGAAAGTATGGATTCACAAGATCTAACTTTCCTGTGCCCACTCCAGCCTTCTCCTCAAATCAAAATACTTTGCTTGCTCTGTGCAGTACCACCTAAGAGTAACTTCCTTAATACCATTCGATCAGTGCTCACAAACAAAACCATAGGGAGAAACATGAATCCATTTTAGTTGATCCTCCACCCTACCTGACCATCCCCACCCCCACAATATAGATGCCTAGCACAAAAGCTCTGGATCTATTTGTCTAATTTCCCATATCACTTATTTTCAGACTAATGGAGAGGGGGGACCTACTATGTAAGCCAGGCTTCCTCAACCTCAGCCCTCCAGATGTTTTTGGCCTACAACTCCTATGATCCCTAGCTAGCAAGACCCAGTGGTCAGGGATGATGGGAATTGTAGTCTCCGAGGTTGAGGAAGTTTGATGTAGGCTAAGGGATTTTTCTTCTCTTTTCCTTTTAAGTGCCCCCAAACTGTAAGAGCAACCATTGGGGAAACCCACTGGAGGCCTCCTTCAGAAATTTGGTAGGATCCATCCCCTCAGAAAGGCATTAAATTTCATCAAATTATGCTTCTATATAGACATTTATTTTTTAAAAAGCACACAGCAAACTTTAATGATGTGCAACACACATACAAATGGCGGACATAACGGCCTGTAATTTGACATGCTTTATCCATTATGGAGGAGCAAATTCCATCTTCTTCCATAAAAAAGAAAGTTACAGCCTTTAAAAAAAATATTCTGAACAGTGAATTGAAAAGATTACAAAGCATGATTTTTCCAAAGCAGGTCCCAAGCCGAATTAGGCAGTCTTCAAAGCAGGGTCCAAATCAAATATTGTGGTTTAGTACACCCCCCCCATATAAACACAATATTTTTCTCTCTTCAAAAGTATTTTTAGCATATTCAATTTTAGTTTCATCTATTAAAACTAATTTGATAAACTGAGTACAATTTCTAAATCTATGTGACAGACTTAAGAAATTTGCTATAATGATAGCATTGACAGGGCACCTTCCATTGTCAGGTAATGTTTATGTTAATCTGCTGGAGAAAGAGAAAGCACAGCAGGTGTTAACCATGCATCAGTGTTTTGGTGAATGAGTTCACATTGACATTGTAATGGCGCACCCTCTTCCCAGTGTCCAGCTGAAAATTCAGGAGTCTCTCTTCAAGCATCATCTTGTCACAGAGATGCTGACAATGACAGTGGGTTAGTGTGTCCCCTAGTCTAGATAAATGTCTTCTTAATGACTGTTAAATAAACTTGCCTCATTTTAAAAATGATTATTCAAGCAAGCAAGCTTCTCAAAAGAAAAATGCTACCAGATCTGCAACTAAAGCAGTGATGCATGCTCTTTGCTTTCAAACTGCATGCATTATTGGAAGAATATGATGGGACTGGAGCTGGAATTGCACACAATGTGGGTCTGAAGTATGACCTCATCTTTGCCTCCTTATTTGTTCATTTGTCTTACAAGTGTCGAAACGTTTGTAACAAATATATGGTCTAGTAGTTTACCACTGGAGATTAATCTGGAAGCATATTTTCCCGGTTTAATTAGAATTCATTTGCTTAATTGTCATTCTGATCCCATCAATTGCTGCCTTGCACTAACTTGAACAATGCTGTCTTTTGCTGTTTACACTTTAATTTAGATTTCTATTATGGTTTATGAGCAGTAATAAGGCTCTGCTTGAATATTCCTTAGCGTCTGAATTGTGAACTATGGAAAGGTGCTTTCTCTTACCTTAATGACAGCAACGCAGCAGGGGACTGATCAGTGGTGACACTTGATTGGAGACTTCCATCGCATTTGCTTATTGTTTATTGACATGTCTCCTCCAAACAGCTCCCTCGCAAGTTAGCGGCGTAATGAAAGAGAAAGTGTTGCAGAGGAGTGTGGAGCTCTCCTGGCAGGAACCTGAGCATCCCAACGGAGTCATCACAGAATATGAAATCAAGTATTACGAGAAAGTAAGCACTACTCTAAAATATACTACTCTTCCTTCTGCTATGGGCAATGTTTTGTACAGACTGGGATTGCTTTACTTTTATCACTCGTGATTCTTCCTTACTGTTTTCTTTATTGTCATCATGTCTATATTATGCATGGTTTGTTTGCTTTTTTAAAGTATTTGAGGAAATAGAACAATAACAGTTAATCACCAGATCAATCAATCAAAATTCATTCATCAATGATGGCAAATTTAATTGTTAGGACTGTAAGTTCAGGGCACACGTCCTTCCTCTTGTTTACTGCAACATAGAGAAGGGACAAAAGAAGTCTTAAGATTGCATTTACTTCTAAAAATGAATGATAACTTATTAATTATTTTACAATGCCTTCAAAATTCAAGAACGGACCTATGTTTTTTAACATAGTTTGCAAATTAATGTACATCCAATTTCTTTATCAGTTAAAATGTAGGTGATTAATCCACTAAAATTATTTAATTGGCAACAGCCCTAATTATAATATGCAGACTTATGATTTCATCTGCGGGATTTTGTGTACCAGTATAAAGATTTTCCAATAATTTCTGTGGAAGAAAATGTTAGCTCAGAAGGGTCTTGTGCAAAAAAAGATTTTTCCTGCAAAATTCTCCTCCCCACCCCTTTGTGTTCCTTGGTATAATGCTACTTGTGCAAGAAAAACATGACATTGGAACAAACTTCATATACCCTTTTATTCTTCTAAATTTATCTTCCAAATTTATTATCAGCATAAATGCTGGCCTTGGTGGGGTTTCTTGGAAAAATTGGATCTGATGATCTGCCTAGCTTTTCTACTTTCCTTCCAATTTGAATGGAATAAATTATTTTCCTCAATTACATTTGCCAGCTTTTAGCTCTCAGTGCTTTCAGGATCCCAAGCTTTTTTTTATAAATCTCATTGTGAGCATACATGTGTTAGAATGATTTCCCAGTGATATATAGTATATCTACTGTCATAATAAAGAGAATGAGATCAAAATCTAATATAAATATATGAGATATATAATTTATTTATAATTGCCATTAGAATTCATTACATTATTTTTATATATTTCTATTTCTACCAAAGCAAAAGAATACAAACACAGTCTGTATTGTCATAATATCAACTCACTAAAAAAAATGTAGCTCATAAAATATCACATAGCACAAAAAGGTCAACAAACCTTTTTTAATTTTGAAAAAACAAACTTGGTGAAAATATAATACACACAGGTATCACAAGTTAACAAAATCACCCCTTCACAGTATGTCACTAGTTTAAAGTTTTAAAAAACTAAACATTTCCAGTTAGACTATACACGTAAATAAAAACATATTTTGTAACTGTTTTCTGATAAAAATCTTTTTATTACTCCTCCATTTTTGTTGGGATTTCTTTTTTTCTTTTTTCTTTTGTACCACAGTAATATCTAGCAGGCAGTTTTACTTGGTAGCATTGAATTGCTCTAGCAGTTTGTATCTCACATACAGTAGAATAGCAAATCTTTTCAGGTCTTAAATAAAGTGGCAAATGCTATTTAAAGTGTTTTAATACAGTTTTGACAAGTAGAAATGGAAGTGTGGAAATCCGTTATGTCTCCAAATCAGAGGTTTCTGGCCCAGTTTGTAAGCTCAGGAAGCTGTACAGTTCACGGAAACTTCAAGGTTTGTTTTTTTTAGTGAAGTCATCTTTTTAGATATAAAATATGTTCACATCTAAAGTCATGATATATTGTTTTTCACAAATTAGCACTTTCCTTTCCGCCCCTTCCTTTTTTCCCTATTTTAGAAATAATTGATTAATTAAAATAATTCTTTTCTTAAACCTGCACACACAAAAACATATTTTAACTCACTTTGTGCTAAACTATAATTAAAATCTGGCAAATCTCTGTGGTTTAAAGGCCAGGCTTCTGTTGTCATCATCTGTTAATATAAGAAAATACTCCAGCAAATAATTAGTTTTGTAATCGTTTGTATTTAAAATACTTCATAAGATAAAATTAGTGTTTAAATAGGAAACATTCCCCCCCCCCAACAAATACGCATGTCTTTCCTTGAGAGGAGATCTACACAAAATACCTGTATCAGTTCTATACCATGTTGCCATAGAATAATCCCGGGAGTTGTAGTTTGGTGATGTTCTGAGAATTTTCTACCAGTGATTCCTACCCTACCACAAACTACAATTCCCAGGATTTATTTCAGAGGATAACTGTTAAACCGATTTCAAGCGCTAGTGTAGAAATGGCTGAAGTTTTCATGTGAACGTGCTGGTCAAATAGTGACAAAGCAAAGTGTGATCGCTCTTTGATTACTTTAGGCACAACTCATGGCAATGACCGCTCCCCACATCAAATGCCTTTTGCATGGTCGCTCGCAGCCCCCTGGATCCCAGTGTGGCTCCCAGTAATTCAGGCTGGCTTCATCCTCCCCAGGCTGGATACCTGGAGGTCTCCACTTACCTCAGCCAATCGCCCAATCCTGCCTGGGGAGGCGTTGCCAGGGGATCGGCCAGGTAAGCTGAGGGACCACCCAGCCCACACAACAGAAGGCGAATCTTACCTGCAAAGCATCAGTTGGCTTAAGAGCTTCTCCCACCCTGCCCTCCCTCAGTTAAGTCTTCTTTTGCAGGTTAACTTATTTTCCACAGGTATGCAGACTTCTACGTCAGGGTCACTGTTGAAGGGCCGGAAAGGAATTTTCCTGCATTGGCAGGTTTCGCCTTTCCCGTAGCAAAACGTCAGAACTTTGGCAGTTTCAGGCCTTGGGCGGAATCCTTTAGTCTATCTTCCTAAAGGGGGGGGGGCGTGGAGCAGTGACCCACACTCCCCTTGGCGGCGGTGATCCCAGGGTTCCCCATTAAAGGGGTCTTGAGGGGAGGCATTGGCCATACACCAAGAGGTTGTCATTGCTCTCCCCTCCAAAGGTGGCAAAACGGGGGGCGGGCTCTCTGCTTGAACATATGTTCTCCAGAGTCAGCCCAATCCCCACACATACTGGATAACCCTGATGTCTCCCAGATCCCCGGCTGGGGATTGGGAAGGATAAACGCCCAGTGCATGAACCAAGGTCTCTCTACATCTGAAACTTAATAAAGTTGTGGCCAATTTTTTAAAAAAACTTTTTAAATTCAAAATTAAAACAAAAAATATTATCCACAAACATATCATCCTTATCCCCCCCCCATTTTTCCTCCCTCCCCCCACAAAACCCACCCACCCCCACCCCCCGGCTTCCCTCAGTTCCAGTCTTTGATTTCTCTGAGAATGCTGTTTTCTGCATGTTACACAGTTGTATAGATCCTCAAACTATTTAGCTGATTATTATCAATAAAATTTTTGTGAATACTTATTCAAAGCCAGCCAAGGAGTCCAGTTCGCTTTGTTGCGTCTTCAAATACTTTGTAAAGGGTTCCCATTCATCTTTAAAGTCACAGTTATCCTTGTCCCGTAGCTTATATGTCAGTTTTGCCATTCTGCATAGTCCATCAATTTTTCTTGCCATGATTCTTTAGTTGGGGTTTCTTCAGTCTTCCATCCTTGTGCTATTAGAACTCTTGCGGTCGTTGTCGCATACATGAAGATGTTTTTCAGCTTTTTTTTTCTTCCCCTACAATCCCTAACCAAAAAAAATTAATCCCATAGCACGTTATTTTGAGTCATTATTCCGAACAGGGGTTACCTGGGGTTGGGGGGACTCCGCCTGTCCATGCAAAGCTCTCTGTGAGCCCCACTGAAATTAATGGAAAGTAGGAGCTGAGAAGTGCTCTAGTGAAGCTTGCACAGAGAAACTTCCAAATGGGCTCCATCCTATAATAGGTTCAGGTAATTTATGGTTTAACCCAAGCTTAGGTTTTTCCATGTGTATATACACATGGAAGTTGAATGCTCTTACCAGCAGTTCACTAGTTATAGCAAACATGCAGATTCACATGTGTGCACAGTTGTCCACCCATAGAGCTCTTCTTTATTATTTATTTGTAACTTTTATAGATCTTCCAATATGCCCTCTAGGTGGATAGTTTTAAAAATAAATAAAACATAAAACATAAACAAAGAATTTAAAGCATTAATATTGATAGGAGGAAAGCCCAGTAAAACAATGCAACCAAAACCATTCACAAGCAGCATAAAATAATTTTCACTCACTATTAAAACTCAACTTATTTTTTTTGTTTTGTTCCAAACTGATATTCTTTGTCCCTTGCAAAGCAGTGCACACACACATATCTCCTGTAGCTCATGGCTGTTACAGTCAGAGGACCTCCTTTTCCACATTGAATCTTCACCCAGAAGACACAGCAGGGTCATGCAGAATGACTTACTCTTTATCTGCCTAAATAAAAGTAAAAAATTATATGAAGGAACAATAAAATAGCCCATTTTCAGAGGTCCAGGGCAAGGTGGTGGGAAATAAATAAATAAATTGCATGGAGATATAGCTTGCTGTGTTACTTAAAACCTGACTTAATACACTATTTGAGCCAACTGATGATCAGCCAACAGAAACTAAAGCATCATACAATGAAATACAAAAAGGCAATGACATTCCCAGAGCACAGTAAGTAAGGCCTTGGGCTTTGAGAGGGAAGTATGAGCCCTGGTGGCTTCCTCCAAAAGCTGAGCTGCCAAAAAACAAACTGGGTGGGCAGGAATAAAGAAATGAAGAGCAGGGGAATCCATTTATTTCTTTATTTTCTCTCTCTCTCTCTCCCCCCCCCCCCCCGGTTGTGACCACATAAGCAAAGCGAGCACCATGGATAGTCTTGGGAGTGGCTGGGAAGAGATGCTCTTTGTAGCAAATTGCAATAAAGTGCCAGGACCAGGGGCTGTTATATAGCCATTGGTGTAATGGAGCAAATTTGAAATCTCTGGTTTAAATACTATCCAGTCATTTATCTTTGCTTTTCCAGGACCAAAGGGAGAGAACTTACTCAACAGTGAAAACCAGAGCCACCTCTGTATCGGTGAATAATCTGAAACCAGGAACAGTTTATGTTTTCCAGATTCGTGCGTTTACTGCTGCTGGCTATGGAAATTATAGCCCTAGGCTAGATGTTGCTACACTAGAGGAAGCCACAGGTAAAAATTAATTGCATCTTCTTTTTTAAAAATATTTTTATTAACATTACATTATGACACTTTCCTCCTTCATATTTCTTTTCCCTTTTTACTTCACTTGTTTTCTTTTTCCTTGGGAAGCAAGCTTGTTTGATGTATGTCAAGTGTAAAACTTTAATTATATCTTATGCCAATTAAGAGTAACAATATAAATGAAAACACTGTGTCTTGGTAAGAAAGGTTGGAATGGTACTTGGGGAGACAACAGTTGCCCTGTGAAAACAGCCCCTGGTTGAGTATGTATATGTCTTATTTTAATGTGCATCTGAATTTGTGGACCCCTCATTTCTTTCTTGATAGCACATCAGTGCCACTTGTTTTCTGCCTCTCACCTGAAGTCTCAAGTCTGTAATTAGATGTCAGGCTGGCTGCAGGTGAGACCCAGATTAGTTATACCTCTCAACTTTCAACTCATAGTCACCCCCAAACCCTGAAAACTATGCCACAAGAACAGAGTGGACTTATGCTTTGAATTCTCCACTGGAAAACTGCATGGATTGGAGATTTATTTATTTTAATTTTTATTGATTTATCATAAACATATGGGCAATACAATAACATATTCAGTGTAAAAAAAATCTAATTACAGAGATATTGTTACATATAGCCAAGTTTTTAAGATGAGTCTATATAGCCCAACCGCAATGAGGAATGAGTCATGGGAGGAGTATTTCTATGAATCTCCCTATTTATATAATCAAAAAAGGGAGACTATTCCACATCAAAACTATCCAGTTCGGCTTCTCTCCAGACTACATGTCTAACCAGATGTTCATATAAAGCAACGTTATTTATTTTTTAAAGTATACATAATACACAATAATTCATTGTCTGGAGGGTTTATTTATTTAACACACACAAAAAGTTAATATTAAACTTCTCACCTCTTTGTTCCTAGTTAGCTATTGTCTCCCTATGACTCATGCTTCTTAAGGGTTTTTTTTCTTTTTCTGACATAAGTGACATTGCTTCTGGGGCCAGAACTCTTGTTATTGGAGTTTAGCGTAGTAAATAATTTACTGATACTGGAGATCTTCATGCAGTTTTCAGATCTTATTTATGTAACTTCAGTATGGACCATTCTTTTGTGAATCAGAAGAAAACAAGTGAAAAGTCTGAATCATTGTCAGTTTTAGAAAAAGTTGCTAACACGTGAGAGTTTGTAAAACATACACTCATTGCTATTGCTTTTATTACTTTTATTAATATGTAACAATTCTTAGCGGGAGTGAAGTAGTGAGACAATGTGACATTTCTCAAGCCTGCCACCTTGCCAGGGACAGGAAGTAACGGGGAACAACACATTTTCCTCCCTCTCAAGTGGTTCTTCTAAAATAATAATAATAATCATCCTCTAAAACCATTTGAGGAATTAAGACAGCTCCAGAATGAAGTAGATAACAGGCCCAATCATGGAGTCCCTTGAGGAAACATAGGGGCTTTTGGAGCAAATGGATTTAAGGCTGCCCTAGTCCCACTCTCAGGGGATGCGGGTAGCGCTGTGGGTTAAACCACAGAGCCTAGGACTTGCCAATCAGAAGGTCAGCAGTTTGCATCCCTGCGACAGGGTGAGCTCCCGTTCCTCGGTCCCTGCTCCTGCCAACCTAGCAGTTCGAAAGCACGTCAAAGTGCAAGTAAATAAATAGGTACCACTCCGGCGGGAAGGTAAACAGTGTTTCTGTGCGCTGCTCTGGTTCGCCAGAAGCGGCTTAGTCATGCTGGCCACATGACCCAAAAGCTGTACACCGGCTCCCTCAGCCAATAAAGTGAGATGAGCGCTGCAACCCCAGAGTCGGTCATGACTGGACCTAATGGTCAGGGGTCCCTTTACCTTTACCTAGTCCCACTCTCAGAACACTCTATTTTAGAATGTAATTCTAGTCATCGGCACTAGTAGATCTGCACCGGCAGCATTCTCCACAGGCACATTGGGCAGGCTCTGCAATGGGCATAACCACCCCTACCTCATAAACCGTCTCCAGGCACTGACTCTGGGCTTTGAGATATCTGTGCCTATTCTGAGTTTATTTAATCCACAGCGATTGCTAATGGAAGTTACCGTATTAAAGGTGATGGAAATATATCTAAATCCATAATTGTTTAGTGCAGTTTTGAAATACTTGTAACTGTACAATCCTCTGCATGTCTTTCATAAATCAAGTCTGTTTAGTTCAGTGGGACTTATTCGCTGGTGAATATGATTACAGCCTAATAATGCAAACCTATGTGTGTCGGTTAAAAAGAAAGTTCAGCAGGACTTTTTGTTGTGTTATTGTGTATAGGATTGCAGCTTTCATCTGTAACTATCAACCTTCATAAATATTTCAATATTCTCCTATCCCATGCTGAGATTGCTGCTTCCCCACCCCACCCCCCAAAGATATCCTTGTGTGTCTTTAACAGCCGCATGGCTTGGAAAAACCCAGTAGGCACCTTTTCCTAATATAGACATGTAGTGAGGGCAAAACTGCACATGTTGAATTTCTGTGCCTGTCAAACTGTAGTTAGACTCAGGACCTTTGTCAGGATAATACAGCAGACCTGATTGTAGCTAAGACATAAAATGTCTATCCTGCCTTTTGGGGTTAAAAAAGAGATGACCTGTATACCCACAATAGTCTCTAAAGTTGTAGAATTGTGCCAGAATCTGTTTCAGAAAGGCATATTGGATTCATCTTTAACATTTTTTCTCTTCTTTTTCTTGTTGGCAGCCACTGCTGTCTCCAGTGAACAGAATCCTGTTATAATCATAGCTGTGGTAGCTGTGGCAGGCACTATCATTCTGGTCTTCATGGTTTTTGGCTTCATCATTGGACGAAGGTACTGCTTATGGATATTAAGAGAGTTGTTAATAGCTAGTTTATATGAATTATATTTTAAGAAATTTTTCTTGGGCCATGCATTGGCATCTGTAGGGTTTTCAACTTAAATATTGAAATATTTTCCACTCAAAGCATGGTTTGGCTAAAAGCTTTGTTTTATTGATAGCTATTTCACAAAAACATGACAGGGACATTCCATGAACTTAAGCAACTAGAGTGATTGGTTATTTGAATTTGTTCATTGACTCTTCTGTAATATTCGTGACAAAGGCCAAGATCCCAAGGGCCTAACCCTAACCTTTGGGGACCAAAACACCTTTGACATACATGAAAAAGTGTAGGAAATAATAGAATTGTAGATATCTATTCCAATCCCCTGCAACGCAGGAATCTCAACTAAAGCATCCAGGACAGATGCCCCTACATCTTCTGTTTAAAACCTCCAAAGAGAGTCTACTACCTTCCAAAGGAGTCCATTCAATTGTCAGAACAGCTCTTACCCTGAGAAAGTTCATCCTGATGTTTCATTAGAATCTCCTTTCTTGTAACTTGAAGCCATTGGTATTGGTCCTAGCCTCAGGAGCAGGAGAAAACAAGCTTGCTCCATCTTTCATGTGACAGCCCTCTAGATATTTGAAAAGGAATGCATTGGGTGGGTTGCTGTGTGGAATGAACAATTCTTAATGTGTGTGCTGAAGTACTTTTCACCTATGGATCAGAAAGCAAATTCACTAAGTGGTTACTGAAATGCACCACTCCCCATACATGCACACTTTCCAACAAATTTTTGTGTGAGCCATAGCAGTATATGGGTTGTAATTAAGGATGAGTTTAAAACATAGGATTTTGCATTTATACGTCCTCTTATATCCATTTCATATCTAGTTTTCACAATGGGGGAAGGGGAAAATCAACCTGTAGTTATATATTATTTTTGTGAAAATGCCCTTCTCTTTTTTTTACAGGCACTGTGGCTATAGCAAAGCTGATCAAGAAGGAGATGAAGAACTTTACTTTCATTGTAAGTGTTTTGCTGTTATTTCCCCCAAGAATTTCCAGGCCAATTATAATGCATTGGGACTGGCAGTAATAGAATAGACACAATACAAAAACAACATTCTTGCAGAGGAACAGCTATAATAAATTTTAAAATGCTGTGTAAACGGCAAGTGTGAAGTTAAAAACTGTAAAAGAAGTATGACCTCTTCCAAAAGTACATAGAATAAAATCAACACTGTTCACATGGCAGATTTTATTGCTGTACATTTGGATGATATATAGTTGTCTCCAATCCACATTTTTCCTTTGGTTGCTTTTGAATAAGTGTTTCATAATATCCTAATGGTTCCCTCTGAGATACTGTGATTGATTGCTGTTGGCCCAATAGCTATTTGATTTATTTTTATTATTTGTGCAGGAAAGTTAGGATTCATCTGTTGCCCAAAGCTTAAGGCAATTCAGTAAAAACTATATTTCTAAATTTGTCTCAGTGATTAGCCAACATAATACTTATAGAACTTAGAATAACCGGTGAAGAAAATAGGCCAATCAACCAATTAGTATGTCAGTGCAATCTTGAGTTTTATCGATATATATTTTTTTAAAAAAAACCCTAATAAAATCAGCATTACATAGAAGAGGATCAGAAATAGTTGTGTGTAATATCATAATTGCTCTCCAGCTGCTATGCTTAGTAACTCAGAGCTGCCTAGATCCTGTTAAAGTTGATCTCTGTTGATAACATCACTTACATTTCAGCAGAAACATCTTGTAGTCACCTTTGTCTGCTCAGTAAAGTCTTTCCTCCCATAACAATATTTCGGGTATGATCAGATCCCAAATGATTGTCTGCATATAAAATCTAGTTGTTGATGAATTACATTGTTCTGCAATCAGAATGTGTAATTGATTGAAGAATTATAGCATACATTTAGGAGGGGAGAATAATTTTGAAATACACACCAAAAGTTCCAACGTACTTTTGTTTTCTTTTGGGTTGTCCATCAGTTCCCACAGCGATTTCTGATGCTTTCTGGTGGCGATTCAATGAAAATTGATTGCATGTTGCCTTTCAATTTAAATCAATTCAAATCTCCTTTTTAAATCTGGTTACTTAATTAACAAATAGATTGAGCAGTGCAAATTAGACTGAGTGATATAGGTTATTCAAACATGACTTGGTAAAAATTAAACTTTTATTTTTCCATTGTGCAGTGGAGGCTGGTCCTTTCAGGGTAATGGGACACTGCCCCACCAACCTCTGTCCTCCTCCAACCACCACCTGCCTGCCTTCATCTGCCCAGTCCATGGGATGACAGTCTCTGCTAGCTCCCTCATCTGTCTCTGTGCTGCCCTTGCAGAACTTGACAGGCTCCACTGCCATTGCGCCTCCAAAGAAGCTGTTCACTTGTGAAAATAAGTCTTAAATTTGTTCCCTTCACATTAAATGGAAAAAAGATGCAAGATTTATTAACAGTGTGTAGCCACCATTGTGGTACTGGTTCATACATTGCGTAGATTATTCACTCTAATCAAGAATTTCCTCTATAAAGAGGCAAGCTATTTGTATGATTGATAAAGTAAAGTCATGAATTTCTGTGGAGCATCTAGAGTTATGATACACAAATTAATATTTTAGGCTTCATCCAAAAAATCGTTCCTGTGGGTACCGTATTTTTCGCCCCATAGGACGCACCAGCCCATAGGACGCACCAAGTTTTTTGGGGGGGAAATAAAGAAAAAAAAATTATTTCACCCCCAGGTGCTTGTGGGGCCGGCAGCGGGGAGAAGCGCTCTTCTCCCCGCCGCCCGCCTGCAGATCAGGTGCGCCTCCCAGCTGTCCCCGGAGCTTGCGGGGCTGGCGGCCGGGAGAAGCACACGTCTCCCCGCCGTCAGCCTCCAAACCACATCGGGAGACAGCGGGATGGCGGCGTTCCGCCTCCCCGCTGTCCCCCGACCTTGTGGGACTGGCGCTGCGGCTCTCCTGAAGCCTGGAGAGCGAGAGGGGTCGGTGTGCACCGACCCCTCTCGCTCTCCAGGCTTCAGCGAAAGCCTGCATTTGCCCCATAGGAAGAAGAAGAAGAAGAAGAGTTTGGATTTGATATCCCGCCTTTCACTCCCTTTAAGGAGTCTCAAAGCGGCTCACATTCTCCGTTCCCTTCCTCCCCCACAACAAACACTCTGTGGGGTGAGTGGGGCTGAGAGACTTCAAAGAAGTGTGACTGGCCCAAGGTCACCCAGCAGCTGCATGTGGAGGAGCGGAGACGCGAACCCGGTTCCCCAGATTAGGAGACTACCGCTCTTAACCACTACACCACACTGGCTCTCACACTGGACGCACACACATTTCCCCTTCATTTTTGGAGGGGAAAAAGTGCGTCCTATAGGGCGAAAAATACGGTACATCTAATTAATATTTCAGATACAGCCCAACAATCTCCCCCAGCGTGTGTACTAGGCGTATGGTGATTTTAACTTTCCACTAGAGCCTCTTCCATTGCTTTGAATGCTCCTTGAGAGGGTTCCCTGACTTTCAGCAGTGCAGTAGAAATAAAGGGCCTGAAAAATCCCTTTGGTTGTCTAGATGTTGAGTTGCTGCCTTTTGGTCTTTACTCTTCTTTTTTATGTTGCAATGTAATTCTTTAAAAGATTTGCAACCTGTCTTTCAGAGTATCCTGCTCTCACAAAGCAGTTTAGAAAAGCAGTATAAAATATGGTGGTGGTGGTGGTGGTGGTGGTGATGATGATGATGATAATAATAATAATAATAATAATAATAATAATAATAATAATAATACTCAGGGCACACTGCCCTTACAAAACAATTTAAAAACACACAAACTGCAATAACTACAAAAGCAACAAAATGCCTACAACAACAAAAATACCTCCCAAGTAAGAAAAGAGAAACAATAATGCATTGAAAAAGCACAACACATTTAAATCACCCAAACACAGAATTTGGCAAAGTCTTACTCACAGTAGACCAGTTGAAATTAATGAACATGAGTAAATTTGCTCCATTAATTTGAATAGGGCCACTCTGAATAAAACTTGGTATTTAGCAACCACTTGAAGACCAGCCATGATAAGACCATGCATATTTTCTGAAGAAATGGATCTCAGCTTGTAGTTAGTGGTAGGCCATTTTTTTTACAGTTAGATTCATAATACTTCCCTTACAACCTGGGTGCTATGAATTCATGTTTTGCACTGGTGCTTCCTGAAGCAAATGACTGATTCATCAAGGGAAATAGTAAATAGTAAATAGTAAAATGACTGATTCATCAAGGGAAATAGTAAATAGTAAATTAAGAATCAGAGTGGCTGATAATAACATCTGGATGAATACAGGGTCATTCTACAATTCAACAAGAAAGTCATTCAATACACTCAAGGGAAAGTTATTGTGAGGTCTAAATACAACCTTTCTGATTTATAATTTTCTTATCAATAAGTTTAGGAGTTATTTTTTGCCTTGTAGATGAAAGTGGAGATATTTTAGCATTTTTTTGCCATCATATCACCAGAGTAGTTTTAATGTAACAAAGTGGCTGGTTGTCAGTGTTCTGTTTATTACTATGTGGTATTTGTTGCTAACATAGATTTTAATACTCGGGAGTAAATGAAACAGCATTGAAAATAGTAGCCAAATAAGTGCTGTTCTGGTGGTTCCTTAGTGTTTAGTATTTGGTGATGCTATCCAGAGACTCAAGTCAAAGTCACATCAAGTTTTCTCTTTCACCTTTCCTCCTTTCATAAAACTTGATCAGCCTGAGTTCATTCATTCTCTCTAAGTCTAGATATGTCAATACTTAAATCACTTCATTAAACTACGGATTGAAACCATTCCTGCCTCATTCAAGCCTTGCAGGGCACTTTACCTAATAAATGGAAAATAGTAATAGCAATCAGGTTTATCACGTTCTGAGTGCATGTTGTTGTTTTAAAAATGAAGCATTTGCAAATATCCCACTGTTGAAATGAAGCTCCTCTGAAGGATTAGAATCTTAGTAACACCATCTTATTTTAGTTGTAGTGAGGCTCTTCATATCCTTAAAATACTTTAAAGTCTTTTCAATATTCCCTACCGAATGATGTCTGAGAAATAAATGAAATTAAGCGTTTTTTCCCCTTTACATGTGTCTACAGGGAAAGTGAAAGTGCTAGCTGGAGAATGCTTTTCCCCAGCATGCACTATTTTTAGATGATATGTTTTAGGGAAAGAAAATGTAAATAGGTTAACAGCCTAGTATTAATAGTCAGAAACTGAAATTGAAAATAACACTTCATTCCTTCATTGTATCCCTTTCAAGAAATCTAGTTATCCAATATCTAGGGAAGCTTACAGTCTGTCAGAAAAGATTACCAACCATGAAGCCAACCCGAAAGTCTTATGATTTTCATCTTTACTTGACTACATTTTTAGAGCCTTTTGATAAAAAGCATAGTATTTAATTTGATATGATCATTGTTTCTGGGGAGAAACAAAACACAGTCTTGAAGTCACTGACGATTTCCAATTTTGCATCCTTTTGTTCCTGTGGTATACAGAGAATTTTCTTATATGCTAAAACATCAGACTGGATTTTCACAGTAACCTGAAACAGCAATCCTTTTAACTAGCTTTCAGATCACTGAATTTAATAGAATGTCCAGTCTTCCCATTCAATCCCCCTCAACTTTGAATGATCTCAAGTGCTATGTTTTTAAAGGTATAACACAATGGAAGAGTTTAGTCAACCAATTGCAATTTACATTTTGTTTCCTCCTACCATTTTCTTTTCACAATGTCTTTGAATCTGAGGGAGCACTATTTCACGTTGGTATGCCAAGAAAGTGTTGGCCTGTCAAAATGTTTTATGACAGCTTGAATAAAGTACCATCAGAGACCCATTTACGATTCACAAGGTTACCTCCAATCCAGGCTCCTTATCGCAAGCACAAGAAGATGGCTCATTCTCCATCTGCTTGCTTGAGAGCACAATATAGGCAGTTAACCTATTGTTTTCTGCTCTCTTTCCCTTCTGGTTGGGGACGTAAATAAAAAATGAGCCCTTATCAGCTCCAGAAGCTGAGCCATTATTATTATGATTAGCACTAAACCTATTGAAAAATACAGTGCAGCAAAAGTAACCTCTGGGGAAGATGTGAAATAATTTCTTGCAGATCCTCAGTATGCCTATTCAGCTCCGTGGATGACCTCCACATCACTAGCATTCTTTTCCCATGGCATTATTTTTAATAATATAGCTGCTGCAGTTTGAAACATGTGATACCTGCTGAATATGTTGCCCATGACTATTTCATTAAGAGCTTTCTCAAAATTGATGGAATCTGTGTCTGAAAACTTCTTTTCTCAACCCCATATCTTGGTGATTAGGCCATTGTACTGTCTAGGAGAGAGCATTCTGCTTCTTGTATTTCACCCCATAACCTCCCTACCACCACCACAAACAAACCAGTGTGCTCAAACTACAGATGTAACTGTGTCCAAAAGAAACAACATAAACACACCGCTTGCCCTATATTATCATTTACTAATTAAATTTATATATCACCCTTTGTCCTAAAGGGGTTCAGAGCAGCAATTTATGGCTATCCAACATTTGGTCGGGAAGATCAATGTGAAATTCCGAAGGGTGGGGAAACATTGCATTCACTTTCTACAATACCGATCTGCACATTTTCCTACTCACCAGTACACTCACAGTTGGGGAAGATATGATAGAATCTTGTGGATAAACGAAACAAGAGAGAGCCCAAGAAGGTGTATCATTTATATGTCAGAGACACATAAGACTTTCAAAATGTGATGCCACTTTGTGTTAGGGGAAAAAAGAGGTTGGCACCGGTTATATTTCATCTCAGAATAGTCACCTTTCTGATCTCTGCCCTTACAGTATCTTCCCCCTCTTGCTTGGCAAGCCTACCAAAAGCAGGCCAACACCAGCAGCATGAAAATAGGTTGTGAGAAGGCACAGAGGTATCCCACTGCCTCTCCAGCAAGCCACTTACCTCTCTTCAGGAAGATTCAGTTGGGTGGAGGTCTCAGTATATTTTTCAGAACACAGGATGTGGATAAAGGACAGATACTCAGAACAATGAACTTGTTAGAAACATTCACTCCATTCACTCAAGACAATGTAAGTGTAAGGTAGGGATCAGGAACTAGAACTTCCAGGGCCAAATCCGTATCATCTTTTGGCTGTCCCAATTGCCAGCCCACAGTTAATGGAGTGAATAGTGACTGTGGCAGCAGAGCTTGCAGGTTCTACTGGGGTAGAAAGAATTGGGTTTTCACCTTTCACCCCATCTCAGATGGGTTATCCTGCAAAGTTGCTTGCTGACCACAAATGTAAGGAATGGGGAGGTGTTTCCTGAAAAACACCCGTTTGCCTTACCTAGCTGGCTCAACAGGAGCCTCACTGTTCTAGGGTGCGCTCTGCTTAATGAAATTCCGGGATTGGCTGCACAATAAGTGCTTTGCTTCATCACAGTCATGCTTTCTTACATCATTACAGTTAAATTTCCAGGCACCAAAACCTACATTGACCCTGAAACCTACGAGGATCCAAATAGAGCTGTCCATCAATTCGCCAAGGAGTTAGATGCCTCCTGTATTAAAATAGAGCGTGTGATCGGTGCAGGTAAGCTCGCTGTGGCTTCCTTATACAATTCTTCCATTTAGCTCGGATTGAAACTCATACATCATGATGACAGGCAAATAATTATATCTTGCGCATGGAGCTTTTTGCCTATACCAGAGTGGTTAAAAGCACTGGAGCTGCATTTGCTCATAAATGTAAAATAAATAAATAACCAGTCCAGTGGTCCAAAACATGTGTGTGTATTTCTATTTCCTTTTAGGAAAATGAAATGAAAATTGTGTTTTACAAATGCAAATAATGTCATTCCTCCTCACACATTGTTAAGAGAAGGTGGTGCATTTGAGTTAAACACCTGATGGCTATATTTGCATCAATATTTCCATTAAACTCCAAGAGAGGCTTACTTGTGTGTGTCTATATAAAGAATGACATTTGTGTTTGTTATAACTAAAAGCTGGCTTTACAAAATAAGTTTTTCTTTGGGGAATGTCATTGGTGCCATTTTTAAAGTATTTTATTGCTATAAGGAGTCCTCATCTTAGCTCTTGTGAGTGATGGTAATTGTGCTGTCATTACATTGCTTTTCTTCCTTTTTCCCACATACTTAGGCAGTGGTGTTCATGCTCTGGAAACCTGTTTCCATTTGTTTGCATTAATAAGATATGTGACACTTTTATTATTATACTGGTTCATGTAGTGAAATTAAGTATCCATGGGCAAGAAAAATATCAAATACCTGGGACTCCTGGAGGAAACATTCTTTGATTTCCTGTTGTTTTATGCAGTACTTTTAAGTCCTCTTTTCCCCCTCTTTAAATCACTCCTGCAGCAGTGTGACAAGTGCTGTAAATTACATATAATAGCTCTTTTTTGTTGTTTTTTTAAAAGGGGAAGTGGACTCACTTAACTTAATGTGAAAACAGATGAAACCTATACATGCAATGTCAGTGTGTATAAGACTGCAGCCTTAGAAGATGTTAATGATGACATTAACTAAAACTAAATTCATGTACACTCCTGATCCAGAATATTATCTTAAGTCATGCAGCAGTCTGTCCCACTGGAATTCAATGGATGCTCCAATCTTGTTTTTGAGTATCTGCTTTCGGTGCCAGCATAACCACATGCTTTCACTGTAAGCACTTATTTGCAGGCACAGAGGTGAGTAATAACCTTCATGTCCCAGTTCTTAAATTCAGCAAAGGCATTATTATAACATTGTGGAGCAGATCTGACACAATAACTTCATTTTCACCATGCATATAATCTTCCCGCATGAGCTGGAGCCTCCAGGCAAAACAACTGTTCCCATTGATTGATTGATTGATTGATTGAATTTATATACCGACCTATACCCAGAGGTCTCAGGGCAGTTCACAGAACAAAATCAAAATATAAAACTACACTATATATAATCAAAATAAAAATAATACCCTCCCCAAAAGAACCACATTTTAAAAGGGCATAGGATGCTATGCCAAGTTAGCTGCATTGAAGGCCTGCTTCTAGGAAAACTGGATCACCGTTTCTCCATATCCATTCCAGTGATTTTACAGAAGTCAAAGCAGCCCCCTTATACAAAGGCTGCCTCTGAAAAAAAAGCAAGTTTAGATAGGTTCAGAAATTAACCATGGCATTTCCCAAATTAAGAGAAGGCTCATTTTTGAGCCAGTCCAACAACACAAAGCAGGGGTGAGCTTGCTCATCTGTAGACAATAAAATCAATAGCACCTTATAAAACTAAAGTTGTATAAAACCCTTAATTCACAACAAGTGCTCACTGGTTTAGAACTTGACTGAGATAATAGATAAGGGTCTGTGGTTAAATAAGCTTGAGACAGCACAAAACAACAATTTACTTTCCTGTTCTTGTGGAATTCTGATTCAATTTGGTTTTTTAAAAGGAAAATTAATTTTCTGATTGATTTTGTGACTACAAACTCGGAACTCTGCTGACAAACTGAAAGGCAAATATGGAAATTTCAGTCCTGTTGGTGGTGAAGTGTTAAGTGTAGTTGCCTTATTTATATTTCAATTCATGGATCATACTTAGCAAAGACTGTGAGGAAAATGACTGTTGCAACAGCCTGACGATAAAGCAGAAAAATATATACATGGTTTATATCAAGTAAACATATGAAGTATCAGTGTGACAGACAACAGGCAGCATCAAAGATTTACCATGTTTCTCTGCTAATGTGGTACACTCAACTGTGGAGTAAAGGTTCTCAGTTCTGTGAGTGGTTGATTTTGATGACGGCACTATAATCTTCTGTTCCCTGCCAACATGTTTATGATACTCCTGTTGTGCACAACCATTGTGTGCTATACTATTGTCTGTACTATGCTACTGATTGTGCCACCACAGTCCTTCGCTTTTATAGCTTCCTCACGTTGCTATAGAATAGGCTAAAATTTGCTCATTTAGGGCCTGATCTTGCCAAAGCTCTTTTATATTTCTTTGATTTCAACCATGTGCTTAAATATTTTCCATTGAAATTACAGCAGATTGGAGGCATTTAACCTTGGTTGGGTTATGCCCTTGTTGATTTGATTCAAATCTAGTATAACATTAAGTGGGAGTGTTCAGTTGACATCTAAATGCATTGGACATAAGTAATTCTGGTCCTGTATCAGTGATTTCCTAACAGATGACATGTTTTCCATTTCAGGAGAGTTTGGAGAAGTATGCAGTGGGCGCCTAAAGCTTCCAGGCAAGAGAGATGTTGCTGTGGCCATTAAAACCTTAAAAGTAGGCTTCACTGAAAAGCAAAGAAGGGATTTTCTTTGTGAGGCGAGCATCATGGGACAGTTTGATCACCCCAACGTTGTTCATTTAGAAGGGGTGGTTACCAGAGGTAATTAACTACCAGATCTGACCTTTAGACAACATACTAAAAGGCAATACATTGTTACAAAGTTTTCATAGTCAGCAATTCAAAAGACAGAGATGTGCTGCATAGATTAACAGATTTTCTTCTGATGTGTAACTAAGAGAATGCTTAGTTTATGCAACAACATTAGAGAGAGATAGAAATAAGATCAGTGGATTTTGAAAAGATGAAGAACTTTGGAATATTTATTTTTCCTAGTCCCATTTAGCCTCAAATACCATGTAGGAAGATAAGGTTTCTTATGTTCTTTCGTATTATCTGAAGTGCCATTTCCCCAGAATTCTCTTCACACAGCGGGAGTCAGGAGAACGCACTGACATTTTGATTTGTACGGTTTAACTTTTGCGAATCATGACCATATTCTGCACACAGACATTTAAGGGCCTTTTAGATCTCAGTAACAGTTTTAGAAGCTTCAGGAGCACTCATGCCACAACTATTCAGCCCTTCAAAGGAACAACATGTGTTTTATCAGGAGTGGAGGGAACCACTCTGCTCAGATTATGATTCCTTTAAACAAAATGTGCCCCCTTTCTTCTTTCTTTTTTAGGGAAACCAGTCATGATTGTAATAGAATACATGGAGAATGGAGCTCTGGATGCATTTCTCAGGGTGAGTGAATGCTAGAGGGAAACATACATAGCACTTCAAAAATAAAATATATATGCTACCAATTTAGCATAATAAAACATTTTCAGTGTAAAATGAGAACACACCAAACATTAAGAGATCTCTGAATGGTCTCTGAAAAATCAGATTAGAAATTAGAAGACCAGACGGGATCAAACGAAAACATGTTTGGCCATCTAAGTGATCCAATGTGGGACAGATATTGTGGTTTTGATTACCATCATCGAAAGGGACCTGAAGCCATATTGTGGGAACACATGCTTCAAAATCATATTTGTATCTTTTCAACATTGTAGAAAAGAAAGAGTCCTTAAATTAAGTGCAGCAGTAATTCAGAAATGAAGGAAGCATTCCCTCCCCCCAGTCCTAAGAGAGATTTTACAACTTTTTGTGACTGTTTACCATTTATGGTAGACAACTTGCTAAACACTACGAAGTCCAAAAAAGAAAGTACATAACTGTTAGCATCAGTAAGCTAAATCTGCTGCATGGATCCCCAAGTATAATATTGGTAATCATGGGCATAGCCAGAGGGGCAGGGGGGGCAGCTGTCCTCCCCTAGAGCGAGTAAAACAATAGAAATACTTAACTAACTGACCAATCACATCAGTTCTGCCACCCCTAACAAAAATCCTGGCTGCGCTCATGATTGGTATCATAATGTTTCTTCCCATACTCACAACAGCTACTTTCCTATTATGTAGTTCACACTTTAGGAGCATGGAAGCCAGCATAAATGCCATGTAATATATACTCTTGCCCTCAAAATACATTTTTACATAAAGCTAAGAACCAGTATATTCATAGCTCTCATGGAGTAACCCATTCCTCTACCCTTTGGAAAAGGTTTAATGAAAATCAGGATTTACACATATATATTCATATACTAATAGGGTTTCTCTTACGATTGATCTGCTGCTAGGGTGGGAGGTGGGGGTTGACGGACTGCACATGTGAAGCCCAGAGCGACACTTCATGTCTTACATGTGGGCTGTGGGAGGCAAGTCATGCATGAGATGGAGGCACTAATGACATATTACATGTGGAATTTGCAGACACGGGGCTGTGGGAGGCCTGGCCTTAAAGCACCAGGATTTTAACAATGTTGTTATCCTTCCCTCTCAGCTGCTCTAAGACGCATTTCTCTGCTTCTTTCTTTTACTTCAGAAACATGATGGGCAATTTACAGTAATTCAGCTGGTGGGGATGTTGAGAGGAATTGCTGCTGGAATGAGATACTTGGCTGATATGGGATACGTGCACAGGGACTTAGCAGCACGCAACATTCTGGTCAACAGCAATCTTGTTTGCAAAGTGTCAGACTTTGGCCTCTCCAGAGTTATAGAAGATGACCCAGAAGCTGTCTACACTACAACAGTGAGTTGCACATTAAACGGAAAAGAGCACAGTTCGCTCAAGTATATTGTTGCCCATTCCCCACTCCCAGGAGTGGTGAGAATTTCCAAGGGCTGCGCTCCACAAGTCAAGTGACCTTTAGATGAAAAAACACTTGTGACCTGTGGCATTTTTGCATTATTTGTGTTATTTCCAAATACATATGTAGAGCACAGGTGGAGGCAGGTGGCATGCACATTCTTACAAGACGGTAGCACCACTATCCCACATCAGATCTTCAGGAGTGCCCTTATCCAATTCTCTGTTCTTTCTCCCTACCTCCTGTTTTTGTTTCTCACACACAAACTTATTTAGAGAAGTAGGTGTCTGACTTCTCCAAGATCTGATTGCTTTCTAGTATAAAAGTCTCTATCTGCCAGACATTAGCTCCCATTGATGAAACATCATCACTCCAGTATCCTGGGCTAGTAACAAGCAGGGTCTCTTAACAAAGGAATTGCTGGCCAATCATTTAACTGTGAGAGTTAATATAAAGAGTAATATTGCAATAGAACTCCATGCAAGACTCAGTAGAAATGGGGGGGGGGGCGGAGACTGGGATTGAGGGGGCAAGCCAGGAGCACGTGGTAAAGATGGCACAACTAAAATAAAATGTGAATCCCACCTCACTAATTTAAAAAGATAAATAATCCCATTAATCTCAAACTCCTTGAAAAATACTTTCTCTTGAGTTCAGCAGGTGGCTGTCCTCCTTTGATACACACCTGTTCTAGCAGTATACATTTTCCAATCCACACACATCAAAAGTTCTCTTTCATGTGAGACCAGTGCTGAAAAGTGGCAGCATGGAATATAGGTGGGAGCTATGGATAACAGGTTGCAGTTGGGAGACTATTCTGCCACAGTCCACACCAACGCTGATTACCAAGACAGACCAAAATGTACCTGTTAGGAACAAGGGCAGAGTCAACTGTTAATGCCAGGGGTGGGAAAGCTTTTTCAGCCCAAGCCTGAGGGCTACATTTCCTCATAAAAAAAATTCCAGTGGCCAGCTGTCAGTAATAACAGAGGACAAGGCCAAAGCATTCACATCCTCCACCCATCCACTAAACCGTCTCTTCTGTCCTGCTTCTGATTCCCCCTGCCCTTCCCCATGCAGCACTTAAGAGTTTAAAACATGCTCCTATTGGCACAAATGAAAACCTAAGTGCTGCTTTGGGGTGACTTTCACGTGGGTTTCAGCTCATGGAGAGGTGGGAGTTAGGCTTCCCTCCACAGATGCAAACCTCCCCCCCCCAAAAAAAAGATTCCATGCTGCATAGCATTTCTGCTTTTAAAAGCTTGTATTGGTACCAGTGAAAGTGTTTTGTATTTAAGCATAATTGCTGCAGGTATTGCAGTACAAAGGGAGGGTTACTCCTAGCACCTAACCACCCCTCCCTTCCTGACAGAAATGCAAGCTTTCTAAAAGCCTAAATGCTGTGGGGGCAGGGTGAAGAGAGGAGGCTGTGCGTTGGATGGAGAGGCCCTACAGGCCACATTTAGTCCATGCGCCAGAGGCTCCTCACCAATGGGTTTAACTAATCAAGTAAACATGTTAGCACATGCAGCGGTGGACCTAGCCGCTCGGGCACCCGGGGAGCAGGGCAAGCCACCCAGGGGGAGCGATCGGCGCCCATTGGGGGCAATTGGCATCCCGGGGTGGTGGTGCAGCAATCCGCACAGGAGGGAATTTGTCACACACACACCCCTCAGGGATGACACTCGACCGCCCCCCCCCTTTCATACACCCCTGAGCACATGTGAACAGCAGCTCTCACTATGCAATTTGGGACAATTGGCTTGAAATAATTCCTGTTAATAATCCTAAACTGACTCAGAGTCTCGGAGTAAAGGTGCCAGTGTAAAAACTAAAGGGGGGGGGAGTGAAAATTCATGCTCATTAGCAAGCTCATTACAATACAAAAGGTGTGGTAAGTCAGGTGTCCTGCACAATAATTTCCATCATCAGTGACCATTCTGGCTGGTGCTGATGGCAGTTGGAGCTGAAGAACATCTGCAGTGCCAAAGGTTCCCCTACCCTAAAATACAGTACCTGTGGAGCTTTCTCCAGTGCTCAAGGAACGTGAGTATTAATGTCATTGGCCCACAGGTGCAATGATTGCTGCTGTCCTCTGCCAAATGCTGGATTATGGCATCTGCACACCACTCTCCCAGCCCAGTCCTCTAATGGATGTTTTTATATTCTCTTGAGCTCCCTGAATGATGGAAAACCAACATGTTAAGAAGGAGAAAGTGCATATTTAATTGTGGAGGTTCTCAGTACATTACAAACTAGCGTATTGGGAAGATGTCAAGAATAAGAAAAAGTTTCTTCCTGATATTCTAGTTTTCCATGTATAATAAACATTTATATCTAGTTATATTTAACCATGTCATCCTTGCAATGATCTGAAGTGGTGCAGCCCAGTAGTAGCTGCTCTGTATATCATATAGGTTGACTCTGTAGGAGGGAGGAATGGCTATAATCTGTGAGATGATGTAAGATTTAAAGAAGCACAGGTATAATTTACTTCCTCGGTTTTAATTTTCTTTTATGATTGCAAGAAGATCTAACAAGCTGCCTGTCATCTAATGCTTTCATGTATGGATGGTGTTACTGTAAGTTTGTTTCAGAAACTTTCTTTTTCCATAGGGTGGAAAAATACCAGTAAGATGGACAGCTCCTGAGGCCATACAGTATCGCAAGTTTACATCAGCAAGTGACGTATGGAGTTATGGAATAGTAATGTGGGAAGTCATGTCTTACGGAGAGAGGCCATACTGGGATATGTCAAATCAAGATGTAAGTTCCAAAAATGCATGTTCTGTTTCTTCTAATGCACAGCGCTGGATAATAGAACTTGCAAATGATATATGGATTAGGGTTTTCTCTCTAGCAACACACCGAAAGACTTGAAGAACTAATATTTATATTATAAAAGGGAAATAGAAACTTATTTTGGAAAGTTATAAATTTATTAGCACTAGCCAGCTAGTGGGAAGCCAGCTCAAGGGCTCCCACTAGTGCACTGGAGTTTGACCACTTCCTCCTCCAAATCCACTCTGGAGTGTGTGTGAGGAAGGGGTGATTGTTCCATCCGGCAAATAGAAATGCTTGCGCTGACAGAACAATTGCATTAATGTGATGCTGAATTCCACATATTGTTTTAATTATCTTTTTAGCTACATCTCTATTACTTTATCATAAATACTGGTGCTAGCTGTTTCATTATTTTATAGTTCATTAATAGGGCATAGCAAGCAGCATACACAGAAAGAGACTACATAACGCATAACCTAGTAGGCAAATAGCACAATCCTGCACATGTCTACTCAGAAGTAAGACCTATTGAGTTCACAGGTAAGTGTGTAGAGGACTGAGCCAAAAGCTGGGATAAGGGTCAGTTATGATGTTCAGGCTTTTCCAGCCATTGTTGCCTTTAAAAGGTAAAGGTACCCCTGCCTGTACGGGCCAGTCTTGCCAGACTCTAGGGTTGTGCACTCATCTCACTCTATAGGCCGGGAGCCAGCGCTGTCCGCAGACACTTCTGGGTCACGTGGCCAGCGTGACAAGCTGCATCTGGCGAGCCAGCACATCACACAGAACACTGTTTACCTTCCCGCTGGTAAGCGGTCCCTATTTATCTACTTGCACCCGGGGGTGCTTTCGAACTGCTAGGCTGGCAGGCGCTGGGACCGAATGACGGGAGCGCACCCCGCCGCGGGGATTTGAACCGCCAACCATGTGATCGGCAAGTCCTAGGTGCTGAGGTTTTACCCACAGTGCCACCCGCATCCCTATTGTTGCCTTTAGACATCTTAAAAAGTCACTCTTGGTGTTTGGAGACCTCTGAAAGCAAGTTGGCAAGGACATGCAAGGGCACTTTGGATCCTAGACAGTTTTGGGGGTTTTGTTAAAGCCCACAAATTCTGTAAGTTTCAACAACACCATTACAAACCCCCCAAAACACTAGCCTATTAATCATCCTCTTCTAAAACTTAGAGAGAGGGAGTAATGAATAACTATTCATCCATAATAGCTGATTTCTTCTCAACATTTTACAACTGAACCTTTATTTATTTTTAAAATGATATTTATTAAATTTTCCAACAAGAAAAAAGGTTACAAAAATAGTAAAAAAAGAATACAGAAAATACAAAACCAGAAAAGAAAAAAAATACAAAATACAGAAAAAAAGGAAAAATAAAAACAGGTTAAAAACAAATCCCTCTTTCTCTGTCTTATAATTCATTTACTTATTTCCATGACTTCCTCACACCTCCCTCCTTTGTATTCCAATTCAAATAGTTAATTCAGCAATTTTTTCCCTCTTTATTTTATCTTAATTCTTTATCTTAAACATATTATATCATTCTATTTTTCATCTAATTATCAAACCATTTTTTGCATATTCCTTTTTAACATTATTGTTAGAAATCACTTCGTTTCATTCCTACTTCATTTTAACATCCATTAATCTTACACTGTTTCTGCAAATAGTCCTTAAATTTCTTCCCATAAAGTTTCAAAATTTAAACCATATTTATACCTAACTTCTTCAAACCTTTCTACTAACGCCAATTATTTCCTTTCCAGCAAATTCCCTGTTATTTCATTAATATCAAACTAATTCCAAAAATAAATAGAAATTCTCCTCAAATTTTTATCCAACGTCCCTTCTTCCTGGTTTCGGGTTATGTCAGTCCTTTCAAATCTCACGTCCAGTCCATCAATCTGGTGTTCTAATATCAGAGGCTCTTAAGTCTCTTCCATGCCCCCTCTGCAGATTTTCTTGTTCCTGTTTATTCTTGCACCCTTCCCTGTCCCTTGTTGGTTTCTTTCGTAATTTCTTCCCTTTCTCCTTGGGAGGTGGGCTTCCGGGGAACTCCAACCGGTAATAATCTCCATTTTCTTTCATCAGGCTAGCACATTCCCCAGAGTCCCACTCCCCCAAATTAATTTTGTAATCCAAAAAGTAGTTGTTCCAGAAGTAGTTGTCAACCCGTTCCAAAGTCCCGCCAGAGCTGAGAGCTTCCTTAACTCCAAACACTTCCAGAGACACACCATATTCAATCTTGCAGTACTATGGCTTTTGGTCATGCAGGACTTTAGGTTTCTCCATCTGTGTCTTTTGAAGTACAATCACAACCTCTTCCGTCATCATCTGCCCTTGAACTTGCCCTGTCAAGCCAGTTTCCTGAGTTAGTTGTTGTGGAGCTTCTTTATCCTTATTTTCTGTTAGTTCATATTTACTGGCTACAACAGACATAAAGTCTAGCTTTTCATTCATTAAGTTCATTTTCTCATGCAGCTGCTGTAGCATAGCATTTATTCTGCCAAGGTCAGACAACAAGATTTCTTCCCGGCACATTGCTGTTCAAGGTCAGGTGGCTGGTCCCACGGTCTAATTCCCAGAATTGTAGAGTTTCACTATAAACTGCAGCAACAAGTTGACAAGCTCCCTCTAGGGGACAATTTCAGTTCACATCCATCTTTAAAATGTATCCAACAAAGGAAAATTTACTTTCAGTTTTCAAATACTTTGTTTCCTTAACATGCAAAATGCAGAAAGCGGCATTAAAGTTAATTTGTTTCTCTTCTTTTTGTTATCTGTCAAAAGTAAACCACTTTCAGTCGATGGGCATCTCCAAAACTTTCTGTCCTGACACCCCGTCCCCAGGTTTGGGACGACGGAGACTTATGTTCCTTTACACTCTCCCCGAAGGCTTAGAAAATCAGAGATTTTTCCCCCTTTCCCCCTGCTGTCGAAGGGGGGTTTTTTGTTTATGAATGCAGGAAATTTCAGTCGTTAAATCAATTTTCCAGGCTAATTAGCTTATAAAGTCTTTGCTTCAGTCTATTTACAAAGCGGAAGGCGGACTTCCTGTTTAGACCTTCCCGCTTCGTGCCTAATTCATAAATTTTGTAGTTTTCTTAATCAAATCTTCCGTTTTTACTCACGGGAATTTTTTGAGTCCAATTATCATCAGGAGAAAGTCAGCGCTCTCCGGTGATGGCTGCGCGGCTTCCCTCCGTGAAAGTAGCAATCAGTTTGATGCACCGTGCTGCTCACCCCACTTTGCTCCAGGGCCCCAAAAAGGGGTTTCCTGGCGAGTAGGAGAGGCGCTCTTGGTGCTCTGCCGAACCCCACGTCCCCAGGCTCCTCCGCCTGGGGTTTCTAGTGGGCCCCCACCTTCACCGCGGTGGGAAGACCCAACTTTCACGGAGCCCGCTCCTCCAGTCGGAGGAACTCCGCCATTCACCGATGGCGCTAACCCGGAAGTCCTACAACTGAACCTTTATTCCATGTTGTCTTCAGTGAAAATAATATAATCCTACAATGAGAAAACAAACCCTTTTCATAACACTATATGCATCCTCATTCTAGGTAGGACTTAGGCTGTCACTTTTATCCCTTACAAAACAGGAAAAATGAAAACATGTAGTCATCTGCACACCCTTGATCTTGGCCTAGGGCTTGTTTACACAGGTGCAGATTGAGGGCTTGTTTACATGACACCCAATCTAGCCCTTACAAGAGTATTTTAGAGCAGATTCTTGTGTATGGAAGTTCCCTGTGACTAACCCTTTTGAAGAGAATTATTCCTTGAACAGGGTAGCCATTTTCACAAGCAAGTAGGGAGGGGACTTGGCTTTACCAAAGCTTTAATTTTAAGCACAAAGGTCCATGGCTGTGGAACAGAGCTATATCTAAATTAGTTCTTTATTTGGACACAAAATATTTCTTCAGATCAATAGACTGTATAGTTTGGCCTAAGTTACAAACTTACTTACAATTGTAATCTGAGCTTCTAGTGACAATGCTACCTCCAGGAGCATCCCCAAGCTGTTCTTTTGGCAGGAATGCAACTCCATTCAGAACAGGCCATCTCCCTGGCTCCTAGACGCTGGTGCTGCCCACCATTCCTGCCTCCAGCTAGTAGGAATTCAGTCTCAGTTTATAAGCCCTTATACAGCTCAACACCCCCAGTACTGGTCCAACATCTAAAGAGCTTCTCCTTATTCCCTGGATGACTTCTTCCAGTGCCTTCATATAAATGTTAAAAGGTATGAGAGACAAGATGGAACTCTTGCTGAAATCCTCAGATACATGAGAGGTTAAATGCACGGCTGACCACAAGCTTTGACATTGATTCAACAAGGAAGACACCTCCTGCACCTTCCCTTTGAAGAGAACATGGCAAGTACAGCTGTTCGTATGTCCCAAGACTGGACGGATGAATGGGCATATTCCTCTGTGTGGGCTGGCTCTGTGAAGTTTGTCTGCACCAGTGCTGGCATCTCCATGTCCAAAGAGATGGAGGTGAAGTTAGGGCTGCTTTAGCATCATGCTAAACCTCTAAATCTGCTCTGCAGGGTAAAGAGACACTGCCCCGTCCCCTGAAACAGCAGGCAGGGGAAGGAGAGGGGGACAAGTAGAATGCTTGTGCCAAGGTAGGGTTGGCACAGTACAAATGTGCTGGTGATGCCAATATGGTGCTCCTCCCGGGGCATTTCCACCATGCCAACCTTGCCACTGCTCTCCATCCCAGTATGCTGCAGTGACTCAGCTGGACAGAAGTCAAATGAGCAGTGCTGCCCTACCACATGGCCTTCTGCTGTGAAAAACAAAGGATTCGGGAGAATTTCTCAATACAGGGAGGCCAATATTTGATGCAATGTGTGCTCTTTCCCTTAGTATGGTACTATTAGCTACTCTGGTTTCAACTTTATTGCCATTATATAAAATATGGGAATCAAACTGCAGATACCAAGTGAATTTTCATTTAGAAATAAGTGTATGTGTGTGTGTAAATAAATGACGAGAGAAATCATGTTATTTCCCTGTTGTTTTTTAAAAAATGATTGACAGCAGAGAGTACTGTTTTTGGTGCGTTTTTTTTTCTAATCTACCATATAAAATCTAAATGATGAGTCAGTTTGGCAGAGAGCAAAGTTGTTAATATTTGACAGGTCTCAGTGTCAGAGATTTCATGGACTGTCAAAATATGGGCAAACAAGTCCTTGGGGCAGGGAGAGAGAAATATTTACATTCCCTCGACACCCAGTCGAGTTTCATTCCTTTTGACACCTTCCTTCTGTACTAGATTCAAACATAAAAGGTGTCTGACAGGAATATAAGATGCCTCAAAGGCAAAGCTTACCTATCTTTCAAAAAAGACATAAGGAAAGAACTGTTAGGAGAAGGGAAAGCAACAGACAAAATCAGTATTTTCATACTTCTTGCTGAAATTTTGCATTGGGCTTAATGTTTGGGCTCAATTTGTAAATAGGTAAACAGAGCAAATTGTCTGACAGTGAGAACAACATACCAGTTATATTCTAGTTAGCATTTAAATTATTTCCTGCTCAGCTGAAATGAGGTTTTCAGTGCAATCTTGCACATGTCTATTCAGAAGTATGTCCCATACACTTCAATAGGGCTTACTTCCAGGCAAGTGCATTCAAGAATGCAACTTAAATATTTTAAGCCTGGTAGGATGGGATGGGATGAGGATGTGTTGAACTACTGCTCTACAAACTAAGCAAATCAGAAAAGAAATGATAAACAAGCACAAGGGATAGTTGTGACATAGAACAATAGAATTGTGAACCCCAAGAATCAGCCAGTCCAACCCCCTGCAATGCAGGACTTACAGCTAAAGCATCCATGACAGATGGCTATCCAACCTCTGCTTAAAAACCCCCAAGGAAGGAGCGTCTACCACCTTCCAAGCGTTCCATTGTCAAGCAGATCTTACCATGAGAAAGTTCTTCCTGATGTTTAGTCAGAATCTCCTTCCTTGTAACTTGAAGCCATTGGTTCACGTCCTACACTCCAGAGCAGGCGAGGCAAGTGGTACCTAAATAAAGTATGTAGTATTCTCATTAATTTAGACTAAAGCTACACTTTTACAATCGGGTTTCACACAATCACGTTAACTGCATTTTGTGTCATTTGTATTCACCCGTACAGTATGTAAAGTGGAGTAAGTCAGATGAGAGGGACTAATTTATTTAATCTGGTTTCATATGGCAAGACAAAGATGGGTTGGAACCTATTTTCCTACTGAAATAGGTAGTGTTCTTATCCAGTTTACATGGCTATAAATTGATTTAAATATATATTCACTCCTTAAAATAGAGTATGTGCTGGAACTAAGCCAAATAATGTGAAAAATTGACCTCATACCATTTGTTGTGGTGGTAGTTTTAGTGCATCTTGTCGGTCCCCATCATTATGCTTTGACTTTAAATCTTAGAATCACTTACCTTATTTCTCTCATTCAGAATGGTCTTAAACAAAAACAATTTGAATTTCTGGTTTTATTTGTTCAGTGTTCATGTATAAAAGAAGTATAAGATTTTTCCTTTTTTTTAAAAAAAAAAAGGTGAACCATTAACTTTTGCTGTTAGTCATTTCTCAACACCATGGAATTTTCTACAATCAAGAAAATATATTTGCCATCATGCCTGCTAATGCATATTTTGTTGCACTTTCTTCTTTCATTGCTTCACTTTTGCTTTCTAGGTGATATGTTCTGCCATGGTCATGTTTTGGATTTCTAGATCACTTGACGGCAATCAGTCAAATAATTGTGTTCCAATTACTGTGAGAGATTGACAAGGCGTGTCGTATTTGTATTTCTCTCATCTCTAATTCCTTTGGAAATTCTGTGGAGTAGTCACAATTTATTAATAAGTGTCTGAGTTGAATTTTCATCATAAACACATTTTTAGTTCGAAGAGCATAATTACTGCATCATCATTTTGAATAATTACATGCACATACAGAGAGAGAGAGAGACTGACTTTCCACATGTATACCTTACACAGTTCTGAACTCTGCAAATTTCAGATTTGAAAAAATTGATGTTTAGCCCAAGCTAAACATCAGAGCTCCAGGAATCTCTGCGTGTTTTATCCACACTCACCTATTACCATGCATAATAGAGTTATAGAATAAGAAAACACAAAATTACAGCCATTGAAATGCCTGTGGCCTGAGAATGAACACGTTAGATAACATTAACCTTAGCATTATGGATATGATATTATTTGAAGTAAAACTGCAACAACAAAAGTGGTTTGTGACCTTTCAGTTTGAATGTGGAGTACCCTCCAACTTTGCAAGTGTATGAGAGCTCAGGATTCAGCTGTAGGTTTCCACTCAGAAGAGGGAAGGTGATATTGACTATTTTCTTCTCTCCCTGGCAGCTACCACAGCTTCCAAAAAAATCTCTTCTAGAGGATCCCACAATCTATTAAAAATTTTTTTTGCAGGTGGGGAGGTGCTGGTGTCTGTAGCCGAGGGACACACACAATTTCTTTCCCCCTCTTATGTGAGTGGATGCTTCCTTTGGCACAAAAGTGATAGGAGCGCTAAGTTACAATCACCCCATGTTTTCAAACGTTTACAATATTTGCAGCCTGCATCCAATAGGATTTTGGCTTCCTCCGTTCATATATATGTCATTGATGCCTGTGTATATGCCATTACACATTGTTATACTTTTCTGCAGTGCACTGGGAGATTTTGAAAATTCTTGGAGTCTACTTTTCATTCTTTAAAATCCTCCTTCAATTCACATTCCGACATGCGTATATAATATATATTGAACAAAAGCTTTGAATTCTCACCAGCTTTTATTTATCATGACAGCTTTATATCCTAGGGTTAACCCCAGAAGAAAGCCCCAAGGTTGGCTTTCTCTGTAGACTGCTGCAAAGGAAAGAGTCCTGTGCTACTTACTCCTGAGGAACAAGCACTCTTCCTTAGCAATTCTAACACAGTTATGTCTGTCGATATTTGAAATACCCACCCCACCCTGAAACAGTATTTTAACGCTTTATATAACTTTTTTTTTAATCAGCTCATTGCTTCCCATCATGGTTTCTTATCCTGTCCTAGGGGCATTTAGCATTTTCCTATAATTATTTTCCCCTCCCTCTTTTACTTAAACCTCAAATGAGTTTTGCTAGAAAATCAAGCAGTGGTTGTAACTCTTCCTACAGACATTAACTGCCCTGCACCATATCACAACATGCCACATTTTCTTATTAATAATGGACTTTCCTTCTCCTGATTCATTAAGATATTACGCAACCAAGCTATGCTTATACATGTCACATTGCATTCAGATCCAGTTGTGCCCACTGTAAGGGTGAATATTAAGGGAAAGTGCTTTTTTAGAAAGTACCTTTTATGTACAGTGATTTCCAGATACTTTCCTTGCATAGCATGCACCAATGCCTAAACCTCTGTTCATTTAAATGCTGTGTGTATTCCTGGAGGGGAAATGAAGGGGGGGGGGAGCTTTTGGGCAAATGCTGTTGCCTTCAAAGAGCATCTCCATGTATCAATTTATCAGCTGCACCCTTGGTGAATTTAATTGCTGTTTCCTGCTGCTGATTTGACTAGGTAATGCAACCATGTTCTCAGCATACACCACAGAATAATCTGTTTAATAAGCATGGAAAATAAAAACAAGTTTATTATACAGCAACATGAATGCATGTGTCAAAACAACAGGCTCTGTTTGAAAGATACATTTCATAAAGCTTTGATTGCTTAATTTGCCTGCTTGATTCTTCATGGGCCGTAAAAAATTCAAAACAACGTTGTTTTGTCTTTTAGGTTATAAAAGCAATTGAAGAAGGCTATCGCTTGCCAGCACCCATGGACTGCCCAGCAGGCCTTCACCAGCTGATGCTAGATTGCTGGCAGAAAGAGCGTGCGGAAAGGCCAAAGTTTGAGCAAATAGTGGGCATTCTGGACAAGATGATTCGGAACCCAAACAGCTTGAAAACCCCTCTGGGAACCTGTAGCAGGTAAGTTACTGGTGCTGTTTCTAAGTCGTAGGCCAGATTTTTAGGCTGTATTTCTTCATTCAGTTCAGCTGCTGTTATCCGCTTCAGGGTGTACAGAAACATTCCCTGTTCAGGCTGCCTTTACAAAGATAAACCAGCAGATACTCTAGACTGTGCTGTGTGTTGCTTGTCATAAAACTAGCAGGAACTGAACGGAGTAACCTGAACAGCTTCCATGTTTTGAAAGAAGCAGAAACGCCACTGTATGATTTGAATTTACCTGATTTGCTACAGTTTGTTTAGCACAAAGCAGCTTCCAACAAAATTGCTGTAAAATAATTTACAAAAACATGAAGTTTTAACTGCTGCTCTTTACTGTTTTATTGTTGCTCTGTTGGTAGAAATATGCAGCAGCTAGCAGCTACAAAGGCCTAGACTCAGCCATATGAAATGTATTTATTCATTTACTGTATTTAGAGCCCATTCTTCACCAAATGATCCAAGGCCAGAAATTCAACAAAAAAATTAAGAGATACTTAACAATATTTCTAAAATATTGTGTGTGGGTGTGTATGTACATACACTACACACAAGCACTAGATGCTGTATTGGCTATATTTTACTCCATGTTAATTTTTGTCAAATCCAGAAATACCCACTTAAAACCACAATGTATAATCTTCAAAATTCCAGCATATTTCTACTGAAGTAAATGGAGCTGTTCTTTGGTTTGCATATATCAGACCTATTTATCTTCAGATCTCTTTTTATTTATAATAATTAATCTCTGATTCTTTTGATTTTTATAATTATTTAAAATTGTATTGCACGTTTCTGTATTTGGAAGGAAGTCTCTCTGTGGTCAGTGAGGCTTACTGCCACATAAGTGTGCATTCTAGAAGGAAGGTTTTCTGGTTGTCAGGTGGGCACAAGCTACACAGGGACTACGATTTTACCCATAAAAAATTTGGGTCATGCAAAAAGGCTATCAGAATCAGCACAGGTTGTACAGCCAAAATGAGTTGATATCACATGGATAAAAGAAAACCTGCTTCTTGGCATCTCTTTTCCCAGACATCGCATTCTAAAGAACCTCAACAAGAAACAAAGCCAGCCTTCAGAGAAGATATTTAGCTAGACCCAGTGCCAGAAGTCAGATCATAGTTGCCACATTTCTCTATGTCTTTTCTTCCCTTTGACCAATCTTCATTTGATCACAAAATGTTTGGAGCGAGGCTTTCCTCTTGTGTGAATTTTTATAGAGTCAAATCTCCATTGTGTGTATAAGACATAGCACACTAATTCAAATAAGAAACAATAATACAATCAAACCTCGGTTCCCAAATGCCTCTGTTATCATACGTTTTGGCTCCCAAATGCCGAAAACCCAAACATCCGACACAGCTTCCGCTTGAGTGCAAGAAGCTCTTGCAACCAATCGGAAGCCATGCCTTGGTTGTCGAATGTTTTGGAAGTTGAACGGTCTTCTAGAACGGATTACATTTGACAACCAAGGTATGACAGTAACCCTAGTAGGTAACTAGTGAAAAAGAAGGGGGATTGTTGTTGGAACTGAACAATGTGGACAAAGCCTTATGTGCTTGCTGTGCCTTTAACCCAATTGGATATGATTTGTTCCTACTCCTATCAGGCAATATAAATGCTCTCTAGTGTTGTAATTTCTCTTAAAATATAATAACTTTCTGTTTCCCTTCCGATCTAGGCCAATCAGTCCTCTTCTGGATCAGAATACACCTGATTTCACTACATTTTGTTCTGTAGGAGAGTGGTTGCAAGCCATCAAGATGGAAAGATATAAGGATAACTTTTCAGCTGCAGGTTACAATAACCTTGAGACAGTAGCCAGGATGACTATTGAGTAAGTGATTTGATTTTCATGTGATTATGATGGCTGATGTTTTAAATAGGTGTTACCACAATAGCTTTCACCATGGCCCAAGCTATCATCATTTCCTCACCAAGTCTGGAATGAGGAGTAGAGGCATTTTTTCTCCTAGAGGTCCTTTCCCTACCACCACTATCAATTCACACAAATTGCTCTAATTATTTAAACATGTTGTTTAAAAATAAAGGAAAGGCAGGTGCACAAAAGAGGAGTCAATAAGAACCCTAAAAACATATTGTAGCAGAGCCAACCTGCATAAAAATATTGGGATCTCCAGACATGTCCACCACTCACTCTTTAGTCCCAGAGCAGTAACCAGATTTTAAGGTGGTCTGAATCCTAGAACTGCTTTGACAATTACCTAGACAGTGTAGGGCCAGGGTAACCAACATGATGTGCTCCAATTGTTGTATACCAGCTCCCATCACCCCGACCATTGGCCATGCTGGCTGGGGCTGATGGGAGTTGGAGTTCAGCAACAGCTGCAGCCCATCATGTTTACTCCTGATCTAGGGCAATCCAGAAATTCTGATAATTGTAGTGAGCTGTGACTCCTAATCACCCCTTGTAATAAAGAGGAGGGGAATTTGCAAAATTTAAAGAGTTATTGTGCTCATAGGTTTCTCTAGCTCTGAATAATAAGAATCACAGAATTGTAAAGTGTATAAGGCAGGAAAACGCGTTGGAGGGGACTACAAAGGTCATCTAGTTCAATCCCTGCAGTGCAGGAATCTCTTTGCCCAACGTGGGGATCGAGCCAACAACTCTAAGATTAAGAGTCTCTTGCTCTACCAACTGAGGTCCTCCAGATTTTGCTGGACTACAACTTCCATCATCCCAAACAATTTTATTAGAATTGGAGATTGCTCAATGCTTAGATACTCTATGATTAAGTGGTATATAAATTCATAAAATAAACCAATATAAACCATAAAACAACCACCAGAAAATCAGGCCTAAGTATACTGACATCCCGGATGTACAAAATATCATTCAGTTCTGTGAATTGTGCTAATGTTTCTTTTTTGTCCTCATACACTGACAGTCAAATGCCTAACCTTGAACCTTTCTCTTCCCTTTCCACCAGCGATATTATGAGCTTAGGCATCACGTTGGTTGGCCATCAAAAGAAAATCATGAGCAGCATTCAGACTATGAGAGCACAAATGTTACATTTGCATGGCACTGGCATCCAAGTGTGATAAACGCTTCTCCCTTACGAGGGAGGTGACAGACTTGAGAGAACAGTGCCGGCCTTCGATCTACATGAAGTGCTGCTAGAAGACACATGATTTTCTGGGTCCTTCCTGCAGACCACAGAAGGCCCACAAGAAGCACCTACAGACTTGAACTCCTAAGTGCCACCAGAAACTTACTTAAAAAGGGAATATGGATCCACTGATGGCAGCAACGAAAGCAGTGACAATAAACAAAGTACTACCTGAAACACCTACGAACACCTTGAACTCTCTAACCTCCTTTTTATCTAATGGACTTTTTAAATTGTACATAAGGGATTTTGAAAAAGAAAGAATATATTTGTCAGATAAAAATCATATTATTGCTAAAGTCAACAAAATATTTTCCTTAAACCTTTCATTTCAAACTTTTTTCCCCCAAAAAAGAGGGGGAAAAAAGAATCAGTTGTGTTGATTTGTCATGTAGACCTTCTTTTAATGTAACATTTATATATTTGGACCTTCTTAGTGCTAAGCATATGACGCATTATTACACTGGGGACTTTTGAAAGATTGTATGAATTTCTACAGACTCAAGAGGTGTAACTGAGAAATGTGGATCTGACCGCTGGGTTGGGTGAAATGGAGTTGCGGGGTAGGGTTTGCTTTATGAAGTTTACTTCGGTCTGTTAATTCCGCACCACATTTATGTGGTTTGCTAATTGGCAGGAAATCAGGAAGGGAAAAAAAAGACATTGCCAAGAGTTCTGATATTTTTGAAAATAATTTTGTATGATGGAAATGAATAAAACGGAGAACCTAGCAATAATGTTCCCTTAAAATGCCCAGGCACTTTAAAAGAAAAGGCTTGAAAGATGACTTTAGGAAGTTGCCTGGGTTAAATATAAGCTGTACATCTGCAACTTTTAAATTGTTAAGACCTCTTTTGCTGAATAATTGATTGTAGTAGGTGTGTCAAAGCAAAAACAAAACAGGTACAGTACTGTAGTGTTGCCTAGCCTTTTAATCAGAGCACATTGGTGTCTATTGCTGTTGTTTCTTTCTTTAATTTTTCAAGATTCCACATTAGAAGGTCTAGGAAAAATAACTGGCATATGGTTAATATGAGATTAAGTTGAATGTAGTCCCTCCTGCAAAAATAAACATCTGGGGGTGCAATCCAGAGAACAGAAGGCATACCTACATCCCACTGAACTCAGCATTTAATTGAGACTAATTTTTACTGGTTTCAATTGGGACTTAGTCTCGAAAAGATGTTACCACATTCTGTATGGAGTCCCAGCAATTTCAATGGGGCCCGAGTGCAGCTAACTTTCTCTGGATTGCACTCCTCCAGTGTAAGCCCTAATACAAGTGAATGAGAGGTGAACAGCAGCTGTGAGGCTTGCACAGGAGATGTTCCTATCAGATGGTGCCTTTGGATTT
Organism: Podarcis erhardii; assembly: GCF_964252035.2. Classification (NCBI taxonomy): domain Eukaryota; kingdom Metazoa; phylum Chordata; class Lepidosauria; order Squamata; family Lacertidae; genus Podarcis; species Podarcis erhardii. Next base: position 45,145,958 of record NC_138507.1, on the reverse strand, counting down.
TCTATTAGAACCGCTGAGTGTAAGGCAAGTGGCAGTTCAAAAATTTTCAAGTTTTTTGCTTTTTTTACAAGCTGCTCTATACATACACAAAAACAGTCATTTGAGACTTCTGACTGAAAAGTAGCTGTTGAATGAAAGAACTCTCTTTTTTTAGGGGAAAAAAAAACAGTTTTAATTTAATATATGCGTACTTGAGTTGAATGAAATGTAGAACTACCATAAGCAATAACAGTGCGTTGCAGGAATATATACAAAACAGGTGATAAAATGCTGTCAAAAAAAATCATGAAAATCACGAGCTACCCCAGCAGTGAATAGCTGTACTTCCAAAGAGAACTGGGCTGCTCCCGTTGGTTTTCATAGAGAAAGATCCCAGGGATCAGTCATAAATTAAGTCTTGTTTGATAATGTGGGCATCCACACAAAAAAGTATAACCCTGTAAATGTTCCTTTGTAAAACTTGTACATTTTATTTATACTGTCTTGTTTTGTACACACATTTCTGTGTGGTGAGCTCTGAATACATTGAAAATGCACTATATTTTTCTATTTTACTTACAGAGCATCACAAAAAAAGGAAAATGTTTTTCAGTGCTACATAATGTGTTTTCCCACATTTAGGACCAAAGATAGCTACAGAAAACTTAAATAGATCATTTACCCCTCCCCCCTCCCTAATCTTCCACTTTTAGTTCACTGTACAGTGTTATATTTGTCATTTTATTTATTTGTTTGGTTAGAAAAAAAATCACTTTGATTATACTATTTTTTTTTCTTATTTCCCCTTTGTTAAAGAAATCTGTAAAAAAAATGAGAGAAACAAAACAACCAATCTTTGAATTAACATAATCTCATTACATAGACACTTCCATTTGTAATCTTTGTAATAGACTGTAAATATATTTTTGGAAATATAACAGTGTGCATAAGGGTTATTTTTCATTGTCTGTCTATAACAGTCACAACACACCATAGTAAAATGGCAAAAGTGTAATCCCCCCTTGATATTTGGAAAGTACAGGCGAATTCATTAATTTCATTTTAAGTTATGAGTTCGATAGAAATGGTTATCTTTAGCTACAGAGGTGATTCCAGCCCCTCACCAATTTGTAAAAGTGCAAAGATCTCTTAAGGCGATGTATCAAACTTTTCATTATGCAGACTTATCGCCCTATCTAAAACATGTTTACTTGGATTTAAGTACTATTGATTCCAATGGCCTTACTTCATGGTATGCTTAAGATAGGCTAATGTATGATCTAGGCAGGGCCTAGACACACAAAAGCAAGCTTTTCTACATGCATCCCTGGCTGCATGAGAAAGCTCATGGAAACAGATGTTCTGGGTACATTCCTTAAGCATAAAAAGACTTATCTGGGTAACAGTTAAATGTTCAGGTGCATGTGATATTTTTATCCCACCGTCCCCAAGAAGTGGCTTACAGGATTCTCCCCAAACCCATTTCATTCTCACATCAGTCCTGTGAGGTAGGTTAGGCTGATTCAGAGAGACTGGCCCAAGATCACCTAGCAAGTCAACACCAAGTGGGAATATTAAACCAAGCAGGAATAGAGGACATGGTATCATCCCAAACAGGTGATTTTGCTAGTGTTGACAGCAAGATAATGGAGCATTTCATCCACTGCTCTTCTCATGCATAGTTGGACAAGCACCAAAGGCTGTAGCTCTTAATCTGATAGAATTTGCTTGAAACACTTACATTGACTTTCATTGCTGTTTGCTTGTGCTGTTAACTTCTAAATGTACATCTATAGTTATCTCATCATCATATCATTGAGAGATTTAGGAGCTGTGTTTGTTTTTGTACAAGCAAATCACGTGGGCTCAGCTTGGTGAATATAACTACATTTACTCACTTTTATGATATACACAAGTTTGAATGTTAATGCGTATTGCAACACTTTATCTTTCTGAACCAGTGATCAGATGGAAGTAAATGGGACAAACTTCTGCATGCACTCAACTCTCCAATGGGTGTAAAGAGTAGAGGTCCCACAACTGGATCTCTGTACAAACCCTCATCACCCAAACAAATTACCAGCCACTTGTTCGGCTCTACATACATAATGTGCTTCCGGATGCTGGGAAGTGTGGGAGGTCATAATTATCAAATGGTCTAAAATGAAGCATTCCCTTTTCTAAATAATTGTGATAATGCATTATTTTAGTTTAAAATCTCAGTAAAGAATTTGTCGTGGTTTTTCCCTAAAATGTCTAATAGATGCATATGACAATTCCAATGATATTCAAAGGGGGGGCCTCCATTTTAAAATCCTAAGGTTAGGAGCACTTTTGTGCACACAAAGATTCCTCCATATTTAATGTGAGCTTTAGAGCTCAAGGGATAGCATAGAACTACACATTTTTATTTGTATGTCACCTTTCCATCATTAAAACCATGCTCAAGGTGGCTTACAACATGAAAAAATTACATAATTATAAAAGTAGTTGTAAACAATAAATAAAACACATCAAAAAGTACACAGCCTATTTAAACTATTTCCACACTTAAATCATAGTAATAGCCTGTTTGTGTTGGAAAATGTAATGTTGAAAAGGTTCTTACTACTAGGTCCATTCCCTCACACACAGCATAAAAAGGGATTTGTGCACACAATCTATCAGAACTGAAAGTCTTAACATTCATTGTTAAACCATATTTACTGATTTCATCAGAATCCTTTTCATCTTCCATTGTTTAGTATCTTATGATACAGCCCTCTGCATGTCTGCTCAGAAGTAAGTCCCATTGGGTTCCATGGGATTTGACTCCCAGGTAAGTGAGCACAGAATTTGGATTAGCCTCATAACAAGTCATTTGAGAATGGGTAGGATGACAGCTAGAGATTTCTTAAATCCACCTTTTGCATCTATTGATTTATTTAGAACTTTTCTATACCACCCTTCAATTCAAAAGTATTAGTGTGGAGTACAATAACTTTTCATAATCACGAGGATTAAAACCAGAGGTGGTTGTTTGTTTGTTTGTTTTGTGGGCTGGTGGGATAATTATTATATCCTTACTGTGCAATTTCTGCATTTGACTGATTGGCTTGATAGACACATTCTACAGGCATATGGAATATACAGAGTATTTGACCCCTCTGTCCACTCCAGGAGGCACTTACTAAAACTATTAGATCATGATTTTATGACAGCCTTTCTCCAATCTGCTGCCCTCCAGAGATTGTTGGATTCCAGTTGCCATTATCCCTAACAATTGATGAGACTAATGGGGAACTAGAATCCAACAATCTCTGGAGGGCACTAAGTTGGGGAAGGCTAAGGTTATGAGCTACCCTGAGATGATGGGATATTTCACACAACGTCAGCCTCATCCCAGAATACCTGGACTTTGGCAGATGTCTAGCCTGGGGAGTGCCTAACCTATTGCCCTCCAGATGTAGTTAGATTCAATTACCATCAACCTATCTAGCATGGCCAACATTTGGATGGTAACAGGTTAGCCAACTCAGCCATGGATGAAATACAAGTGGTCCTTCAGTTGTTTGAGGCTCCCATCAAACCCAGCCAACACAGTAATGGGTGATAGGAGTTACAGTCCAATGACATCTGGAGGACCAAGAGTTCTCCTTTCTACTCTAATCAAAAGTATCTGACAGTTGAAAGGAAGCCACTAGAAATGTTCTGCCAGCTGCTGTCAAACCATAAGTATGGGTGGTAAAGAGGGTACTTCCAGGGAAATTAAATATATCAGTGGGAACATAGGAGAGGCAGCAGTCTTTCAGGTTACAGTTTAAAGGTTTACAGGTCAAAACCTGGTTGAATTGAGCCCATCAGACAATAGTGAGCCAGTACAGAAAGCCAGAGCAGTGTAATATACAACCTCTGGCCTAGCCTTGGCAGGACCAGAGCCATAGCATTCAGTTAACAGTTCATGGTTCCAGACTCTCCAAGTGTCGCTATTTTCCAGGGAAAGTACTGGATTTAGAGAAGCCATCCCAGTTGCTGATTTAATCCCAGAGTATCCCACCTTTCCTTAGAACATCCTTATTTTCGTCAGAAAAATGTTGGAGGGTATGGAGTTATATGACATCCAAGCCAAGGAGATAAATAACTATACAACCTTTAAAAGATATCAGAAGGCTGACCTGTATAGAGAAGGTTTTTTTAAAAAAAATATTAATGTTTTATTATGTTTTTATGTGTTGGGAGCTGCCCAGAGTGGCTGGAGCAACCCAGTCAGATGGGCAAGTTACAAATAATTGCTGTTATTGTTGTTGTTGTTGTTGTTGTTGTTGTTGTTGTTGTTGTTGTTGTTATTATTATTATTGAGACGGACATTCCTATTTTTATCAGGAAAATGTTGGAGGGTATGTGGTTCTGAACTACCATGGCAGGCAGCCCCACAAAGATTATGTTCCAGTAGTCTAGCTTCAGGTTTATGAAGGTATGAATGACAGTACCAAGGTGTGAGTCTGAGAGAAAAAACCTGCAGCTTGAGTCGATGACTTTATTCCAAACAAATTGGAAAACAAATGTGCAAGAAGCAGCAGCAGCTTGAAGCATTTAGTACTTTGGGGGAGAGGCAGGGACAGGTCAACACTGATATAAGAACACCAAATGGAACAAAATATTTATAGCCCCATCAGACATTTAGGATCTCAGTGTCTGAAAGATTTCATCACATGCACGCTTGACTGCTAGACAGTTTAATTGGATGCAGGAAGGAAAGAAACAATATATGGTTTATGGCAAAACCTTCAATATCTTTCAAATTTTTAAAGCAAAAGTAATTGCCTTTGAAGAAGTGGCTTTCAGTAATTCACCAACATGAGTTGCAAACCCTACCCCACCCCACCCCCCAAAATAAGCATGCCTCAATCCCATGGAAATCAATCACATAAATCCCATTGGTGTATGGAGGACTAAAATGCACTTAATGGTTTATGGGCTGCATCCACTATTATCCAACAGGCCCAGTGGTAGTTTTCCAATGTCTCATGGAAGTGTAATGGAAATAATAGCTCTGGAGAGGCTGGAGTGCCCAGACTATTCATACATTGTGTCAAGTACTACTTCATTTTTTTCATAGACAAGGAACAAAGAGCAACCAACTTGGCAGTGTACTAGAAAAGCAAGTCACAGGACTCAATCTTTATTTTTCTGTAATTTTTTCTTGGCTTTTTCAAGCCAAGTCACCCAGTGTTGCTCTTGGCTGGCTATTACTTTTTGTTAACGTCCACACACACAAACACACAGCCCTGGGACATTCTTTTCCTATGTGCCTGATTGCCTATATTTTTCACCAAGCACATTCGCGATCACTCCTGTAATATAAATAAATACATGAACAATGAGGGCATTTAATCAACCTACTGCAGAAGTCGTTCCCTTTATTGCATCGGTGGGGCTATTGCATGAGCTGCCATTGATCCAGTAAAGGTAATTGGTTCACTTCAAAAATGCACGTCTACATGCCATTTGCAACATGTCAAAGGCTACCATCCAATGGGACTTAGCATTTGAATAGAAAGTTGCCTGTACAGGATCATCTCCCTTCCTGGGAATTTATTCACCACTATCAGCACCTACATGTGCAATGCACACACAGCAGGAACCTCCTACATATAGCATGGTGTGGTTCATTAATGTGATCTATCATTACTTAAGTATTACAGTTATTTAAAGGTGGTACACACTGTGTACACTGAATATGTGTAGAGGAAAGAGAATGGCTGCCTGTGTGTCCTGGCCCTGGCCCACATTATATACACACAGCGTAATTCCTAAATAAGCCTCTGCTTTCTAAATGTACATTCAACTAGGGATCCTCCTTTTTAGTATGGCTTGCAAGTGCACAGGCTTTTAAAGAAGTTGTTCTGAATATGTACAGGGAGTCCCCCCCCCCCAGTGGGTGTAATCTTACTCCAGTTTATTTGTTTGTGAAGTGTGCACACTGTCAACTGAATTTGTGAATTATCTCCAGAGGAAAGAATTGTCTCTGAGCTAGCATCTGAAGATATTAATATGTCCTGATTAATCTTTGATGGCTCATTCACTTTTGGAAGTCATCGCTTGATGTCATGATCAGCTGGTAACAAACATGCCCATGGAAACCATCTCCTTAAAAGGTTTAAGGATTTTCATATTTCAACATGTATGCATACACTGACTATGGAATAACATGCAGTGTCCCAACTGGGCACTGACCCAAGCGAGCCTGTTCAGCTTCAGCAAGGTGACTACATAATATGCATTCAGACCATGCATTGGGACTTACATGCTGGATTTGTGTGTACGTACGCTGTATATACCAGCAGTGAACACCAAAACAGCAAATTGAGCAAGATTATGAATTCTAGTGTGGGCACATGCTGTAACCCACACTAAATCAAACTACAGTGAGTTTATGTTAACTTTCATAGAATCACAGAATTGTGAGTTGGAAGGGACACCAAGGGTCATCTAGTCCAACCTCCTGCAATGCACACATGACAAATGGACATCCAACCTCTGCCTATAAACCTCCGAGGAAGGAAAGTTCACCACTTCCCAAGGGACTCTGTTCCACTATCAAACAGTAGTCAGACTCTCCTTTCTTATAACTTGAAGCCATTGGTTCAGGTCCTGGCCTCCAGAGCAGGAGAAAACATGCTTGCTCTATCTTCCATGTGGCAGCCCTTCAGATATTTGAAGTTGGCTGTCATATCTCCTCTTAGTCTCTTCTTTACCAGGATAGACATACCCAACTCCCTCAACCATTCCTTATAAGGCTTGGTTTCCAAAACCTTGAACATCTTGGTTGCCCCCCTCTACACACATTCCAGCTTGTCAACAGCCTTCTTAAATCGTGGTGCCCAGAATTGGACATAGTACTCTAGGTGTGGTCTGACCAATACAGAATAATGTGGTACTATGACTTCCCTTGTAGACGCTAGGCTTCTGTTGATGCAGCCTAGAATAGCATTAGCTTTTTTTGCTGCTGCATCAAACTGTTGACTCAAGTTAAGCATGTCGTTTACTAAGACCCTGAGATGTCGTTTACTAAGACCCCGAGACCCTGAGATCCTGGCAATCCAGGTGTCCCCCGCTCTATTTTTTACATTTGTACAACTGGTTCTTCCTGACCTTTCACAACAGTGTTGTCAGTTGTTATAGGTTACCTGGACTGTTCAGTCTCCCAAACTAAGCATGACTGAGGTTTTCAGGACAATGGCTGCCACAAGTTGCTGTGCATTTTACAGATTGACAATGGGCTATGCTGGGCCCAGATCAGGGAGCTTTGTATGAGGATATCATCATGGAAAATTATGCAAAATAATTAGTTTAGGATTTCTGCTGTGCAAGCTGGACCTTATTGCCTAGATGGAATGAGGGAGAAAGCTGTGGGTGCCGGACTCTCTGGGATTTCCAGGTGACAAGCCTGACCTTGTTGCCTACCTGAAATGAGGGGCCAAGCCTTGGGTGCCAAACGCTCAAGGTTCAGATGAAATGCATACTCCTGGCCCCAGTTCAGTGGACTTTATACTCTGACAAGGAGCCAGGAACTTAGTGGCAGGGCTAGTCTTGCATACTTCTTTACTAAAATGACAAAGGAACTGAAAACTGCTGTCCACGGTGCTCCTGGATGTTGATTGGATGTTGATTGGAAAAGTCCAAACAAAAGAAAACCTACAGAGAGACTCTAAAATGATCCAGCAGAAGTCAGCTTCCTCAGCAAGGGAGTGCGAAGAAGGGAGAAAGAGCCTTGCCTTCCCCATTCTCAGTCAAGTCCAGCTGAGCAATAGCCTCTCCCAGGCCATGACTTTAGCAGCTGGGAAGTGAGAAGAGGATTTGAGGGTTTGTTTGTTTTTTAAAAAAATATTAAGTTGTGTGTCTCTGTTTCTCAATTTGATCTTTTTACATGGTTTTGAATATATTGTGGTATTCTACACATTGTGACTTGCAGTTATAGTTTAGTAATTTTTCAATTGTAATTGATAAGAGTGAATTTCTGTTTCATTATTATTTGCTGATGTGTTCAGAGTTAATATCATTGCGCACTATTATATTCTATTGGATTATTGAATATTACTTTATTTGATAGAAGTTGTTTCCATTTTAAAATTATTTTTTGTATTGATTATTATAAGGTGCGTGATCTTTGTTGTATATTTTTTTGCTGCAAACTGCCTTGTGTATAGTAATATAGAAAGGCGGTCTACAAATTAAAAGTGAAATGAAATGATAAATGGCATGAAGAAAAGGGTTGCATCCTGTGGCAATGGGGATAATGACTGGCCTCAGTGGCATAGCTAGCCACTCGGGTGCCCGGTGCATTGCGTGTGTCCTGCAGCCGGGGGTGGGGCAAGCCAACCACGGGGGTGGGGGGTGCTGAGTGAAAGCCTCTCCGCAGCATCCCCCCTCAGCTGTAGGGCAGCTGAGGGAGAGGCGATGGGCAGACGCAAGCTCCACACTGCCGTTTTAGGCAGTGCCGAGCCTACAGGCGCCCAAGCCACCACGTCACTCCCAGAAGAGATTCGTGGCTTGGGCATGCTGCAGGCCCCGCGGTAAGTGCCAACCCCTGCGGTGTGGCGCCCAGTGCCAGCTACGTTTCGTTGTGTTTGTTGACTGAACTAAAAAGTTTTGTGAGCCCAATTTTATTATTTATTTTTTAAAAAACCTCATATTTTTGTTATTTTGTCACACCCCTCAGTGATGACACCCGGGGCAGCCACACCCACCGCACCCCCCCCTTCCTCCACCACTGACTGGCCTCTCAGTGGGCTTCATGGTTGTGCTGAGATGCAGACCTAGGTGCCTCACACACATTCTGATCCATGCAACACACTAGCTCACAACATGGGCTATAACATTTCGCATACAGAACGGCTGGTACTGAAGCACACGTCGCAGTTTAAGAATATATTTCTAAAAAAAACCCCAGACTTGATCAGAAATTAGCAACAGCACGACTATTCTGGTGAACTTAACATTAACTGAAGAGTGGTAAATCTGGGCAGTTGCATACTTTTGGATCAAGGAGTCATAAAAAGCCAGCCAACAATTACATTCAAGCAAGAATGGTTATTTACCTTGTGCAGTCTTGCATTCAGTTAGGAATATAAGCACTTGTAATGACATTTCCCTTGGAAAACAATGGTTTGGCCAATTCCTTTCATAATGAGTCTGATGAAATTTGGAAGCGTTTGCAGAAATCCAAAGCATACAGAGTAAGTGAATTAGATGAAACCCAAAGAAAAATGCCCAACCTCAGTCCTCAGTAGTAAAATTGTGTAATGACCACAATTAGATGAATGGAATAAGAAATCTGAATCCTGAAACAGAATGCTACCTTAAATTGCTGGATGGCTAGCTCCACGTTTCACACAAACAGGAACAAATGAGGCTTGATGCTATGTTGTTGTCAATAAAACCTGACTAGGGATGGGAAAATCTGTCGTATTTGGTTTCTCACTTTTCTAATCTGCAATTCAGTTCTCTGTTTTGCTGCAGCAACTTGAACATTTTTTTAAAAAAGCTCCTCATGAAAATTCTCATCATTGAGCAGATTTCTCCTAATAAACACATTTTTGGATGCAGGACTGACTAATATGCACAATTTTGCAAGCAATTTCCTTTAATAACATGCATTTTTTAATGTTATTTTCACTAGTAAATCTATATATATATATGTATGTATGTGTATGCATTCCCAAGTATATGAATTTTCAGCCGGAGAACTGCCTTGCAAAATTCAGAAAAGACCAATTTTTGAAGGTTTACATATTGGTTCAAGCAGTGCAAACTAGGTTGTTTCTCAATAAAATGCAAACAAAATCAAATACCCCTCACAGGGCAGTATTCAGACACACACACACACACACAGAGTGATAATAATAATAATAATAATAATAATAATAATAATAATAATAATAAAATTTATTCATATCCCGCCCTCCCCAGCCGAAGCCGGGCTCAGGGCGGCTAACAACAATAAAACAGTACAAAAGTACAGCACAAACAACACTCTAAAATCATTCATTATAAAATTAATTAAATTCAAGCCACTGGCCACCACTGGGCCAGAGCTCCGCGAAGATTGCTGAAGGAGGGAGTCAGGCTGTGCCCTGGCCAAAGGCCTGGCGGAACAGCTCTGTCTTGCAGGCCCTGCGGAAAGATGTCAAGTCCCGCAGGGCCCTAGTCTCTTGTGACAGAGTGTTCCACCAGGTTGGAGCCACAGCCGAAAAAGCTCTGGCTCTAGTTGAGGCCAGCCTAACTTCTCTGCGGCCTGGGACCTTCAAGATGTTTTTATTTGAAGACTGTAACTTTCTCTGTGGGGCATACCAGGAGAGGCGGTCCCGTAGGTACGAGGGTCATAGGCCGTATAGGGCTTTAAAGGTTAAAACCAGCACCTTAAACCTGATCCTGTACTCCACCGGGAGCCAGTGCAGCTGGTATAGCACCGGGTGAATGTGATCTCGCAGCGAAGACCCCGTAAGGAGTCTCGCTGCAGCATTCTGCGCCCGCTGGAGTTTCTGGGTCAGTCTCAAGGGCAGCCCCACATAGAGCGAGTTACAATAATCCAGTCTGGAGGTGACCGTCGCGTGGATCACAGTGGTTAGGTCAGGGCGAGAGAGGTAAGGAGCCAACTGCTTAGCTTAGCGGAGATGGAAAAATGCCGCCTTTGTTATAGCTGCAATCTGCGCCTCCATGGAAAGGGAGGTGTCGAAGATTACACCCAAACTCTTAACGGACGGTGCTGGCACTAATTGCACCCCCGCAAGAGATGGGAGTTGCCCCCCCAATCCCATATCGTCCCATCCCAGCCACAGGACCTCTGTCTCCGAAGGATTTAGCTTCAACCGGTTCCCACGTAACCATCCAGCCACAGCTTCCAAACATCTGGTCAGTGTGTCTGGGGCCGAGTCAGGATGGCCATCCATCAACAGACAGAGTTGGGTGTCATCGGCATACTGATGGCAACCCAGCCCAAAACTCCGGACAAGCTGGGCGAGGGGGCGCATAAAGATGTTAAAAAGCATCGGGGAGAGAATCGCACCCTGAGGCACTCCACACACCAAGGAGTGGCGCGATGACAATTCCCCCCCGAGCGCCACCCTCTGTCCCCGACCAGAGAGAAACGAGCGCAGCCATTGAAGGACTATGCCCTGTATCCCCACGTCGGCAAGGCGGTGGTCCAGAAGTTCGTGGTCGACCATGTCAAAAGCTGCTGACAGATCTAGAAGAATCAGCAGCCCCGACCCGCCTTAATCCAGCTGTCTACGAAGATCATCTGTTAGGGCAACCAGAGCCGTCTCGGTCCCATGACCAGCGCGGAAGCCGGACTGGAATGGATCCAGAGCCGATGTTTCATCCAGAAACCACCAAGCTGTTCAGCAACCGCTCTCTCAATCACCTTACCCAGGAATGGAAGATTTGAAACCGGGCGGTAATTGGATAGATCTAAAGGATCTAATGATGTTTTCTTTAAGAGCGGGCGCACCACTGCCTCCTTCAGTTCCCCTGGGAATGTCCCCGTGCCAAGGGACAAATTGATGATATCCCCCAGGAGGGCCCGCACCTCGTCTGGACACGCTCTAATCAGCCAAGACGGGCACGGGTTGAGAGGACAGCTGGTGGGCTTTCCAGCTCGGAGAAGTCTGTCCACATCAGCTGGGGATATCCGGTCGAAGTGGTCCAATACTGGACCCGAGGACAGTCGAGGGACCTCCAGTTCCTTTATTGTATCCAAATTGGCAGGGAGGTCATGGCGGAGCAACAAGACCTTCTCTGCAAAAAAGCTCGCAAATGCCTCACAGCTGTGTGTCAAATTGTTATTTAAATTTGGCTGTCCCTCAAGGGACGTTAAAGATGAGCACTTGGTCATTATTTCTTGTTGGCTTCAAGTGGCTTGGTTTTGCTTTGCTTCAGCAAACATGATCTTGGAGGGAAGAAATGGGAAGGAAAAGGCTAAGCACACCTCCACTGTCCTTTGCTGATTCTCTGCTCTAAATCTCCTGTCCCAGAAACATCACACACACACACACACACACACACACACACACACACGAGTATCAGAACTGAGTTAAATGTATCCCAGAACAGATTGCAGCCTGCTGGGTTTTTGAATGCAAGAACAAATCTAAAATGATGAATTCGAGATGAGAGTTTGCACCTAACTTAGGCACTCGGAAGCCTGTCATAACTGAAGAGGCAAAACTGAAAATGCTTCACATCCTGCAAGCACCAGTTGAGCATTTAGCACAAATAAATGCACGCTGTCTAAAAGTGAAGGGCACTCTCGGAGAGGTTATGAGATGATGAGACCTTGTAGCCAATGTCACCGAAAGCCTTAAAAAGCTGAAAAGCGAACACATTTCCCACTTAGTAATGGACATGAGTAAGAACTGATATAGTTTGCAGGAGACAGAAAGAGAATGTGAAAGTATCTCTAACGTTGACAGGATGTTCCATTGCAGAATTTTAACAAGGGTTTCTAACGCAAGGGGGGAGAAACCTTTTCCCCTTGTAGGCATCTTTCCAGAAATCTATGCCAGTGCTGGGTAGGAACAGAGGCAAAATCAAGCATGGCAATGGATGCAAAGCTTATTGTCGTGCAGAAGGCAACATTTCACCCACCCCAAATCCAAATATTTCTATGCTTGACTACCCCATAACAGCAACATTCACACATCACTCTATCCAAGCAAACAAAAGGCATTATCAAGGAGACCTTCTAGCCAGACTCTAGGGAGGTTCAGAAGAGGCTGGTCAGAAAGTCCTTGGGCTACAGGCCAGAGGTTCCTGACCACTGTTCTAAAGCTGTTCAAAAAGTTTCTGTGGGATTCGATAGGGGAAAGGGAGAGGGAAGGGAGGTGTTAAATAAAGCACCATTGTAAATAAAATATGGCTAATAACTTATATAAGTGAAGCTGATTTGGTATTATGATTATATTCCTCATGCCAGAATGTAATTTGTCAAAGAGACTAAATTGAGACAGATGGGAGAGCAACTGGTAATGTATAGCTTATTCAAGTGGATTTGAAAAGACATGAAAGGAAAATACTTTTTACGGTAAAAAGCATGAAAGTAAAATGCTAGCTGTGATTATGTTTGCTCTTAGTGGCACATAGATGGGATTTTGGATAACTTGTCTTCACAAGAGCAGATCTGTATGCTAATAGTATGCAAAGCAAGCAAAGCAACTTCTTGATTAGAATGGTCAAAAGTTCAAAATGAGATAGAGTTAGCATGCTTTAGAGACATTCCCCCACTTTTTAAAAATAAAGGGGATTTTGAAAGGACCATGCCTTGCCCACATAGCTAAAGACAAGAAGGGTAAACAAAACAGAGTGGATATCAAATCCAGTCAACTAAACAACATGAATGGTGAATGTGATCTCTTTCTTTTTCTTTTCTTTTTTTCATTCTTCCAAGTGTGGATTCTACTAGCTAAATCCCGGCTGAAGAAATAGGCTAGCTAATCATACATTGATTTGGGCATTGATTTATGCATTTATGGAGGCTTTTAGCCTTTACTTTTTGTGGCAAACGTGTCCTATCTGGAACCTAAATCCGGAGTAGGACCAATATACCAAAATAGAAGCTAAAGAAGTTAGAGCTAAAGCTCAGGGGTTGAAACCAGGACTTTCAAAGGGGCTGGGTGGGCTGTGATTGATAGGATGATGTTTCCTCCTCTGAACAGGTCTAGAAATACTCTCCCCCCCCCCACCGTGCTACTTTTTGTTAAAGACACAGCTGCAATATATTTCCCCCACCCATCATATCTATTGCATACCACCACTTATTGGATAGTGTGCATCTTATCACACTGATCACACCTTTGTGACTTTCAGGCTTGTTGTCTCTGACATGTTCTGTGCTGGAACTGCTCCTTGATAGCTTCTGGCAGTGCAATGGGAAAATTTGGACAGCCCCTTGTTGTGTTTTCTCACAGTGCCTACCACTATCCAAGAGGAATTCAAGGTGACTTCTGAAGGCCTTCACAGTGTGAGGAAACCTCAATATTTTAGAGGCTGCCTTTGCCCTGCATGCCACCACCCCGCTTCCTACATTCTTCCATTCAGGCAGGCACCTACTATAAGGTGTTTCCGTCATAAATTCAACGTGCACATTAGTACTGGTACCTGGTGTCAGTATACAGAGAGCAGAAGTCATTTTGTGCTCTGTTACTGCTCTGATGGCACTGAGAATGAGTCCAAGGTTAACTGGTAACAACAAAAAAGGAGGTTTGGCCTGAAAACCATTTTAAGAATTCCACATTTTTATTTACCTAACTATATTTACTACTTCATGAAACTGAAAAAGAAAAAAAAAAGTGATACAAAGTAGGTAACACAATCAACAAATATGAAGAATGAAAAGTAAACTGGTATTTTGAACCAAAATAGTGAAGCACTATGATGCTCCAATAAATGACTCACTTTAAAAACACAACTTTTTGGCTACGGGCAGGGCTTTTTTTAAAGCCACGGATCAAAAGGCACAACCCATAAAGCAATAACTCAATTCTGGAGTATTTTGAAATTGCAGTAAAGAGTCCTGCTTCTGATTATATGCAGCACATCATTTCCTAAACTCTTAATAGCTGTCATCCATTCACATACTGATACTTCTAGGATTAAGAGTCAAGTGCTTTAGGTCGAGAAACATAGAAGGCCGAGCCATTTGCCTCAGTTTTCTGTTCAGCCATTTGCTTCTAGTTACTCCTTTTCCAATGAAAATTGACCCATGCAGCGTTTTAACAGCTGTTTGTTGATTTAAGGAAGCTGATGGGTATTGTATATATTTCCATAGAATATTATTCAGTGTGTGGTCATGAGAAACCCCGTTAGAAATAGACAAATCTATCAATTTCAGTTTCTCCCAATTTCTCATTTTCCCAGCCTTAAGTACTGTGCACATTTCTGCAACAGTTTGTGATTTTTTTAAAAAGTCCTAATTCATCAGTGTTCCAGTGCAGGTTTTTTTTTTGTTGTTGTTGTTTTGGAAATATGCACATTTTGGTATGCATTTTTGTGTATTATACACAGTAATATATACATTTTTCTGCAACCTTCCCCCAGTTATACACATTTTTGCATATATTGCTTGGCTATAGAACTGCACTACAAAATTTGGAGAACTGCAAATTCTGAAGGATAGTTGCCTTTAGGATCACTTATTGTTTAGGAAACTGCAAATGAAGCAGTTTACTTACTTACACTCCATGCAGACTTTAGGAATTGCAAAACTTGTGCTGCTGAACTGTTGAACTTCACTTTTTTGGTTCTTATTAATGTCATAGCCTAATGACTACCCCCCTTTTTTTTTACTAAAAACAAACAAATATTGCCTCACTATATACTTAGACAGTGACTGACAAATGTGTGAGTGGTAAGGAAAACAAATGAAAAATGCATGATCTGCTACCACATGACTGATAAATGGTCAGGCTGACATTTTTTAAATCTGTCTTCCAGTTTTCATTTTAAGAAGTTCTAATTTTTTTAATTATACAGGAAGTAAAATTAGATTAAATGTACAGGAAGTAAAATTTGATTAAATGTAGGGGAAAATGTTTAAAGAGGAAGTGGCAGAATATTAACTTCTTATCCTCCACTTTACCCACACAGCGCAGCATCTTCCAAGTTTGCTTTTCAACTACCATTTATTTTTAGGTCCCTGACAAGTGCTTAATCCAGCTTCATGTCTCTGTCTGTCTGTCTGTCTGTCTGTCTGTCTGTCTGTCTCTCTCTCTCTCTCTCTCTCTCTCTCTGTGTGTGTGTGTAGGGAGAGAGAGAGTTATGCTACCCCAATTGCTGAGTGGTGTGAGATTTTAGGGGTCCAGGAGAGTTCATGTTTCCTTTGCCATGAGGTACAATGGAGACTGTGGTGTCTTTATGATATATGGTTTATTTACACATATATGAGCCTATGATGGAGGAGTTCACAGCAACACCACAAAAGGGTATTGCCCCTTCCTTTGCCATAGCTAGAAGAAATCAAGTATGGCTCTGAATTTCTGCCTTCCCAGTCTGCTGCCTTGCTTCCAGCTTCTAGTTTCTGCCTTCTAGCTCACATAAATCCACTCTCCACTCTGGCCTTTGTCTTTCTAACTACCAGTGACTTTGCTATCTGGCACAGAGCCACTCCCTTTGTTTCCCCAATGGCCCATGACCTCACCAGGAAGCTGGTCTGGCTATTCCAGGAATTAGAAGGGTCACTGCACAGTTTAACCCCCAGACTCCAAAATCATAACAATATATGTATTTATGGCCAGATTAATAAAAACCCTGGATGTAGTCTAACTCTTTCACAGTGGTATCCATTTTTGATTATTTCATGAAGACAGCATTTGCACAAAAATTGCATTTCTAGCTAAGAGAGAACCATTAAAATGCTGTAAGGTAGCATATCTGTGTCAGCCAGTCCACAGCCAATGTCTCTGTTTGAGCCAATTTAGCCTCATTGAAAAGAAAGAGGTTTAAATCAACTTAACTGGCCTGTGGATCAGGCTGTAAAAATGATGATAAACGTAATCAACAACCACTGTCTAGTAAGCCTATGGGCTACCAATTGCCTTTCTTGCTTCAATGTGTAAAACTACAGAGAAGTGTGTTTATGTGGAGGGTTTTGGGGTGGAAGAGACGAAGGAAATACTGAATAATTTCTTAACAGCAGGACATATATAATATTACTTTCCTGAATTTCGCTATAAACCTATAGCAATTCCCTGTCTCCACACATTAAGAAATTTGTCTTTGAGTGTGCCTATGTAGCATGGTATGCAGATTGGTTTTAAACTTTTCTGTCTGCAAGCAAACATTTATGCTGAGTTAAGCATTAATATGCTTTCTTTTATAGATAGGGCTATGGCATAGTTATGCACTTTAGCCGGGGGGATCTCCCCCTCCCCCCAAAAAAGGTACTTGGCAATTTGGATATGTACTCAAAAGATTTATAGTATTAAAATCAATTGAGTCCCTTCCTTTGTGCTACTTAATGAAGGCAACTCTGTTGTGAGTTAAAGTAAAAGCTCCAACTCGAAAGCAAATGGGAGAGCTTCATTAAGCAGGCATAGGCAGTCATTAGGAGAGACACCCATTTTCACCCCCTGCCTGGGCATTTAACTCATTTTCATCAGCCCTAGAGGGCAACTGATGTGTACAAGGCAGCAAGTGCACCATTTCAAATTTCAGTGTGTTGCTGGAACATGGGATCTGGTGTTAAACCATGACAGTCCATTGGTCAGTCCAGCTCAGGACTACCTGGGTGGGCTAGGTGGCTGGGTGGCAGTATCTCTCTGCGGTTTCTGACTTTCCTGGATCTACCAGGAGATGCCAAGGATTGTTCCTTCATGCAAAATGGGTATTATATCCTATTGAATTATATGACCCTTCCCCAAGGGGACGGGTTGAGTTTTGTGGCAGACGCAAAGAGTTTTCAGAAGGGAACACATATAATTTTGTTTAGATGTAAGCAAAGAACATTGTTAAGATGGATATATTCAAGATTACATGGGTGGGGATTAAAAGCATTTGCGGTGGCTATTTTTATACTTCATAATACGTTTAGCAATGTCATACGCTCCAACATTTCTCCGATGAAAATAATATTTTTACTATTTATAGCCACACATTTTATTGGGTTGCCCCAGCACTCTGAGCACCTTCCACCATATATAAAAACATAATAAAACATTAAACATTTTTTAAAACAACTTCCCTATACAGGATTGCCTTCAGACAGCTTGGGGGTTGGATAACGCCATACCCTCCAACCTTTCTCCAGTAAAAATAGGGACATCCTAAGGAAAAGTGGGACATTCTGGGATCAAATCAGAAACCGAGATGGCTTCTCTAAATTCCTGGAAAACAGGGACACTTGGAGAGTCTGCAATGTTATCACAACAAATGGATTGTTGGCCTATCTAGTACTGTGCCTGCTTAATAATCTGTAACAGCATTTACTGAGGCCACGATTCTTTCTTGTGTGGCAGCCTCACCCAGAGAGATCTCCTGAGGGCTCAATATATTCTCATTTCCCCCTGCTTCCCTTGGCACGTGTACAAATTACTGTACAATATGGCACTAAATAAGTCTATGAAATGGGTCCTCTGTTCACACCTCCCATCTGCATATTTAGCACCCTGTCTAGGTGTGTACTGAAAGTTACTTGAGCCCCAAATTCTGTGCATAATGGGCAAAGAGGTGAAATGCGTTTGCTTTAAGTTCTGTAACGGATGCCCTCAGAATTTACAACCAGTGTGTTGATCAGATATGGAAGTGTTCCTGAGTGATAATGAGATGTGGCCCAAACCATGGGATCCGAGCGTGGGGTTGGGCCTTTTTAAATGGCAGTCCTACCATGCATTACCTTCTCTTAATCAAGAAGAAGGGAAATTCTGGTAGTTTTTCAAAGCTATCAGCCTTCAGCTTTCACTCAACTTCCCAAGCACTGACTGGCACACAGGAACTGGAACATGCAAATCAGCCCACACTGCACAGCAGAAGTTTAAGAATCGGCATCACTTTTATTTTCATATCTGAATATCAAATAGGAAGGCTGAGCAGGCTTTACCACAGGAGTTAACCAACTGAAAGGAATATGCAAACACAGAGAACTCTGGAATGGTGGTACGTGCTCAGCATCCTCTGCCTCAAAGCCTCTCCCCTGTATCCTGCAGAGTTTGGCATGAGGTTCAAGTATAGATTGCATTTGACCGAGGGAATTACAAAATGCAGCAGAATGGTAGAATGAAACACACAAGACAAAATCCAACAGGAACACTTTAGTCACCAAAGGACTGTAACTTCCCACAACTGTGGTCTAGGGACAAAGATGCAACACCCTCTGTGCAGCTGTAGCAATATGTACAAGTTGCACAAGGTGACAAGGTTTCAAGGTAAAGCTGGAGGATCAGAATTAAAGAACACTGGTCTAAATACCCGCCCCTCTCAGAAACTCTGGAGGGAGGGTGGAGCCTTGCTGATGGAGCAATAAGGGCATAGGATCCAAAAAGATTGAAATATTCACCTACGAAACGCTCTTTAGGCTTGTTCCTGCTGATCTCATCCTCTCTGCCTGCCCCACAGAAGCATGAAGAGCCCACCCTGTGCAACAAAGGGCAGAAGGCATATGGGTCTGAGCAAAACATATGCAAACATTCATTTTCCTAAATGAATAAAGCAGATCCATTAATCTGGCTAAAATGAATATGGGCGGCCCAAGGATAAACTAAACATAGAGTTGTCCCATGGCACAAACCTTTGCCTGGGGAATTCTGAACTAAGTCTATGTAAACCTCCATTTCTTTCCTTTGCTGTTTTTATACAGGATGCCAAGAGCCCTGTTCTCTCCTCACTTTGCTGTATCCAGAGTAGAGCCAATGCCTTTATGCAGAAAAGTCACACACAGTCCGAGGGTGTGGGAAGGATTTGCACAACTGCTCCAAAGGTAGCATCTGCGACAACACTGAGACAATTTATTAGCGTCCACTGCTGCCAGAGAAAACCTTCATCTTGTTGGTTCTATGTGTTTAGATGAAACAGCAATTCAGCTGGGAGATAAGTCCTCAAATGCATCAAGTCTTGTTGATGATCTCATGAGAGAGAAGAACAGCCAAAATGGAATGGATTAAAAAAAAACACACACTCCCACAACAACAAAGCACCAAAAGTGCCAAACTGGGGGGGGGGAGGGAGAGGAATCAAGATTCCTTTTGTATGACAATTGGCCAGTTCAAACAGAGAACTGGGCAAGTGAAAAATCTGTCTACCCAGCAGTAGTCATCACAACAGGTGGTGACAGAGGAAGAAAAAGAAGGTGTAATGCTATCTGCTTAAGTGATGAGTAGGTCAGAGGAGCTGAACAAAAAATAGTTTATTGTAGAGATATGTACAACAGGTCTTCTCTCCTTTAGCTACTTTCTCTCCTGCTTGGGCCTAAGCTAGATGTTGGAGGTGCCCTTGAAATTATACTCACATTTATCCTTAAAGAAGGGGTGGAAGGCCACCCAGCAGAAGCTCTGCTGAGAAGCAAGGCTCCTCCACCCATCACCTGTCACCTTTCATAGACCATTACATCAGGCTACAGCAAAGAAAAGCTGGTCCATTAGAGTGAATGGGGAGCTTTCCCACCAAAGCTAGTCTGCTTGCAGCCAGCCCCATCTGCCTGCCTTCTTACTTACAACCAATCCAGGTGTGGAATTGTCTGCCAGCTTCCTCCTCCTTCTTCTTAGTCTCAGAGTTCTGCAGCGAGGAGGAGGAGGAGGACAAAACTGGAATTAGTTGGCTCTCCCTGTGATTGGCTGTGATCCCACCTACTGTCAGAGGAACAAGGAACAGACCCAGCAGCCTTGGGCTTCTCTCTTTGGTTTCCTACCCCAGCTGATCATTAGGAAAAACCTTGTAACTAAGAACTTGTATCCAAGCCCGTTTATTTCATTCTCCCTCCTAATCCGTTTCTCTTTCACATCATGTCTTTTTTAGATTGTAAGCTTGTAGTGATCTGCAAGCCACTGTGGGACCCTTTCTCTCTCTGTGTGTGTAGCAAAAAATATTTAAACAAATAAATAAAATTCTTAGGTGCTTC
This sequence comes from Podarcis erhardii, assembly GCF_964252035.2. Classification (NCBI taxonomy): domain Eukaryota; kingdom Metazoa; phylum Chordata; class Lepidosauria; order Squamata; family Lacertidae; genus Podarcis; species Podarcis erhardii. Next base: position 45,125,395 of record NC_138507.1, on the reverse strand, counting down.
AGATTTGTTTTTCTTCATTGTATATGGGATTCAGCCAAATCTATTCCAGTCCCGCCCCCATTCCATAGCTTTGTTCCGCACTGTCTCTGACGTCTTCAGCTTTTTCTAGGAGAATGACATTGATTTGTCTGGTGTGTTCTTTTCTCTCCCACGTATCCTGATAATCACTAAGTCTTTGAAAGGAGGAACGGGAATAAATCCTAACAGACGAGGAGTTTACCTAAACTAGTTAATGTTATACCACAAGGGAATAAGAATGACACACAGTCTCTCTTTCTCTCCAACAGATAACTTCCCTGTAACTCCCACTACCTCTTGTGAAACCTTAAGCATGTATGGCTATTAATTCTGTTGTGTTCTCTTCTGAACCTCTAATGAAACATCTGCTCTGCTTTGCCCAGTGTGGAGAAGGAGAAGTGTGCCATGTCCCAACACATTAATAATGCTCCATTCTGTCTAGAAGGAGGATATCTACCCTTTGATTCACACCATTAAATAACCTCCTAATCTGCGCCTCAGAATGACAACCAATACTTTGAGATCAGTCTTAAGGATATTGGTTGGCCGAAGTGGGGGAGGGAGGTAAGGCACATTCTTTTGTGGGTTTATTTTTCTTAAGGATTAGTTTTACATTGGCTCGTCTCAATGTCTGTAGTAAATTGCTTTTCTCTCAGGAATTTGTAGATAATTTAGCCAGGGGATTGCTAACCATATGTGTAATTTTTTTCTATTAACTCCTGGCTCGGCGCCAGCAGTCATAGAGCTATATTGTTTTAGATATTTCATATGGCCGACCTGTCACTGAAAATAGAATAAAATTTGCTTCTCTTTTGGCTCATGTTTCTTTTGGCAATGTGAGCAGTTTGAACGGTGTCTTGGAACGCCCAATATCATGTAATGACGGAGAAAAGTCAGTCATTAAAGGTTTATGATGGCACTTTTTTCCGCGGGACAAGGATGTAGATATTATCTTTAAACCTATGGAAATGTTGCCCTTTTGTTAAGTTGTGTCAGCAGACATCTCTCTCGTGTGCAATTTATAATTCGAATTTAGTTTAAATTAAAACATACACACATACACTGCATCAGATAGGCTTGACTGGTAGAACTCTTAGCCTCTGGGTTCATTTTCCACGGTCAAATTTGATGATTACAGATGTTGAAAGAATCCTCAATACAAATAGTGATTATGTGCTTGTTGATTGCATCAATATCCCACCTTTTCCCTCCAAGGAGCTCAGTGTGGCATATATAGTTCTCCCTCTCCCCATTTTCTCTTTACAACAACAACAACAACCACCACCACCCTGTAAAGTAGGTTAGGCTGAGAGGCAGTGACTGGTCCAAGGCCACCCAGTTAGCTTTATGGCTGAGTGGGGATTTGAACCTTGATCTCCCAGATCCTCATCTGACACTCAACATGACACCAGACTGATTGGAAGTGTAGTCTGGGAAGCAATAATTGTCTCATCTGAAGAGAAGCCACTTGGGTTGGGAGACAATGGAACGTAGGAAGCTGCCCTTATACCACCTCAGGGTTTGAGGCAGGGGTCTTTCCCGGTTCTGCTTGGAGGTGCCATTGGCGACTGAATCTGGGACTTACTACATGCAAGGCAGATGCTCCACCCCCAAGCCATGCTGCTTCCAAATTCGTTTGGCTTTATTTCAATGTGAAACAATCTAATTTGCACTTCCCAAACTTGAACTGAAACAAAGCTATCCTTCTCCAGTTTTTGTGATGTGGTTCTCCAACAACAACAATATGTATTAAAAGGCATTATTGAGGGGAAAGTACACATATGATGCATATTTTAGTATAGCAGCATACGAAAAGGGAAAGTTGCTTGCACAAAATATTAGGTAAAATTGCATATGGAAATATGTATGGTTTTTTGTGCCTACCTGTTTGTAAAAAAAAAGAGGGGGGAGCAGCAAGGTGATGTAGAAATGGCCTAAACCAAAAAGCAGAACAACAAGAAACTGAGAGAAATTAAACCTGATAAATTTGTTCATCCTAATGAATCGCCAGTGAAAACAGCATTGCCTGGGTGTCTCAAGAATTAGGAAAGTGATACTTTTGTAAATGGAAAGATCCAGAAACAATGCTGCATTGTTAAAGTCTTATTTACCAATGTGCTGTGCTGTACAGTGGTGCCTCGCAAGACGAAATTAATTCGTTCCGCGAGTTTTTTCATCTTGCGATTTTTTCGTCTTGCGAAGCACGGACTTTGGAAAAGAATGAAAAATCACCAAAGTCTTCAAAAACCTCAAAAAAGGCTGCCACACGGCGTGCTATGAGTTGCTCCTCAAAGTGAATGCACGGTTTTAAGAAAAAGGAAACAAACTTGCAAGACAGTTTCGTCTTGCGAAGCAAGCCCATAGGGAAATCTGTCTTGTGAAGCAACTCAAAAAACGAAAAACTCTTTCGTTTTGCGAGTTTTTCGTCTTTCGAGGCATTTGTCTTGCGAGGTACCACTGTATATAGTTCAGGCAACCTAAAGAGTGAAATAAAACTGAAACAAGTGCAGTGAGTTTGAAGGATAATAAAGCAATGGAGAATAGAACCAATTAAAATTTGATGTTGAAAGAAATATGCTCTTCACCTTACCCAGAAGCAAACCAAAAAATATAATTGCTCTCTACAAATGCATCAGAATGGAAGGAATGAGGCATTTGTTTGGGGCAGGGCAGGGAAGATATTCATTAAAGGAAATCATGACACAAGACCAGATAGATATATGCATCTCATGACTAAACACATTTCAGTTGGATGCCAGAAGGATTCATGCAATGTGATACAGTAATGGGAATTCTAAATACTTGCCACCAAATATTAACAGGATCAGACAAACTGATACTGAGTTCGCTACATCTATCTTGTTTCCAATTTGTGTAAGTGATCCTGGTTTGTTTGAACAAAGCCTATTTCCTCCTAATACAGATATAGCAAAGTAATGACTACTTTGAAATTGAATGCAAAAGTTCTGATCACCTCCTCATGGGCTATGCTCGATATGAAAGTGTGAGAGAGCCTGAGGTTTGTTGCTGCTTGCACATGGGTCAGTGCCCAGAGTACCTACTTTACCTCCAATGTATTCAGACAGGAGTCTTCCCACTGTGGCCATAAATTAAAACAGTAACCCATAGTTATTTACTTATTGTATATTCCTTAATTCACACTCAGCTCAATAACTTCAAATCCAATTTCCTGTTGGATTTTTCCTGTTGGAAAAATTAGAAATTGGAAGGATACCTAAATTAGAAAAAAAGGTCTCCTTCCATTTCCTCCTCTTCCATTCTTTTTCCAGATGTGTTGCAAAAGGCTTGGTAGCTTTCTCCACCAGATACACTCCAGGTTGTACACAGAGTCCCCCCTCTCTTAGCAATTTCTCTGCCAGCTCAGAATATTTCTTAATCTCTCCACCCATGGTTTCATTCCACTCTTCCAAGACCACAACTCCACCGCCCAACCTCCTCACTCTTCCAGACACCAGTATGAAGGTCCTCTCCATTTTGTCATCCACTACCTCCATTACCACTCTACTCTCCTGCTGTAGTGCTCATTTTTCTCTGACCCATTTTCATTCTCTATTTTATGCACCTCACAGAAAGTCTCCAGAGTCACTGGCAGAGGTATCTCCCATCACCTGAAGTTGATTGAACATGAGACTTTCTACATGTAAAGCATATGCTCCACCACTGAACTACAACCCCTTACATCAGAATTATATTCTGCATGACTCGTATTCATAAAAGCAATTTTCAATGGGGTTATGCAACACACCTTCTGTTAACCAAAAGTCCCGTATTACTGCAGCTAGTAATTGAAGATTATCTTTGACACAGAGATAACATAGTGTTATCTTCATTTCTTTTCTAAGAGCATGAACCATGGGCTGGAAATCCCAAGTCCAAAACATCAACTTAGGTTCCCTTATGCAAGCCTCTATTCATTCTCAGGCCTCTATTAACATCCTTGAAGGTTTGGTGCATAGAGAAAAAGAAATTAGGAAAGAATTCTGGAAAATGCTATCCCCAACGTATTATTTTTATAAACCATATAACATATGCCTAATAATCAAACAGATAATAATTACTTAAGTTGTAACAGAGGATAACACCAACATGGTCATTTAAGATTTTATACATAAAGATTATATATTGACATTTTGCTGGACATGAAATTAATTCTCTCCAAGTTTTGCAGGGCAGATGCTTCTACAATTCTGTCAGATGCCAGATTCACACAGAGGCCATTGTCAATAACAGCACTATGAACTTTGCCATGCCTTTGTATGTTTGTCGTCTTAAAGACCGATTCTAATCATGGCAAAACTGTATATAGGCTTGACAATGAGTGACCCCATTTTGCTGAATGCTGAAATGTGAAATCTGACCTTCTGTATCTATGAGCTGCACTAAAGTAGGACAATCAACAAAGGAAATGTGATGCACCCTTCAATTTTTGTGACATTACTTACGATCTGGAGACTACTGAACACACAAAGGCAAAGAGACAAACAACAGGGACAAACTTTTGTTTTAGTTTCTTTACACATTCCATAGAAATGAGACAATTTCATAAACCGTATGCAAAACAGGTAACAACTTCACTTTCACTTTAACCACACATCTAATGTGAAATGACAGTCTCTTTTAGGATGGATAAATCTGTCAATTTCTGATTCTCTCAGTTTCTCATTTTTCCAGCCCACCCCATTTGTGCATATGTTTGTGATTATTAAAATTAAAACACACCCACATGAAGATTCGAAAGCATGTTCATATGCATTGCTCCTAATAGATGCATTTTTCTATGCACATTTCCCCAGTATAATACATTCCTGTAGATTAGTGGTTCCCAATTAACCAAGTACTGTGGAGCCCCTGAGTTGCAAAAGCAAAGCCATGGACCCCCTACTTTTGAAAATTTTGATATTTCTATGATAGTTTTTGTTATGTGGGTGGTACCACGGACCAGGGTCTGCAGGCAGACACTCTACCAATCCATAAATACAGCACATGAGGTGGGAATGCAGTAGTTCCCACCACCACCACCACTGTCTCAGTTACCATCTCAATGAGTTAGAAGGTGACTATCTGGAGCAGGGAACTTGCATCTACAGTGGTACCTCAGGTTAAGTACTTAATTTGTTCCGGAGGTCTGTTCTTAACCTGAAACTGTTCTTAACCTGAAGCACCACTTTAGCTAATGGGGCCTCCCACTGCTGCCATGCCGCCGGAGCACGATTTCTGTTCTCATCCTGAAGCAAACTTCTTAACCTGAGGTACTATTTCTGGGTTAGCGGAGTCTGTAACCTGAAGCGTATGTAACCTGAAGCGTATGTAACCCGAGGTACCACTGTACTTGTGTAGGCTCCCTGTGTGATGTAGAAGCCAGATTTCCCAGGGTTCTGCAATGCCTCCTTGAGTATAGGAGGCTCCCTGCTTCAGTCATTTGCCCTTCTAAATCTTGCAGAGAAATAGGGATGGCAAGATTGGGGTGTGTGGTGAGCTACATTCTCCACATTTCTGTGTTTTATTATCAGATATGTACAATGTCTGAATAGGACTTAACTATGACAAAGGAACAGGGAGAGGAGGCACAGGGAAGTACAGTGGGGTGTCATTTGGGAAGGGACATGAAGGGTTCCCTGTTTGGGGAAGTTTTAAATGTTTGATGTTGTTGCTTTTTATTATTATTGTTATTGGTGTTCTGTTGGGAGCCGCCCAGAGTGGCTGGAGAAACCCATCCAGATGGGCGGGGTATAAATAAATTTATTACTACTACTACTACTATTACTACTACTACTACTACTACTGTTTCTTTACAGAGAAGAAAGAAGAAGTGGGACAGAGAAGCAAGAGTGGGTATTGGGATGAGGAGACACATGTTTGAGACTGTGGTGGTGGAAGCAGAAGTGAATTATTAATTTGTGGGGTGCATCGAGAGAAATGGAGTCAGGGAGTAGAGAAGGGTATGTGGTTGGAGGGCTGGAGTCAGCTTTTTGCCCCATGTCTCCCTCACTCGCAAACATATCACTTGCAAAATGTTATGGGTTCTCCCCTAGATTCTACAATAATTGTTGTCTTCCAATAACCTTGGCATTAGTGTTTTGGCAACCTCTTTCAGGGAACCCTAGAAAAGCAACAGAAATGTATGCTATGACAGCAGGATATGTCATGATTACTAAACGCTAGTCTCATGCTTTGTCAGATACTTCATCACCTGTGACTATTTGAGGGAATTCATCCCTGCCAGACAATACTAGCATTGATTTAGCTATTTCCATCCTTAAATACTGTTGTAAGGCTCATTATCTGTGAAGTTTTGGAGAAAGAAAGGTTAAACTGTTATATACACACCGCTATTCACCTCCGGCCTATATCCAGAATACTGAAATTTGCCATGAATTTTCCAACTAAACTGATTTTAGGATAGATGTATATTAATTTTCTGAACCCCAAGCTGCAATTTTGGAAAACTTTTGTCACTATGTCACTTTCTGATAGTGAAATACAGATGAATAGTAAAGCAATGCCAATGCACACTCCTTTTGGCTCTATAAACACACCTAATCAATAATGGCTTTGTCCATAACCATATATTTGGAACACATAAACAATAACACACATAGATGTTGCCATGCCCCATGTGGCAGGAGGTGGCATAAGTTGAGGGCCATTAACATATTGAGTATGGGTAGACACCTTTTAAAAGTCAGGTGGATAAAGGCATATATCACCCAGCATGGGGTACTTTGACCTGAGCCATTTGAGGTGGCATAACCCCCCCCCTCCGGGTGTTGTTTGAGAGCTCATGAATTACTGAAATGCTATAGCAAAGATGGTAACAGGAACCTCACTTTTTAACAAAGCTTTATTATAACCAGTGTTGCATTAACTGGCTCACTATCGGGTAGCCCTACCCCATCTGAACCTTAGAATTTTAGGTCAGACTGGAGTGGGACAGAGCCTCTCCTGACAGGAAATTGAATCCAATTCAGCCTTTCAGGAACTTCATCAGAGGGCAAAGCACAACATTCTCCTTCACCCCTAATAATTACAAAACTCTTCAGCATGAGCTGAAGTGTAAAGAAAATACACGATACCGGGGGGGGGGGGGACAACTCACTGTGACCCATACATTTTTGATACTTGCTGCTTTCATTGAACAACCCCTGAGATGAATTTGGTGGTGTTTCCAGTTAAACGAATTCTCCTCAAACAGTGCCAGTTGCACAGACATCAGAAAAACTGAAGCAAATCAAGAAAGGGTGTATTGTTTGCTTTTTTAAAACAAAACAAAACTGTTGTTTATGTGCAGCAGTAGCCTTAAGAGGATTTAACACTGCAGTGGATCAGATTTCTCTAAACCTTCTCTCTCCTGATAAGAGCCGCCTCTGTGAGGTGACACACCAAACAGCATAAATTACCTTAAGCTGCAGATAAGCAAAAGGCCATTTGGGGGTTCTGAGTGCCATACAGGGAGATGCAAAGCAGCTAACAGTAGGAGAGTTGGCACTCATCTGGAACCTCCCAAGGATTAAATGTGAAAGCTCACATTTCCTTGCTGCTCTGAATCATGATTTCAGACAGTGACTAAGAACAACCCAGTGCCTTTGATAATGTGATGGGTTTTAATGGCAGTCCTTTTATCTGGGGGTCATAATTAAACATGTTTGATCAGGGCCTTAACAAGCACCTAACCAACATTTGTAGCCCCTTCTGGTAAATGAGTTATTGGTCACTGATTGTTAACAACATTGTTGTTGCTAGCGGTGATTAGTAATAATGAGGATACGAGTGTTACTTAAATACGTTTAGGGAAAGCCAAGTTGGGAGGCAAACAACGTCAACACAGTAGATCTGAATAATCTGAATAATTGGCAGGCAATTTAGGAACGATGACATTCTGGCTTCAGGATGTTAAGTTATGAGATATAGAATAAAATATTCTATATTCACATGTGAAAATATATTATGTGAAAAATATTCACATGTGAGAGGAGCCATAGCTTAATAGTAGAATACAGTGGTACCTCGGGTTACAGACGCTTCACGTTAGACTCTGCTATCCCAGAAATAGTACCTCGGGTTAAGAACTTTGCTTCAGGATGAGAACAGAAATTGCGCCATGGCGGCACAGCGGCAGTGGGAGGCCCCATTAGCTAAAGTGGTACCTCAAGTTAAGAACAGTTTCAGGTTAAGAATTGACCTCCAGAACAAATTAAGTTCTTAACCCGAGGTACCACGGTATATGTTCTAAAGGCAGATTTCAGTTTAAAGGACTCAACTCCCGTTTAGGCAGGCAGAAAAGAACATAGCATGGAAAACTGCTTCTGCTCTGTATAAACAGTATTGGCCTGGTGTTAAGAAAGTCATTAAAATAACCCAGATGGAGTCCAGAGAGAAAAGTCCTGGTAAGACTTCATGAGCAAACCAAACAAAAACATTGTATAATTTGAGGAGAAAGGAACCACTTTTTTGTTGTCTTTCTAACTTCAGGCTCGGGTTACAGAAACTTCAGATTACCCAGATAACCCAGAAATAGTACCTTGGCTTAAGAACTTTGCTTCAGGATGAGAACAGAAATTGTGCAGCAGCAGTGTGGTGGCAGCGGGAGGCCCCATTAGCTGAAGTGGTGTTTCAGGTTAAGAACAGTTTCAGGTTAAGAATGGACCTCTGGAACGAATTAAGTTCTTTACCCGAGGTACCACTGTACTCGTATATAGCAGGCAGACATTCAATCAAACACACAGAGGAAAACTCACTCAAAACTACACAGTTGATTACGGCATGCGCTATCTCAGCAAGGATCCTTGTTGCTAAGATTCATCTCCACCCAACCCCACTCTTGGTTAGTTGACTTTCTTGAATACTGGAAGCCAAGACCCAAGTTCAGGGCAAGCAGTCTTTGGTGAGAGAACCCCAGCAGAGATTTATCATCACAAAACATGCAGCAAAGAAAAGTGTGGAACTGTAGGCTGTAAAACCTTTAGAATGTGCCCTTCCTGTGACTCCGAAATGTCCCCTTTTAAAAGTCCTTTCCAAATTATCCCAGTTCCTTGGCACAGAGACAGACTACACATTTGGTAAGTCATAAAATGGATTACTTACAAAACTCGTCAAAGGTCAGCTTCATGTGCATTTCCATACAGCAGTCAGAAAAGATGCACAGGTGTAAGAGTATCCAAACTATTGGTATCAAAAAATGTTGGTTCCATAGTCCATTTTGCTCTGAAACAAAAGAGGCTAGTTAAGGCCATGTGCTAGAGCAACCAGCTCAGAGCTCCTTACATATTTACATCCACATGGAGAGTGGACAGAACAAAGGCTTGATTACCCATTTCCTCCCAAGGTGAGAGGAAGTGACATACACTAAGCCTGGCAGAACAGCTCACTCTCCATGGAAATCTATAGTAAAAGGAGAAAGAGTTATATGATCTGAAGAGAAGCTATGGTTTTAACTTCTTCAGACATGAGTTAGATCCAAGCATGCTGGTTACCCTACACACTTTAACACTAACAGAATTAACCCTTAAGTCCACTCTTTCCAATCGCTAGATGGGTCTATTGTTTGCAGAAATTAGTAGCCTTATCTTTGCTGTAACTTTAGCTGTGGGGATAATCAGATGGTTTGCTCCCCCTCTCCTGTGTAAAGGCTGTTTATTATTAAAAATAAACACAGATAATAATGAGCACAAATATGCATCTTACACTAAAAATCCACAATACTAATACAATAGATTGATATAAAAATATTTAAAGGTAAAGGGACCCCTGACCATTAGGTCCAGTCGCGGACAACTCTGGGGTTGCAGCGCTCATCTCGCTTTATTGGCTGAGGGAGCCGATGTACAGCTTCTGGGTCATGTGGCCAGCATGAATAAGCCACTTCTGGTGAACCAGAGCAGCGCACAGAAACGCTGTTTATCTTCCCGCCAGAGCGGTACCTATTTATCTACTTGCACGTCGTGCTTTCGAACTGCTAGGTTGGCAGGAGCAGGGACCAAGCAACAGGAGCTCACTCCATCGCGGGGATTCGAACTGCCAACCTTCTCATCGGCAAGCCCTAGGCTCTGTGGTTTAACCCACAGCACCACCCGCGTCCCATAAAAATATTTAAATTATGTCTAAAACATCTTAAATTACTCTGACTTCAATCAAACATCAAAAAACTGCTGCGTTTTTGAAGCTGTCATTTTTTTCTTCTGCTAATTAATAAAAATAGACCAGTTTGTGATAAACTTGTCATTTTCTGTTCTCTCTTAATCTTGCGAGCTGCATGTTTAACTATTAAGACCAACTCACACATTTTTTCCTAGCCACTCCCTTAGCTGTTTGTTGTCTTCATTTGTTTTCATATAAAATCCTTAAGGTAACACCCACATAATGTAATTTAGTAGAGGTGGGGGAAATGGGGTCTCATGGGATCACATATCCTAATGTCTTTTCCATTTGATATTTAATTAAATCACAATACTTTCGTGCCGCTTTGCAACCTCACCATATACCATAATACCCCCCTTTGCTTTTTGCCATATCCAATACTTGTTTCCCCCTGTACAGCATTGCAAATATACAGCTCTTACTGTCAGAAAGTTCTTCCTGATCTTTAGTCAGAATCTCCTTTCTCAAAACTTGAAACTCCCAAACAGAAGTTATTCCCACTGTGGCCAGTCTTTCAATAAGCACACACCTTTTCCAGTTCTAAATCATTAACCTTTGAACAAGACACACAACAGGTGTTAACAATAACTGGGATGAGAGGATTGTTGCAAGGGAGAAGTTTAATGGGATGTGAGTAGGTGGTAGATATGGGGAAAACATTTAGCTCAAGCAGTGCAGCTGCATCTGTGCTCTTTTAACAAAGATCTCTTGTTAGATGGGGAAAGCACCTTTAAAGCTTGTAAGACTGTAAGCTTGTCTATTGGCAAGCAGGTCTATTGAGGAAGGAGGTTTAGGTCTGTGAGGAATCTGCCAGTTTTAGGTTTCTCTGTTCCTCATTTTTCCCATCTTAACTTCAGTTTATCACAGTTATGCATCAGTTTGGGAATTTCCTATTTTAAGTCCTTGTGACAATTTGTCATCATTTAAGTAAAGATTTATCCAAATAAACTTTATTTTGCAAAGCAGTTTCACTTAATGCAATGCATGTTTGTTCATTGTTCTGATCAATTGCTATGCATACACTTTCCTCTAATATGGACATTTTGGTAAACATTTTTATGGTTTGGAGAACTGCATTGTAGAATTCAGAGAAAGGTTAGCTGTGTTTTATTTATTTATCTCTTTCTAAGCTTTCTTACTCACCCTCTTCACAGCAAGGTCCCATAGCAGTTTACAACATAGAATATGCAATTGTAAAAACAGGTAAAGCTATTGTGATTCTAAAGCAAGTCAAACCATTCCAAATGGAACAGAACAGTGAATTCAGCAAAAGAGGTGGGTCCCACAAAACAAAATACCTAACTGTGAAAGCCTAAAATGCTTCCACTTCACCAAAAGGCAAAAGCTGCATGATGAAGATATCAGACACACCTTTGGTGGTGGTGGGGAATCTGACTTCCATAGAGAAAGCCCTCTTCTGGGTGGCCACTCCTTGCAATTTGGAAGATGGTGGAACTACCAAAAGAACCCCCTCTGCAGATCTTAACACTCAAGGAGGTCAGCAGGATGAAGGTGGTATTTCAGATATTTGGAGCCTAAATCTTTTAGGGCTTGAAATATAGATGTGAGCATCTTGAATTAGGCCCAGAAACCAACTGGCAACCAGTGCACCTGTTTTAAGGGGCTACTGTAGGAGGCCTAAGCAGAACCCAAATTTATAATCCAGCTGCTGTATTCTGGACTAGTGGAAGTTTTTGAATCTTCTCCGAGGGCAGCCCCACATGAACGCATTGCAGCAGTCCAGTCAGATCACATATTGTTCCACATGGTAGTTTTACTTTAAAATGCAAAAAAAGCAAGAAATTTGTGCCTTATCTCTTCCAATGTGAGTGTTGTCTGAATGGTCTAATTTTTCGTCATCTCTGGGCAGTGACACAACAAACTAGAATAAGCCAGGACACTGAATTAAGACATAATAAGAAACCACATTTAGCGCAAGCAAATATTCTGAAACCTGATTTATTGGCCCCAAATAAACTGCAGTGTATGAGCCAGTTTCAGTTTAGATGTGCACCCAGCAAGCACGAGTTAAGGTAAACCAGCCGTATTCCTGTTCCTGCTAGGAGTGCACGAGACAAATGTGTGACAATTGATTCTCCCCACCCCTCCATCACTGGAACAAATTGGGGAGGACTGATAAAACATGGATCCCTGCCCAGAGAGAACAAAGGCAGTGTCATGTAGTCAGCACCGTGCTGTGTTGTCAGCTGCATTCTGACTGTTGCCAAATGTAATAGAGCCATATGAATCCGAAAGAATGAAAAACACCATCAAACTCTTAATATTTTACCCTCCTTTTGTTGTTGACATGCACCCCAGCCTCAGCCTGAGCCTGAGCATTGTTTTCCAAAGGTCAGAGCCATTTGGGTACGGCATGCATATAATGTACTCAGGGGGTAAGAGACACACACCCTTTCCAGAAAGCAATAATTGGATGGATGAAATAAAACCTATGACAGTTATAAGCAGCAGGCCTTGGAAAACAACCTAATGAACACAAGGGTGCCGTAGCAGCATATGAACAAATGGAACCGTTAACAGGCAAATACATGAAAGGGGTTATAGCTCTATCACACACAGTAGGATAGGCCATAGCTCAGTAGTAAAGCAATGATTTGAAAGCAAAAGGTTGCCAGTTCAGTCCTTGGCATTTCCAGCCACAATGTATTGGGTGCTATAACTGGGAAAACGCTCTGCCTGGAACTGGAGAACCATTCCGCATCATATTGCAGTGGAGAGACCAACTGCCTGGCACGGCATGAAGCAAGTTTGTATGTTCACTTGGATGAGCATGCCTTCTGCTGTGATATGGGCCATAGCTCAGAGGTGCAGCATATGCCACACAAGCAGAAGGTTCCAGTTGCAGTCCCTCCCTGTTAAGCATCTCAAGATAAGGCTCTTGCATAGCAATACTCTGACAGAGTCTTCTGATTGCTTGAGAACTTGGCGACCAGCAGACAGTTGTAACAGACAATAGCAGGCTAGATGGACCAATGGCCTGGTTCAGTATGAAGCAGTTTCAGGTGATCTTATTGGCTGACCATTCTCCCCGATTGGCTGTGGCATGGAACTGCCCTGTGGCTGTGTGGATGTCGCTGCCCCCAGCTATTTCTACTGAGAAACTACATCCTGGCAATGGAGACTGGTCCACTAGGGTTACTGAGGCATAGCACTCCCAAGGAGAATGTGCAGCAATAGATAAATTAACACTGCAAAATCTCACACTCTTCCCTGTCCCACACACTTTTTATCCTTCTATTGAAACTCAGAGAAGCCCTGCAAGCAATTCTGCCAATCTCATGTTATCAGGTCAATCAGCTCCCTGCAAAACTCAACCAATCCTCATCCAAAGTATAGCCATATGATTAAACAATGTGCTGTGTATACAAAGGATGCCTATTGTGGTATCACCTTATTATTTGTGATGCAGGTGCACTCTGTGCATGCTCATGCCATTTATTCCTGCAGCTTATAGTTTAGGGTCGCCATATTTCAAAATTTGAAAATCTGGAGCTTTTCCTGTTCCTGCTAGCATGGCTTGCTTTCTGTTTTCTGCTGAAAATGCATAAGAACTCAGTTCTGGAACATAATGCTATCAGAGTGGCCCTATAGCTTTGAGCTGTCCAATGCTTAAGGTACTTTGCCCATAAAACACTTTCCTTCTGAGTCCTGTAGGCACCTCAGTGACTATTTGATTAAATTAAATGCACACACAAAATTGCAACAAATTGCAACAAAGATCTTCAACACAATGTGCTGCATATCCCACATACTGGGACTGTCCTGAACTGCAACACTCCTTAATATATTGTACTGTATGACAATAACTCCACTTACCATTTGGACTAAACATCCGGCTAATTTATCACATCCAAAAACATCTGTCCCAGAAAAATCCTGTCGCAATCTCAGCAATCGCCTCCTCTTTTGTGCATTTTTCAGCTGTGGTCACAAATCGGAGCACTCTTCTGGCTTGATGCCAAGCTATAACTGCTGACCTGTGAAATTGCAGATGGGATCCTGGTGACAAAAGTGTCCTCCTATGAGTGAGCTTGGTGATTTGGGTTTCTTAATTTTATTTTCAGGGCAGGCCTTCAATAAATGAACACAATTAGTCAACTCATTGCAATGTCACCATGATGTGTAATAGATAGCCACAGACAACAGATTCAGTCCTGGGCTTTATTATTCCTTTAATAATAAAAATTCATTTCATAAGAATTTCAGCTTCTTGGGGAAACCACCCACTTTTATGGGTGCAGAGCAAATTTTGCCCTCACTGCAGGGACATTCTAAGGGCAGCACTGATTTCCTGAGTCCTGCTTGATGCTATTGTTTCCAGGACCTGCTGCTGATAGGCATCACTTTTCCTTTTCTGGCCAGAGCATTTTTCTCTTTCCTGAATCACTCCCATGGGTAATCACGGCTAATCATTGGCATGTTGATATCATGACACAGCACAGTCAATCAAAGCTGCCTACGTGCTGACAGCACAGAGGGCAAACGAAGCCAATGCAGAGGGAAGGCAAATGTTTCCTAAATGAGTCACAAGACTTATACCAGCCAATGTGACGATATAAGAGTGCTATGTAAGTGCTGATGCCACTAAGGGCAAATGAAGCTGTTTTGAGGGAGGGTTTTCTGCATATGCAAACACTTCCCAAGCAATTGCTTAAAAAAATTGTTATAAAGTGGCAGGGAGGGGGATCTTTTTGATGCTGCTGAAAATGTTCTCATAAAACAGTGACTATTTTTGGCTCAGCTCTAGGACTAAATAATTCAGAATACTTTCTGCTCCACACTCTCAGATATCATGTAAATGACTGTTTTGACAAACCAGTATATTGGACAGAATAAGTAATGTTATCTGACACCATGTAAGTGGGAAGGCTTTTCCTTTTTTGGGTTTTGTGTGCTAGATAGGCTTAAGCTGTGTATGAAGGCATCTCTTTTAAGTTGCCTGGAGGTGCAGGGGGAGCAGGGGAGCAAAAGCAAATCTTGGCAGGTTCTCTACTAACTGATCCAGCAAAGCACTTAATGTGAAATCCAGACCCTACTGAACTCAAGAAGAATGTAGTAGGGCTTTGCCCTAGGCAATAACAGAAGAAGGTCCCTCTTGGAAAAGGCTGTCCACATACATACACAGTGATTTGGCACAGCTAGAAGCTCTAAATCAGCTGCAAGAGCAATCTGAAAACCCGGTATAATGTCTCATTGGGGAGGCCACCAGAAAGCAGAACTTGTAGCAATGAAGCTGATCTGCAGAAGGGGGAGAAGAAGCATCCTAGGTATGAAGGAACTAAGCAGAAGGATTAAGGCTTAGTGGTGGGATATGAACTGTTGCAAAAGCAGTAAGATAACTTGAGAGCATTCTCTACTTCAGTGCATTACAAGGGCAGAGTACAAATCTCCAGTTCTGTTTTTTTAATCTGTGGTGACAGGTGGCATGGCTTTTTCTGGATCTAAAACAAGCACGAACCATTGGTAGGCTGAAGTCCTGGGAATGGCTAGATTGCAAGAAGCACAGCCCTCCTGTTGAAAGTAAATGCTGGGGCATCTAATTGGGAATGGGGAGGGGGTGAAATAGGGGGACAATGTGCCCCTTAACCATCTTCTTCTATGTACCTGTGGGCGATGAGTTGCACAGTTGTTCTACTGGCCACACACATTTTATTATTATCGTTATTACTTCGATTGGGAAGGCATAACTATTTCTGACTAGAAGTAACCTTGTCAACAAAGTACATAGGTTTGCAGTGCCACAGCTTTCCCATCTCTGCCCTAGGGAGGAAAGCTAACCCCACTGTAAAGCTGGTTGTGGGGTGTTAGGAAGAAGTTCAAGTGGGATAGATGGAGGATGACTGATTGGATAATCTGTATGCTGCTGGAGGTCTTCTAGTAAGCCAACAGAAAGTTCACTGACATAGATATTTTGGTGGTGCTGTGGTGAAACGTGGGGGGTGTTATGGCAGGCATGGGCCCATCAGCTCCAAATTCCACTAGTCCCTATGAAATGCCAAAGAAACAGCTCAATGCCATGTTAGCTCTCATACTGGCCTAGTTGTTTTCACCCAGTTGCAGTCAATGGAAGGGAATAATAATAATAATAATAATAATAATAATAATAATAATAATATTTATTTATTTATTTATACCCCGCCCATCTGGCTGGGTTTCCCCAGGAACTCTGTGTGGCTCCCAATTGAATATTAAAACCACAATACAGCATTAAACATTAAAAACTTCCATAAACACGGCTACCTTCAGATGTCTTTTAAAATTAGGACAGTTGCTTATTTGCTTGACATCTGATGGGAGGGTGTTCCACAGGACAGGTGCCACAGAAGGCCCTCTGCCTGGTTCCCTGTGACCTCACTTTTCACAGTGAAGGAACTGCCAGAAGGCCCTTGGCGCTGGACCTCAGTGTCTGGGCAGAACAATGGCAGTGGAGACGTTCCTTCAGATATACATCCTAGCTCTCACCCTAGTGGCTATAAATAGCAAGGCACAGGATGCAGTGGTGGCTGGTGAGACTGGAGGGTCGGAAGGCAGGGAAACCAACAGTGGGTATAGCCAAAGCCAATGACTTGAATCAACAGATTCTAGTTTTGTTCCTATCCTCTTCCATGCTAGGATAACACTGAGACTAAGGAGGTTGTAAGAAAACAGATGGAAAGTCGAGGGCTACATGAAAGTAGAGTGAAGTTTGCAGGGCAGGGCCCCATTTGCTCTCATGGACTGGCAAGATGTGGTAATTTGTTATCCCAATAGATCTCACCACCTTAATTGCGAGGTAGGCTTGTTCTGCTTGTCAGTTGATTTCCATGGGCTTTAATACACCTAACTCTGTATTCATTTATAGCCATTGTGTATTAATAAACCCACTTAGATTCAGGTAACACAGACTCCTAAAATGTGCTCTACTGCTAACAGATAATATATTTGACAAGAGGAATAATTTGGAAGCTCATTACATAATACTGATGACGTTGTTGATAATGAGGATAACAGTAGGAGGGCTTTTCCTATTACAAATCATGACATTTTTTCTGGGAAAATGTCAGTTCTTCACCTTTTAGGGCCAATGTGGAAAGCATTGTAAATTGGCAGCAAAATTAAAGTTGGTTCCTATTCTGAAAAGCTGTGTGGAATTGAAGAAGCTTTCCTCTCATCCAGGAGGTCTGTGAAACATGAAAATTGATACACAGCTCTGCCTATTATAAATGAAAATAAAATGCCAGTACCAGGCAGAAAGACTGATGTTCAGAGGCCAGAATGCTGCCTTTTAAAAAAAGAAAGTGACTAAAAGATATTAATAGAGCCCATATAAAAACAAAAGATTCCTCAGTCCTGTGATAAGAGATGATAGAGATGAACCCTCACAGCAAGATCTTTGTATTATTCAAACACTCGTTTATAAAAGCCACCCCTACTATCCATCTTTTTTTCTCTTATTTCCAACAGAGTTGGAGCAGAGGCTCAGCATCCTCGCCAAATTGCAACTTGGCAATTATATTGAGCTTAATGCTCAATAAATGCATGATCATTCACTTTGGTTCATGGCAGCTGCCATTTGAAGAGCTGTGCCAAGAGCTCAACTACATACTTTTTTTTAGTATGAGAAGTATCTCCACAACAGCGATGATGACTCCTGGGAATGGGAGCCATTTTTGCCTCCCCTTGCTCATTAGGACTTTTTATGGATGCGCTACCTCACTGCTTTCTCGCATGCATCCCAGTCTCAATCCCTGTTTTATTTCAGCCACTGCTGAGTGCTGAGAGTCTCCCCATCTTCACGGTCAGGGTGGAAGGTGTGAAACAACCTTCTCTTAACTTGTGACCACCAAACCAAACACAGCCCACTAGCCATGTATGGTGATCCAGCAGGGGCTCAATAAAACTTCCATCTTTTCTGAATGTCTCCACCTACTGAAACACAGTGTATTGGCAAGCACCTGCCAGGCCACAACACACAGTTTAGTATCTTATATCAGGTCTGTGGGGAACGCATGTTGTGTAGGTATGGAGCAGAAACTGTGTTTTAAGATGCAAAACTTCCATTTGCAAAAAGAACCATCTGGAATATACTGTGACATATCATGTGGAGTGATATTCTCTCAGATGCACCTGCAAAGGTAGATATTGGCTCTCCTCATTGAGTAACCATGCAGCACCAGTGCCAGACCCCAGGGATCATAAGAAAGGAATAAAGATTCTGACATGGCCACAACTTTATTAAACTTTCAAATGTAGGAAGACCTTGGCAAATTCAGCATACATTATAAAATGGCGGCCTCACACTTCAGGGAAGGACCTGTTTAAAAAGACAAGTCTTCAGTAGGCGCTTAAATGAAAGGAGGGCACTTTCTAAACCCTCTCTTCCTTCAGTTATTTAGGAGTTTCTATTGGGCATGGTGCTGTCTGCTGCCTTGTTTTGCAGCTGAATAAATGGTTAAGGAGAAGGCTGTCCAAAGAAAAATTAGGCTGCTGTAATGTGTACTTTGGAACACTCAGAGTATAGCAGCAGAATCAAACATCATAGAAGCACAGAGACACAGATGACTTGTAAAAAGGCCCATTTTCTGTAATTACATGGTTAGATTCATTCAGTGCCACCGATCACTTCAGATACATGTGCCGGTCTATTGATCACAAATCCGCTTCTCCCTTAAACTAACAGATGTACAGTTATTAATCTTGGAAGGGTTCCATATCCATTTTTGTTGTTGTTGTTGAAAGATCAGAAAAGCCCATTATAGGATGATATGGCATCCAGCATGCAGGAATTTCTTCTGCACTCCCGCACTAGACAGATTCAAACAATGCCAAAAAGAGGGGAAATGATGTGTTCTGTCTCCAGAATTTCTCTTCAGTGTTTCTCTCTTCCATTTTAAAACAATAGTGTTCTTCAGTGTTTAAGCATTTACACATCTGTGTACTTTTTAGAAATGGGTAAATGCACCACACCTGTTTTTTCAGTTACCTCTTCCAACTTTCCTCAGCCAGGCCCTTATCTCTCCTAAGAGTTTCAATGAAATTTGATGCTATACATTAATACCAAAATGAGCAAGTATGTCAAGCAAAAATAAATATTAAAAAATAGGGGAGGTGGAAGAAGAAAAAGGCAGGATATTAAGCAATGCCCTGGGCCATTAGGAGGGAGGGCATCTAATAAATAATGAAGGGAATAAATGGAAGACATTTTCCAAAGAACATTATATTTAAATCATTAGGGCACAGTAATTAGCTGGAGGAATTAATACAGATAGCATGGAAAGATGCTAGAAGTACTAACAGAACTATGATGATGTGCAAGGAAATCAAATCTGCCCCTACTCCAAAGATACAACAAAATGCTAAATAGTATAATTGTACCATAAAGCACTGGATTAATTGGATGGCTGCCTAATATCTCACAGATGTTTATCACACATTGAAGACAGTTGGAACAACCAGCAATGGGGCCCATGGGCCAAATGTAGCCCACTGAAGCTTTCACCAGCTTGCACAGCAAAGTGTACTTACTTTCCCTCTTAGTTTCCATGTTGCCTGCTGCAGGATGAGCAGGCAAGAAGAAGCAAAATGACTGAAATCAACAGGAGAAGACATCTAGGTCCTGCAGGTCTAGGATCAGCTTCTTCAGGCACTAACAGAACTGCGATCTGTTATGATTCAAGGCATCTGCAGGGACAGTATAAATCCTTCTTCTTATGAATCATCTCAAACAATGTTGCATTGTAATGGTCTATACCATGTTGTATTGTAATGGTCTATACAGTGGTACCTTGCGTTACAAACACCTTGGGTTACAAATGCTTCGGGTTACAGACTCCGCTAACCCAGAAGTAGTACCTCAGGTTAAGAAATTTATCTCAGGATGAGAACAGAAATCATGCAACGGCAGCGAGAGGACCCATTAGCTAAAGTGGTACCTCAGGTTAAGAACAGTTTCAGGTTAAGAACGGACCTCCAGAATGAATTAAGTTCGTAACCAGAGGTACCACTATACTATGTGCCCAAGACGGGGGAGGAGATGGGGGACGTGATGTGACATTCTTTCCAAGTCAGATGCATTTTCATATCATTATTGTGATGCATCATAATTCAGTGCTAGGAGCCGAGGCTGAGTATTATTTTCGATTTAAATGGTAATTTATATTGTACTTGTCCAGTTTCACCACCTGAGGCAAAATGGAAATGTGCTGTTGCCTGCACCCCCATGCAGTGCCTTTCCACTACATATTGGAATGTCCCCGTCGGTGAGAGGAGGAGTTTTCCACAAGCCCTTGACACTCATGTTCTCTGCCCTATGGACCTGTATCTTAAAAGTATAAGTGCTTTGACCTGTTTCAAAGGAAGATTTGGCTGGCTTAACATTGGTTTCACATTCAGTCTGCCATAATATATAATTTCTAGCATTTTAAACCAATGTAAAGACACAATTTATCTGTGCAACAGCACCTGTGGCTGTTCTTTCTCTGCAAAGGGGAACACTCCTCAGTGTCACCTGGTGAAACGCTCTTCAGCTCGAAATCACCTTTTGACACTGAAGTCATTATTGACTTCCCTTTGATGTTTTCAATTAATTTGCCGCAGTATTTGTCTGACGATATTGGTACTCCACAGTTCTGGATGAAGGGGTGAGGAGAATTACTTAAAGCAAAACAATTTGCTCTTTCTTTATTCCACATATTGAGGTGGGGGTGGAGAGGGTCTCAGGAGTCAAGAGAGGCTGGGTAGCATCTTAATAATGGGAGGGTAAACAGAAGGTGGCAAAGACATGCCTGTAACCAAATGCAAGAATGACTAATAACAAGGAGATGCTGTCTAATCTAGGTGCAAGATTCTTGAAATGCTGAGTCTGGCAACTTCTGTGAAGGAAGCCTCTAGCAATAGGATCATCATGAAAAAATGTGCCCTTTTGTTTGAGATACAGCTTGGCAATTGTCTTGAGGGCAGCACAATGAACTAAAACAGGCAGACTCATTACAGTTATATGTACATCGCTCAAAACAAAAGATCACATATTGTTAGGAGAGTTTTATTGTGTTGTGTCACACAAGGAGATTACCATTTTGATTGGCATTTGTACAGCTTGATTGTTTGTTTCATGGACTTTGATGGCTATGGGAATTTGTAGGCCACACATTTCATGCCTCTAAGGCCATTTCAACCTATTAGATGCAGCTTGCCAGGAAGGTTTTTCAAAAAGAACTTCAAAAATCCCAAACATTTCCAAAAAACCCCCACAAAAAACCTTGTTCCCCAAATGAGGACAGCGGGATTAAGCAGCGTATGCATAATAACGTCAACATCACCCTTCAAAGGGCATCAATGGTGATCCTTGTTCCCTGCAGCTTTAACAATTTACAAACTGGTGGTTAGAAAGAGATACCAATTTACACTCCTGGAATGAAACACCACCATGACAAACATTTTAGTAAGAACAATTTTTAATAATTTAAGTCCTCTATTGGAAGAGGAAAGTAAAAGAGAAAATTGCATGTAGCCAATTAAGAATTTATGAACAGCTGAATACACACAGTTTATTTATTTACTAGAAATTGGAGTGGGATATTTTGCTGCCTCTGTCACTAAATTAATCACTTTCTGTCTCACCTACAATCAATCTTGATAATTATAGTTCAAGGTAATGATGCAAGGCAAGTTAGAAACAGAATTACCATCACAAGGGTGTGTGTGCTCCTCAGATCCCAAATGTTTCGATTTAATTGCGTTGAGTTTTATTTCCATTTTTGGGGTACGCGTAAATTGCTTCTTCCTTGGAACAATGAGGTGATGTGGAAAATATATAAAGACATGAGTAAATGCAGCAAAACATCTCCATTAACAACTCCAGTCAAATAGAAATGATAAAAGAAGAGCTAAAAGAAACATTAAGCGATAATATGACTAGTTATTTCCAAAAGAACAGGTATGTTTTAAGACATACCTTACCTGGTGCATGATATGTCCAGTGATAGACAGACATTGATAAGAAGAAGAGAAGAAGAATTTGGATTTGATATCCCGCTTTATCATTACCCGAAGGAGTCTCAAAGCAGCTAACATTCTCCTTTCCCTTCCTCCCCCACAACAAACACTCTGTGAGGTGAGTGGGGCTGAGAGACTTCAAAGAAGTGTGACTAGCCCAAGGTCACCCAGCAGCTGCATGTGGGGGAGTGGAGACGCGAACCCGGTTCTCCAGATTACGAGACTACCGCTCTTAACCACTACACCACACTAATCTTTCATTAGTGGTCTATTTATTTTCTTTCTTATAAATGATTGTTAATAATGATCATAAGACTCCATTGCGACCAATTCACTATTTTACCTGGAAGCCGCAAGGAAAAGAAATTCTGCTTCAGGCACCTTTGAGGACAGCACAGACTTCGCAGGTGAAGACAGAAGGTCTATTATTCCTTTATTTTATTTTGTTTCAAACTATTGGAGTGGGGAAGCAAAACAGGGAATTAACTGTACAACAGAGAAATGATTTGTGATAGATGCACATCACCAAAAATGTTGACATTCCATCAGGGAAAAAGGCCATTGTGATTGTGAAGGAATATCTGAGCCAAAGGTGGATTTCAGTTGTGAGAAATAATGTCTCTCAGGGCAGATAACTGGCCTTGCAAGCTCATTTCCTAACTGCTTACTTGAAGAAAAGAAAAGTAGGTAAGCTGTTTTAAGACCAATTGACTAAGCAAGTTCATTCTTCCTGTGTACCATTTGATCACCCATGACTTTGCATGTCTAGAGTAGAGCAGTTTTCAGCCCACTGTCCACTTAGTTCTGTAAATTCATCCCTAGTGCCCATTATCCTAGCCTAGTGGTTTGCACAACCCATTGAGGAAGTTAACACACACAAAATGCAGAGCAGTAACAATTAATTGCACATTTATTCAAAATCCAATTAAAACAATTTACTGTAATTAATTCAACAAAACTGATAAACTTGATCCATTGATACCAGTTTGTCAAAGTCTGGTAGTCATTTACATTTCCAGTGTCTCTAGCTCTCCTCTTGCCTTTTCTCCTACTGCCCCCACTTTGGGAACCACTGGTTTAAAGTATGAAGATGACACAGATCAAAGCCTGAGGGTTTTTAAATGTAATTTCTTCACTTCAACTCCCTCGTAGTTACTATAGATTTACTTGAGGTGCTCAGATGACTAGCTGAAATAGCCTTGTCTACTATCACTTGATTTCTGATTACCTCTCAGCCTTGTGGCCTCAGTGAGTGAACCAGATGCCCTCAGATTCTTTTCCTACTTTCCTGCATTCCAGGTCCTGTCCTCAGCAACAGAGGCAGCCACTTGTACAAATGCATAACATAATCCCACACCCAAGAACCTTCCTATCTTTGCTTATGTTCAGCAAGACCAAGACACTTAGGCATTACCCACTAAGTTCTGTTGATAACTAAACTTTTAATGCAAGAATTTGGATCTATAAATGCAAATTCATTCACATGCCAGTTCATCCCAGATTGCAACCAAAGTGGCATATTGGCAGAAATCTGCTCGTGCAAAAGACCTTTTGAATCCAAGCTAATCATTTTTCATTTATGCACTTCCTAAAATATAATGAAGGCTTTGCAAAAGAATGAAATAAACATGCTGCTGTCTGCAGTCAGTTACAATCTAAACATGAAATAGGCCAAAGGCAAGAGGAATAGGGAAAGTCAGGCAAATATGGAATGAGGATATTCAGAAATGTTACGTTTCAAGCTTTAGATTTTTGAGAGACTTGCACTGTGAAATCAACCATGCATCGCAGATCAAATTATGGAACAGTGTACCGTTGTGTAGTGTAGATTAGCGAGACAATGTTTAGAACTGTTTTCTGGTGGCATCTTATGCCTTGATAATCTTTCCTACATTGCCAGAACATCCTCTCAGGCTTATTGGTGATCTAGTGAAGAAAAGGGTATGCATTTCCACCTTTGGTGGAAAAATCGACACCTTCTGGAGTCAAATATTTGGGGAAATCAATCGGATCACTCAGAGGCATACCTAGGCTCCCTTGCGCCCTTGGCAAGCAGCTGTAGCAGTGCCTCTGAGAGCATGAGGCCAGAAACTCAAAAGGTTTGCTTTTTGTCACCTTTCACTGCCTCCACTCCTAGCCACTCCAAGCCAAAGTGGAGAGGTGCTATTTTCACGCATCCCTGGCTCTGTGCCATTGGCGGGGGCCAAACTGGTCAAGAACTGTTAATATGAAAAGAAAGAAAGATGTTACTTGACTAAGTAAATTTTATGAGAAATTAGTTTTGGAAAACTGTTACGATGATATACATTGAAACTCAGCCAGAGGGATTTGAGGAAGTCACTTAATAATGTTAACAAAAGTGGAATTATTACAGTTAGGATTTATGTTTGTCTGTTTGTTTATAAATTTGGAAAATCAATTGAAAAAATTGAAAAAAACACACCACAAACTGGTCAAGCACTAGGTACACACTCCTGGGAGACAAACTAAAGAGTTGGAGTTGACAGAATATGTCAACACAAGAAGTTAGCTTTCTTCTGATGGTTGCAAGGCTGGTCATTACATGGCTTTGGAAGTATCTAGAGATAGCTGCAACAGAGGTTTGCTATGAGAAATTATGGTTCATGGCTATGCTGGAAAAGATTACTCAAATTTGTCTTCATAGGGGGACAAACAAAAAGGACACATTCTGTACATTTTGGTTTGATTTACTAAATATACAAATGAGGGGCTAAATGCCCCCAGCACTCCATCAATATATGCACACCTGTGAAATCCCCAAAATGTTTGTATGGTATTTTTGGAATTACATGCTGAATCACTATGATCCTTGCAGGGGAATATGTTGACAAAGACTAGAATATGCTATTGTGAATGCTAATCTTTTAATTTTTATTTGCTGTAATCTTATTTTGTATACTCTTTAGAGGAAAACCTATATAAGAATTACTTTTTAAAAAGGTTTTTTTAAAAAAACAACAGCAACAAACATTTCATTGATTCCTTTTTTGCCTTTATCTCAAGAAAGGCCTTTGATGCAAATATTTGGCGGCTTGGGATTTCTGAAGTAGGACTTCAGAGGACTGAAGTGGAGAAACAAAGGGTGCTTGCCAGACTAGCTAAGCTTCCCTGGCAGCACCTGCATCTGAGAAGTATCTGGGATGCTTGGATGTGCTTCTGAATAATCTTTCCAGATAGAACCACCTTCTGACCACATGCGAGAGATGGGAAGCATCTGTAAAGTGATACCAGCTGGCAAACAAAGTGAATGGGTTACATGCTGGGCATGATCATGCCTGTTGCCTGTCTTTTTTCTTTGACCTTATCAAGTTCTTGACGGCTTGTGTGGGCAGCAAATCTCAAACTCCAGATTAAACTGAAATGCGGTGGTTCGTAAGTCAACAGAAGACTTTATCTCAAAACATGAATCCAACATTCAAGTACAGGATATGAAATTTAACAGCAGGGAGCTGGATTAAGGCCAACTGCTATGTACAGTGTTTAAAAAAGCATATCCCCATCTACAGACATCAGGCAGCTTTTCTTCTTCTCATGCCAACTGCGCCAGAGGACTTGAAGTTTTATGTGGTAGGAACGTTCTGATTATTTGGGGGCAGACAATGGCTCGGCTTAGGCTGAATATAATAAGGGAGTAGGACTGCATTTCTATGCAGGTTTACCTAGGAATATGTTTCTTTTAACTCAGTGGAGTTTACTTCTGAGTAGACTGTCTCACATCCACATAGAAGTGTGTCTCTCTGTGTGTGTCTGAGCTATGATAGGATGGCTCTGTGAAAGTTTTATTTTAAAGGTTCAATGCTTGTATCCAATGCTGTGTGCCTGGAGTTCATGCAATGGGGTTTCAACTTCCAACCCTCCAATCCTATCGCCATGTGCCCACAAAATCTCCACTACAGAGGTCCTCCAGAGCAGATTTTTAAAGTGTGCATGGGAGGGTGGCTGCAGGCGAGAGGAAGGGAAAGTTCTGCTGCACCCATGGACATGCCTTTTTACCTTTGCCTTTGACACTAGAGAGGTATATTTTTAGGCTTCACTCTATATTTGGTATTCTTGTATTCTTTGCATTTAAAAAAATGGCTCTTAATGTTATATTTTAAATAGCCTGCCCCTTCTATCCTTGAGTAGGGGCAATTTTGCCACACCCCAACTCCCCTGGGAAGAAGACTCAAGAAGGTTTTGTCCTGGAGAGTTGTGGAAGGGTCAGGTGAGCCATCAGGTCCATCAGGTAGAGTAATAAGTCATGGTTTATAAGCTGGCTTTGCCATTCTACTCTTTTCTTTGCAGCACCCCCTCCCTCGGCAGTATGGGCTTAACTAGTTGCCTGTTTGAAGGATGAGGATTTTTGAGGGGCAGCCCCTCATTGGCCCTGGGACTCATCTTTTTCACCTACTCCATGCTTCTGGAAGTCCTGTTCTTGAAGTGGTGTTCTTGACTGGTTTAACTGGCTTTCTGTCTGGTGGGGAAGGCTGTTGGAATTCTGCCTCGGTCAGAGGTGTGTGCCTATCTGTTCAGGCACCGGCTGAATTCCTTTGACCTCCCTCCGGCGACTCTCGGCAGGAAAAACACACGAGGTCCGTTCCGGCGATTTTCCTCAGGCTGTGAGAAAAACACACCACTGCATCTCCTGCTTCTCCTCCTCCCTGCATATCCCCAGGGAGGGGAATCAGACTCAGACAGAAATGTATCTACATGCTTTTATTCCTGTCTTTAGCAGCCATACAGTAAAAGATGTCTGCTCTCTTCAACAAACAGAGAGAAACTCCAAACTCCACCCATGTACATCCTGTACAGGTCATATGACACACACACAAAGCTAACATCCGGTGCTCAGTACAGAATGGACTGCCCCTTTGTTCCCATGGCAGCAGTCACAAACATCCTGTTTGGCTTTGCAGCCACAAGCAGCTGACTGAGCTGCTAGAGCCTTTGCTTGCTGCAGCATTGCTGCTTTAGAATAACAAAGGCAAGTTAAGTACGGGTTTGGGAAATACCTAAGGCATTATAGAGTTAAGGACATTCTTTGTCACTCCACAATGCCTTGACATTGAGTTCTTTGCAGTGCCTTTTGGGCTTTGCTTGACAAGTACATCGGGGTGGTTCAAATTCCTCCCAATCTTTAGCTGCAGGGCCCCAGGTGGAGCTTGTAAACATGCCCAGGAGTGGGGAGGCATCTGATTCCTGCCAACTTAGAGAACTTCCCTGATGAGGCAATATTTTGATTCTGCTAATTATGTTCATTTGGTTGTTTGCAGATCCTCTATGATGTTATATTTGAAAAAAATATAACCTTTTACACCACAGTTATGGTTTCTTGACTCTGTAATGTATAGAGACTTTCAGAATGTGGCAAACCTATGCCCATAGCAACTGTCTGATTAGTACAATTTTGTGGAAGGAGAGTGCAGGGATGAAAATCCATTTATATATTTATTTTTTGAACCTCTAAACCACTCTTCATCAAAATAGATCCCAGGGGATTTACAATCATTAAATAAACAGTTAAAATTATAAAACCTGCAGCCAAACAACCAACCAACATTTCTAAACCCCCCCCCCCTCAGAAACAGTAAAGCAATAAAACAGCAGCAGTTCATATAAACCAGAGGATCTTGGACAATCCAATTAAATTCTGCCAGATGTGACTTAACTTGGTGCCAGAAACCCAATAATGTAGTGGCATATGTCCCTCCAGGGGAGAGAATTCCACAGTCAGACCACCACTATGGAGAAAGCCCAACCCATGTTACTATGCAGCAATCCACTTCCACGGGTGGGACAATGAAAATAACTTTCCCTGGTGATGTGTGGGCTGGGGCTGGTTGATACGTGAAGAGGTGCTCCATCAAATACTTGGGTCCTGAATCATTTAGGATTTTATAGGCCAACACTAACACCTTGAATTGGGCACAGTGACATATATAGGCAGTCAATGCAGATCACACTGAATGGGTGTTATATGACTTCATATAGATGGTCCTGTCAACGTTCTGGCTGCAGTCTAAAGATCCCAAGCTGTCTTCAAGGATAGTTCCATTTAAAGTGCATTACCATAGCCAAGAGATGAGGTTACTAGAATGTGTAGTACTACAGCAAGGCTGTCTTAGTCCAGGGACACCAGGGACATACTGGTGCTGGAACAAGGTACTTTTTGTTTTTAACGATGCACTGGCATCACCAGGACCACAAGTAACAATGTACTCTAAGAGTACAGGCAGCATTCAAAACTGCTCCTTCAGAAGAGTGTGACTCTGGTTGGAACATGTCATGCATCTAACTTCCAGACACAAGAATAGCTTGCCAATAGTGCCTCTGTCTTGCCAGGATGCGGCTTCAGTTGTATAGTAGTTTGCTTGAGATTATAGAAACTGTACCTTGCCTTGAGCGTTTCATGATGGAGAGGTGCTTAATACATTTGAACATAATAATAATGATAGAGTAATAGAGTTCTGGTTAAACAATTTCAGGCAGCAAGATAGGAAATAACCTGTCCTGTTCTCAGTAAGCCAATGGCCTGACTCGAAATAGAGTAGACTTCTGTAATTGTGAATATGATATCCCTTTCATCCATGGAATTGCACAATTAAAATGCAGTGCTTTCTCTGTGTAATCTGGCAAATTAACATGTGCACTGACTGGCAAATTATCTCTAAACAGCATACAATTCTTAGGAGGGTCCAAATACAAGAGATGGAGTGAAATGGGTTGACAATTCTTAGAGACATTGGAACAAACTTCACTTCCTTGGTTTCTCCAAAAGGTCCTTAGTTTAAAGAATACCTTCTGACAGTTCTCAAACCTCTCACAAGAGAAATCCATTTTTACCTTCTAAGGATAAAATAAGCCTGTCAGATGAAAGTAGGTATGATTCATCCCATTTTTACCTGTCTTTACAAGAGTAGTTTTTACTCCATTTGAAACTGTCTGGATACTGAAAAGAAAGATCGTCATGAAATTGTTCAACAGACCCTGACATTATTTGGATGGCATTAAGACAATAGAGTGTAATGCAATGCTATGTCTGGGCCTTTGTTGTACTTCCATCGCTGTCCCTTTTCAAAGGATGGCTTACACCTTTAAAACCTGTAAAAGCTTTTGTAACTTAGAACAGATCCTTCAAAAGAATCTGAGTCATGTTCTTCAACTGTTAAACAAAGTGTATTACTCTCCTCTTCTCTTTCAAAGAATTCATCTTTCTTACAGAAAAGGCAAAATGGTTTATCTGTCAAATATTCACTTAACTGATGTTTAAAATATTTTTATGACTAATGCATTGCTTTAGATCACTTTCAGATTACTTGTCTATTAAACACACAAAGTTTTCAAATGTGATGGACATCTCTTTACTGAGAATTCATTCAGATTTGTTTAGGGGGAGGTCATATGTCATTTCATCATGCAATTGTTATCCCAAACTTTTGGGTGGATTGTCCATCACTTTCCTTACTGCAAAAGTCCTTTAAAAAGAGAACAAGTTTGTTGCACAAGACCATCAACCCCATTTGAATTGTGCAACTTGAATTGTGTGGCTAGCATTGAATAGGAGACTGAGAGAAGATATGATAGCCATCTTCAAATATCTAAAGGGCTGTGACAAGGAAGATGGAGCCAGATTGTTTTTACAAGCTTCAAGATTCTGACTAAATACCAGGAAGAACTTTCTGACAGTAAGAACTATTCAACAGTGGAACAGAACCCAAGAGAGGTGGTGGACTCTCCTTCCTTGCAGGTTTTAAAGCACAGGTTCAATGGCCAACTGTCTTGGATGCTTTAGTTGAGATTCCTGCATTGCAAAGGACAGGACTAGATGACCCTTGGGGTCCCTTCCCTTCCAACTCTATGATTCTATGATCCCACTTTCAAAACAGTGACACCCTTAAATTGTTATCCACCCTGCACTCTCTTTTGGGAGGAAAGGTGAGTTATAAAAATAGCAAATAAGTCAATATTAATTTATTTTATTCTGGTACCAGATTAAAGACAAGATTCACCAAGACCTATAAGGATTCTAAAGGCTGGTTGTGATCTACTGTGAAGGCAAATTTGTATATGAAAAGGGCTGCCTATTTTCATGCTTTCTCTATCTTTAAAAATGATTTGTATTAACAGTAGGGGTGTGCATTTGGTTAAAACTTAACATTTGGTTCAACTTTCAACTGTCCCAAAACAAATTCCCACTTTGAAGCTAAGGACAACAGAACAACTTGCACACAAAGGTATGCCTAATCTCACCACTTATTGCATTTTGCCAGCTGCTTTTATCTGGTTGTGAACTTCCCCCACCTTTTGCCATCAAGGCAGGTTGTTATAGGTTTTAAAGATTTGTTATAGATGTTATGTTCTATATATATGTTTCCTATTTCTTATTTTTAAAATTTGATATGAGAATCAAAATATATAGATATCAAAACAAATACATTCTCTCTCTTTTAAAACAAAACAAAACAAAACCTACAGTTTTGTAAGATGAAATATATTTATTCTGGGTAGAATATTAACCTTTATTGAAATGAATTCTGACCAAATGACAAATACAGTGGAACTTTGGTTTTCGAGCATCTCGGAAGCCGAACGATTCAGAACCTGAACACCGAAAACCCAGTGAATGCTTCCATTATCGAACATGCCTCAGAAGTTGAATGGCTTCCGAGGTGTGTTTCTCCATTTTCTCAATGGAATTTGCCGTCCGCCCATTACTCTTCGGTTGTCGAACATTTCAGAAGTTGAACGGTCTTGCAGAACGGATTATGTTTGACAACCGAGGTTCCACTGTAGTTCTTTACAAGCACAACTACTGGGCTCCATACTTCATTGACATGACCAAACCCATTTGGGGTTTCATGGTAAGTAATCCATTTTATCACTAAAGGAATATGCTTATTATTGGAAAGAAAAGGTGATAGCTTTGGAACAAGAATGGCTGCAGGGTATGTAATATACCTTTTACTTGCATTTCTTTGCTGCCTTAGGTATAACTGTAAATGCGGGGTAGAAGAAATAAATTATGTACTAAGGAGAAAGTCTCACTGAACATAGGACGGCTTTAATGTTGAACAAACCCATGGAGCGTTGTTCTATGCATTATGAGAATTCACTCTAACTGCAGAAAAGTAACTAGATTTCTTTAAAAATAACAGGAAAAGTTTGGGAAAGCTTGTTAACCCGATTGCTTCCTTTTTAGTCATGAATTGTTTCTTTGTAGCCCCCTCTTCATATTGGTTGGAAAATGTGAAAAGTACATTTTTGCACTATGAAAGAGCAACAGCAGACATAGGATTTGGTTTCATTTTATGCTAGCAGAGCTCATTGAAGATCAGGTTAACAGTCAGTACAGGAGGTGATGTAATTTCCACTGGTGTCTAGATAGCAGTACTATAACGGCAGGAGCCACAAAGTCTTCCTTTAATTTTTTAAGACCAGCACAGATACACAATAATTTTTTAAAAACCACTGGAAATCAATTGCCATGTTCTGTCCCATCACCCCTGCTCTGCTTTAAGTAAAACCACAAACTACTGAGATAGCAGAGCAAAAGATACACAGAAAATGCCAGGTATTGTCTTTTGTTACACAGCAGTTATATCATAAATGGTATATTGAAAGTATTAAGTGTCAGCAGGGATGCATTCTCCATCAAATTATCTTTTATTTTATGGAAGGTAGAGCCTCTCCCTTAAGTCAGTATAAAACATTTACAGCACCTTTGCCATTTCTTTGTGTACCGCTGCATTTGGGAAAGATGCAAGCGACAAGTGAATAGAGACTTATAAATAAAAGATTATGGGCTCTATTGTAACTTTATAAGCCAGAGCTGTGTTTGTGTGTGTGTAAAAGCACTCGACCACTGGCAGCTCCTGCAGGCATTTGCCCTAAAACAGCCAGACAGAAATGCCGTCGGGAGGCAGGACCTATTAGACTTGAGAAACACCTCTTAAGGCTTTGCATTCTTTGGAACTGCAGTATCTGTTTGCCCATTTCCTGCCAGTGCCAGTCTCCTCCCTACTAAGAAGTCCACCTTACTCTTTCTTTCTTTCTTTCTTTCTTTCTTTCTTTCTTTCTTTCTTTCTTTCTAAAAAAGGAAGTTCCCAATAACAGAAATACTAAACTTGTAGCACATACATTACCACAATACCCAGCATTCTCTAGTAGAGAAATATTGTCAAGGAATCATCAGCATTAGCCCAAATCCAAGCATTTGATAATCAGGATTTTGTTATCAGGTGCATGATAGATCCTTAGGAATGTAAAGTTAGGCCCACCACGTAGATACCAATGTGCACACTGCTGTCGGTGCCAGCCATAAGGTGGCCGATGGGTGCGTGAAGGTGTATAAATAGATCTCCTTGCACATGGTCATGAACCATGACTGACCAGAGTTCATGTGCCTGTGAGGAGCCCTTCATCCATACATGGGTATGTCTTCTTCATGATGACACTGATTGTATGTCAGCTAGAGATTGTGGCAAGTATCCTTGAGGGAAGGGGCGGACAGCCTTCAGGCTTACTGGATCTACTTTGCTATTTAATAGAATCCCAAGATCTGCCAACCAGAGCCAGCTGCTAAAGACATACAGTTAGAATTAAACAGCATAAAGACCCTGAGTGCATTTTGAGTCCAGGCTGGCTTTCTTCACTTCAGCAGACTAATTTTGGTGAGGAAAGATGTTCTGTTGTCACTGTTGTCAAACAATTTGGAGACAGAAACTCTTGTCAGGATCTGCTAGTAGATTCCAATGTACTCAACGGACTACTGTAATGTTCTCTATGTAGGGCTTCCCCTGGGATTGGTGCTGAAGTTGGAGCTGGTGCAGAATACTGTGGCCACCTAGAGGTGCACCTCTGCTGAGGGAACTGCACTGGTGGCCAAGGTCTTATTCTTAACATATAAAGCCTCAAACAACTCTGAATTAGGTTACCTGAAAAACTGTACAGACTTGTACATCCAGGTAGATCATCTACTTGGAGCACCACACCCTGCAAAATATGTTAGGACAGTGAAAACTGGAATTTTTTTGCTGATGCCCTTGTACTGTGGAATGTCCTTCATTTTGCCACTAGTTACTTCAGACATCTTTGAAAGACTTATATTTTCCTGACCCACAAGATTGGACCCTGTTTTTATGGGACTGAATCTCTGAATGTTTTTGCTTCGTTCACTTTTAAATGCTTATACATGTTTTTATACTTCTGTTCTTAAAAAGCGTGAAACATTTCTTTAAAAAAAAAAAATGAAAGAAAGGACCAGGAGGACTAGTATTCATGGCCTTTGCAAGTTGTTCTTGCAAAGTCAAAACTTTTCTGTGCGTTTCCAGAAATACAGTGGGATCTATTTTTGTAAACACTATAGACTACTGGGGAAATGAAGGAGAAAAATATAAATAAGTACTAGGGAACTAGTTGTATTACATGAATATTTTATAACTGTCTATGTAATATGTCTGACAGGAACCAAGCTACATGTAGCTGGCATCTATCCATGTTGCTCCATCACAAGGGAGGTACAATGCTTTTAGAAACAAGAGTATAACTAGCAAATGGAAATTTATTCTGCACAATAGCAGTTGGTTTCTGGATGGTATTTTCTCACTAATGATGCCTGATTTGTCACAAAAAGTTGTACATATCTGGCATGAATATGGGTTTGTGAGGCTCCCCCATTTTTGAAGGATCTTGTCTGGGAACCTTTTTAAATCTCTCTGCATTATAAATAGATGACAATCAAGTACAAATATACTGCAACTATCCTTGTTTCAGGGATGATCATGGTACATATGGGGCACATCCAAAGACACTGTTACAATGCCGTAGCTAGATTTTTACCTAGAAATAGATAAGTTATTTTGTTGCCTTTGTCACTAAGTAGTACTTCTGCCATGTATTTCAGGCCCACATAACAAGGTACATGAAACAAACGTCTGTGTGCCAGTCCCCACTTCGGCATGCCAGTCTCTCCTACCTCCCTTTGGTTGATGTTTGGGCCTCTTCTGACTAGCTGTGAGTTCTGGCTACTGTGAACCAATGGACCAGTAAGCAGTCGGCACTTGCATGCCAGCAAGGAAATAGACTCTGAGAGGATCTTCTTTGCTCCTGCCACTTTCTGTGGGAAAACCCGCCATTTACTGCTAAATCTGAAGAAACGTCACTCCATAGAAAACCCAACTGAAAGCAATGGGACAAAAGAAAAAGCTCTTGGAACCATGCCTCTCGCCCAACAAATGGATTTGTGGGTGAGCCCTTTGTGACTTGACAGAGGGTCTTCTCAGCAATTGATCCCACCCCCAAGATCTGGCTGTCACCAACATTACCAAACCTTAGGCACCAGTTGAAATTTTCCTTTTTCATCAGGCCTTTGGTATTTTCAAAATTGGCCTATCTAGTGATACTTTACAGATGGCTGAGGTTTTATTGAACTGTCATGAACAGTAAACTTTGTTGATTCTTTTCCATGTTTTATGTTGCAGCTTGCCCTGATATAAGACGTAGGGTAGGATATAAGTTTTAAAAATAAATCTATTTATAAACTACACTGGATACTTGTTTGATTCTGGTCTTCTGAGAAGATGCTAGGACATTTCCTTTTTGGGGGAATATTTTTATTAAGAAGAAATTCTGCACAAGAACACGAGGGTGCTGGTTTTGACCTTTAAATATGATTTTGCAGTACAAAATATTTAAGTAATGCTAGAAGCCTAGGTGAGTTTAACTTAAAGCCTCACTTCAATTAGCCAATAAATAATTAGCCACTTTCATTTCATATGCAATAGCCATTAACTATGATGCTTCAAGAGACTTGAAAAGATCACCTAGACAGGTAAATCAGCAAGTATTGGAAGAAGTAGATATTGGCAGGATTTTTTGAGTTTCAGTAATTGGAAGAATATAGCCTATCTCTGCTAGGTCTTCTTCACATCATGAGCATTTATATAAAATCTTTGGAAGCACCAGGATAAAATCAGTTTCTCTTCTGAAGCATGCCAATCAAGTTTGCATGCATTTCTTCTTCTTATCTGTATTTGATAGAGCTCATTAAGGAAGGAAATAGTTAGTGATTTTTGGATTTAGTGAGAAAGAACTGTTTCATTTCTTTGCTAATTCTTGCCAGCATTGGTTAAATTAATTCTCAGCCTCTTGGTAAAATATAGGTTTACTGAAAGACAAACAAAAAATCGCACGGTAGGCATGAGAACAAGACTTAATTCTGGTGTACATATTCAAAATGACAGCAGCAGAACACTTTTGGAAATCCAGCTGAGCAACAGTTGTTGGAACCCTACTGAGACCTCTCCATCAATTTCTAGTGATTCTCAGAAGGAATGCATGAGTCAAACTGCAGCTGAATTTTGTGAAAAGGAAAAAGAAACAGCCTGAAGTACTGCCTAATTTTACATACCAAATAAGTTGTTAGGATGGAGAGCACAATGAATTTACTTTGCCAGTACAAGCTATGATGTCATATGCTGGCATCGCAAACCAGTCCAAGGTGCCATACCAATGAAACAGTGGGAGTCAGAGCTGGTATTCCGATAACATCCCCCCAATATCAAATGTGACACACAAACTTAAGGCAAAGCTCTTGGTACAGGACAGAATTGAACTGATAACAAGGCCAAGGAATGATGATGGTGAGTGAGGCAACTAGAGAGTTTCCTCTAAGGTGCTTTGATTATCCTTGAGTCACACACAGTGGTACAATCCTAGGAATTGTACCACTTCAATCATGGAAGTAGGGCAGCATATACAAACAAAAGTCCATCACATCTATGCTCCCTGCATAAAATCAATGGAGGAAGCCATTGCAAGGGTATCAGTTCTTGTGTCCAAAACAGGGCACTATACTTGATAATGATGTTTAATGGATCATTAGCTGAGGGATCAAAAATAGAGCTACCCATAGAATAATGCTGTTATATAAATCTATGCTGAGGCTGCAGTTGGAATACTATGTACAGTCCTGGTCACCTCACCTGAAAAATGATATTGTACAGTTAGAAAAGGGCAAGCAGAGTGATCAAGGGCAATTCCTCTGTGATGAACGTCACAGCATTTAGAACTTTTTAGTTGAGAGAAAAGGTGAGTAAGAGGAGACAGGATACAGGTTTATAAAATTATGCATGGTGTGGAGAGAAAGTGGATGGATAAAAGTTTTTCTTCCTCTCTCTCACAATACTAGGACATCCAATGACACTGAATTTTGGAAGATTCACAGTATATAAAAAAGTATTTCTCTACATCATGAAACTATGGCACTTGCTCCCACAGGAGGCAGTGTGGCCACCAGCTGGAGTGGCTTTAAGAGAGTGTTTTTGACAAATTCATGAAGAATAGGGCTATTAATGGCTTCTAGCCACAATAGAGATGCTCTACCTCCACTGTTGGAGGTAGCACGCTTTGGAAAAGTGAATTCTAATGGCTGAGAATCACAAATGGAGAGACTGCTGTTATGCTTGCAGGCTTCTAATAGATATCTGGTTGGCCATTGGCCTGATCCAGCACACTCTTCTTACGTTCTTATAATGAGTGTAAAATTGCAGAGCCTTCTAGGGGCTAGCCAGGTTTTTGCTCCGGGTGAAGCCTTCAGATTGGTGCCAAAGACACCCCGAGCCTTTGTGTGTGCGCGCAAATCATGGGAGGGGGCGTAAACTGGGACTTTGACCAGGGTGAAATAAAGCCTAGTTTCGTCCCTAAAATTGACAGGATGAAATCCACAAAATTACTAAGCGCAGCAGGTACAGTACTGAAGTGCTATTTTTCTAGGGGGGGGGGGGAAATGTGTTGGAAGTTCACCATGAATGCCTCCCTTGTTTTCTTATAATGACAATGGCTGAAAAAAGCCCTGGTTACACTGATATATGCCACAAGTGGGGCATGCTTCTGTGAAAGGAGCTTTGGTGCCTGTATCCATGGCTGGACCAGGCATTGCATTACAGGTGGATGCTATATACATAGCTCCAGACAGCTAATCATTAATAGTGTCCATCAGCTGTCCAGAAGGAGGAGGCGGAAGCTGGTTTTAGTCTTCCCTTAGGGCCACCCCAGTACATTTTGGCACCTGAGGTAAACCACGAAAAGGTGCTCCCTACCGACCAGGGAAGAAGGGGTGAGTGAAGATCTCCATTGGGATCTGCTGTCCCTGTGGAACTAGCCACCTAAGGAGGTCCCCTCACTTTTCCTCATGGGTGGGCTGGCCCTGTCTCCCACTCTTCCTTCCCACTGAACAACTGCTAGAATTGTTGCTGATGAAGTGACTGAAGCTGTGAGTGAACAGACCTTTCTGAACTGAAACAATGCATTGCAGTGCCAGGCTGGAACTTAGCTTTGTCGTTCCAATTATTTTGGAAAAGGAAGAGATATTTTAAGATGGAACAGCAAGCAGGCACTGGGGCCATGAGGTAGCTGATGCTATAGAGTCTTATGGCAACATACAGGAACTGGCTGGGAAAGTCTGTATTTCCTAGAAGTTCAGGTGTGCAACCTTATAAAGTGTGCCTTATGACCTCCAGGATTCTCTCAACCTAGCAGGATTTAGAAAGGCCACTTCACAGCAGTGTGGCTTTCTATGAATATATTCTCTGTTTATTGCCAGGATCACTTCTAGGATTGAAGTCTGCTAGAATCATCAGCAGGATACAAGAATACATTGATTGTATGTGATAAACCACTTTTTCAGTCTTAAACTACCTACAGTAAGTAATCCTGCTGGACATCACTTAATAGCATGGATACTCCCAGTGTTTTATGCTTCAAGTTATGTGAAATGTGCAGCTCTTTGTGTCATGTTACTTTGGATTTTGTGTTTAAGAATAAAGAAGGGAGAAGACAGGGAGGGGCAGAAGAACACTTGCTACAGTACTGCTTTAAGATTTTCAAATAGCCGACTTCCAACCGTGACAAGCTTAGCACAGCTATTAGTCTGGCTGATGGCAGGTTCTCTCTTTTTTGACTCAGTTGCTAAACCTGCTTTCAATACTCCCCGTGGGTTCTAGTTCAAGGACTGGCTGAGTGCACAAACAACAAGTTCAGTTACCAGATTTAATCTGTCAGGTGCAAACAGCTGTCAGATCCATCTGTGGGACTTTCTCAAAGGGGGCAGACATTTTTTAAAAAAACCCCAACAACACCAAGATTCTTTAGTGTCACTCTTATATTCCCCAAAATGCATGAGAACTTCACAGTGAAGCTTAAGTGACTAGCAATATGGTGAAATGTTTGCATCATAAGATAAATAGCAAGATGCAAGTGACAAAGCCAGCTATTCTTGGTGCCATCGCTAGTGCTGTGCTCTGCCTTCCACAAGGGCATTTGTTGTCACTTTCCCTTTGATCATCTCTGACATTCCTGCGATGGGAACTACCAAGCCATTGCCAACTTAGTCTTGTACATGTTGCATGAATTAAAATGTATTCACTCTGTCATTTCCCTTGGATCGCTCACTAGCTGCTGAACTTATATTAAAAAAACCCAGCGTCTCTAATGCCTGAGCTGATTACCCTCCTTTTTAAAGTTTTACCGCTCTTACATGAATCTACACATTGACATTAGTTTAGAAATTGAATTAAAAGGACAATATTTGTTTAACGTCTACTAAAGGTTTAAGGCAAATTGCTAAACCATGTCACTAATGGCCTAAAACTAATGCAAATGCTAGAAACACAGAATAGAACGATCAAAGCTGCAGGGAGCAAACTAATGATCTGAGGGAGTTCTTCCAGGCAGAATATGCTCTGCATAATCAGGAGCTGTCCTCTGCAGTTTCATGTCAGCAAGTGGTCCACTGGCACAAGTCTAGTTTGCAGATGGACTATTCCCCATCATTAAGGGAATGGGGGAAGTCCTTGCCTGTGCAGAGAAGCACTGCCTATTATAGCTCTTGAGTGAACACTGGAATTGTTGGCTGAGTGACAGACTGCAATTCACAAACCCACTTATGCAAACAGATCGGTCTCTCTGGAGTCCTTAGGGGTGGGGAACTGCACAGCCATAGAATCTCTTGTGCAGCAACCAGTG
Organism: Podarcis erhardii; assembly: GCF_964252035.2. Classification (NCBI taxonomy): domain Eukaryota; kingdom Metazoa; phylum Chordata; class Lepidosauria; order Squamata; family Lacertidae; genus Podarcis; species Podarcis erhardii. The sequence continues at coordinate 45,086,206 of NC_138507.1, read as the reverse complement.
GATGACATTGCAGACAGTCTAGACATAGATCACAACCAATACAATGTGGCATCTGAGGAGTTGGGAAAGACCTGGTTTTAACAGTGTGTGCACAGATATAAAGGTTTATTTATCTTTTTACCAGGTCGGTGGTTGAAGACCAGGCCCCTCTTTATCTATCTGAGGTAGTTGGCATCACAACAAGCATCAGCTCACCTTAAATCTCAAATTGGATGACAACAAAATAAAAGCTCTTTCTATATTTATGGGCATTTCCCATACTAAGCTCCACAGCTACTTTTGACCAGGCCCCAATGGAAACTGCTTAGATCAGCAGTTCTCAACCTGTGGGTCCCCAGATGTTGTTGGACTACAACTCCCATCACCCCTAGCTAGCAAAGCCAGAGCTCAGGGATGATGGGAGTTGTAGTCCAACAACATCTGGGGACCCACAGGTTGAGAACCGTTGGCTTAGATGTTTTAATGGGAATTGCTACTGCAACTTCCCTTGAAGACTTCAATAGAAATGATTTTACTGCTCACACAAGTAGATCACTGACATATCAGCCGGCTGAGATACTATATTTTATCAACCAGTTCAAGGGCTGCAATCCTATACACACTTACCTGGAAGTAAGTTCCACTGAACTCAGTGGGACTTACTTCTGTGTTGACATACTCAGGGTTGTGTTCTCATTGTTCCTAGGCGGAGGACACCAGGAATGCTTAGCTAAGTAGTGGACTTACCAAAGTTCATCAAAATGTTCCTCAAACTATGGAGACAGTTCTGTGGTTTGTCCCATCTGGTTTCCCCTGTTTTAGTTGCTCAGGATGTGGTGTGTGGGCACTTTTGAATAATGTTTCTAGTCTGGAGATTTTCTCTCTTTGAACAAACAATAGGGCTGATGTTGAATAAGACAATCACGTCTAAGTCAAAAGGCACCAAATGTGATTGTAGCTAGTCTTGTATTACAAAATGGATTTCTGATTCGCTCTTGTTAAATTACACATTAACCAAACATTAGGTCATCTTGTAGCTCTGATTTTCTTTGCATGTAGGTTACAGACTTGAAAGACCAAGACAGCTCTCTGTCAGGCAAGAACCTTGCCACACATTATTTTTGGCTGGGCTTGCAAGATTTCTTCTCTCTTCTCTCATTCGTCTTCAACCAACACAAATAAAAGAGACATGCCAATATTTATGTTCCTCAATCTCCACCCCTCAAAATGACCAAACTGGTGGGGGTGGGATGAAGGGGAAGACTGCTTGCCCCATGCAGACAATTTATAGAGCTGAGCAGATGTCCGAAACAGCTGACAGGACGTGAACATTTTTAAACAGTAACAATGCAACAAACAAGTGGAACAGAATTTTCTTCCCGGCAACGAGTCTGCTCAGCCAGAAAGTTCAAGGAGTTAACAGCAAAACTGCTGCATATATTTAAACTTTGTGCTGAGGGTCATGTAAACATTCCTTTCCCAGACACTCTGCTGTGAATACAGAATCTCACTGACCCTGCTGTGTCTTCCCCTATAAGATTTACCACAATGCCATAACAAAGCTACACATTGTATCTGTCAAAAAGAAAAGGATATTTAAAGCGGGGGGAGAGAGAGAGACACCATCTTGCTATTTAAGGAAACCGAGCCTGTTTTTTTTTTTTATCAGTGGCATGTGAAGCAAAATAACTGAGTGACCAATCTTCTATTCAAAACATTTCCCATCTTTTTAAGTACACATCATGTGGAAATTTCTGCAAACTCCAAGCTGTCTTCTATTCTCCAGTAAAAGCGCGCCTTAATATATATGAGTTGTCATGGACTGTTATGTGGGAGCAGCATGTATCGCAAGGCTTGTAGGAAAGGAACCATCTTGAACCATTAGGAATAAAGTAAATTGTACCATTAGGTTGTCTGCACGTTCAAGGCAATATATCGCTCTTCAGATGGAAAGTAGGGATGAAGAGGTGGGTGGAGGGAAGGAAAGAAATGGAAGATTATGATTTAAAATTCTAGTCATTTCGCTGTTGTCCTGAAGAGATATGTCATTGTCAGGCACTTCATCCGTCAAACTGTATTCTTGCATTAGACAGCAGTGGGCCTGTGGGAGATTTCATAGTGTAGGAATTTGGGGCGGGGGTTGTTGTTCTCTTTCCATGGTCAGGCTGCGGTAGCAGCAGGTGCAAAGTCATCACAACTCTATTAGCTCAACCATGGATGGCTATAAAGACATGCTATTGTCCTCAAATTGCATGTCAGCTCATTACCGGGGGAAGCAACTTGTTTCAGGCTTTGCCCTTTCTCTAGGAAAGTTGCATGTCCCTGCCAGGTCTCTTTCACAAAAGACCTCAACACAGAGAGAGAAAGAGAGAGAGACAGAGAGAAGGAGAGAGACATCAAACACTTAGCTGGATTCCAACCACATTCCACTCCTCTAGCCTCATAGAGAGGACCCGAAAGGCTCTTCTGCTCTTATTTCACTCCTGACAAAAGCTGAACAATGGAGTGGCTGTTGGCAAGGCCCAGTTTCTTCCCCCTGTTAAGAGCTATATGCATTATCTCAGGAATCTCCATTCATATTAAGATAATGCCCAGTCACTCTCCCCTTGTTTAGATTACAGCTCAGCCTATCCCAGACCACCTCTCATTTTCTTTTCTTGCCTGATAATCCTGGGCTTTAGCCACTGAGCTACCCCAGAACTAAACAGCCTAAATGGGAAGATAATTGCAGTAAAACTAATGCAGCAAAGCCCTACACACAGATGTTGTGCCTTTCTCCCGCCTTCTGATCCTAAGCTACAGATTTGGTTAGCCTTCCCAGAATGCATCAGTGAATACCATCCTGGATCCAAGGAAGGAAAAGGTTTTCTTGAGAGCACTATTAACTATTCCCAAAGTGAGAATTCTTAATAATCAGCCTTTCTAGTGATCAGCTTTAAATGAATACTTGCATACTAACCATTTATCCTTATTCTTACTGTGAAGGATTGGCAACCTAGTTTGTCTGGAGAAGCCCAGTTTAGCACAGACCTTTCTAAGTCATTATGAAACTGGGGGCGGGGACTGACACTATGTATGGGGGGCCAGTTGTTGAGAAAGGCCATGGTTTGCCACTTGAATTTACATGTCTTGAATTAAAAAGAAAGGAAGAAGAAAGAAGGAAGTAAACAAAGGTTTCTGGATACAAATAAACAAAATATAACAACATATTTTGTTTGGGTTCCACATAATCCCAATAAGATTTCATTTGTAAACCTTAAATGCCAAGGAATTATGATGTTGACATCACTTCATTCCAGTTGAGGAGAAGTTAAAAATGTGTACTTGATTTCTTAGAATTCAAATGGAATAAAATACATAAACAGTGCAGTCCTATACATGCCTACTCAGAAGTAAGTCTAATTGAGTTCAATTACACTTGCTTCCAGGTGAGTATAAGATTGCAACCTAAGAGAGAAATAAAATTGCCTTTTAATTTAACATTGAAAATGCAAAAAATGTGCTTATTTAAATCATAGAAATACCTATTATAAATGAGAACTCTGGCTTGTCATAGAGGAGGAAAAATGGGCAGAATACTAACAGGAATGTACTGTAAATCATTTTCTACATAGTACATGCAAAAGGATACAATCTACTTCCAGCATCTGACGTGTTAGTAAATAACGTCAGCAGAGTCTATGCGATGCGGTTTGCAATCATTTACTTAATTACAAAAATATGTGCCACAGTTGCCAAACTTCGCTACTGTCATAACTTTCCCTGAAGTTCAACCAGCCAATGACAGTAAAGCTGTCAGGTAGATTAAAGAGGGCTGCTTGTCATTGCTTCTGGCATTTATATGTAATATGCAAAATGCAAACAAGCATGTCGAATTATTAGTCATATTATTAGTGTTATCCCTGCACATCTTGGACATCTGCCTTTGCAATAGGGAAGAGAAACTAGATAGCCATATTGACATTGATGGGCCATAACTGCTCAGGTTCAGTTACTAGCTTTATTCGGGTGCCATTTCCTCCATGTAATAAGATCAAATGTTGAGAGAGCAGAGCTGCATTGGCTGGCCTGCTCCTACCATCCTATTCCACCCCTGTGTTTTGGACTTGCCTGCTGGATACTCATAGGCTCTTCCCAATTCAGATTCCGGAGTGCATGGATACTCAGGACAGGGCAGAACTCGTTACATACAGATTGGGAAGATACCTATCAATGTAGCCATTGGCCAAGCTGCTATGATGTAGATACCGGGAAGTGAAACACCACTAACTCTCCAGCTTCAGGGTTTTTTTTGGGGGGGGGGTTGGAGTTGGGGGTTGGAATTGAACCTCTTGATCTGCATCATTGACTGGCTGAGTAGCTGACTTCATGGAACATTCACAAACATTCACATGGAGAGAGACAGAGAGGTGTGGTCTTGGTAGGTAGCATGTACCAAGGCACAAACAGATGAATGACCAAAGTATTCTCAGCTTAGATTTTTAGTATTATGCATTGTTATATTATTGTTAAAAAAATGTTGCTGAAATGTGACCCTAGCATAAATAGATTTTTAAAAACCTTACAATTATTTTTGTGGCATCTATTTATTTATTTTTGTTCCAGGAGTGTAGAACCTGTCCCCCTCCCGGTGATGTTCTTTCTGACAAGGTACCCAAGGCAGTCCACAAATTTAAAGTACTAAAACAAAATACAGATATAATAAAACTTGTAAAGTTGGCTGGGCGATGGAGGTGAGGGGACAGTCTGAATGGAGCAGACCCTGATGTGGTCTTTGCTTCTGTCGCTCTCTTCTTTCATTTCACAAACCAGATGGTGTATGCTGGCTCTTTGTTGGGGGGGAAGCGGGCAGTCTGACTGGAGCAGGCTCTGGTGCTGTTCTTATCTCCCTCGCTCATTCTTTTCCTTCCAATGCTGCCTATTGGCCCTGTGGGAGGGGGACAGTTTGACTACAGCAGGTTCTGATGTTGCCTCTGCCTCCTTCCTTCACTCTCTTCTTGCTTCTCACAAGGCAGATGGCATCCATTAACTCTGCAGTGCTGCTGGGGAACCATCTTAGTGGAGCAGGTCCTGGTGTTGTCTTTGCCTGCTTCCCTTGCTTTTTTCCACAGGGGATAATGCAAATGGGAGTCCAGCAACATCTGGGGCCCCAAAAATTCCTCACACCTTTATTTATTACAAAATAAAAGGTGTCTAGGTGGAGATCATCCAGCAATTCTTCACCATGAGCCAGGCAATGCCAATGAAGAAATGGGGGTGGGGGGAGTTTTGCAATAAGTATGGTTGCTAGATTTCTTAGTTTTCAGTATACAGATACATTGCAAATAATAGACCTCCATTTTGTCATGTGACTGAAAGTAGCCATTTTTGGTCTAGCTTTTCTTAATTATATTTTAAAATAAATTGGAATAGATACGTACTAGCAAGGATTTGCTGGCTCCCCCCCCCCCCCCGAAAAAAAATCATTATTAGAGTTTCTCCATGTACCACCCTTCTAATCCTTGAGGGGAGAAATGGAATTTTGATGATTGCTTTCTATTAGATCCCGAATATGTCTTTCTACAGGGTATGCCTTTATAAAGCTTATGGAAATACTTAAACCAGTATGTGCAGTGGTTTCATCGGCAAATGGCATAAGTAGCTGTACGGTGCATTAAATAGTGAGCATAAGACTGATTGATGTCTGCATTGGCTTCCCTGAGCTTGACAGTAGTTTTTGTGTTATATTTTAGTTCCCCGTGAGACAACTTTCTCTCTCTCTCTGCCTTAGAAGAGTGTCTCTCCAGATCCCACACCATGAATTTGGAGCTTGACGGGGGAGTGAACTGATGTCTTAACAGTAAATTGTGACAGAAAACACAGTAAACTCTTGACCCCGGCAGCTCTTATCACAGGCAAGTGGAAGGAGGTGTTTTATTTTTATAGTTACAAGCAAGTTATCTGAAATCTCAATAGGGCTGAAAAGGGAAATGGATACTAAATTATTTTGGATTTAAACTGGCCATGATTCTACGTTATTGTGTAGGCTTAGATCATTTGCCTTTGCAAAGCAAAAGTGTGGGATGCTGAAGGATTGGGATGGGAACTAATGTCACAGTAGTGGCTGCCAAAAGCAGCTGACTGTCTCCTTCTCATTTCCTCGCCCTGGTAACATTTAGTAAGACAAAATGCATGACATGTTCCAAATATGCTTCAACTTGACACCACTGAGTGTCACTTGTGGGGAGCTCACCATGGTGTTCTTGCTGTTGCCATACTAAACATTGTGGGGGAAATAGGAGGCATGGGACTGCTTTCTTTAGTCATTGCCCACAGGGATGCCGGGAACATAAAAAACAAGCGCCCATGTTCCAAAGCTCACAAGCAAGACTGAAATGAGTGGGACAAACAAGTTGATTGCTTCAATACTGTGAGAACCCACTGCCTTCATGGTCCATGCTATCTACTGGGATAGAGGAAGGAGAGAAGAGGCAGAAATGATACTGACAGTAAAAACTCAGCCCTGTTGTGTTGAATGTTGGGGTGCACAAGATGGCTGTAACATCTGGTTTCAGCCTAGGAGCTCTTTATATTGCAGTGCAGCCTTTCCAAACCTGGCACACTGCAGATGGTTTGGACTGCAACTCCCATAAGCCCCGGGCAAAATGGAATGGTGGGAGTTGGGAGTCCAACACTATCTGGAGGGCACCCTGTTGGGAAAGGCTGCTGCATTGTGATATTGTTCAGTTATACACAGTCTCAGATTGTGCATGTTTCCTGGAGAATGTAGAAGCCATATCAAGATATACAGATTACTCAAAGCCCGTTGGAGATTATGCTTATTTCCTGGAGAATGTACAATATGCATTGGTCTGTTGGGCTGTATGTATACCAGCCAGGAAAAGAGCCCAATTCCTTCTTTGAGGAAGGTTGTATTATAATGTGCATGTTTTCTGGACAATATGCATTGTTTCTAAGAAACAGTCCCTTGGTTTCTATTTCTAGTTCACATAGTCTTTTCAAGACTCCGGCACTGGATGTAAGGCCAATAAGAAATCCCTCTAGCTAGCACAGTCTCATAAGTGAAGCCAGAAAATGTGAATTTATATTTATTTATTTTTAAGCAAAACTGGCAATTTTGAACAGCAGTGGCAGAATGATCTCTTTTGTCTTATATTTTTAGATCATTTTCAAAAACTATAATGGAAACCTATATGTGAAAAAAGAAGCTGGCCAAACAAAATAGAGTTGTGCATTCCCACTGGGGATGGGGAATGTGATGTTTCCAATCGCTAAGAGCCAAAAGTACTAATGGGGGTAAATCGTAAAGCTACTAACATAGAAAGCCTTGACTTTCGTTGACATGTTTGATGTGCGTTTTCACATGACCTTTTGTGGAACAGGTCTCAAACTTAAGCAGTTTTACAAACAGGGAGAAAGAAAAGAGGCGTGTAGAACAACAAAGCAGAAGTGTAAACAGAGGGAACAAAGATATTTGAATCTGAATATCCAGTTAATGATTCAATTAGTTTTGCACTTTGTTAAACCAGGGTAATCCTTCTTTACCACCTCCCCATACTGAATACTGCTGAATGGAAGAATGCAAAGGTTCCTAAGAAAAACCATCCTATAAAAGTAAAATCTTTTGTAAAGTATTACAGCCCCGCAACCAAAGGTTGTTTTTTTGTTAGCTGAAACTGATTATAGCAGATAGCTAGATAGCTAGATAGATACAGGGGTACAAATATATTATTCAGTCTCATCTAAATTCCTTTCACTATAAGCTGTTGAATGAACACAGTTCGTTTTAGGATTAGAGAGTGGGGAGTGAGCAATATTGCTTCCCCCTTGAAAGATATGTAAGAACTTCATAACCTCTGCTCAGACCTTCTCCTATTGCCTTTTATCTATCAGTTATATATAATACCTAAGCATTTTGCATTTTTCTTCAGTTTTCTTGCCTCATCTTCAGAATAAGGACTATATTTTGCAAGCACTGTTTAAATTTGGGCTCATTGTAAACATGTGGAGAATATTCTGGGTGGGTTAGACACAGGCTTGCCTTTCCATAATTTTTGGATTCCTTCTATTCAGGCCAAAAACAAAGACTCTGCAGAAGCTGTTACTGATGTAAAAGGAGAGAAGTGGGTGAATTTATTTTGTTTTATTTGCTGGATTCCCGATTCTGCCTACCCCCCCCAAAAAAAATAATAATCAAGAAGGTCATCCAACTGCGTAGAGCAGGCTTTAAGTGGGCTGTAGGAGAACCAGCAAAAAATTGTTCCCCTTCTTCTAGAGGAACATCTCATGAACAGAGTTCTCTACTATGAGTACTCTGGATCCAACCCACTAAAATGATAAATTTATGGACAGCTGTGACAAGCTCCTGGTTTCCCAAGGGCAAGTCTCACAAAAGAGTTTCTCATAAAAGTTTCTTGGAAGGTTGGGAAGCAATGCAAGAATAAATAAATAACCAATTTGCTATAAATGAAATATCATGATAGCAATAATGACGATGGATAAATCAGGAAGAAATGAAATTTGTTGCTGTTAATATTATAAAATAATAATAGTGCATAAATCAAAAATCAATTTGCTATGAATGAAATATATCATTATTATTAATTGTTGTTGTTGCTACAGCAGTGACCAGAGAAATAATGACCATTGGGAGCAGCACAGAAAGAATAAACGCCATGCTGTACCTGTAGCAATGAAACACATTTATCTGCCCCACCTGCAATAAAAAATGTCTCTCCTGTATTGGTCTCACAGAAGGCACTGTAACTCTCCAGGGGTTTGACTTTATCCCCAAACATGTATTCTTCCATTCGTTCTCGATAAAGGTGGATGCAAAGTCCAATTAAAAACAACAGCAATACCAATAAAAATGCAACAGCTGTCTGCAGACTCATTGGCTGTCCAGTGTGTTGCACTGACTAGTGGAGATCAGTGCAGGAACTGCTCACTGGGTCTGAGGTAAGTTCAGAGTGACATGACCATTTCTGAAGAATGCTGTCTGCTGACTGTGAGATAAAGTAAACCTTGTCAGGCCAGGAAGGAAGCCCAACTCTGATGCATCTTAAGTATAGCCAAGGTTATTTCATACAAGGCTATGATGCCTGCTAAGTTGAGAGTTAACACTGCTCATTTGTATAACCACTAAGTAATGACACTGAGCAATTATTAAATCATAAGTGACGAGACAAAGTTAATGAATAGGTAGGTGTATGTAATGAAACAACTTGCTTATGTTAATGGATTACAAGAATACATCTCTAGAAATAATTAGATTAGTTTTCATCTCCTGTACTGGCAGTATTTCTTTGCTTCACAGTCCCATCACTCCAAGCCTTGTCAGTGATACCATGGCAGAATTCATTACACTGATAAAGTACACCGTAAGTCCAGTCTAGCTGCTATGCTTGATAAGGATAGCTCACTGGACTAACGGCATTTAGTGGAACTACCCTAGTTTGATCTGCATGCTCAGTGCAAATGACATTAGACGTTTGGGAGCTTGTTAGAGAAAACAATTGCCAGAACGTAATTAGTAATGGTGAAACTTTCAGTGGTGTTTAATTGATAGAGAGTGCGGGCCACAAATAGCTTTGACAACTCTGCTTCCAATTAAACAGTCTTAATGAATGTCTGATTAAGTGTTTTGTGGATCACACTGAAAGGAGAGGAAACTCTACAAAGCAGATACATCTGACAGTGAATGGAGTCCTGTATGTCTCCCATAGACTCATCCTTGTGCTTTATGTTATGACAATGGTGGGTAGCGTACTAGTTCAAATGGGCTTTTTATAGTTGGTTTAAGTGCTTTTGCTACATGAGAGTTTAAATTGTATTTGTACATTCTTAATGTTACTTTAAGCCGCTCAGAGAAATAAGTATTACAACTTGAACAAACAAATATTAGCTTTTAAAGATTGGTAAGAACTGATCATCTTGTTTTGGTCTCTGCTTAATGGCACCCTTACATTGAAAAGGATATCCAGTGTTCTACAGCTCCCAGTTACAAATGGAATCTAGAATGGGGCCAAGTACTGCGCAAGAGCACATACATTGCATGCAGAGGATCCTAGGTTCAATATCACACATTTCCAGCTTAGGAAGGAGAGCTGGGAAAGATCTCTAGAAGACACCATTGAAATCTGATGCAAGGCAGCACTGAGATATATGGTTCAATGGTCAGACTTAGCCAATATAAGGCAACTCCATACGGGCCAAATATGTTTTGAATTTAAAACCTAAAAGAGCCTGCTGGATTAGATCAAAGGTGTATATAGGCAAGCATCATGTCCTCACATTGGCCAACCAGATGCCTATGGGGAGTCCACAAGCAGGACCTGAGTAGAAAAACATTCCCTGCATGGAATTCCCAGTCACAACTATTCAAAGGCATACTGTCTCTGAAAGTAGAACACAGCCATTGATAGCTATGAATTTGTGCTCTGCACTGCTTATCGTGTCTGTCTTACACATCATATTTCTGTGTCCCTTACCCTTTTGTTTTCTTTCCTCTTGTGTTACAGGTTTCCTCTTCTTGCTTTTCTGTGTATACTAGTATGTGTTTTCCAAATGCTGTATATGCAAACTTATTAATAAAACAATAATTCTTTAAAATGAGCAAAAAAAAAACCAATCAAGATTTCACTGAAATGAGGAAAGCAGAGCTTCATTTTGCACAGAACAGTCCAGGAGCCAAAATGCAGATCAAACAACTCCATGATGGATCAGATATTTAAAGGGACGGGGAAGAAATCAAATCAGTTTGCATTTAAAGGTGAATATCTCATTTGTACTTTTGGAGACAACACACAAACCTAAACTCTGATTTCCATAAAATTCGCACTTCTGAGTTTTGCAATGCAGTTCTCCATCCAAGTAATGTGTACAAAACAGCATACACGATGGTAAAGTATGAATAAAACACACTTTACCATAGGCAATAAGACATTAGTAATCTCCCTCTCTTGAAAGTTTGAAAGCTATTTGGAATTAACTCCAATAATGAAATCATTCTACAGCATAAAATCCCTGCCCTGTGTTGATAGTGGATTAATTCAAGTGCCTAATACACTTGTGAGCTATTATTAAATAAAACACCAACAATGGCAAACAAGAGCCGTACAGGAAATCACTAGCTCCTTGTCTCACATTGTCATTGGGGGTCTGAGTTTTTCAGCCCAATTTAACAGCACCAAAGTGAATGCCTCACAGAAAGGAGCTTCTCTTTTCCTGTCGTCTTGTTTCTTAAGACTGCAATTGTCTGATATTTGGTGCAGTAATGCTTTACATGCAAATGGCAGTTCACAAATGCTGGCAAATGCGACTAAATGCTTCTGACCCATTTTTAAATGCCTTTTGGTGCACTGCAGCATAGATAATTTAGACCCGAGCTGTTCTAAGTGCATACAATTAGATTTGATTTAGGTCAGCCACCCTACTGTAGGCCAATGAAACATTTTCACTTTAAATCAAAACAGAATAACCTCTGGTGCCAAACCTGTCATAATAATGCGGATGCGCTGTAATTCCTTTGTTTGTGATATGGGGGGGGGGGAGAGATTTGGATCTATCAATCCTGGAGCAATTGTCTGGATTCCGTACTTTCCTGCCTTATTTACTGCAAAATTGCCCCTGTGATTAGGTTCTTCTCTTGCCCTATAATCTTTTGGTTATATCCTCAGGATCCTTGTCACTACTAAACTGGATTAAGTCCTTGATTCCAGATGAGATAAAGACTAAGAAGCTTGAGGATATAAAGATAAACATGTAGTCGTGTGTGTGTGTGTGTGTGTGTGTGTGTGTGTGTGTGTGTGTGTGTTTCAGAAGGTGAAATGTGTGAAGCTTTAAGCACACAGAGATGTGGGACAAATATAGCTTGGCAGCTGTGTTAAGCTTGTAAAGACTGACAGAATCCAGTAAAGGAAGTAAGCCTTTTAACTGGTGGTTTGGACCATTTATATAGCACTGGATAATATATTTTTTTTAATCTTTTCCTGTGCCTTAAGGACAATGACCTTGGCTGATAGAGTGAGCCAAGCAACACAGCTCTGGCACTTTTCCTAAAATCCTTCTACAAAGTGACAGCCTGGTTAAAAGCAGAATCAGGAGGCGGGAGAGGAAGCAACAGCAGCAACTACCAAGAAAAGGGCAAAGATCATCTACTCATTCCATATTCATAGTTTTGTTTCTATATCCCAGCATCCTAGTGGCTAAACAGATGCCTGTGAAAAGCCTGGACGCAGGACAAGCAAAACTTTCCTGAGCATGATCCTAAGCAACTGCAGTTTCTAATAGTGGAAGTAGCACATAGCCACCATGACAAGTGGCCATTTGGCTCACCCTCCGGGAATGGGTCTAATCTCCCTTCAAAATTGTCCAAGAGGATGGCTTCCACTACATTTCGTAGCAGAACAATTCTGCAGTTTTACTATGTGTAGTGTGAAGAAGTACTTCCTTTTGTCTGACTGAATAGCCCAATGTTCTTTGGAAGATTTCAGTTTCAAATATCATACAACAGGGAGAAAATCTTCTCTTTCTGCTTTTACTCAGGGAATATTATAGTGAGACAAGAAACCCACAAGGACATGAAGAAATACCTTACAGCCCCTTGCTGACCAACTTGAATTATTCATATATTGTCGTGGGCTAATAAATACAGTACATGTAAGTTGTAATCCTAACCATCACTAGCTTGGGTACTGCATGTAGAAAGCCAATGAGTGAATCTGTTGCCCTCCAACTATTATTGGGAAACAACTCCCATCATCCCTGCCAAGTGACTGCTGACTGTGGCTGATAGGAATTGGAGTCCAACAACATCTGAGGGGTTGTAGGTTCTGGAACATATTGTTCACCTCACCATCCACCACTGCTGCCTGCAGGGCCCACTACTGCTGCCATCCCTCAAAGCTGACACCCAGGTTTGCCAACTGGCCAAGGCCATGGAGCCAGCCACTGTCAGCTGCTGCCTCAGGGTGCTGCTGCCATTTTGCCATAGCAAACTCTCTTTAAAGTTTAGCATTCATCTGAACCTTATTTACCACTCCAGTAAAGAGGCTGGCGGCACTCCGAAAACCGGGGCTTTCTGAGGTTGTCTGAGATGTGGAGTCTTTCCCAGAGGAAGGCATTATGAAGTGAGTTTGTCTCGGAACACATATTCACCGCCTCTTTGCCACAACAGCAAAAACTGTTTGAATATTGTTTACAACAAGCCTGAAAATGAAATTGACCACTACACCAAAGCAACTGGCAGCACTCTTGTGGGGCTCATCAGAAAGCATGCAGACCCCCAGCAGACACACACACACTGATCAGGTATTTCTTTAGCTGCCCTCTGCTTCCATCCATCCTTGCTATACATGCCAACCTTCCTGCTTTTCCTGTTAAATTTCTCTTTTGGAATAATAATAATAATAATAATAATAATAATAATAATAATAAGTAGTAATAGCAGTAGTAGTAGTAGAAGAAGTAGTAGTACAATATATTGCCTGCTCTTCACTCCAGGGTTCTAGGATGGATTACAAACTCTTACAACACTGTATCACTACAGACAGTAGACAGACCTGTGCTTACAGTGTATATGCAGAAGTTTTTTGTTTTTTTGTTTTTATTCCGGCGGCATCATTCATTAATGTAAGAGAAGGTAGGTGATTTTTGCTGATCCCCTTGAAGACTGGGAGCCTGCCTCTTCCCCCCCAGAAAAAAACCCAGTATGGAAGGGGGCAAGGGGGCAAGAGGAATTTGTGGAACTTGCTTATGTTAGCAGGCACTTCCATGGGATCGAAAGCTATTCAATGAGCAGAACAGCAGCACCAAATTTCACCCATAGTATCAAGATACTTATCATTGAAAAGTACAGAAGGTCACATCTGCTTGTGAAGTTGGTTATAAAATCATTTTACAGATTAGCCTGTAGGTATCTCCTACCTTGCAAAGATTTAAATGCATAATGGTTAATTATAAAACATTATTTTGTGCACATTAAAAATAGCATGTAATTTATAGTCTTGTACTATTGGAATAGGGCCAAAAAGTCATAAACCTCCAAGAACGTTTGGGATAGCAGTCAAAGTGAAAGGCACATTTTGTGATTAGATGGGCTGAAGCTTCCAACTTCTTGTCATTCTAGAGAATAAAAGGGAAATGCAAAGAAAAAGAAGGCACAGATTAGGTAATTCTTATTTTTAAAGCGATGGCATCTAGTTTATGCATGAAAATTCAGCAAAGCTACATCTGTGCATGCTTGATTTTGCATGCTTGGTTTTACATTGTTTCCTATTCAGCTGTAAATGTTTTAACCCAATGTTTCTATGGAATATAGTTGTAGATTCTACTTTATCTACAAATTCTTTGATTTAGGTCCATTTTATTCCACCAAGACCATTGAACTACAGTCATACACTGGTTTTCAAACAGCTTAGTTCTCGAACATTTTGGCTCCCAAACGCCGCAAACCTGGAAGTGACTGTTTCAGTTTGCAAACTATTTTGGGAAGCTGAACATCCAGTGGGGTTTCTGTGGCTTATGATGGGCTGCAGAAGCTTCTTGCAGTGAATCAGAAGCCATGCTTTGGTTTCTGAACATTTTGGAAGTCGAACGGACTTTCGGAACAGATGCTGTTCAACTTTCAATGTATGACTGTAATGGAAACCCTCCGAAGTGCAACATAACAGCACAGTATAACATATCAGTACTGGTATGGCAACATTCCCATTGGACCCACAGGTTTACGACCACTGGAAGCAGCAATGAAGCTTTTTGGTTTTACAAGTTACCAAAAAGCAGACCTATTGCTGGCCTGTGCCACCTTGCACCAGTCAGATAACCCTCTAAGCAGCCTAGACCCCCAAAACAGTATTAATAAATTTACCCAAACACAAAAATCCCTTTTATGTCCACCAGATATTGCTCGCTCTAGAAAAGCAGGGGGCTGTTTTAGCTGAGACTTAGTTTCAGCCCAAATGTTTACTTAGTACTCAGGGCTGTCTCTCTTTACCTCTCCACCCACAGTTAGATCTAGTCACAGGACCATGAAATATTTTGGTAGGTACTTACTTCTATAGTCCTTATCAATTCTAAAGTTGTTTTAACCAATCCATGCTCAATTTAGACAATTCTCTGCATTTTCCTGGCCCCTAAAGCACAAGAGGCCATTCTTTTGGAATATAGTGGAACTTTTGGAATTGTCCTGGACTGACAGTTCTAGTATGGGGTGCATCAGGAAATCTCCCTCTCTTCGTCAGGTTGATAGCAATTCCCAAATATCAGCAAAGATTGGGGTGACGGTAGCAATGGGTTATTTCTGCATGGCACCTCCCTGCTTTGATAGGCACAAAATCATGTAGACGGATTCAACATGGCAGCTTAATTTTACATGTCAGCTCTTCTCATGCCTAGTGTGACTGACATACAAACTTGATTCAAATAATCAAACATTGGACTAATAAGCAAATAACAATGCACTACAAAATTCGGTAACCATATAAAATATTCCACAGAATATTCATTTGTGTTTTGAGATTGTTTCTTACAATCAAGTGGTAGAATAATTATAATGAAATAAAAATAAGCTTGGCCTTAAGAACATTGTATGATTTGTCTGCCCTTAAGAGGTCTATCTAGTCTGCTAATAGCAAGTGGTAATGGACTCCTTTTGATAAAGACAATGTGCACACATTTCTTATTTAAAACCCATAATCCCTTGAACTTGGGCTCACAGTGAGAGAAAGTGTTGCACTTGGGTTCATTTGAAAGGAAGCACTGAAATAATCTGCCTTGTTTCTGGATTCAGAAGCACTTGATGGACGTGAGTATACCCCAGTTTACTGCAAGTGCACACAGGACTGCAAACCTAGTTAATTAAAAACTCACACAAACATGAATTCTTCCCACCAACATGAACCCCCCGACCCCATTTCTTGCCACAAAACAGCAAAGAATACTTTTGCTGTTCAGGTTAATCAGTATGTTTTTATGGGACAAATATTTCAAAGCCCTCCCAGAAAACCATTTAAGCAGATGCTTGGAAATTTACTAGCATACTTTCTTTTGGAAAGTAGTAAAATATTGGTGGGTTAAAAAAAAGATTTAAGAATAAACTACAAGTCTTAACACCAAGATTGCTTCTTAATTTTATGTTTGTGCTTGGGTCTGCTTCCTAATTCCTAGTGGTCTCGTTGGATTCTGCCCCCCACCACTACCCCAGCTTTAGTGTTATAAACTATCAAAGCAAAAGGTACAATTTGAAACCATTAAATCAGTATGAGGTACACCACTGATTTTAACAACACATGGCTTACACCTAAACTGCCTAAGAATTAATGACACTACTTACGTTTCAGTCTTACATAATCCAAATAAATTACTTTTGTGTATTGTATTAAAACCTTGCTTTTCAACATAACTGGTGTGTGTGTGTGTGTGTGTGTGTGTGTGTGTGTGTGTGTTTATATGATCTCCCAAACTGTAGTCAAATAGATTATTACTACTTGAAATTAAGGAACTATTTTTAGATCTACAGTAGGTCAACGTCCACAAGTGTGAGCAGGTTGACATCATCTTGATTACAATGTGCTTTGCCTTTGTGGAAAGAAACAAGTCTATCTAAAAATAGATGATAAAGTCTAGGAGTGTCCTCCCCCTGGAAGTTCAGTGGTGCAGTAGACCTAAGCCCTATTCAAGCATTCAGCTTGATCATGTAAGGATTCATGTAGGCCACCCTTGAACTCACTGCTTCCCTCCATTCCTTGTCTTTAGTGCAAGAGTCCAAACAGGGCTTCAAATATGAATATGGCTAGAAGCCCCTACAGAACTTTGTGCGGAACACACAAAGGCTGGGGTGGGAGGGGTGTGCTCAGCACAGAGGATGAGGAGAGCAGTACAAGTGCACATGGCCCTGTACACACATTCAACTCT
Source organism: Podarcis erhardii (assembly GCF_964252035.2). Taxonomy (NCBI): domain Eukaryota; kingdom Metazoa; phylum Chordata; class Lepidosauria; order Squamata; family Lacertidae; genus Podarcis; species Podarcis erhardii. The sequence goes on along the minus strand of NC_138507.1, from coordinate 45,069,313 downwards.
CTTGTGATCAGGCTGAATGAGAGGCAACAGAAGATTCAGGTTAGGGGTTATTTTTATGCAGAAGAGGAAAGGAATAACCCACTCTGACAACAGTCCCAATCCAAGTCCTCCCCTCACATTCCTCTAGCAAGCTTTTAAAACAGGAGGAGACCAAATCCCAGATCTCTCACAATCCCTCAAAAATGAATCTTTGCTGATGGCCTTGGGTCAGCCACTGTCTCTCAACCTAACTATCTGAAACAGTCCTTGTAAAGATAAAACGGGCAAGGGGAGTTAATGGATTACAAAATTGGCAGCGGATGCAGATGAATTATGTTCAGTCTGAAACATAGTGGGATACTTTCCTTCTTTCTCTATCCCATAATCCCCTTTTGGGAGAAACCAGGATATGGCATGGAGCTCTTGTAAATGGCAAATACAAACGAGTATAATTTCTTATGCCCATTTTACCCACAGATACTTTAACTCCTTAATTTAAAGAAGTTGCACTTTAAAAAACAACAACTAAGAGGATCTCTGTGTCTCATCCTTGAATCAACGTTGTTTCCCATGAATCTGAATTAATGGTTCAGCCTGCATCGTCTGTTCTGCTCCAGAGTAACCCTCTTCACTATGTAAATAATATCCATGAACTTTGGAAATGAATTGTGTTACTGGTTCCATTTCCTAAGTTCTGGGCCAAATGAAAACACAGGCTTGTTATAATGTAAACATTGGCTTGTAATAAATGTGGGACATTGTTTTAGTTTATCCATTTCTGAAGTAGCCTCCTCCAACTTCATCATCCTGCAAGGAAAAGTGAATTGGCAGAGATGCAATTAAGCAACTGGCATGGAAGATAAGTACTAGACATCCTCTAGAAAGTCTACTCCTGCTCATTGTCCTGAACCCCTGGCCAACTTGGAAGCAAGTTAGTACGTCATGTCCAAAGTCCAAAGTCTGGGGGTCAAGCCACACAAGCAAAGTCCCAAGACCAAAATCCAAGAAATGCAGTCCAAAGTCAAACCAAGTAGCCAAGTCTGAAGTCCAGAAGTAACAATATATTCCAGTGTCAAACCCAAAGTACAATCTCATAGAGGTCCAGGAGCATCCAAGCTGAGGTCCATCAACATGGGTAGTTGAGCAGACACAGCCCCTCAGCTCTGCTTCCCTTTTGTACATTACATGCTGATTGCAGCATCTTGGCTTGATGAGGCATGTGACCCTCACCTGTTCCAAGTCTACTCCAGCTGAGGAATCACTTCCCCCTACAGAGTTAATGACCACTACCTGGCTAGCTAGGGAGTTGGGATGTGGGCTCTTGCTTGCCTCAGTCTCATAGAGCACCCCTCCCACTGCTCCCTATGCTTCGGAGCCTGCAGTGTTCATCGGGACAGGGGATCCTTTGGCTCTGGTGATGGGTCCTGCTGCTCTGGTTCCCATGCACTGACCTCCATCCCCTACGCCATGCATAACATTATATACCTCTACAATGTCCCTCATGCTCACTTTTTAGTTTCGAGAAAGTCCCAAAAGCTCATAGGGGAGTAACCCCATTCCCTTGATAATGTTGGTTGCCCTTTTCTGAACCTTACTTATGTCCATTGATTTCAGTGGATCTACTCTGAGTATGACTAACACCCAATATCATCTACTGGGTGGTAGTCAAGTAATTTATATTCAGGGTAGACATGTTGAGATTATGGACCTAAGTTACTGATGTCCATTACTTTCAGTGGGTTTCCTTTGGGTATGACCAGCACTGGACACAACCTATAATTTATTGGGGGAGAAACAATGTGTTTCTTGGGATATTCTCTGCTGTTTCTGAAATTTTATTAATTTAAGTAGTTCTTCCTTTAACTTATCTTTCACTTGCCCTGCATCATAAAGATCCTAGGGGAGGATACAGCAATAAAATTTGAGAAGCTATTTGAGAAGGCTGGCTCCTCCCCGATGAATTCTTAAATGAACTAAAAACTGGGCACATTTGAGAAAACAATACTATCTCTTCATACCTAGATCAGATGAAGAGAGGACAAAAGAGCAATAAGAACCAAATTATATTCTTTTAAAAATACCGTATGTATAATATGACATTGGCCTCTATTTTGTCTGCATATTGAATGATGTTAATCACGTCAGTAATGGACAACTTAATGCTAATAAGCAGGTAATAAATAATAACTAGCATTTGTGATGAGGTATTCAGAGACATACTGTCTCCAGTAGTGATGGTAGAGCCCCATTGGGCCTAGTAGCTACTGATACTCTTATCCTCTATTTTGTATTTTGTGCGTGCGTGCGTGCGTGCGCACACACACACACGCACACACACAAATGGATAAACACAGCAGCCTGCATTTTTTCACTGTCCTTGGGGGCTATCATGAGGAACCCTTGCACTTCAAAATTTACTACTACACTATGGCTGGGGGAGTTTTGGCCCGCTATATATTATTGAACTCCAACTCCCATCAGCTCCATTCAGTATGTCCAGTGACTAGGGATGATGGGTGTGATGGGAACTGTAGTTCAGAAACATGTGGAGGACTGAAAGTTGCCCAGCCCAGAACTACATCATTGGCTTCTATTCTACTTTTGTAGTTTATGAGCATTTACATATCTGAGATTAGGAGTAAGGAATCCAGGACAGAGACTATTATTTCAATTTGGGCTAGAGTCCTGACACCAAATATTATCCACTCGACATATATTGAAAAATAGTCAATGGGTATGACCTAGTATTCTCTGAGGCAGTAAACCTATGCATGGACTGTACAACTTCAGATGCAGGTTGGTTCTCATTCTCTCTCCCCCCCCTCCCCTAAACGCAAATACTCCCTGCACACAGAAAACTAGAATACATTGACATGCTGGTTTTCTATTTACAGGGATTCATTTTTAGTGTCATATAAAGCAACATTATATAATGTGAATCAGGTATCTTGTGAAAAGTTAGAAACCAATGTAAGGCTTTTAAAAAAATGAATTTAAACATTTTCCCATGTCAAGGTAGAATGTATTGATGAAAGGCATATGCTATGTTTTGTAAAGCAGCAATGCTTTATGTAAATCATCCAAAGCTTTCATTCTTATCTCCACTCAGTCTCTGTGTGAGTTACACAGTTTCGTTAGCTCATTAATCTATGATTAAGCAAGAGCTTCAATGTATAGGTGGTCTCCTTCACATAAAACAGCCAAGGTTTTCTAAGGTTTATAAGGATGGCTTGTATATGTTTGTATGATGGTTTGTATATGTCCAGCTTTAGGATTAAGTGGTCAAATCTTCTTAATGTACAGATAGTATTCTTATTGCACACTAGCCTGTTCTGGGAAAGTTTGTTTGTTTGTTTGTTTTGAAAGAAGGATCTAATCCTTAAAATCCTTATACAGGACAGATATACTTTGTTCTAACATATGGTGGAAACACATTACAAATGGCTTTTTCAGATAATTACTGAGATAGGGGTTTAAGGCTTCTTCTACATACCACCTCAAGCCTTAGAGCTTGTGTGGTAGAAAAAGAATGGTGCTTTCATCTGTGGAAAGCAATCTCCTGCTTAAGGTCTTGCAGGAGGTCTCAAGATACATGCTAGTACAAGGCCATGCACAATCTCTTGTCACACAATCTCATCTACTAGCTCTAGCACATCTGTTAAGGGAACAACACAGCTGCCAGAATTTCTTCATCTATGGCATAACAACCCATAACACACTCATAAATCACACACTCACACCCCACCTCTACAATGCTGGAGAGGTCCTTTCACTATTCTGTATCCAGCCATTAACTTGAAATGAATTCTTTTCCTGGACACTTCATAAACAGGTTGCCTGGAAATCTCTCCCATAGTTGACCACAACTGAATGATCAGTTTCTGTATTTTTTGCTCACAAAAGTGGACATTTGTCCATTATTAGGTAATTTCCCCCTCTTGTGCGACTTGTAGCACTTTGTTGTAGTAATCAGTCTTCTTTGTCTCAGACTTTCTGCTTTATTTTCTAACTCAGGAGTGTGATGTCCTAATGGTAAAATTACTCTAAAGGCTTGGAGTAATTTTCCCGCCCTGGGCTTGTTCCAGTCAAAACACTTAAGGAGTCCAAACCTTTTACAGTGGTACCTCAGGTTAAGTACTTAATTCGTTCCGGAGGTCCGTTCTTAACCTGAAACTGTTCTTAACCTGAAGCACCACTTTAGCTAATAGGGCCTCCCGCTGCTGCTGCGCCACCGGAGCACGATTTCTGTTCTCATCCTGAAGCAAAGTTCTTAACCCAAGGTACTATTTCTGGGTTAGTGGAGTCTGTAACCTGAAGTGTATGTAACCTGAAGTGTATGTAACCCAAGGTACCACTGTATTCTGAAAGGAAGAAGTGTTATGGCATCATAGATACTAAATAGTATAATATGCTTCTCAAAACAACGGTCTTCCTGTGAGGCAGACTTTATTTTGAGAGGCTTGACTCTGGCTTTTTGAGCAGTAATAAGCTCATTTGGCCAACGTAAATCATTGACACCAGCAGATTTTTAAAAATCTGGCTTTGTTCTGATATTTTCAATTTCTGTTTACTTAGGGTGATAGCTAATTCAGAACAGACCCACTGAAATCAATGAAATTAAAGTTTCTTGTCTATTAAGTCCAATAGGCCTACTTAGTTATGATCTTTAAGATGTGTGTGTGTGTTTGTGTGTGTGTGACAGAGAGAGAAGGGAGAGAGAGAGCAAGAAGAAAAAGGAAGAAATTTTATATAGAAAAGAAAAAATGAACATGACTGGGAGAATAAGAAGACAGACACATTATTTCAGTCTCTACCTGACAACAGTCTGGCCTACACATGCAGAAGTAGTGAGGGCAAAAGAAAAATAACAGGAGAGAGATGATCTATAATTGTACTCTAGATACCAGGAACGAACAGGAACTATGTTAACTATCCTCTGAGATTTGAGTAATTGCCTGCTTATTGCTTAAGATAGAAGAGAGTGAAGTGCACTGCTATCATAATGGAAAGAAATAGAAACCAAGGAGGCAAGGTGTACTGCTGCAAAGGGGCCTAAATTATCATTATACCCATGGCAAACAGCTATTTCTATTTTTATTTGTCAGTTCCTTCCTAGTAACATGACGGTTTCTGCTCTTTCCATTGCTCAGTTAATTTCAGCCAGATTCTTAGGATCCAACCTGCATAATTAACGGATGAACTATTTTGGATAGTTAATGGATAATTTCATTTGTTTAAATTTCAATCACCTTGCACAGGAAATGAATATTAGAAAACGGAAAGTAGTTTCCCAAAACCTCTGGATCCAGGGAGAAACTCTTTTAAGAATAGCCTCTTTCAAGGTGGAGAGCACAACTCCCTCCCACGATCCAATTCAGTCAACCCCCTGCCACTACATTCTACCAGCCATAATGGGCATGGATCAAGAGGACACATTGTTGGCCTCACCACTGCAAGCAACCTGGCCAAATCCTTGCACTGTGAATCCTATAATAGCCCTAGAAATCCATGTCATCTTCTGACATAAGACAACACAGCACACTTCACAAAGGTCATAAAACTTGTAACAGTTTACCACAGATGGCAACAGCTTACACCAGGGGTAAGCAATGTCGTGCCCTCCAGATGTTGTGGGACTCCAATTCCCATCGTGCCTGACTATTGACTATAATGTCTGGGGCTGATGGGAATGGTAGTCCAACAATATTTGGAGGGAGCCAAGTTGGCTACCCTTGGTCTGGATAGTTTTTCAACCACAATATATTAAATGTAGGTTAAAATAAGGCCTCTATAAATATAGAGGGTCAATGTGTTGTGGTGTGAAGGTGAGCACAGACAAAAAGTCTTTATGAGTGGCGTTGCCAGTAACTACTACATGTTTAATGAAAGAGGTGTGAATATTCAGTGTGAGAAAGGGTATATCCAATTACTATTTTATAGGCGCAAAGGGAAATGAATGTCAGGATTATGTGGTTAGTGTGCCAGTGGGCCCCAATTAGTGTAGTGAAATGAGCCTAAGAATTAACTTAGGCAGAGAATGTGATATATTCATGCGGACGAACAGATTGTGAGAACATGCAAGGAACAGAAGAAGGTTCATAGAGCTGCACCCTCTATAATGGCCCACCTCACATCAAAGTTGTGCAACAAACAGTCACAAAGATATATGCCATATTTTATATGCAGGCACAGGAGTCTTCACAGATGAGGAATTACACAGATGATGTCAGAGTGTGCTATACAATTAAGGAAAAGTTGGAAGATAGTTTTGTAATATATCCTTAAATCTCACAAGTTTTTGCTATCGCAGAAAGGACGACAAAGTCACCTTTGTCTACAGAGTGAGCTGTTGGCAGGAAACTACTCAAAAAGATTTGGCCTTCTGTATTACAGTTGGAACTTCCTGACAATTGCAGAATAATAGGGAGTAAATATCAAGTTTAAGTACTCTGTAAAATGTTGTTCATTGATTTTCCCCCCTTCTGAGCATAAACCTTGAAGACTCAATAACAGTTCAAAGGGCTGAACATCTAAGAATTAAGTACACTCATAATTACTCCTGGCAGGGGTGTGAAAAAAGTCATGCTGTTTCTCCTGAAGTGGAAATTAACCTCCTGCCTTCATTTTATTTTCCCAACTTTATGAAAGCTATCGGTTTGAGAGAGGGGGTGAAAAAAACCTACAGTGGACACTAGAAAAAAGAGTTACATTTGAGAATGTGGTTTAAAATATTCTGAACAGAAGTGTTTTAGGCAGGGACTCACAAGTGGTCTTTGCTCCAATGTAAGGTGGATCAAGTCCGGGTTGCCACCACAATTTTTGTTGTTTATTTAGGCTCCCCCCCCAAAAAAAAAAATAAAGTGAGTGGAGGGAGAAGAAAGACGGTCATGTAGGAAGATGGCACAGAGAAGTAACAAAGAAGTAAAAGGGGCCTCCATATTGGATTCAAAGGTCATGGTTCTGAAAAGTCTTGAAGACTATTGTTAGACAAGCTTCTGATCAAACTGCAGTCAAGTTCAAATGATGACATCTTTTTCTGACTACAATATCTTACATTTATTATTATTACCATCATCACCACTGATGCATTAATCACCTTCTACACCTACATACTCATCCAATACATTTAAAACAAAATTAAAAACAATACAAAATAGATACATTAATATCTGTTGTAGTTGAGTAACATGTTACAGACCTACAGAGAGAAGAATATGGAGAGTTTGAGTCCTACAATAAAAGGGCAGCAATGGAAAATTCAGAAAAGTGTGAATTCTGAAGAATGTGTTTAGATCAATGATTCTCAAAGGGTGTGGCAGGAGAGGATGGCAAATGTGGCAGGAAGATTCAAGGACAATTATATTTTGGGAATGGTTCATGTTCTTATGTACCTGCGCTGTTTTATACTATCTGGGTGTCCTGTGATTATATTATAAAGTAGTTGTGTTCTATATTATGAATCAAGCACTGCTAGGAGTTTTCTTTTCCCATGTATTACTTATCAATAAAAAAAATTGGTGTGGTGCGAGCAAATTCTGAAAGTGTGATCCAGAGGAAAAAGGTTTGAAAACCACTGGTTTAGATTCAAATTTGGTAATTTTGCCTCTAAATGTGTCCTGTGTGAGTGCCTGGAGGCGGTTGGAGGATGGATGGCGGCTAATGGATTGAGGTTGAATCCTGACAAGACAGAAGTACTGTTTTTGGGGGACAGGGGGCGGGCTGGTGTGGAGGACTCCCTGGTCCTGAATAGGGTAACTGTGCCCCTGAAGTGCGCAGGTGCGCAGCCTGGTGCGCAGGTGCGCAGCCTGGGAGTCATTTTGGACTCACAGCTGTCCATGGAGGCGCAGGTCAATTCTGTATCCAGGGCAGCTGTCTACCAACTCCACCTGGTACGCAGGCTGAGACCCTACCTGCCCGCAGACTGTCTCGCCAGAGTGGTGCATGCTCTAGTTATCTCCCGCTTGGACTACTGCAATGCACTCTACGTGGGGCTACCTTTGAAGGTGACTCGGAAACTACAACTAATCCAGAATGCGGCAGCTAGACTGGTGACTGGGGGCGGCCGCCGAGACCACATAACACCGGTCTTGAAAGACCTACATTGGCTCCCAGTACGTTTCCGAGCACAATTCAAAGTGCTGGTGTTGACCTTTAAAGCCCTAAACGGCCTCGGCCCAGTATACCTGAAGGAGCGTCTCCACCCCCATCGTTCTGCCCGGACGCTGAGGTCCAGCGCCGAGGGCCTTCTGGCGGTTCCCTCATTACGAGAAGCAAAGCTACAGGGAACCAGGCAGAGGGCCTTCTCGGTAGTGGCACCCGCCCTGTGGAACGCCCTCCCATCAGATGTCAAAGCGATAAATAACTACCTGACATTCAGAAGACATCTTAAGGCAGCCCTGTTCAGGGAAGTTTTTAATCTGTGATATTTTAGTGTATTTCTGGTTTTTATGGAAGCCGCCCAGAGTGGCTGGGGAAACCCAGCCAGATGGGCGGGGTACAAATAATAAATTATTATTATTATTATTATTATTATTATTATTATTATTATTAATGTGAGCTGAATCCAAATTCTCTCCCATCTCTATGTATAGTATTGGACATGATATGAAGGGATATGGGAAGACATGATGGGTTGGATCCAGACTCACACCACAATGCTATGTGTGTCTAGTCAGAAGTAAGTTCCATTGACTTCAGTGAGACTTATTCTCAGGTAACTGTGCATGGAAGAAAAGCCTTCATTATGCTAAGTGAGAGCTGGACCATAAAGAAGGCTGATCGCCAAAGAATTGATGCTTTTGAATTATGGTGGTGGAGGAGACTCTTGAGAGTCCCATGGACTGCAAGAAGATCCAACGTATCCATTCTTCAGGAAATCAGCCCTGAGTGCTCACTGGAAGGACAGATCCTGAAGCTGAGACTCCAATACTTTGGCCACCTCATGAGAAGAGAAGACTCCCTGGAAAAGACCCTGATGTTGGGAAAGATTGAGGGCACAAGGAGAAGGGGACGACAGAGGATGCCCCAGAGATGCATTTAAAATAAATAATAATATTTTTTAATAATTTATTATTTATAGCCCATCCATCTGGCTGGGCTTCCCTAGCCACTCTGGGCAGCTTCCAACAAAATATTAAAATACCGTAATACATCAAACATTAAAAGCACACATTCTACTCATGTAAAAACATGCTGATTCCCGGGCTGTCCACGGCCGGATTTAGAAGGCAATTGGGCCGGATCTGGTCCCTGGGCCTTAGTTTGCCTACCCATGGCCTAAATGTATGATTCTGTGATAATATAAGATTAGACATACAACAACAGAAATGTATGCACACAATGACTCATAAAGAACATGACATTTCAAATCCCCATAGCACTGCACTCTGACAATGGAATAATCTTGGAAGTCCAATAGATCAAATTTAGAGGGGACAATGTTTAACTGAGCCATATCATCTGCTCACCTTCCTAGAAACACACAGACATTTACTCCAAATAATCTATGAGATCAAAAAACAATGAAAATGGTAAAATAGGGACCATTTGCTTTCTAATTAAATTGTTACAAAGTATGTTGTCACAATTCAGTTAGGAGCAGAGAAATAATTAATAGCTTTTAACTAGATTCTGGGAGCAGGCTAATTATCACCACAGCTTCCAGGCTGGGAATGAATTGGATTTACACCATATTAACATGGGTGTCATTCTGTTTACTTCACTGGTTTCTGATTTACACTGCTGCTTCCAGTGGTATAGATGGATAATTTGAAACAAATTAATTTCTTTATGGGCCAGTGTTTTGCACAGCAAAATGTGCAGTGTTAACTGCAGCGAATCCAAGCCTTGAGATTTCATATTTCCCATAAACCATAATTTTTAATATAAAGTTCAAGCATCATTATCATCTCAGTCTCTTTATAGCAAAATAAAACCCCAAGGTGCTGTACAATATATTTTTTTAATCACACATGCTCTGACCTCATGTTTCCCTTCTAAAATAAAAAGGCCACATCAGCTATGGATATAGAATTTTGCCTGAGATTTGGGTCAAGCGTTGCTAACGGCTCTATTACTGGCTAGACCAGCATCAATTGGAGTAGTCAAGCAGTTCAACCAATCAGGGCTGTGCTAGGCCTTTGTTTGTCTGCTTCGGGGCCTTTAGCACCCTGAGTAAGCACTGCATTTTCATAATGGTCGCACAACTTGCTGGGGGGGGGGGACACACACTGGTTCTAGGCTGGGTCCAGATTGGCTCTGATCCAGTTGGAGTCATGGCTGCAGTCTTGATTTTGGTTGTAGTGGAAGTCTACTCCATCCCTAATATCTGCTTGTGTTTTGCAAACATTAGGCTGGTATCTTAGGGACAACATCGGTTTCTTCCTCTGTGAGGCTGTTTTGGTGGCTTTCATGGTGACCATCTCATCTGTCTGAAGGAAGGCTGATTCATGGTTTCAGAGTGTTAAGCACTGGCTAAACTGCCTTAGCAAAGTATTTTTTGTGGGCCCAGCCAAGCACAAAGAATATGAAAGAGCTTACGGGAGAAGGGAAATATCAGCCTGAAAGAAAAAGAAGTGGAAAACTCATGTGTTGCAGATGGAGTGGCCTTAGACTCACTACTGTCTGGGGTAGAGGGGAAATGCTGTTTGAGGAAAAAGTGTAATTTTTGTTAGGAAAATAGCTAGGCAAAAGGCTAGTTTAGAAAATAATTGTTTTAGGTTTTTTTATTTTTGTGGTTGAGTTTTGAAAAATGAACTGTGGCAAAGTTTCCCCAAAAAGAAAAAAATTGTACCGGTGAGTTGAAAACTAACAATTACCCACATGCTTTACATATGACATATTAAACAGGCAGGTTTTCAGTTATACTGATAAGTAGGGAAGCTGAGAGGTGCGTACAGAAGTACTGATGCACGAGGCCCAGCCCAGCAATGGGGTGGGGCAGACTGTGATATTTCTTTCTTCTCTTTAAAAGATGAATTTTCTACCCCCACTAAAAAGAAAGGCATGAAGCAAAATGTGCATTTACCCTTCTAAGTGATTTCTGTGAAACGAGGTGGTCGAGCTGCTCCCACCTTCCAATGTTTTTATCCAATGAATGAAGTCAGAGCTGTGATGGACAAATGAACCGTTTGAACAACATGTAACGTAGATTGGTTTGGACAACCAATGATGAGTTGATATTAAAATGTGAAGCAGCATGTGCTCAGAGTGCTTGTTGTTGTTGCTTATTGAGGTTGGAAGTCCAGCTTTTGTTTTTTGTTTTGCTGTAAAGTATTAGGAGTGAATTTAGCAATCAATGTCTTAATTAATCAGCTTAGATGCCCACCTTGTCCCTGGCCTTACATAAGCATATTAGAACAGAACATACATTGCATGCGAAACTGGGAAGTCCAAGGGATATTGCAGCAGGTCTATTCTTTTGGAGAATACCCAGAATGCTGCAACACTAATTCCCTAAAAGATTTTGAAAAAGCATAGACTTGCATTGAATAAATCAAAATTTTCAAGAGTTAGGTGGAATTCAGAGGTGTATCTATCAACCTCTCCAACAACAAATGTGCTTCAGGTAAAAGGGTTTCATAGCCTGCTTGTATCAGCCTAGCTACTGTTAGAAATATAATGTTGGTCTAGACAGACTCTGGGTCTGATCCAATAGGGCAGAGCTTATGAAGTAAATAGCTTCAGACTGGCTTCTCAAAACCTAGAATAATGCCCCATGACAAAGTTGCCTTTAAATTCTCTGTAAGAAATGACAACAAAGGACTAAACCCACCTTACTTTTGGATCATTTAATGGTTTCATTGAGCATTTGTGTCTCAAAAATGACACAGACGATCTGTGCTTTGAATTATCCAGACGAGTGATGTCTTTTTGGCTTAAGCAAGGAGCAGTAGATACTGTACGTAAGAGTTGTACCATTTGCCGCCAGCTAAGCATGAGCCAATTTCTACCTCTTTTAGGTAGATCATAAATCGCTATGAATTCAACAGCCTTATTTGTCTTTGTATGCCACGCTGTATGGCAAGCTGTCGCTTGCCACTGTGAGCTACATCATTTTTATAAGGAAAATCCCTGCAGATTCATATGGATTTCTAAAATGACCAGGTGTATCCATCATCAAAACCCATATTTAACTGGAGTGCTGAATAGTTCATCTGCTTTTTGATGATAGATGATTTTTAATTATATGTCGTACCACAGCCTTGTGTCAGTTTGCAATCATTCTTCTTTTATTTAAGGCCACTGTATCTCTTCTATTCATGTAATATAACTAAGAACTGATAGGGGTAAATGCTTTATATTAACTGTGACTATAAGGGTGCTTTAATATAGAATAATCTGCTAGAAAAACACTACTGGGCATCAGACTTACATATGCTAAAAGGATTTAGACATGCATGGTCAGGCTGAATTCAGAGGGCGCACTAGTCACAAGATTTGACTTCCATCTGTATATGGAGGTTTGGAAAGCAGCTCAGTCTGTTTCAGAGCTGCTCAATGTCTTCCCTATTTTATTCTCTGTTCATCATTTGATCTGTTAAAATGGAAACTTTATTTTCTCCAAGTTCACTATACTCTAATGGGGAATCTAAAAATGGCCACAACTTTCCTTTTCACAGAAGTGGACAGACTTGGATGAAATTTGCAGGCTTGGTCACCCCTTTGAAGGAGAAGATGGGACTATAAATTAAGATTTCCAAAACACATTAGTGAGATGCCCTGTATAAGTGATATGTCTTTATTCAAGACATGGCACTTGTTTTCATCTTTTGAACTTCAAGAAAAGCTCCCTTAACCGTTTGTTCAGTATGGTTTCCAACTAGTGTGTCTCAACTCAAGCCAATGTATCCCACAAGCTAGAAATAACTGCTTTAAAAATAATTGACACCTATTAATACACTCCCTCCCCGCTCCCCCCAAATCTTCTGAGCTTCAAAGGAGAAGAGTGACATACTGATTTTCTAAGCATCATAACATGTTGCCAAATTCCATTCCTACTCTATGGGGGGGGGTGTACTTGCCATACCCTCCTACCCTGAAAGAAGATGAGAATTGCTTTCTCCCACAGGGAGTGATGTGGCTTGTCAAATGGGGCATGTCTGATTGAGCAAATGGGTTCAGTTTGGTTGATCTGCAGATCCTCTACTTTGTTATATATATATATTTTTAAATAGCATCTTTTAAACCCACAAAACACGTCTTCTTTCTGGTGTTGTGACAAATTAATGCTCTAGAGTGGTTTACATGGAGCATTGCTAAAGTAGAATAATTCGAATCTTGTGTGTTATCAGAGGCACCTTAATGATGATGCATACAAGTTGCGTTTGCAAGCACTTTATTTTGAGAATCAACATTTAAATTGCTAAAACGGTGTAAATTCCTCTTAGTTTAAATATTAATCACAGCTAAAATGAGAAAACAGCACACAAATATAGAAGCCTAACCAACATAAGTGCAGACCAAACTTAAACCGGGGGGGGGGGAGGGGAGATTTAAAAACAACACAAAAGCGTTAGTTTCTAAATAAGCATTTAAACATTCTTATCCTCTGGCACAATAACTGTGTGTGGACCTTTGATTCATCTCTATTTGGGAACAATTTGCAACTCAGAATTTAATCCTTTTAAGAAGTTATTTGTTTCTATACTTATTCAGCGTTTTTGTTTTTATTTTTACATTTACAGGAACGATTTTACTCTAGGTCAGTTTGAATGTATTTTGCTTTAGGTCAGCCTGAAGTACAAATAGCTTCTTAAGATTACTCTGTCAACTATTATTTATTTTATGTGTGTATGTACTGTAGGTTTGTTTTCTTCATTATTGTTTATAGCATCCTTTCAGATGCTCTAAAACAAAATGTTGCTGCTTCAGATTTGATATTTTTTCAATTTACTGTAACAGACTGCTAACCTCCCCTGCCTTCCTCTACTCTTTACTGTAAGAGCAGAAACATCTTTGGCTGGGCAGCTTTAAAGAGAGCCTGGGGGAAGATTCATTCATTTATTTAATGCTTTAACAGCTTGATTGTTATGCCAGCACATAAACGTTTGGTGGGGAGGAGGAAGGGATGCTAACAGCTATGGCAGTGCAGCATCCACCAAAGATGATGCTGGGATAGCATTTTGGCAAGATTTATGCCAGCACTGCAGCTAGATACGTCAACACAAATGTTTCCGATCAGGATGCAAACCTAGTTTGGAATTAGAGTTGCAGGATAGCGATTTCTCAGAGAAGAGAGTGCAGGCTTTCAAGTGTCTTAGCAAATCCTTCTGTAAAGGTAAAGGACCCCTGACAGTTAAGTCCAGTTGCAGACGACTCTGGGGTTGCGGCACTCATCTCGCTTTACAGCCTGAGGGAGCTGGTGTTTGTCTGCTCCGCAGACAGTTTTTCTGGGTCATGTGGCCAGCATGAAAAAGCCACTTCTGGAGCAACGGAACACCGAAACCAGAGCAGCGCATGGAAATGCTGTTTACCTTCTTGCCGGAGCAGTACCTATCTATCTACTTGCACTTTGATGTGCTTTCGAACTGCTAGGTTGGCAGGAGCTGGGACCGAGCAACCGGAGTTCACCCCATTGCGGGGATTTGAATCCCCGACCTTCTGATCGGCAAGCCCAAGAGGCTCAGTGATTTAGACCACAGCGCCACCCATGTCTCCTCCAAATCCTTCTGTACCAGGGCACAAAACTAAATCATTAACGCAGGCTTCTTGTGGGTGTCACAGATTTTTGGAAAACATCATGATTGCATTTAAGCAGCTTTCTACAAAGATGTTGACATTTCTGGGTTTATCAGAAATGAGGCAAATTTAGGTCACACTAGCTGTTTGTTAAATAAGTAGTATGCTGTTTTATGCACCTGTGGTTTTCTTACCAGGGTGGGGCGGCCATTCTAATCGTTCTGGGTTGGGAAGAGATAAGCCTCTTCTCCCCACGTGCTGCCTTCCTGGTCAGGATCTTGCACTCTCACACACAGTGCTTAGCAAAAATCTGGTTTGATCTTAAGTACACTAAAGATTTTAACTATTGTTTGCATAACCCATATTATCTTCTCTTCATAATGAAAATGGTGTCTTCTCTATGTATAGGATCCAATAGCAATAAAGACCTTCAGCCTCTGGCCCATGGGCCTAAAAAGTCCTGCTAGGCCTCCTCATTTGACCCTCCAGGCCATTTTGGCCTAGTCACACCCATCTGACGTCATCTATTATGTCAAGTGTTGAGGGGAGGTAAAACAGGCTTGGGCCAAAGGAGAGGGTATAGGCTGTGCAGCTGATCACTGGGTTTGTGAAGCACCGAGCTTGTGATTTCACAAGTGCTGACAAGCTTGTAAAGCCCTGTGCATGGTGTAGGGCTATGTCTTTGATTTATTACTGAACAGGCAAAAATGGGTCAGCAGATCTCATTAGAACATATGATATGCTTAATGGTTGAAGACAGGAGGATATGGAGTTATATATGTGTGTGTGTGTGTGTGTGTGTTTATATATGGCATGTACAACCATTCTATATATATATGAATGATAGAGAGACTGGTTGTACATGCCATATATATCTGAGACTAGTTGTACATGCCTATGCAAACATTCTGAATTTTACAGTCAATTCCCTTTGTTATACCTCCAACCCAGATGCTAAATGGTAAGAGGTCCATAGAATACATGTCAGTATATGATTGTGGATTTGCAAAATGGTTGTTGTTTTCCCCATGCTTTCTCTGCTAGTACTTTTGGACAAGAAGAAACTAGAACCAGATTTATGGATGCTGCTGTCAAGCTCGCCTATAGTCTATAAAGCTTCTGAGAACATTGATGGTAAGTCAATGTGGAGGAGATATGAAGCTTTTGCTTCCACTGTCAGCCAAGTGCAGCTTTTCGCTATGTCCAAGTCAGGACAAATTGTACACAGCTTTAACTATGGCTTGTCCAAACAAATCAACATAAAACCATGTTTTATGATCCTGCCTCATTCAGATTAAACCACAGTTAAAACTGAACACAATTTCCAGTTTAGGCAAGATTATAAATTGTAGTTTATTTAAAATAGAAGTGGATAATAAGTTCTGATCTCCTCCTCACGGCTATTCAAGAGGAAGAAAAGGGAAGAAAATCCAGTACTAACTATGGTTCAGCATTACTTCTGAACAAGGAAGTCTGGAAGTCCGTCATCTTTTTGAGGAGTGGCAGCTGAGGATGAGAAGAAATTATATAAATTGTCAGTGAGTTCTTTATGGAAAGGGATTCTTAGGTCTAAGTTTTGTTCTTGTACAAGTTTTCTATGAACCAGAACCTAATTACTTTCCAAACAAAAGGGGGGGGGCAAGCTTCCTATCTAGACTTCATACCAGAACTTTTATTAAATCTTCAAAACAATAAGAAAAGAAAGGAAAAACAAAGGAAGGAAAATAAAAGGCACCTTACTTTGAGAAACAATTAGACATTTTAAAACAAAAAGCTTCACTGGTGTGGACAAGAGGTCAAAACAGGAGGCAGGCTGCTTTATCTGCCCCAGTCTGAAATGCAGTATTCATTAGTTATCAAAATCCCTTTCGATTGCTTAGATCAAGTATGGTTTAAAAGTGGTCTTTCAAGTGCATTTGAATCCCTGCAGGTTTTACCTTTACTATGATGTTTTATTTAAAAAAGAGACAGAGAAACTTTGCTTTTATATTTCTGTTGCATTTAATCCTTTTATTTAGAAAAAGAAAGGCAAGGAAAATGGTCTTGACAAAGCAGGCATATAGAACACCTGTATAACTTCCACATTAGAGGCAATATGGGTTGCATGTTGTTTAAAGCGGTAATAGCCTCTCACTGTGATCCTTAGCAGGTAATGATTCACTTGTGCAGCGACCCCTGATAGCAAAATGTAAAGGTAAAATTAGAATCCAAGGGTGCTGGGATCTGACATCCGATTGGAGTCTGATCCTAAGCAAATCTGCTCATAGGTAAACCTCACCGAGCTTAAATGAAATGTGTTTCTTAGTAACTATGCTTTAACATCACAGCCTACAGCATGTAACTTTACACTTAGTTGCAATCCTATGTACACTTGGTAGTATGCCTAATTGTACTTAACTGAATATACTTCTGAATATAGATGCATAGGACTGTACTGTTAGATTTTATTGTACTTTGGTTTACACATGTGGGTTCAAGACTTTGGAAATTACACTCTGAGGAGCATGAAAGTTTATGACAGTAGATGCACTGTGCCTTTTTGTTCATCTTTTTCCTAGGAAGTCTAACTTCATCTTTCTACCATGCAGAATATTTTTATACCACAATCACCAAACTCTTGCCTGCCCACCACCACCATAAGCAAACAAACATCTATGATAATCTGGGCCAAAATGCCCATTAAATATGTGCATGCAGGAAAGTTGCTTAAAATTACTTTGAAGAGTTTTCCTATGGAGTGTGCTTTGATAGAAGATATAGCACGTTCAGGTTCCTTTCTTAGATCTGACAGACACATTTATTTACTGTGAATGATGCTTTTAAAACTGCAAGCTAGATTGCTCAGTATTATAGGGAACAGCATTCTATGGCGCAACCAAGCATAAAGAAAACAAATATAATGAAAGTAAAAAGCTGCCCAGCGCAGCATTGCACAGCTAGCCTAAAGAGGACAAATAGTTTTTTTGGAATATTGGAAGACTTTGGAAACAAAGGAAAATCAGTCCAACCATCCAATTCTTTTACTTTCAGTGTAAAAAATTTAAACACTGGGAGGTTATTCTGCTATATCTGTTGGGATGAGATGTTATTCATCCGTATTGATCACAACATTTCAATTTTAACACTGGTATTATTTTCTACATGACTTTTAAAATTGACTCTCAACTAGTGGTTAGAGAGCTGAGAGATGTGGTATTTTATCTAAACACACTATCAAATTTTGATATTGATTGGGTGGAAAATCTTCTGAAAGCTACAGCAACAAGCCTACCGTGGCCTGAATTATTCATAGTGTCAGTGGTTATGCCAGGGGTGGCAACCACGCTGAATGCGGCCCTTATGTCTGTCTCTGGCCCCCAGAAGCTTCCCCAGGCTACACATCCTCCAGTCACACCTCTCATCATGCCTTCCTTGCACATTTTTCCCTGGCTGGAATGTGTCCTTGACTTCTGGTGTCTCTTTTTTGCCTTAAGATACAGGGGCGTGTAGGTGAAGAAAAATCCTAATGTACAAAGGTAAAAACTATATACATTGCTCCACCCCAGAAAGTGGTCCAGAAGGAATTACCACTGAAAAAGATTCCCTACCCCTGGACTATACCTTCTGACTTTTTAAAACACAGGCTATTTCAGATTACCATAAAGGACCACACATCCTGTGGACTTAACCCCTTGACTTAACTCACAATGAAAATAAAGCCAAGAAGTCTAGAACTGAATTTTTTCAGTTGTGCAGTCATTCATATATCTGCAAACTTTTCCTTGTGAAACCAAAGTATTTGGATTATTCAGTTCTTTTCTTTTTTTCTCCAGTGATTTTAGCTCTCATCTAGACAGCATTCCATGACTGTATCAATAAGGTTTTGAAAGGAATTTAATGTTCTATCCATTGGGAATAAACCATGGTTGAGAAATGCAGTGGGGAAAGACCCAGTGGAGGAAACAGAAAGAGTTAAAATTCATTTAAGGGATTTTTTTGTTTTGTTTCTTTTGCCGCAAAGCCTGGGATGAAAACGAGATAATGTTGACATCTCAAATGCACCAAGACCATTGAAACATCTGAAACCAGAAAACAGAGGTAGAACGCAACCACAGTAAAGGTTTATGTTTCACAATTGTTTCTTGAAGTCTCTGCTGACTTTGCTCACTACATTCCTGTGTTCTTGGTGATTTTCTCCCCCATTATAGATTTTTTAAAGGAAGTTTATTCCCCCAGGCCATGGATTCTGAATACTGTTTCCTTATGAATCTGGCCTGCTTCTACAGTGCAGCCTCAGACTCCAGATGGGAATAACATTTAACACCCATTACTTTTAATATACCGATGAGTTCATACCAGCAGGAAATTTGCACAACTTCTGGAATACCTTTACTCAAATTCAACTACTAGTGAAGGAATGTTTATGGATGTGGTTTCTCAACTGTGAAAACTGCACTGGACCCCGGAAACAAAAATCAAAGACCATGCTCTGTGCCAGAGTATAAATTTGTCCTACTGTTTCCAAACCCTAATTACATCCAAATGAATAACAATTAAACAGGAAATACTGAATGTACTGCATATTCTGTAAGGCACGTTAGGCTATAGTCATCTGGCTTTCCCCTCCCAACCCCTTTTCCTTTTGTGCTGTCCCATCTAGATTTTACACTTAAGGACAAAGTGTGTATTCATTACAGATATTTTTAAGTTGCTCTGAAACCCTCTTTTTTGGGGGGAGCTGAACAGTGGGATAAAAATACTTTAAATGAATAACTACAGTGGTACCTTGGGTTACATACGCTTCAGGTTACATACACTTCAGGTTACAGACTTCGCTAACCCAGAAATAGTACCTCGGGTTAAGAACTTTGCTTCAGGATGAGAACAGAAATCGTGCAGCGGCAGCGCGGCGGCAGCAGGAGGCCCCATTAGCTAAAGTGGTGTTTCAGGTTAAGAACAGTTTCAGGTTAAGAACAGACCTCCGGAACGAATTAAGTACTTAACCCGAGGTTGTTGTTGTTTAGTCGTTTAGTCGTGCCCGACTCTTTGTGACCCCATGGACCAGAGCACGCCAGGCACTTCTGGCTTCCACTGCCTTCCGCACTTTGGCCAGACTCATGCTGGTAGCTTTGAGAACACTATCCAACCATCTCATCCTCTGTCGTCCCCTTCTCCTTGTGCCCTCCATCTTTCCCAACATCAGGGTCTTTTCCAGGGGGTCTTCTCTTCTCATGAGGTGGCCAAAGCTTCGTGATCTGTCCTTACAGTGAGCATTCAGGGCTGATTTCCTTAAGAATGGATAGGTTTGATCTTCTTGCAGTCCATGGGACTCTCAAGAGTCTCCTCCAGCACCATAATTCAAAAGCATCAATTCTTCAGCTATCAGCCTTCTTTGTTGGCAAGGTGATGTCTCTACTTTTTAAGATGCTGTCTAGATTTGTCATTGCTTTTCTCCCAAGAAGCAGGCGTCTTTTAATTTCATGGCTGCTGTCACCATCTGCAGTGATCATGGAGCCCAAGAAAGTAAAATCTCTCACTGCCTCCATTTCTTCCCCTTCTATTTGCCAGGAGAGGATGGAACCAGTGGCCATGATCTTCGTTATTTTGATGTTGAGCTTCAGACCATATTTTGCGCTCTCCTCTTTCACCCTCAATAAAAGGTTCTTTAATTTCTCCTCACTTTCTGCCATCAAGGTTGTGTCATCTGCATATCTGAGGTTGTTGATATTTCTTCCTGCAATCTTAATTCCGGCTAGGGATTCATCCAGCCCAGCCTTTTGCATGATGAATTCTGCATATAAGTTAAATAAGCAGGGAGACAATATACAGCCTTGTCGTACTCCTTTCCCAATTTTGAACAAATCAGTTGTTCCATATCCAGCTCTAACTGTAGCTTCTTGTCCCACATAGAGATTTCTCAGGAGACAGATGATAACTCGAGGTATCACTGTACAAATGATAATATTATGCAAGGGCAGGCAGAGTGGTTCAGATTCTAAACTTTCAAAATTGCCATGTCCAGACTCTAAATTAAAAGCCAGAACCAAAGTAACTGGTATACAACACCACATATTTTAAAGCAAATAACAGATAAAATTGATTTCAGTTATTACTATTTTTTTAAGTCCTAGGAATATACAGAGAGAGAGAGAGAGAGAGAGAGAACTCAATCAGTAGAGCATGACACTCTTAATGTCAAGGTTGTGGGTTCAAGCTCCACATTGGACAAAAGATTTCTGCATTGCAGGGGCCTGGACAAGATAACCCTCATGGTGCCTTCCATCTCTACAATTCTGTGATTGTATGATCTTCACCTAATACAAAAACTGTTTTGGACAGCAGGCATGCCTTCTTGGGTAGAGACCTTGGAGACCAGGGTTCAAACACCTGACTCTCAGCCTCTCATGGTTGTTGTGAAGATGAAATGGGGAAAGAGCAAATCATGTATACCACTTTGAGCTTTTTTGGAAGAAAGATGGGATATAAATGTAAGGATGGAATGCAATAAGCAGTCAAAAATATGCTTTCACAAGCTGTTTGATGGCACCTGGAAATGACCCTTTTGAGGATGATGCATGGGCAGGTAATGTGGGAGAGGTAGTGGTCCTTGAGACAGCTAGGTCCCAAGCTGTCTAGGGCACACTTCCACAATGAATGCATTCCACAGTCTCCCATACTCTTCTCCTGGTGTTCTCTAAAACACTTCAGGACAATGTTTGGGTGAAAAAAGAATATACAATGATTCTAGTTAAAGGAAAAGTTATATTAGGTTGTCTAAATTATGAGAACCTCTGCAAGAGATAGATTTTAGAAAATGCAGTAGAATGTAGGGGCAGTGAGAGTGGGAGAACAGCCAGTAATATGTCACAAGCAGCTGATTTAGAAGTTGTTAGCACATGGAGGACTTAATAAATCTGAGCAATGAAATATGAATCTCTCAGCAAAGTGGCTATGACTGGTATGTCTAAACCTGAAAACACTTGCCCTTAGGACACTGGTCTGTTGCTCTGCACTTTAATGCATCCTTAACAGCTCTTTAACTACATCACACCAAACTACAAATGATAGTTGTAAAATAGCAGTGATTAGAGAGTCTCCTATTAATACAATTTTTGTGTGCCAGTAAAAGGATAAAAAAACCCACCCTTATTGGTTTGCTTGTTCCTTTCAGTCTAGGCTTGTTTGAGGTGAACAGTTAATGCTATAAGAAATATGAGCCTGGGAGGATAATTTTATCATTAAAAAAGGGTGGTCAGATTATTCTTCTGATAAAGATTATCTTTGTAAGGCCAACATTATTAAACAGTAATTCACATAAAACTGTTCAAAGTAATCTTATTAAATATATTTCGGAGCATTAGGAAAGCCTTCTTAATAATTTACTTTAATGCTGAAGAAATTAATGGCACCATTTAAAGGCTCTTTGGCTAACAAATCGTAATTGGCACACACAGCACGTATCGTGGCGTGCCAAAAACTTTGCAGTGTTAACATGCTCTTAACATCTGTATAATGCATTATAATCAAAGAGCTTGCACAAAATTCCCAGGATTTCTCCTGGTTTTTTAAAGTAATACTAGGAGAAGACGACTCATCAGGCTGGCATCAGCAGAGTGATGAGTGAGTGAAGAGTGAGTGACTTAAGAGTTTTTCCATATCACATGCCTATGATATGAAGCACTGTGGCCTTTAGCTTTCAAAGGTGGTCAAGTGTTTTCACATGGAGGAAGACATGCTGGAAGATGGTAAGGTGTAGAGTGAACCTTTGGTATGCAGCATGCTCTCTCCCCCATGCCTATACTTGGAACGAAGATAATCTTCGGTCTTCTACTTATGCACGGGAGAGACTAAAAACATTTTTATGACTAGTCAAAATGATCCTGAAGTAAACTATACAACTGCAGCATTTTTTACCATTGAACAAAATGAATGCATTGAGAGTGGGGTGGGGAAGTTGCTCTCTAGGAAATTGGGGTGGCTGTTAATTAAAGCTGGAATCTGGTGCTGAGCTCTGCAGGTGTCTATGTTTCCCCTGAATTGGTTTCTGCATGGCCAATGCATCATATGCTGACAGTGCAATCCTATACATGTCTTCTGAGAAATCCAATATGGCTTGCTCCCAGGTAAGTGAGTATTGGATTGCAGCTTTACGTTGTATACTTATCTGGGAGTAAACACCATTGAATAGAGGGGAACTTACTTCTGAATAAGCATGCTTAGGTTTGTACTGCAAATTGTGTCTCACCATGTGGACCATGTATACTTGTAAAGCATGCATGTGTCCATTTTATATATTTGGGTATTTAAAAAATGTAAAGGTACACAGCTTTGCTTAGCACCAAAGAGAAACTAAACATGATTACCGCTGTTGTTTTAAATGTATGTTTAATTTGGTTTTTCAAATAACAAACCAAACATCAAGGATATCAATGGGCCATTCTCACAAGTGCCTTGAGGAAGGTTACTGAATAAATGATCATCTGCCCAGAACATTCCTCCATAGCGGTCCAATTAGTCTCAGACAATTTTCTAATCTTATCCTGCATAGCCATATGCATGATAACAAAGTTCCTTATGTCAACAATCTATTGTTCAGGTGTTACTCTAGATGAGCAACTTTGAGGCCCCTGAGCTGCCTTCTTATGGGTATTTTCTTCAGATCTTTAAACCAGACTAGGGAGCCCTTCAAATGGAGGACTTCTTCAAATAGAGGAGGAGAGCACAAATCTGAACTGTAGTGAGACCCTGAAAGAACCTGGGGAATTTCAAGATTCTGTCCTTTAAAAGAAGCTGCAAACACCCTGCATTGGTAAGCAACCCTATGCATTGGATCCCTTTGGATAAACCAGTCCCCACTATGAAGAATGTTTTTGGAAAACCTACTGATGAAACCATCAAACGAACTGTACATGCAATCTAATGCCAGGTACAAAGCAGCTGTGATAAAAACTGATGCTCAAGGTTTCTGATCTTTAATATATTTGTGTGTTTAACCCAACATTTTCCAATTTAAAATGTCTCTGGAAGGGAATTACATGTATGAATCGACCACTGTAATAGAAAGCTTGCATATCGCCTAACATTAGCTTCAGTATAAGGCAGGAGATAGGTCACTTTCAGCTACAAGCCACTGAGTGATGTGATATTGAGAATTGTGAATCAACTCTTACTTCCTATTCGAAATATATTTAGAAACAGAGCTTAAGATGTGCACGGACCAGGGTATTTACCGGTACATGTTTTGCAAAGGAAGCAGTACACAGTAACCCTCTTTGAACCATTTCCATTGGGAACTGGGAGGAGGCTAGAATGCTTACCATAATAGTGTGGAAATAATTGTAATATTTTTTATTTTTTTTGTAATTTTGTTGCCCCAGCAACATTATGGACATGAGAACATAAGAAGGGTCCTGCTGGGTCAGAACAAAGGATCATCTAGTCCAGCAGGCTGTCCTCACAATAGCCAATCAGATGCCTCTGAGAAACAGAACATAAGCGCAGTAATACTGTCCCACTCGTGACCACCAACAATGGATATTCAGAGGCATACCAACTCTGATACTGGAGGCAATATATAGCCATTGATAGCCTTGTTCTTAATGAATTTGTCTAATCACTTTTTTAAACCATCCAAGTTGAGTGACAGAGCCAAGCAGAATAGGATCCCTCCCCCAACAGTGAAGAAAGAAACCCAGTTTATACACACACACACACACACACACACACACACACACCCCTTACTGTTTGTGATAGGAAGAATGATGTTAAGATGAATGAATGAATGAATGAATATTGTGAGGTTAATCGATGCCATTTGAACACTAAGTGGCAACCTGATTAAAGAAATTAGAGCTAATTAAAGGTAAAATGTTTCCTCCTAAATTTCATTTCATGCATCTGATAATGTGAGATGTGCCACTCAGGGAATGTATTTCATCCATAAAGCCTAGATTTTATGGCTTGTGTATAATGCTTGTAATCGTTCGCTTAATATGTTTGGATATTATTAAGCATAACTCATCTTCCAATATTATTTTTACTTGGATAAATGTCTGATGATTTTGCAAACTGCCTACTACAGTTGATATTACCAAGATAGACCGATTTTATAGCAGATGTTAAACCCAGACTTATTATCATTATTTTCAAACTGATGAAGCAAATTAGATGGTCTGCTAACAGAGGCCACAAAGTACATAAGAAGTGCCGATGAATTTTGTAGATTGTGGCAGATAAGAAATTAAGGCTTAAAACTATTGCTATGGGCTACAGAGCAACAATTAACTTTGCTATGAACCTAGGGCAAAATCAAATACTTTAGCCTGTGACAAAATAGATGGCTGTAACCCAGTGACAATGCTAGGCTGCTCCAAGGACCCCTTTGACCTAATACATATAAAAATAAATCATTTCTTTCTCCTTTTAGTTAACTATCTCCTGATTTAAAAGATGTGGACAGTGCCCTTCAGCAAAGCTTTGAGGGTGGTATACAAACAAAATGAGATAATAGGCATAGATAGAATAAATAACAGCATGGTTAAAAACACATTTTTAAGTGTCTTTGTCTAACCTCAAAAAGATAGTGTTAGATGCTAAGCATCCATGTTCCACTATTCCACAAATAGGCACTGTCAAGGAGAATTCTCTCTCTTCCCCCTGTCCCCTCTTGAATTGCCATTCACCTGAACTCAGATGGCAGGGATCACCTGGAACAGCATACCAGAATATTGCCTCAGAACATGGGCACCTTAGTTATGAGAGCAGGTGTTTATCCAGGTACATGGGCCCTAAGCCTATAGATTTTTCAAGTAAGCATCATCACCTTGAAATGTATCCAAAAATAGACCAGAAGTTCTGGCAAGATCATGCTAGATCAGACCAAAGACCCATCTAATGCACCATTCCACCTCCAACTGTGGCCAACCAGATGCCTATACGAAGTCCATGAACAGGACAGGAGAACAATGTTCCTGCCACCTGACCCTAGCCAACATCTACCAGCAGTATTTTGAACTAACTGCAGCTTCACATTACACTAGTCAATCCCAGATGTTAACATCTTCATTCCTTCTGTTGTTTCCTTCCTTGCCTGTTTTTGCCTATTCAACTCTTGTCAAGTGCCATATAAATTATTCTTATGGGAGAATGGAAAGAAGATTATTTTGGTTGAAGTAAGAGCACCTTTGTTTGAGACTGCCTGCCCACAATATCCAATGTAAGTGTGCCATAGTTTTCTTCATCTGCTGTTTTATTAACCAAATGAAGAAACCTATTTTAATAAAAATGTGTATGCAAGTCTAATAATGTCTAAAATAAGATTTCATATCATATATACATTGCAAATTCAGCCTGCATATATATATATTTCTGATTCCTAATGGCAATCTCTATCTCCTAGTCTAGGGGTGGGCAACCTTTTGAGGGCCACATCCCCCCTGGGATCATCTGTTCGGGGCCATATGCCAGTGGTAGACAAAGCCAGTGTCAAAACTTTCTCTTTGCCACCTCCTTCTCTTTCTTTCACTTTGACCTCACCCAGAAATCTGCAGGAGAGGAACAGACCACTCTTGGTCTGATAGCATCTAGAGGGCTTTTAAAATGAAGCTAAGGGCCTCATGCAATTAGATTGAGGGTCATATGGCTGTTCCTGCCCTAATCCAAGGATGATTAAAACTGTTCGACAGTGCAATTCTTTGCATTTAAACTCAGAATTAAGTCCAACTGAGTTACTCTCACAGTTACTCTGTCTACAGGTTGTAGCCACAGTTATTATGTGTTGTTGTTGTTTGCTGTTACAAAATATACTGCACTTTGCATCCTGTGTTCCCATTTTCATACATTTCTAGTCATCAGGATTCTTTTTTACGGTGCTTGTGTGCACCACATATCAGCTTTCTATCTATTATGTAGATCTTAGCCAAAGCATCTGAGCCAAAATATCTTCATATGTATATGATATACATCCATATTTATCTATCTGCCACCGGAAGGGAAATAATAACTCCAGATTCCAGATGTGCTGCAGAGATAAGTATAGCGAGAATGAGGTAATAATAGTTGTTTTTAGAAAGAATGTATTGTGTCTGTTGTCTGGAATGTTCAAATGGATGGCCAGGGAAGCGTAATTTTCCATTAAAGGCATTAAGGTCAAAACAGTACACATATTTCCACTGTTGTTACTATCAGTGTGGTAGTTTATTCTCTTTCTTTTTCAGTCCCTTCTGATTTCTCAAGTAAAAGAGCATGGTGGCACTTAAATAAGCAGAAATGAGGACAGCATGACACAACTATTCTTTGACTTTGAGACAGTCTAAATAGCACTGGAGGAGCTTAAAGAAACATGAATTATTTGTATTGGGACGTTAGCAGCAACTGAAAGCATAAACATCATGACAAAAAAGAAACTGTGAGAAAAGCCATTAAAAATAGGGATTTTTAGTAAGCAAATTGAAGGTCTGAAAAGGGACATCTACTGATAGGGTTGCCACCCTTAGTCAGGATCGGGGGGGGGGGTGTTTCCTTGCATTTGGCCTCCCGTTTCCCTCACCACCCCCAATTTCCCCCTCAACTCATGTAGATAGGAAGGGGCCACTGGAAGAAACAGTTCTGATGTTCATCAGAAATGAGGCCCATAAGCCTGCAAGGGAGGGGCTGTTTGTGATTAAAGGAGGCAGCTCCATTCCTACCCAGAACAGATGACGGCTGCGTGCTTGGAGCCAGCTGGGAGGCAAGCCTGGCAAATGGCTCCAGCCACTGCAAGACTGGAGATCATATTATCGCAAAGCCTGAGACCTGTGTGATCTCAGCAGGGCCTCTTTGGGGCTGAAGCAGCAGTGTGGCACACTCATCCACCCTACCGTTTGGCTAAGGTTTGTCACACTCTTCCAGGGCTAAGGTTGAGGGAAGGATTTTTTCATGCTCTCCAGATTGGCCATAGACATGGTTTTCACCTTTTTGGGGAGGTTCTTGAAGTGGGGGTATTGTACATAGTTTGGCTTGGCTACTGTTGTCACAACTGAAGCAGGTGAGGAGAATGAGGCACAAGGAAGCTAAATTATTATTATTATTATTATTTCTGTAGGCAAAGGTAGGGGCTGTGTGGGGATCACTGAGGATATTTCGAACCAACTGCAAGTTGGGAACCACTTTGGCTAAGTGGCTCTCCCATAAGGTTCTCACCACAACAACTTGGGTGGAAGTTCAGGCATGCTGGGGGAGCAATGGGCAGCCCCGCAAGCTCCACTAAGCAAGAACGATCAAGAACAGACCGCCTACTCACACTTCTTTCTTCCTTGCCCAGTTCAAGGCTATGAACATGCATGTAAGTAAATAAAGTTGTGACCGAATTTCACCCAAAGCATTGTGTTTGTCCCTTTCCTCCTACCACAAGAGTGCCATAAAAAAAGTGTGCCATAAATTGCTTTCCTTGTTTTTGCTGCAAGAGATCAACCACAGCTGCCCACCTGAGTCCTATTAATTTAACCTTGTGCAACATTTACAAGCCTAATTGAGATAGTGACAAGTGACTGGCACTGCTGCTGAATATATGGTTGTTGTTGTGACTAAAGCACTATTACTGTGACACTGAGTTTAAATTCTGCAGCACTCTGTGGCAGCACACTGGCTGAAAATGTTAGGCCATAAACCAGCCATTTTGTCTTCATTTACCAGCATCCCGGTTTTCAGAGGACTTTCTGACATTATCTTCACAAAGCATCTCCATACATCTTGAAAGGTATGGTGGAAACCATCCTAGGTTTTGTAGGAATAGTCTGGGGAATGTTTTCCATTCAGAGGCTGGATCCTT
The DNA here is from genome assembly GCF_964252035.2 of Podarcis erhardii. NCBI lineage: Eukaryota > Metazoa > Chordata > Lepidosauria > Squamata > Lacertidae > Podarcis > Podarcis erhardii. The sequence continues at coordinate 45,040,869 of NC_138507.1, read as the reverse complement.
GGTTTTCATGCACCTAACAGGGCACCCTGACAGGTGGAAGGGGGGGCAACCATCTGCCAGTCACCTGACATCACCATGAATTTGAGCTTCTATGCCGACCCAAGATGATTCAAGTGCAGCTTGAAATCTGTTATTGGTGCTGACTTCAAATGTTGCTTTCAGCCCATTGGGAACTCTGTAAGTCAGCTGATTTCAAGTCTTGCTTTCAACAGGAAACTCCACAGCACAGCCATTGCAGTAGGTTTAGCTGTCCAAGTCATGACTCTTATCATCCCCAGTATTGTGATTCCTGGAAATTGGGGAACAGTTGCATCAGAAAGAGCAATGTCAAGGATTGCTCCCATGCAATTGAAGGCTTCTGACAGTCTGACATTTCATGGTGGAAGAAGGAACGGTATGCAGGTAACATCATGAAAGTAACCCATAACAATGTAATTTGCTTCATCTTCCTGCAATTATTTTTGGAAAAATTTACACGAGCCATCACCACTTAGTGAAGAATCACAATTATTATGATTAACATTATTGCTATCTGTTACATGATGAGATGAATTGTAGGGTAATTCTATTTGGGTTCTAACAGCATGGTACAGTCTTCTTAAAAGACCAAGGGACCTCTGGTTTCCAAGGGATATGTTAATCTTTATCAAGAAACTTTTAAATCCAAACAAATACAGTGGATCAATGTATTTCAGTGGCCTCGTAAAGTGAGTATGTTATATTATATACTGTTCAAAGGTATCTACACTATCATACTTTTAATTAGCACCACCTGCAAGTTTCTCAGAAGAGACCAAGGAAAGAACTGTTTCGGATAATAGATATATATAAATCCTGTGACAAATAATGCCTTTGTCTTCTTTGTCATCCAGATCATTCTGAAAACCCCTGATAACTTGGCTCTTTGACATCTTTGATGCAAATTAATATACTTAATAATACTGTAGGATTTACAGTGGCACTATATTGCTTTATGTGAACATTATAAACACTATAGTAATGGACAGTGGCATAAATGTCTATGTGTTACGCAGTTTAACCAGCGATTATATTTCCTGCTAACTTTCCTGATGCTGATGACCTGCTGGGACAGTCGACTTGTGACTGTAGTGCAGTGGTAAATTTTGAGCTTATCGTCACAGTTCTCATAGCCATATGCTCAAAGTCAGTCCAGAATTTAGGCGTCAGTGTCAATATATTTATATATACACATGCACAAACATGCACCAAACAGCTACAGTGCATAGCATACTGCCTAGTTTATTAAGATCATAAACCTGTTGACTGTGGAACTGGAAAAGGGTCTTATATTGGTAGGCAAGTTGGACTTTAGCTAGGGAGACAGGGGTACACTTGGCTGATCAACCAAGAAATCTTATGACCACATACATTCAACATGTAAAACATAATGAGCCTTAACAAATAAAAGCTAGCGGAAATGAAAGTCTTTAATTTTCAATGAGAAACATATACTTGCTCCAAAAAGGGGTTTAACTATTTACCTAGCCTCTGTTTGAATATGTTGCCCATTCTCTGACTTGCTATTGTCACAAGCCATGCCAATCTCCAAGCAGTGCAAGATTCCAGGGGTTGCAGGCGCTTACCCAGAGTTTGATTTCCTTGGAATGAGGGGCAGCGGGGACTGTGGTGTCTTTAAGATATATGGTTTGTTTACACATATATACAGCCTGAACCCACGATGGAAGAGTTTCCAGCATTAACATCCCAAGAGGGTTCTGCTTCTGTCATTGTCACAGCCTTGGATTCAAACAGAAATCAAGCATCGCTGTGTCTCTCCAGTTGCTGTCTGCAGCTAGCCCAGCTATCATGCACAACTCTCTGGCCCTTGTCTTTCTTACCAACAGCCAGGTGATGAAGGGGCTCGCCTATTTGCCTTCTGGCACAATGCCACTTCTTTTGTTACTGTAACAACCCATACTTAGGGGGCCATTAACCAGCATCTGGCCTGGCTACTTCAGCAATTGAATCCTCCATTAGATGCTAGCCCTTGCTGGATCCAGGAATTATAAGAGTCTCAGGCATACAGCCTAACCCCTCCCCCAGCTCACAACAATATGGGTAACCTGTCACAAATGATAGTAAAACCCCAAAGCCTTGTTATCACCTCATTCACTTGAGAGAGTAAGGAAGGTACAGTCAATTACTCTGGTGCTCTGATAGATAACATCATCACTTCTTGCTAAACTGGGAGGGTTGCGCTTCTTCTTAAAGCCAAAATATATCTGGAAACATGTGAGGTGAGTTCCTACAAGCCTCCCTGAAGCCAGTAATTAAGCTGGGAGCTGTACATTGCTGCCTGCTGAATATTGGCAGAGCTCAACAGGGATCTCATTTGCTTCTTACCAGCTTTTCAAAGCTGCTCTTTAGCTATGGCATGCACAAAGAAGGATTTGGGGAAGATGCACAAGAATCTGCGCTCTTACCAGTTTGGAAAACAGACTTCAGAAAGGCCTAGCCCATTATGAGATGAGACCAGACTCTTCTTTCTTTGAGCCTGCATACTACTGTTTCTACCGTCATTAACTTTTTACTAAAAATATTTTCAAAGTGACTTAGCAAGTTAAGAATACAAAGATACCATAACACTCCACCCCCAAAGAAATAGCACCACATCTAGTACTAAAAGTGTTTATCCACCAGCAATATTGGCTTTCCCCATTCCACTCCTACCAGCTAGTCCTGACTGTCTGCCACAGGGCGCCCTATCCTCTCAACCACTACAAACTCTTACATTGCAGTCAACCAGGACAACAACATAATCCCCAATTCAAGAGGCTATGGAAAATGTATAACTCTGGAGCTTCATTTGGGTGTTCTAAGCCCCCATGTGATTAGAAACATGTGAGGCAGAACAGGGATGACTATGCTAGTTACCCTGCCCCACCCCAAACTGGAAGCAAATAGCTACACAGTCCCCTCTATTCATGTAAGCCCCCTGCATGATTTAAAACCCTGGAAGATCAAGGTTTTAAATAATGCAGGATGCCTACACAAGTCCACGGGACTTTCTGCTTCAGAATAAGCTACCCTTTCAACTTGTGAAGGGTGATGTGAACGGCAATGGGTGAGCAGAACAAGCACACCTGTCCCCACTGCCTTGCATTGTGTGAGGCACTAAACCATCTGAATAGAGCTTGGCCTGGGCAAGACCCGTAGCTTGGTGGCAGAGCAACTGATTTGCATGTAGAAGGTCCTAGGCTCAACCCTCAGCATCTCCTGCTTGAAACCCTGGGGAGCCATCCCCAGTCAATGTAGATAATGTTGATCAAGATGGCCCAGTGGTATGAGGCAGCTTCCTATGCTCCTATGTTGGAAGAACTACATTTCTCAAGAACACCACTCCATGGAATGCCTGGGAAGGAGGAATCTTGTAGGGGTCTCCAGAAAAGATTTGCCATGGTCACTGCCATTCCTGCTAGGATGCAACTTTGTACAAAGGGATAAGGGAAATGGAAAGTGTTAGCGGGGATGAGAGAATCGCAGAGCAGTTGGCTAAGGAAGGTGTTCAGAAACTGTTGTTTTCCCAATGGCATCTTCAGGAGCGCAGCTGGGTTTCTGAATTCAAAATTGAGCTTTGGAATGAAGCTTCACAATGAAGCTATTTTCCAAGCCCAATTCTGAATTGAGATCACCCTTCAGTAATCGTGAGTGATGACTTGTGCCATATATGGTAGTTATAGTTCAGATTCATGCTGTCAACACACTTCCAAAGCTGATTAAACAGACTTCAAGCCTTCCATTTCTTCAGCCCAAACATAAAGGCTCATCTCTGTGAAAGCCACAGCGAAGACTGCATAGAAGAAGAAACACAGAAGAAGAAACACAGCAGTCTGACAAGGGCAAGCAGTGACAGTTAAAGTAAAGAAAACAATGGAGACTTCATTCTTTTCAGGCTGAGCTTATGTTTAGAATCCACATGCCATAACTACAGACTATGGGAGCTTTTGAGGTACAGTTATATGAGATGATCAAACTGACAATTATGTGTACCAGAAAACTAGGAATGGTTGAAATAATGACAGCCAACTTGTTTTACATTGGAGATTACTAGGATTTGACCCTATACAATCAAAAATGAAAGGATGAGGGAAATAAACAGACTATATCACACCTACAATGAATATTTAGGCCAGGGACATGAGGACATTTCCACCAAAAAATCTGACAAGAAATTATTTTTCTGCAAAGCAGGGCTTTGCATTCTGCAAAGAAGGCCAACTCCCTGAGATATATCTATTCATTATTGTAGTATACTTACTATTAGATGAGACATTTCTCATAATTCATAACACTGTGATGTTTGATAAAGAGCTTGGAATCTAGCCTCTACCCCTGTAATTGCAAAAGGAAATGCCTTGCAAGTTTTTGACTAAGGGCAATTTTTTTTATCTTGCACATGTACTTGACACACTTTTTTTTTAAAAAAAGCAAGCATGGCACTTTCCATGATACATACATATGTGCATGTAGCAACTGTTTAGCACGTGCATTTGCATCCAGTAACATGCCTCAAATAATATGCTACAACACGTGTATTATTTTATCATTCTACTGGAAATAAATGCTTTGCATGTGAACATCTATGCATGGTGAGAGTGAATGTAGTACGGAAGCAACACATTCGCAAAGATAATACAGCATGGGACACCACCCTTGAGTTGGTCCTCCCTTATTGTGAGCTCCATGGTCCCAACTAGCTTGGGGCTAGTGTGGCAGTTGCTGTCTGATGAGGTAGAAGAGGATGACGACACAGAGGATGCCATAAATGGGGAGCAGCCTGAGAGGTAGGATGGGGCCCCTGCCCCTTTGCCTTTAGAGGCTGGGATAGAAATGTTGGGGCATATTCATTGTCGCTGAGGGATGTGTGGCTTGCCCTGTGCATCCCCAGTTGCCCCTTCACATGGTCATAGTGAATGCCTGAAGAAGGCGTTGGTGTCAGCTCAATTGCATATAATTTTATTATATAAATCAAGGGACAATGTTTTTGCTGGGGTGGGTGGGTGGAATTTATCTGAAAGTGGGTTTTTTTTGGGGGGGGGGGCGTTGTTGTGTGTCTTGCTGGCTGTCACCAGGAAGTGAGGCTGATGATCAATTGTGAGACATCCTCATGCAATATTCTGGCAGCCAGTTCCTGGAATAGATTCCATGAAAATGATACAATGTGATGTGACATCAATCCTAAGTCATTCCAGGAAGTGTGAGAGGCAGGAAGTTCCCAAGAACCTTGCATCTTGGTAAGTACCTGGAGGGCTTCCAGAAAAAGATTTTCAAAGAGAACAACAAAAAAGATCCTCTAGCAATCCTTAGCTGCTTCATAAGATTTAAGAGAAATTTCCTTCCCCTCTCCCCAATCTTTCAGAAAGATTTCCTTTTGCCCATACCCAACATATGGTAAATGAGGAAACACTGTAATTTTCAGCACTGCTCTTGTTTATAGAGACAAAAAAAACAAGAAAACTAGTCACAGGCAATTATTTCTATTAACTTTTCACTGCCTGTTGAAGACATTCCTTCTCCAACAATACTTTTAAGTTGATACATAAAATCTCTTGCTATATCTGTATTAGACACCGTGCCACTCTGCTTGGTTGCTAAGCAATACCTTCAACACCACCCCTTGGTTAGCTGGCTTACTGATAACCAAATTAACCTTTACATTACAAACTGAATGATCTCTGCTCTTGAACTTCCAACAGTAAGATGGTGGTGGGCACAACATTGATGGCTGATTTGAAACAGACTACCAACCTCCGTTTTCCCAGGCATCTGGGCAGCACCAATACAGATCTTATCAAGCTACAACAAAATTTGGAGTACCATGCTCAGTTTGGGTCACTGAACCTCAAAACAGACACTGTAGAGCTGGAAAAGGTACACAAAAGGGCAATGAAATTTATCAAGTGGATGTTTTTAATTGCTTTCAAGGCAATATCTTGTAATTGCATCAGGTAGAGGGAAACTATTGTCATCAATAACAACAACATTTATTTTTGTTACATAAAACTGGGATGATTAACTAAAACATAAACTATTAAAACTTCTTCAGTAGTAAGCAATTTGAATTAATGATTCCACTTGATGGGCATTGCTGTCTCATTGATATCAATGTGCCCTAAATGTGTATGATCACCCTACTATCTTATGAGAGGGCAGTTTATAAGTACATACATATATAACTGGAAACATTATAGCCAAAATTACAACACTGCACTGATTCATTACAATGCCAGCAATGTACTATATATTGCTTCTTTAAGAAAAACAAAAAATAAAGAATGGAAAGGAAAAAATACTGAGTTATAAAGTCAAAAGTAAATGAAATTATCTCATTAAAATGAGATGGGAATGATACAGGACTCAACCCCCCCCCCAAAAAAGAGCAGGTTGATCTTACCTAAGGTTTGCCTTCTCCCTCCCTCCCTTCTAACAGATCAATCTTACTCTTAGAGACTGAAAACATGAGGTATATATATCCTCCCAATAAAGATTTCAGATCTGAGCTTTGAAAAAGAATGTGTATTTAGCTGGCTTATTTCCAGCATTTCAAGAAGCTTGAAGCTTTTGATAGGAACAACACCGAACAGCCTAGTAGACAGCTAATGATTTGCCTCCTAGACAAATAAATCCATTTGGGGACTGGGAGGGGGGACAAAACAAACTCTCTTTGAACAGCTTCCCACAGTGTGGGTCAGTATACTATGTCTAATGAAAAGGTCATCCCCTAAGCAAGGATATACTGAAAAAAGCAAGGGCCATCTACCTTTTCCGACTTCCTATCATTCCGCTGAAATGGACCGCAAACTAACCTGAAGGAGATGGCTCAGTCCAGCTAAATTGTTACATATCCTACTTCTCTGACTGGATAGGCTCGGATTTAGCTTTATCACACACTGGAGCAGAGGTCACAGCAACATAAGGTGTAAACGTTCTCTTCTAATTTACCTTTCACTAGGGCAGAAGGATCCCCTGCTGAAGCAATGAATTGGCTAGAAGTAGGACAAGTTAAACGGTGCAGATAAGTTTCTAGTATTACTCTTCTTCTTCTTCTTCTTCTTCTTCTTCTTCTTCTTCTTCTTCTTCTTCACAATGTCAGTTATTCTCCATCACACACATGTAAGGTAGGCTTGTGTTATTGTCTCAGTCTTGCATATGAGTGATGCATATAGAGTGGCATATGTGCCTAAGGTGGTATAGTGAGCTTGAGGCTGAGGTGAGATTTAAACCACCACTTCGCCTCAGTTTCCTCACAGTGGTCAGCCACAAAAGTTGGCTTGGCTATTCTTTAGTTTACCACAATGTTGCCTCAGGATGATTACCAGCATTATTATTATACAGAGCAGTTTACAGACTAAAAATACAAAATGAAAACACAAAGTACATAATAAAAGCCCCCCCCCAACCCGAAACCAATAAGCCTTCAAATCAATAGTATATTCCCACTACCTTCTTTACCTCTGCCTTTATTTCCCATGACTGACAGTTTTGACTAATGAGCATTAGGTCTTGAAACTATTTCAGCCTTGCACAAAATGCAGTTTGAAGCAGGCACGTGGGGACAAGATGAGAGACAACAACCCAGGTCAATTAGGTGGGAAACAAAAAAACAAAAACCAAAAACCAAAAACCTCAAACTGAGGCTTAAGGAGGGATCAGTCACCATTTCACAGAATCATGGAGTCAAGGAATAATAGAATTGTAGAGTTGGGACTATGAAGGTCAGATAGTTCAACTCCCTGCAATGCAGGAATATTTTGCCCAATGTGGGGCTTAAACCCACAACCCTGAAATTAAAGGGGTTGGGGGTTTTTTTTGCTTCTCCCACACCAATAGCTTGTCACACAACAGAGCAGTCACCAGTCTCATACCTCTATAGTGTAACCTCTATAGTGATGCAGGAAAGGGTCTTCTCCATGGTGACCTCCTGCCTTTGGAATGCTTTCCCTTGACCCAAAGTCCAGAGGTAGCATTATTATCAATTTATGATGGGATGGAAGGTTCGCAGGCTATGAAGGACTTGCACACATATTTATTGACAGCTGCATGAGTTATTATAGCTAGGAAGTGGAAGAGGCAGGGTGAATATAAAATGGAAGAATGGTATAAAGAGGTGTGGGATATAGCTATTAATGACAAATTAATATGTGTTGTTAAGGTAAGATGGGGAATAGGCAGGAGAAATTATTTTAAGGAGATATGGAGGGTGTTTGTAGAATTTTTCTGTTAAAATGGAAACCATCACAAGAGGTGTTGAAATTTTGGGAGTCTGGATAGTTGCAATGGAATGGTCTTGGGGGTGGGGTGCACATTTTTATTCTTATTTATTTATTATTACTACTTTGTCAAAATAAAAAAATAAAATTTCCCTTTTCCTTTCCTTGTATTAGTCAAAAATTGGGTATTGTTGGCTTTTTCTCCTTATAGCCATTTTATTTCATTTCATATTATGGTTCACTATTTCACTCCGCAGTTTTTTTCTCCTGGAAAACCCTGTTTTTAATCATTCTGTCCTACTCTTCTCCCTGCCTATATTCTACTTGCCTCATCAATAATTTCTAGTTTGTTTTTCTTGTGACTCATGAACATTTATGCGGTGCTAAACAGTTTGCATAACAATACCTTGAGTAATTAACCAAAAGAGTTTCACAGATAATATTCCATTTTTGTGTGCTGTGTTGGTCAATCTTGTCATATGGAAGCAGGGAGATCAAAGCACCAGCAGTAAGAAGCAAATGCTATAACTGAATTTCCAATTATGTTTCTAGGTATATTCTAACACAGATAATCCTATTACTTCTTTCCTAGAAGAAAACCCCAACAAACAAAGTAGGACTTATTGCCAAGTAAGCATGCTGTCAAAAATCCAGGATTCATGGATGGTTTTCACATGTGGTGGCCTATTGAACTTCAGGTGGCAGGTGAGTTGGAGCCTCCTGGAGAAGAACAACCAGCAGAGGCTCCATTAGGGATGCTATAACGCTGGAATTTCTTTAGCTTTGAGCAGGAGGTTAGATGTGAAGGTCTACGAGGCCCTCTGTATGTTCCTATGATCAGCAACAACAAAAATGTGTATTCTACACCAGGAGTGGAAAAACTATAGATATTTGCTGCATCCCTATTGAGCTTAGGATCAAATTAACTTATGACTTTGATTTTGTAAAAAGAGGTACACGGATAGGAAACATCTCCTTTTGGCTCATTTCCCCAGCACTGTTTTAATTCCTCTCATCATGATGTTCAGACATGTGATTTGTCTGCAGGATGATGTGGAAGTGGTGAGCTGCCTTCCAATAATATGAGTGTGGATATGTTTTTAAATGAAAACCAGGCAGGCCTTTCTCAGATGTAGAAAGGGAGGAAACATCTCATTATTATATTGGGGTGTATCATGGCTTGTCAGTGCCTTTCATTAACAGCTGAACTTGGATCAGAGACCTAACATTGGAAAGTTTGACCAGTTTTGAATCCATGCCATGTGTCTTATCTGTTCACCCTTCAAGACAAACATGAACACACAGGGAACAGAATCCAGACATTTTAATATACGTTTTAAGGCATCAAGCACCTCTCCCTGACTGAAGCAAATAGTTGTCTGCATTCTTCAGATTCACAGACATCCCTGCCCACCTCTTTTGTTCACATTTATACTTTTATTTCACCTAAGCCTATGAACCAACAACATTTGATCCATCGAGTTGGCTGTTCCCAAGGAGATGCCAAGCAATGGTGATTCTCCAGTTTCTACCTGGAAAGACCTGGCTCTTTTAGGTGGTTATTTGAGTCTGCTTTTGCACAAAGATCTCTCAACCATAATATTACTCACGGGCTACCTTCTTCTTCCTTTGAGACCAACCTGGCAATCTTATTTGGCATTGTTTTTAAAGTGTAACTCAAGAAGGAGCTCATGTGTCTTTCAGGCCAAATACTGACATAGCCATTTTATTTTTATTTTTCAGAGCACTTCTGAGATCTGTGAGTATTATTAGTGCTGATAACAGGGGAAGTAGGAAATAAGGGTTAATTGGAAAAACCAGGTTGTATTTAATCCTTATCTCTTTGTCTATAAGTTGTGAATATTGGTCCATGATAGTTAGTTTAATAGTATTGTTTTAGCAGATTTCTGCATCGTCTCTTGTCTGTTATTGATTTCTTCTGCTGTTGTCAGCATTATAGATTTAAGCCTTCACTCTGCATTATTATTCAACAATCAATATGTTACTTTATTGATGGAATGATTTACATATTGAGGTTGCCTTCCACAATATGCTGCATGTACATGGCTTTATACTATAACATGATTCATTTTTTTGTTCAGTTGTTTGAAAACAGATTATTTATCATAACCCTTCCCCCCCCCCATGATACTAAGAGCTTATTTTATGTTCTTATAACACGCCTTACAGTTTTTGCATCTGAGCTTTGGATGAGTTACTACACACCCAGAAAATGCTTTTAGTGTCTAGTACAATTTTATTATTCCCCCAAAATGTGTCTGCAAAGAATAGGTAGTGAATCACATTTGTGACTTCAAGAATGTATTCTAAGTGTTCCCTCCCAGCCTTAAAACACATGTTTTAGAAATCTGGATAATATTTTAAAGGATTTCTGTTCCTTGCTACAGCATATCTTGAATGATTTCAGGAAAGGCTAAATGATTTTAAGTCAAATTGTTTTCAACAAAGATGAAATCAATGGAATTATGGAGTGCTTTGGCAAACGTTATAAGTGTGTGTTACTCTACATCTGGGTTCCACCACTAGAATATCTTTTCCATTCCATAATTTCTACAGAAGGCTTTGATGTTGTAGTTATATGTGGCTAATTCTCTGTGAGTGGGACTAATGTGCACCTTGATTAGCTGTATTAGAATATCTTCATAAAACTCACATTAGGTAATCAGTTAACTTTGGTTCTGTTCAGATAGCTTTCAAGGATTTTTAACAGAGTTCTAAATATTTCATTGAATTGCTAGGAAGAAATATTTATACTATGCAAGGAGAATGCACTACTCCTTTGTATATATGTTGTATGCAAACTCCAGAAAATGGGGGGGGGGTCAATAAATCCCAATACTTTGTGGTATAAGGCTTTAATATCTTCATGTCTTCCTCTATCCACTTTTTCCAGATGCAAAACAAGGAGGAAAACACTAGGCTTCATTGCTGCTAAGAAACCAGACAAAGGAACTTGGACATTTTGATGGGTCTAACCACTCATGTTTAGGCCATAACTAATTACCTTTCATACACCAGTCATTTCTCATCATACAAATTAGTACACAAGAATGGCATCTTTACTGTGGATATTTATTCCCATGGTTTCCAAAAACCATAGGGAAAGAAGGCTGCAATTTGGAAAAACAAACAACACAGAGGTGAGTAATTTCTATTCTTTTCAAAACAGCTCAAGTAAACATAAAATAAACAAATCCCTCCTTTATTTCTTATTATGGATATCAGAATGTGCTTAGAACATGTTGTTCATCAGGAATATAAATATTTCAGTCCATTACAAGTCTCCAGCAATTTCCAGTATATGAAAACTAAATAAAGACCAAATACATATAAGTGAAACACCACAAAACAATATGATTTTTTTTAAGGTACTTGCTGCTGGCTCTTTAGATAAGCCAAGATATATTCACCCAGCCAATCTTACCTTAATAATTATAGCACTGCTCAGGTACTCAGGCACAAATCTCATGCCACCCAGGGTTCCTATAGGAAGTAGTTGTTGCCATTCATCTGTCTTGGGAGACAATGGAAGAGTGCCCCCTTTGGGGATAAAGTCAAACCGTTGGCGAGTTACAGTGCCTGCTGTGGATGTAGAGACTGATATGGGAGAGACATGTTTTGTTGCAGCTGGGGCAGATGAAGGCATCCGGTTGTTCTGCTGCAGATGCATCATGGTGTTTCTTCTCTCTGTGCTCATACCAGTGGTCATTCCACCTCTGGTCACTGCTGTGGATACACGACCTGTCTGACCAAGCACTGTGGCCATCTGCAAGGGATTCCCACACAGCAGGGTAAATGTTGCGAGCCTACATGTCACATTTGTAATGCAGAGTTGGTTTGCCAAGGGGCCTGAGGCCAGCTCCCTGTAGAGCATGTCCCTGGGGCTCCTGCCATATTCCATTCTGTGGGCATTACCAAGCCAGCATAGACATCACTGAGACAGGAGTATGAACATGCTGAGAATGTGAGCCTGGGAGAGGACAACTTTGTTTGAGCTCCGCCCTGCCATGTGACGCCTGGTAGACCTTCATCTTGGTATTAATGTTAGCATTATCTTCTCCCATACCTTTTTGAAGAGGTAAGCCATTGTTGTAGCTGCCTTGCTAAAACGCTTGTCCAGCTCAGTGTCAGTTGACAAATTGCTGGTTATGGTGGAACCTAGGTAGATAAAATCATTGACCACCTCACGTGTGTGGTCACCAGTGCTGATACATGGAGTGCTGGTGACTTCTAAAATGTTGGTCTTCATCAGGATGATGGTAAGGCCAAACTCCCTGCAGCCTTTGGCAAAACAGTTGCAGAGTCTCTGCAGAACTTCTAAGGCTGTGTCATCTGCAAACAACATCCATTGGATAAGGACCTGCCACACCTTTGTCCTGGTGTGGCGACATGTCAGGTTGAACAGACCCCTGTTGCTTCATGAATGAAAGTACACACTGTCTTCAGTCGAGCTGAAGGCATATGAGAGCACCACATGCAAGAACACAGCCCTGTTTCACACCAGCTTAGGTGGGCATCTTATCTTGTTGAGAAGTGTGAAGAGTCATTTTCAGTCTTTGATGTACAAGCGGTATGCCTGCTCTCAGCATTTCTCCTGCAGTGAGAAAATAATATGGTCTGCTAACCTATGAGATCTAAATTTGCACCATGAACCAGGAAATACCCGGTCAGCAAGTGACTGTGATCTGTAGAGAACCACATGGGTAAAGACTTTCCCGATAGTACTCAGCAGGGAGATTCCACAGTAGTTGTTATTGTCATTGCAGTCACCTTTGTTCTTGAAGAGGGTCATATTGCTGGAGTCACACATGTCTTGTGGCATGGATCCTTGTTCTCAACACTGCAAAAAGAGGCTGTAGAGATGTGCCATGGGGAGGAATTGAAGCTGGGTTTCAGCACTTCTGTTGGGATGCCATCCTTTCCTGGGGCTTTACCACATGCCTGAGTTGATGGTGTTCTTCAGCTCATCAATTTAGGGAAGGAGGGATATCCAGCTCTTCCAAGACAAGCAGAGTCTGAACACTGTTGATGGCTGTGTCAGGGACCATGTTTTCCTGAGAGTACAGTTCTTGATCATGCTCTGCCCATCATTTCATCTGCTTGCTGTGGTCTGTGATGATCTCTCCCAAAAATATTTTCAGTAGTGCAGTTTTCCTGACTGTTTGTTCAAAGGCTATCCTCATGCCTTCATACATTTTGTGAAGGGCAAGATATGAATTCAACAAATGAAAAAAATGAATAAACAAACAAAGGGTAGGAATGTGAGCAGAGCTGTCTTGAATAGCTCACCTCTGAAGTCATGCCTACCGCCTTGCACTCTGATGTCTGCATGTATAGCAGTAATGACTGAGGGGAGGAGATTTTGCACATATATCTGAAGCCTCCCAGCCTACTGGCATTCATACCATATTGCTCAGAAAGCAGGAGGTGAAGCTACTTGATCCAACCTGTTATCAACTTTTGGAGGAAGCATGCTTTTGAATACCAACTATTGGAAAATGCAGGAGGGGACAATGCTGTTACGCTCAGATCCTGCAGCCATGCTTTCCATAGGCATCTGGTTGGCCCCTGTGAGAACAAGATGCTGGACTAGATGGGGAACTGGCCTGATCCAGCAGGCTTGTCTTATGTTCTTATGCTCATGCACCAGTGTGTGTGAATAGGGCTTATAACATCATAGAGTTTCATGACAATTTTTATTTCTGCTTGGATTAGTGCTTGGATTCTTATTTTTTGGTGGCATTGAAAACAGCATTATTCGCGTTCCGCATTATTCATATCCATAATAATAATCACTTCCTTAAAGTACCTTTTCCTCATTTTTAGGTTAGCATGACAGCACAAAATCAGCCATGGGAAAAGCTTCCTGTCCCATCCCTTATTTTAATTGTAGCAATATTTTCTTTTATATTATTTAAAAGATTTGCAGTGGTTGCTTTGACTAGAATTCAAAAAATTCTTTCAGGTGGGAACATATCAATGATTTTGGTAATTGACTTTTCTGATACATTGTTCTCTGGCCTATTGTTCCTGTATAGCTCTTTTCTTTACACATTGGGAAGTATTCTTTATTGAGCTGAGCCTAGTTATGCCCTTTTCACGGGTTGATACTTTTAATTTAGTTGAGTTGATGCTATTAATTACACTACCCTGTACAGAAAGGATTAGCAAAGTGCCTTAGGGATATCACTTTTTTAACTCTAATAAAAATTCCTGGTTCATATTTGAAATCTCCCTTGGAGCACAATCTTCTAACTAGACAATGCACTGTGTCCTTTTTGCCCACCATCTTTGCTGAGTTGGGATCTATTTGTGCCTCACTACATGTGTTTCAACAGGAACATCCATGCAGAAGGAACTGACACTCCATGCTCTGTACATAGCTAGAAACAGTGGTACAGGAAACAGACTGCAAAAGATCTGTAGTAACTCTTAGGCTCCTTGAGATACATTATGTGTCTCCAAAAAGTCAGCTACTCATACCACCCTGTGCTTTGTAGCAAATGGTTAGTCTCATAGTTCCCTCTCTGTCATACACTCACCCTCAGTCCAGGGGCTGAATCTAAACAAAACCCAGCAAGTACTTTGCTTCTGCCAATTCTTATTTCTGGCTGAATATGAATCTGAAGGGCTGCAGGTGCTCTGATATTCAAAGTGTATTTGCATAGAACTTAATAACGCTGTTTACAATAATAAGGAAATCTCTGTATACATTCCATATCAGTGCCTGATATATACAAAGTTGGCATCATTACAGTGTTAACCTTATACAGTGCTACTAAGACTTTGTTTATCCTCTAAATATTTTAATGTTTAAAGAGGTCTTGCTTAGTAAATAACACTATCCCAAAGTATCTTGCAATATTCATTTTCTGCTACTCAGATCATTATGTTCCCATATAGCCCAATCCTAATGTATGTCTAATGTTGTTTTCGGTGAGGTATTTTAACAAGGGAAGCATAACAGCCTCATCTGCTGTGCTTTCAGAATTAGGCTTTAAAATTGGCTCTATTATTAAAGGAAGCCTAATGGAATTCTGTGTTGTTGTTTTTGCTTCTGCTCTTTCTCAGTAACTGGTTTGGGCACACTGATAGGGTGTCCAAAGAAGTTATGGAGAAAACAGAAGGATAACATCAGGATATCATCAGGAAAACATGCATGGTGGCACTGCTTGATCCTGTTGAGATTGACTTGCAGAGCTGAAACTTCTTGCATAGACTTTCTGGTCTCAGCTGGTCTCCGAAGTCATGCAGAGCTCATTGTTTTCTTCATATCAGCATGTTCAAGCAGCATTGTTTTTGTGCCCTCTATCAGCATCGCTATCCTAGGAAGCATAAGAATATAGGAAGCTGCCTTATACTGAGTCAGACCACAGGTCCATCCACCTTGGTATTGTTTGCAATGAATGGCAGTGGTTATCCAGGGTTTAAAACTGCAGTATCTTCATGTCCTACCTGGATATGCCAGGGATTGAACCACGAACCTTCTGCATGCAAAAGATGCTCTGCCAATATGGTACAGCCATTCTCCTCTCCTATATTCTCTACCAATTTACACTGCCTGTGATGCAATGTTCTCTGCCCGCTGTTTCACTTGTTACTAACACTTTTAAAGCTCTGCAATAAATTAAAAATTGTGGCTCAGCTGAGCTCATGCCAGAAAGCTACAGCTGCATAAACCATGTTGATTTTCATAATTTGGAGCACAAAATTTGAGGGAGCTTCAGGGTTGAAAATGTACAAACAGTTCTGCAACCCTGCACAACAGTACAGAGAGAGGCCATTTGTTGACTTGAGAAAATGGATCCAGTAGAATGGGAATAGAAGACAGAAGAAGTGATTGGTTATTGGTACACACTGAAGTTGGTGGGGTGGCTTGGGTCTGCTTAAACAGCACTCCATCATGTCACATGGCAAACTACATTTTAGATTATTGGGGGATTCAGGAGGTGTTTATGACAAATTGGGTGTCCGCTCTTTGAAGAGAAAATAAAATCAACATACCAAGTCCTTGGAGTACTGAAAAAGCTCTTTGGATCCCAGTCATTGTGGAATTATTTAAATAACTCTTCTGGGAAGACCAGGGCTCATCCATACTTCTGTTTTTCCTGTGATTTCCAGGCATTTCCAGAGGTTTCCCATTTGTCCATCACTTTCCCTGGGAAAAACCCATTTTTACCATTGAATCATAATAAACATTTGCTTGACATGGGGCAATTATAAGAGGGGAATTATATGTTCACAGGGTAAGCCTGGATCAGTCCAATCTATTTTATAAGGCTGTTGTGCGGACAAAGTAAACAGGTGTGTGAACTGCTTGAGCTCCTTTGGAAAAGTGCAGGATGAAAAGGTAATATTACTACTAATAATGTTGTGACATAAGGTTTGTTACATGCAGACTGCGCTGCCTCTTCATTTCCATCTGAGGCTGCAACAATTGTGCAAGATGTTGAAGCCAGTTGTAAACTAATGTGCTAGTTACATTTCAAACACCAAAAACCTGAAAGATCTGGGGCAAATAAATATAGTTTATAAAGTAGATCTCTTAGCAACTATATTTATTTGCCCCAAATCTTTCAGCTTTATCGAGTGAGTGATGCAATCTCAAAGTATGAATATGAGGATATGGGCTCCAAGTTGCGAGATCTTTTGTTCAAAGTACAAAAACGAGATCTGGCTCGGAGAATTGATGACATTTTCAGAGCCACCTGCACTCTGCAGGAAAGAACAGAGACCCAAATTAAACCTCAACTTCATCAATATGACTGCTTTTCCACGAGGGTGATTGCACTGATAATGTAGGGCAGGCTTCATATATTATTAACTAATTAATTAGATTCTAGGGTATGTGGAAACCCTTTGAAATGAAACACCTCCTTTCTTATTTAAAGATCGCTCAGTGTGCAGGTGAAGGGTTATGGAAGATAGCAGACTGGCATTTTCTTTTACTTTCACCATAATTATACAGTACATCGGAGTGAATATTCCTGACTATCACACAACTTAATGCCCACATATCACACAAATATTTTCTGGGGAATTAGCTTTACTTCTTAGATTTTACACATTATATTATTAAAGGGTGATGAGGAGTCTATTTTTATTTTGCAGACTCAATCAAGTACTCTGAGCAGAACAAATGTAATAAATCAAAAATACAAAAACACAATCCAATAACAGTAAGACCCATACTGAGAGTAGCATTGATACAGCCAACACAAAACATAAAATCAGCACAAAATCAGCATAAAATACATCGTAAAAGGATTACAATGGGAGTGAGGAATAGCGCCAACTGACCAAAATGCGCTAAAAGCATGTAACTAAAAGAGCTCAAAGAAATGAAAAAGGTTAGATAGAGGTACATTGAACCCCCAGCCTGAAGTATGCAGTCTGTAACGAAGATTTTAAACAAAACATTAGGTTCACTCACTGCCCTGTTGTGTAATTTCTCCTTGTGTCCAGTTATGGATTGCAGCCAGTGTAATAAGTTTACATTGCAATGGAAAGTGGAAATATTGTACTTTGCCCAAGACGTTTTCATGGAAATCTTCCATGAGTATGTCCTCTGATGATGCAATGCTCAAGCAGGATCACTTGCATAGACTGTTCCCTGCACATAACAGCTGGCTGTGCCCCCATATGAACTAATGATGGGATAGCTTTTTCAGGTTTACCGTATTTTTCGCTCTATAAGACGCACTTTTTCCCTCCTAAAAAGTAAGGGGAAATGTGTGTGCATCTTCTGGAGCGAATGCAGGCTGCGTAGCTATCCCAAAAGCCAGAACAGTGAGAGGGATCACTGCACAGTGTTCCCTCTTGCTGTTCTAGCTTCTGGCTTAGCTGCGTGAAGCCTCTTCAGGGCAGGGGGAGCCTTCATCCCACTGCTCTGAAGAGGCTTCGCACGGCTATCCCAGAAGCTAGAACAGCAAGAGGGAGTGCTGCGTAGCGATCCCTCTTGCTGTTGGGGCTTCTGGGATTCAGAATATATTTTTTTCTTGTTTTCCTCCTCCAAAAACTAGGTGCGTCTTATGGTCTGGTGCACATCTTATAGAGTGAAAAATAAGGGACTTTGTAAGAAAACTCTTTTTTTTAAAAAAAAAACCCTCCAACCCTTGGTTTATTTACTGTGAGGCCTGTTTGAAAGAATGTTGATGCTTCCCCACAAATGATTTTTGTTGGCAATGTATGAAACAAACTTATCCTTGAGAAGGGTAGGGAATTCACAGCAGGAAGGAGCATGCTTGGTAATGTATGCTGGCACCTGGATGCATAGAGACAGCTGTTTCCAGTGCCTTCTGCCTAATGGACAATCCTGAGCATTTAGAAGGACAACTGTAAAGTCACATAGCCCTTTGCTTTAAGATGTACTCTTGGCACAAAGGATAATCATGAAAATACTTTATACTAACTAACTCAAACAAACATTAGGCATGAAGTGAAGCCCACCAGAAATCTATGTCCTCAGGTGCCTCAGGGTTTAGTTTCTAGAGCTGTTGTGGAAGACCTGGACTGGAACTACTTCAGACTTTGGTGGACTGGAACCCACCTAAAACATGGACTGGGCTCCCCAACATCACATTCACTAGAATAAGTTGACTTGGGAAATAGGGTCTCTAGCTGGGAGGACTGCCTAATGATGAGACCATTCAGAGCTACCCAAACATCTATAAAAAGGGAGTGCTGGACTAGATAGTCCTTTAGTTTGATTCAGCAGGGCTCTTCTCTTCTTATTCTAATTCTAGGAGTGATATAGCAACTGTGAAAAAATGGTATAATAACAAATGAGCATATGTAGCATTTTCTTGATAGGCTGGACACGGCTGTAAAATATGACAGCTTGTGTTTTATCCAGCAGCAGTGACAACAATGCTGTGTTTCGTAAATACAGATCAGTGTAGTAAAGTATTGCTGATTTGGAGAGTTAAGAGACAATAAACATGTTAAGAAATATCCGTTCCTTAACTGTGAATCCACCACGTCTATATCTCTAGCCACCTGAAATAAAATATAATATTGCACTGCTTGCTGAACCCCTACAGCTCCTGTGGAAGTGAACTGAAAGCTCATTAAACTGTCGAGAGAGATCTTTTCTTTGTGTTTTAGTTCCTGTGTGATTCAATAGTTTCCTCCACATTTTTATAATCCTAATATAATTGATTTCAATAAGACCTGCTGCAAAGGTGCTCAGTGGGTTTGAAATACTGATACTGCTTTTGTTTAGGTGCCTAAATATGAATGTCACTACAAAGGAAAAATGAATGGAATAGAGGGGGAGAAAAGATGGGAGTGAGTGTGCTAGAAACCTACATTATAAAATAACTTAAATGCGCCGGGGGCGGGGGGCAACGACTCATTTGGCTCACATTTTATTGTGAACCTACCCCTCACTTCTCAAACCAACATACAAAGTGAAATGGAGCTGTCGTCTCAAATGTGCACTTCTCCAATTTTTGTGATACAGTTCTCCAACAACATGTAGATATTATTTGAATTGCTCATGAAAATGTATACAGTGGTACCTTGGTTTGCATACATCTTGGTTTACATACATTTTTGACTACAAACATGTCAAACCCGGAAGTGTGTGTCCCAGTTTGCAATCTTCTTTTCTTTTCTTTTCTTTTCTTTTTCTTTTTTTTTTTTTTTGGAATACAACCCTTTTTTATTATTATTACAAAAAAATTTTGGAGGCTCCATTGGCGAAAGTGAGCCTTGGGTTACAACCTGTTTTGGTTTACAAACGGACCTCCGGAATGGATTATGGTTGTAAACCAAGGTACCACGGTATTTATTTTTTTTAATACAGAAATGAGAACTGAACTTAAAATGAGATATTGAAACAAAAGAAAATTAACAGATTAGGGACTAATTTCTGAAGGACTCTACATTGGGTACACAACTTTGGAGCTGATTACCTCGAGACAAAAAATTATAAGTTGTATGAAAAAAGCAATAGGCCCGGTGTTTGTAACTGTGGTGCATTTCAAAAGCACAAAGCAAATGGAAGAGGACTGATGTGGTCTCACACAGAACTATGCTTAGATACGATGGCAAGCATTCTAAAATGGTTATGATTGGACTCTGTAGGAAGCTTAGCAACCTGGTCTTGAAAATGTGGGGAAATTGGCAGCACCACAGCACCATAAGTGAGCTAGCTTCTACCATAGAAGGAAGAGGGTGGAGGCAACAGGGAGAATCTATAGATGTGTGTAACTAGGTTCTATGGTCTAACTGAGGCAATAGGAACATTACAGCAAATGGTGTGGCTTGCAATATGGTAGCTGTGTTACTTATTCTAGCAAACCCAAAGAAGCAAAACAATTCATTGGAAATTCAGTATTTGAAAAGAAAAATCTCAATTTGTCTTGTGGATTTCCCCAGAAGAGAAAATATAGGTGAACAAAGGGTGTGGGATGTTCAATATTCTTCTTGTTTTGCATATTTAGCAATACCTAGGATGGGACTGCCACAAAAAAAGGAATAAAAGTAATGCAAAACAGCTGAATGTGTGTTCAAGCAGGAGCAAACAATAAAAGATTATGTTCGTTTCTTTGTGCAAAGTCTATTTTCTGATGCTTTAAACACAATATTTGCATTTTCATTTGGGTGTTGCAGATAAAAAGGCGTACAATTGGCATGTGGCAACTCAAGCTGAGTCTGTTTCTTTCAGCTTTTATACTTTAGATAGGTTTTATTGAGCGCAAGTGTTCATAGCCAATCAGTCCTCAGAATCCCCTGTGGTTTCAGATTCAGAGGGATGCAGAGGATTGATCTCTGTGTGTATAGACATCTATGTAGCATCACACTCCCTTGGTCACAAAAGATCTGCCTTTCCTGAATGATTTGCAGCACGGGCATCTAAACAGAACTTGTGATTACCCCAGGGATCTGTGATACTATGTTCACAGTACAATACACTACAATGGACAGTCAGTCTCATTTGATTGATCAATGTGATAAGCTGTTGAATGCTAAAAGCAATGTAAGTTTGAAACCTTGCCCTGTTTTGCAAGAAATGCTAAGAAATTCTGCCTTTTCCGCTAAGATATATTTTCTGTGAAGTTAGAGAATGCAGTATGATTTTTTCAAAACAACTATTTTTAATTTGAATGATAATTCCTAGAGATGTGATGTAATTACAGTTCACTGGTAGTTGTATTCCAGCCTTCCCCATCTTGGTGGCTTCCAGATGTTTTGGACTACAACTCCCATCATCCCTAACCAGCATGGCTTATAATGAGGGATGCTGGGAGTTGTGGTCCATCTGGAGGGCACCATGCTGGTCAATGCAGGCATATGGTATCTTGCCTCTTCCCTGTATATTACATCTATAATATGTTTTGAAAAATACCCTGTTCTGTACAGTAGCCCAACTGTACAATGTGAATCGCCTCCATCATGATGTCACCCGCTACTACCAAGAATGCTGTTGTTTTTGTGCTCTGTGTGTGTGAGAGAGAAACGTGGTGATGGTAGGCTGGTTGGAGTCTCTATGAAACAGGGAAGATCAAAGCACTTCACACAAAGCAGATACACATTACAGTTGTGTTGAACACATTTGTTATTTGTAATAGATATACTAGCCTTTAGAGTCATTTCTAGAGTTACCTTTGCAACAGGGTGCTCCTGCTGCTGTGTGGCTCCTTTTGGTGCCTCACAGTAACGTTGGAAGCCTGAGGTCATGTCAAAACAAGTCAACTGCATGGCTTCTTCTCAAGCTGAACCTGCTGCAGTCTTCAAGAGGAATTATGATGGCATGGGAAGGAGCCATGGTGTGGACTCCTCCTATGCTGCTTTGGGCTTCTTACCATACCAAGCAGCATAAGAAGGCGCCAAGATACAGCAAGTTCCATATCACTAAAGCTAACACTGGATGACCAGAGCCGGATTTATGTATAAGCTAAACAAGCTATAGCTTAGGGCCCCACTCTCTTGGGGGCTCCCAAAAAAATTAAAGAAACCTGGATGTACATTTCCAAAATATAAGATAAAAAAACAAATAAAATGGCTTTAGATACCATAAATTACAATGCAGCATATATTCAACACAAAAAACAGTGACAATTTGTTGTTGACAAAGGACTGTGTGTGTGTGTGTGTGTGTGTGTGTGTGTGTGTAACCTTTTTAACCTTTAAAAGAAAGGTTCTATGCTCTTGTCGCAGTGGGAGGTTCTCTGGGGCTGTTCTGTCCACCTACACTTCACAGAACAGTTTCAAAGCAAAACAGCACAATACGATATTGTGTTGCTCCAGAAGCACTCCAGGAAGACTTGCTTCCTGGCACACTTCCTGGTGTGGTGTGACAGAGCGATGTCACATGTTGCGTATTGCATGGCATTGTTCTAAAGCCCTTCTAGGAAGTGTAGGAATGTGCCACTGTGAGCAGCGCAAGATCCTTCTTTTGAAAGTTATTAAAAAGCAAAACAACCCTTGCCAGCTCATCTATTTAAGGGAGGATTGTAGCATCCTGAGTAGAGCCCCACCCCACCCCAATATTTGCTCCAGTAGGGAGTCCCACAGACCTGGAAATGTGTCTGGATTAGGCAAGAGCAGGTAAGATGAGGCAAGCAATGGTTGCTAATCATGGCTGATATATGCTCCATCAAATATCAGAAGCACCATGCTGAATACCTGCCACTGGGAGTAACAGCAGGAGAGGGTTCATGACCTGATTTTCAGCTTCCAGGGGCATCTAGTTGACCATTGTGGGAAACAAAATGGTGGATTAGATAGACAAATGGTCTGATCCTCTTCCGCCATCACCACCTCCTCCTCCTCTTTCCCCCCTTGCCCTCATTTCTAGCAAAAGAGTTTGCTTCTTTTTGGTCATTTAGGCATTCAAATCCTTGACCTTTCCTCTCATCTCCAAATATTTAAGAGGTGCTCTTATGAAATGCTTCCATCTGTACATGAATTTGGACAGTCCATATCTCCTAGAGTGATTTCCTAACAGATTTCTGTAATAGCTGCTTTCAGAAGACCTTGACGGATTAGGGTTTCCAAAATTTGTCAGTGTCAATAGCAACCTGTCAAGCTACCATACTTTTTTAGCTGTTCAGAAAAAAAGCCCTTCTACTTTGCACACAAATGGACATTTTTCAAAGACTGTCGGAAGTCAGTCTAAATCTATTAGTTCCTCATCTGTAAGAAAACAAAAACAAAAGTGAAAGCCCTTATGTTACTATTTTTAAATGCTATTTCTAGATAAATTTGGGCACCCATTCTCCATGTAATCCTAAATCTTAGGCTCTAGCCTTGCAAACACTTGCCTGTGCATTGTTATTTGCACCAGTACTTCAGAACTGCATCAAACAGCAAATGGTTCACCATTATCCAAAGTTTCCAGTAGTTTTAGGAGGTATGTAGCCACACCATTTGTAAGCAACTGCTGCTCTTTGGGCTGTGGGATGGGGCTGGAGAATAATCAGCAACTGAATCATGCAGAGGAAAGCCAATTTCCCGCTCAGTGTGAAATACAGCACTACTAAAAACAGTTTGGCACAGAAGTCTCCACATACATTGTTGGTGGAAATGTGTCTGGCGCTGTTATTGAAAATGATTGCACCTACAACCACTATTGTATCTATTGTCTTTTAGCAGAAAGTTTGCTCATTTCTTAGGTGACAACATGAATAGGTGCAGCCAACAATGCTGTGTTACAGCTTTTCCACAGAGATTGCCATGGCTCCTTATACCTCTTGAAAGGTATGGCCCTGATTTGCACCTGCTCCAGTCCCTCTCTGATGTCAACAAGGTTGGCAAAACTATGCATAGCAAGAACAAGAGACAGCATAAAAACACAATTATCTGCTCTTGAACTAATGTGAGAGCAGAGAGATTCCTGCCCTTTAAATTACTGCATAGATAGCATTTTTCACCCAACAGGTTGAACTGGATATGGCATTAAAATCGCCTGGGGAAGAGAATGCTACTACCTCTCTTATATCAAATGCTCAAGACAGTTTTAACTCCAAACAGATACTGGCTGTCATTGCCAGTTCAAATGTACTTAGGAATGCATCATTTTTAATAAAGCATGAGATTTACTAATAAGACATCAACTGAACGTAGTGCACTATTAAATTCCAATCAAATTAGTGCATCTTGTGACACATTAATTAATTAGTTTATTAATAGAATAAAAGATTGGTAATATGACATAAAATTAGATAGCATGGTGAGAGGGAAAATTACTAGTACAATGAGTCTGTCAATTTTTATTATCAAATTCTGAAGGGTTTTTTTGTAATATAAGATAACGTCTGTCAAAACAATAATATATTAAAAGATTTGTATTCTACTAAATGCATTTTATGAGTTTGGGGTGTCTTATTACTGCACTAATAACGTTTCATTTTTTACAGAAGAAATCCAATAATACTTATGCATCATGATGCTTTGTCTCTTATGCTACCATGCAGCGCAATAATAAAGCAGTATTTGAGGGGATGGAAGAACATAGAACTTCTCTCCAATGCAGAGTGGAGAACTTGTAGCACTCCAGATGTAGTTGGACTCCAACTCCCATCATCCCCAGTCAGCTGTGGCCAATGGTCAAGGATGATGGGAGTTGTAATCCAGCAATGTCAGCCAAGGCCACAAATTCCTCAACCCTGCTCTGATGGGCCAAAGCAGGCAGCAGCACAGAACTATGGTCAGGGCCTCTTTGCAACACAGTGAGTGTATTTGGGAAACATAAGGGAAAGATGCAGTAGAGAACTTTAAGGTATCGGGTACAAAAGAAGGAAAGAGTATAGTGAGGAAAATTTGTTGGGTATCTCAAGTCATTTGGTTTGTAAAAATTATTATAATGATTTTAGGTTTCTGGAAGGATATACTGTGCATTTTGCAAGACCTACTTCTTCCCGACACCTTACATGGCCAAAGGAATTCTGTGTGGTCCTTATGAATCTCCCCTAACAACACTCTCTTCAGTCTTTTTGCCAAAATGTCTGCAAAAAATTTTGTAATCCACATTAAGTAAAGATATAGGGCGGTAGTTTCTGACCTGGTTCTTTTCAGTCTCTGTTTTCGGTATAAGTGAGATAAAAGCCTCTTTCCACGATTCAGGTGCCTTTTTCCCCTCCAAAATTTCATTACAGACTTCCTTCAGTGGTTGTATTAACCATTCCTTCAGCACTTTGTAATATCTAGCCATCAAACCATCTGGTCCTGGTGATTTTCCCAATTGCATATTCTGAATGGCACCCTCTATTTCTTGTTCTGTTATTTTCTCATTCAGAATCATTTTACTTTGTTCTGAGATTTTTGGTAGACCGTATTTTTTAATAAATTCTTCTATTTCTTGTTCGTTAACTGGCCCTTGTGCATACAATTTCTTAAAGAAGCTTTGAAAACAATTACTTATCTCATTAGGTTTGTGGATGATCTTTCCGTCCATTTCTAGACTTGTCACAGTGTTCAATTTCTGCCTCTTTTTCAATTGCCATGACAGAAGTTTCCCACATTTATCTGCTGATTCAAATGTCTTTTGTCTCATTTGCTTTATTTTCCATTCTATTTCTTGGTTCATCAGTTCCATGTATTGCATCTGATAATACTTTATTTCTCTCAGAATCTCATGCGACTTTGGTTTAGACCTCAATTTCTTTTCTCCTTCTCTCATTTTTTCTAAAAAAATTTCTTTCCTCTCATTTTGTTTTTTCCTCTTTATAGAGTTCTGTTGAATTAGGAAACCTCGCATCACGGCTTTGCTAGCGTCCCAAATTGTTCTTTTCTCCACTTCTGTTCTCAAATTTATCTCAAAGTAATCTTTTAATGTTTTTTGGGCCTTCTTGTAAATCTCTTCATCTCTAAATAGGGTGTCATTCATTCTCCATCTAAAGGATCCAGTTGTTGTTAATTTCATCTCCATCTTTACAGCGTTATGGTCGGAGCAGGTTTTTGGGCAGATTTCTACTTTTTTTATTCTTGGCGCCAGGCTACTAGTAACCCAAATTTGGTCAATTCTTGTCCATGTCATTTTTGCTTCAGAGAAAAAGGTTCCCTCTCTCTCGAGAGGGTTTCTTGTTCTCCAAATGTCAATCAAGTCCATAGTTTCAGTCATTTCAAAAAAGGTCTTTGGTAGTCTCCCTTCCTTAGAAATCACTTGTCTCTGTGCTTTATCCATGTTTGTGGAGACGACTCCATTCATATCTCCCATCATTACAATTTTATAGTCTAAAAAGTCCATTAAAGTCTCATGCAACTTCTTAAAGAATTCGGCCTTCATTCATAAGGACCAAACTGGCTTTCTCCCAGGGAGACATATGTCAGACAATGTGAGGAATATTATAGACATTTTGGAGTTGTTAGAAGTTGACATTAACAGGAAGGCTGTTTTGATCTTTGTGGACGCGGAGAAAGCCTTTGACAATATTTGTTGGAGTTTTATGAAGAAGAATCTCCAAGGGATGGGGGTAGGCCAAGGTTTTGAAAACGGTATAGGTGCAATATACTCTAAGCAAAAAGCAAAGCTAATTGTAAATAATGTGGTAACGGAAGAAATATCCATAGAAAAAGGTACACGGCAGGGATGCCCAATATCCCCTTTGCTTTTCATATCAGTCCTGGAGGTTTTGTTAAACATGATTAGAAAGGACCAGTTGGTTAAAGGAGTTCAGGTCGGAGTTAGACATTACAAACTAAGAGCATTTGCAGATGACCTAGTATTGACCCTGCAACAGCCAGACACTAGTACCAAAAGAGTATTAGAATTAATTGAGATATTTGGTCAAGTAGCAGGATTTAAATTGAACAAACAAAAAACGAAAGTGCTGGAAAAAAATTTAACAATGGAGGAAAGAGAGAGATTTCAGAATGAAACAGGTTTGGAAATAACGAAAAAAGTGAAATACCTGGGGATAAACTTAACATCTAAGAATGTGAACTTATTTAAGGACAATTATGAAAAATGTTGGTTAGAAGTAAAGAAAGACCTAGAAATATGGTCAAGGTTGAGACTTTCCTTGTTAGGCCGAATTGCTACTATTAAGATGAATGTATTGCCTAGAATGTTATTTTTATTTCAGACGTTGCAGATCTTGGACAAGATGGACTGTTTCAAGAAGTGGCAGAAAGATATATCAAAATTTGTCTGGCAGGGCAAAAAGCCCAGAATAAAATTTAAGATCTTAACTGATGCAAAAGATAGAGGGGGGTTTGCCCTGCCGGACTTAAGACTTTATTATGAATCGGCAGCTTTCTGCTGGTTGAAACACTGGCTGCTTCTTGAGAACACAGACATTTTGGACCTGGAAGGGTACGATAATAACTTTGGCTGGCATGCATACTTATGGTACGATAAGGCAAAGGTGTATAAAGGTTTCAAAAATCATATTGTTAGGAAACCATTATATAATGTTTGGATCCGATATAAAGATCTGTTGGAAAGTAAAACTCCCAGGTGGCTGTCACCAATGGAAGCCAAGGAGGTGAAAAAACTCAATATGGATTCTAAATGGCCAAAATATTGTGAAATCTTAGAACATGATGGTGAAAGAGTTAAACTTCAGAGTTATGAGAAACTAAAGTCCAAAGTTCAAGATTGGTTGCACTATCATCAGATAAATGAGACATTTAAACAGGACAGGAAAATAGGATTTCAGAAAGAGAGGTCAAAATTAGAAACAGAACTGCTAGAACCCAATACTAAGAACTTGTCAAGAATGTATAATTTGCTGTTGAAATGGAATACACAGGATGAAACGGTGAAATCAGCTATGATTAAATGGGCACAAGACATCGGTCATGACATTATGTTTGCTGACTGGGAACAGTTATGGACCACTGGTGTTAGATTTACTGCATGTAATGCTTTGAAAGAAAATATAATGAAAATGATCTATAGGTGGTACATGACCCCAGTCAAGCTTGCAAAAATCTATCATTTGCCCAATAATAAATGTTGGAAATGTAATGAGACTGAAGGTACCTTTTACCACCTTTGGTGGACCTGCCCGAAGATTAAAGCTTTTTGGGAAATGATCTATAATGAAATTAAGAAAGTCCTTAAGTGGACCTTTCCTAAGAAACCTGAGGCTTTTCTCTTGGGCATGGTTGGCCAATTGGTGTCAAAGAGGGACAGGAATTTTTTTATGTATGCTACCACAGCAGCAAGAATTCTTCTGGCAAAGTATTGGAAGATGCAAGAACTACCTACTCTGGAAGAATGGCAAACAAAGGTGACGGACTTTATGGGACTGGTTGAGATGACTGGCAGAATCCGCGACCAGGGGAAGGAGACAGTGGAAGAGGACTGGAAGAAATTTAAAATATATCTTAAAAACTGTTGTAAAATTGAGGAGTGTTAAGATGTCAAGGGGTAAGAAGCAGAGAATTACAGCTGTAATTAACAAATTAAAGAAAACTTAACAAAAGGGAATTATAGATAAATTGACTAAAGGGTTGCTAAAGAATCGTAAAACAAGGATGCAGTGATGGGGAGGTATGGGGAAGTCAAAGGAAAGAAGGTGTATGAAAATAAGATTATGAAGTTATACATGTTTAAATGTTTTGTATGTTCTTGTTTTGTTTTTCGTTTGTCTTTATTATGTGTTTGGAAAATGAATAAAAATTATTATTAAAAAAAAAAGGAATTCTGTGTGAAGTTGTTTCCTGGTTTATTTAAAGAGATAGCAAGTTCTTTGTAGCAAAAATAATTGTACACAAAGCTACTTCCTCCACTGACGCCTACGGGAATACCTTGGATAAGGGAGCTTCATGTCTGCATTGAAACCCCCTGTGTCTGCAATAAATCATTGAACACATTACATTCATGTGCTTATTCAAGATAAATAACGTCGGTCATCAAGGCTGCATCTTATATTAAAAGAAAATAGCTTGTTATATGTTTATTACAGCTACACATCCCATTTAAAAACAAAGCTGCATCAATGTGGAGTGTTTTCTAGACATAATTATTTATAACTTGCAGATTATATTCACCTTTTTTATTTTGCTCTATCCTTAATTTTGATGCTGGAAGCTCAATTTTTAATTAACCCCTCTTATTACATATTAGAAAGACTTCTGGATTAGTTTAATGATTGCTCCCAACTTAGCCATTCTCAGAAACATGGTGCAAGCTTTTCTACCTATTGTTGAAAGTAATTTAAAAGTAGTATTAATTGTGTGTTGTGCTAATGCATTTTTGGAGCCCCAGTCAGGGATTAAGAGCTTTTTAACAAGGTGCTGTCTAGACATGTGTTAGAAACAACATTTTCAACCAAAGAAGCTTAAGAGCAACAAGGGTGGTATCTCCTGATTCAACATTAGGTACAATGAAATTCCCTAGATGCATGTGCATGGCATTAGAAAAGGAATTAGGCGGGGGGGGGGTGGACAAAAAATGTGCCTGCTTTGCATTAATGAAGTTGCATTCTCATTGTATGCATTTTTATTTATTTATTTTAAAAAAATGCTGTTTCTATCTGTATTATTTCAGAGGAAATTTTATCATTGTCATCAGCACTGAGAAAAACAAGTTTTCCTTTTAAAAAAAACTACTCAGAAGCTTTATAAAAAAACCACAAAAAATCATTATATAAATATGTGCCAAATACACATGCTGTCATGATGAAGAACAGTTTTCTTATAATACAAACAAAGCTATTGCATATTTGTAAAATACCACATTTCCCATAACCTCAGTAGTTCCCATCTTACAACAGAGAGCCGAGTTCCAATCCCAAGTGGAGCCCATGGACAGTCAATATAATAAATCCCAAAAGGAAAAGGAACTATCAGTATAGAAAGTTTCTACTCAAGGCTGAACCCTAATAAAACAGAAAAAACGACAGAGAGTTCAGGAAAGGTGACAAAAACTGACACATCATATTAAAGGCTCAACAGGCATTCAGAACCTTCATCAATATTGAAAAATAGAAAAGTGCAAAACCTGGTCAAACAATCACAATCTGAAATGAGGTATTTAGTTCTGGTCATGTCACTGCTGAGCTAAAGTAAACAGAAACCAAAGCAAAGGAGGAGGCAAAACTGCTGAAAGGAGATCTACTCACCTTCGGCTTTCATTCCCTGACATTATGTGGGGCCACTCACAGGGGCAATGGTAAAGAGGCGGCAATAATCTTTCTGCAAATTCGGCAAATATCCCATCAAACTTTGACATTAGCCACAGTAGCACATCTCGCTCTTAAGGGCAGAAGGAGCACATGTAGTTGGTTTACACTATCCAAATATGCTTTTACAGCAGCTTTTTTCTTTGTTCCTTTACTCAGATTCGTGAAGAGTCAAAGTCAAATGAAAAACAGCTGAGGGGGAAGTTGTTTATGCCACACAAGTTTTGCCACACTTCAGCCCACTGATCCCTGGACAGCGACTTGTTTACTTGGAGAGCCATTTTGAAAATGCAGACAGAGAAGGAGGCCCAGGGCCCAAATTCCAGCCCATAGCTGATTGCTGACAAGTCCTATCCCCTTATATTGCAGCCTTTCCACAAACTGCTTTTGTCTCTGGCTTGGAAGCTGAAGGACAGGCTTCCTCAGAGGCCTGGTTTTGCTCCAGGAGTCTAGCATAGAACCAAAGCTGGAAAATGTGTGCTGGATAATCAATAATGTTACCCTTAAGTTTGGGGCTAGCTCAGGGCTTTCTAGAAAAAGGTGCTGGAACTTTCCATGAACACCTCCCTCCCTCTCTTAGAACGGCAATGGTGCCCACCTGAGAGGTGCTGGAACTTAGTTCTTGCTAGAAAAAAAGCCCTGGGCTAGCTATGCATTAGGAAACGCTACATGAAACTCTGGAGAGCTGTTGCCAGTCATTCAAGCTTGGCTAAAAATGCAGACCAAGTCTTTCTTTAGGGATGTGCATTTATCATGGAAAAAGAAAAAAAGAAACTGTTTTGAATTAAGCCAGAAATGATAAACAAGCTTGATTTTTTTACAGCTAGCTAGCAAGGACTCTCGGGGATCTTGTAGGATTTCTTTTGGTGCTGTGGTGTTAGCACTGCTTTAAAGACTACATCTGCCTGTCGAGGTTTCTGTTTCTTGCCCCTCATCATCTTGTGTATTTTAAAGAAAGTAAATACGTACAGATATTATTTAAAAAACAAACCATGAATCTCACAAGGAGATTGACCCTGTCTGTAATACCTGTTCTTGGAACCTCAAAACAGGTCAGGGAAGTGGAGAAAATGAAACAACACAGAACATTTTTTTCCTGGAATCTTAACACAAGCTGACTGGTATAAAAGCTAAATGCACTCTGAACAGCGGTCTTCTAGCTAATTCCTTTCTTCGTATGGCTATGAAACATCTCCAGCCATTTGGAAGAAGGCAAGAGATTAATGGCAAATTTCAAGCTTGCTCATTTTTATCAGGACGTCAGTGGCTCCTAAAGTAGGGGTGTGTGTGTGTGTGTGTGTGTGTGTGTGTGTGTGTGTAGGCACATGAAGGAACACACATCAATATTTGTGAAGATAAGAGTGGGCAGAATGTTGTATCCAGTCAGTTATTTGTTTTCCCTTGGACCCTGTGTGTGTTTTTTTGTTCTTGGTTTGTTTTTTTTGTTTTTTTTGCAGTGGGGTATTTTGTAGTAGTATTGTGTATTTTACAAGGGAAGGGAAAGGAAGTGAGACAGTGAAAGCAGAAAAGGAAAGAGAAGAAGACGAAAACGAAGAAGAAAGAGTAAGAGAACAGGATGGAGGCTTGGAGAATATAAATGATACTTTTTAAAAATACACCCTGCTGCATCCTCCTTATGTGAATAATATGCAAAATACAGATATGATAAAATACACCACCTTCCCTTTGCTGCACATTGTGCAAATTGTGGTTCAGAATCAAATGGGTCCCGTTCCTTCCAATAAGCTGTTTTGTTCAGAGATCATGAAAAATTTCTGCAGGTTGGGCTCCTGTGAAGCACTGCAGCTGGATAACCACGGAAATAACCAAAAACGGATGGCAGGTGATGCAGCCCAATAGAGAGGAGAGCTCATGGAGCTACTAGAGACAGCAGGACACAGATCTTAAGGGGAATGGGATGGCAAAGATACATATGAGCAAATCTGTTCTCTGTTCTTTGAAAGCCCTGGGGAAGGCCATGCTCTGAAATACGTACTCCTTGTATTCCCTATTTTGATTTTTATTGTTGCTCCTTCTCTCTCTTTCTCCCTTCATTGTACAGCAGACAACTGCAAGAGCTCTTGCACTCAAAAACAGCGAGTGAAACAGAGGTGCCGAGAATTTGTGGATAGGATAATAAAAGGGTTTATCCTAAGGCTTGCTATGGTAAATGCTTGTCACAGCAGGTGTAATTTTGACCAAAGACATAATGCTATAATGTGTTTTTTATCTGTAAACATTTATTGTTAAGCCAATATTGTTAATAGCAAAAAGAGTGGCTGCAAATATTTCATTATTGAACTGAAAATGTCACATATTGATTCAGATTTGCAAGCATATCCTTCCAAAAATGTGAAAATATTTCCCTCAGGTAGACGAGATTCAACTATATAGAGTTGGAACACTTTGCCCTGATCAAAAAGTAAAGCACTTCTTAAGGACACAAGAAGATGAGCCCATCTGGTCCAGCATCCTGTTTTCACCATGGCCAACCAGATACCTACTGGAATCCTGAAAGCAAGACCTGAGCACAACATTACTCTCTCTGTTTGTGAATCCCAGCAACTGACATTTTGAGATATAGTGCCTCTGACAGTCTCTTTGCATATTCAAGTATTTGGTGCCTATGTATTTTGAAACCACACACAGGAAAGAGGGGAGTTGCCACCTTCTCACCAGTATCATACCTGCCGGCAATGTCCCAAGGTGACACACGGTAGGCATTTCTTTTTTAAAAAATAATTTTTATTAACCGGCCAATCGAATCAAATCACATCACATCACATAAATTCCGAATTACAAAGCCGAATTTTAAATTTTGTTGAGGCGACCCATATTTCAAGATCCGAAGGGGGATTCTGATCATCTTCTTGTTACTGTGTTAATGTCCAAATCAGTCCAAACAAAGTTCATAATTCTATCCAGTCTTATCTTGCTGTTTCCACATCACCTCTTGTTCATATATTTTCTCTTTTTTCTTTATGATCTCTTCTGATAGTCTCCTTAAGCCGATAAACACCAATAATAATTCTGTGTGAATTTTTCCGTTCTTCCAATCCTCAAATTGAGATGGTTTCCATATATCATCGCCTTCATAGATAACAGCGCTCTTTCAATCATTAATTACAGAACTGTCGTTCTTAAGTCCCACTGAGGAGTTTCACCCACAATATAAAAACAGCTCTATTTCTCTATTTCTCCTCTCAGACTTAAGTCCTCCGACAGAACTTCCCAATATGGCGACGGCACTTTTAACTGCGTCATTCCAAAGCCCTTATACATTCCACGCTCTTCTCAAAACATGCTTTGGTTCGAAAGTTTATCTCCACACAGCCTTAAATCCACAGCTTATGTCCTTAAAACGACATTTCTGGCTTGTGTGTGTGGGGGGGGAGGTTCTTATTTAATCACATATAAGAAAGAAAGTAAGGGTTTTTTTCCCCTCCCCCATCAGTCCCTTTGCCATACCGAGTCTTGGCGTATCTTCTCGTGATTTATACTTGCTCCTTCGACTCTTCTTGTTTTATCAGAGATCTCTTCTGTTAGCAGTCTTTACTCCCCCTTCTTCCTTGAAATATGTGCATTCGCTTCATCCAAATTGTTTCTTTTGAAGTTCTTGCAGCTAGTGGCGTGGATCAGAGACGGCGTCCAGGAGCGCCGAAATCCCACAGGAGGGCATTGTGCCTAGTCCCCCCATCCCCACAAATTCGGGGGTGGTATAGGGCACAGCAGGCAAGGGCAGTCCCACCCCACAATCCTGGGGGGGGGGTAGGGAGGCTATTTACTCCCATCACAGCCTCCAAATTACCTCGTGTGGGTCGGAGAGATGTTATTGTCAGCCATCTTCTGATGCGCGCCCTAGTGCCCCCCGACACACGGTAGGCATTTCTACTGTACTATCAACCTTATGAGCTGACCTAAGAGGTAAACATGATTTAAATATCTAATAAATAAATAATGTAAGGTTATGGGACAGTTATAACTGCAAATGCTCACTTTAAAAAAAATCTTTTTGAACCTTCCCAATCACACCTGGGCTTAAACCATTCCAGAAATTTCAGCAGAGTATATCTACACAGTGCCTAATTGCATTGCATTTATCCATATGATGGCCTCTGCAGTGTGGTCAGGAGAAGTCCTATGGAGAAAGGAACCTTGCATGCATCAACCAGTCCTACTAGTATAAAGAAACGTAAATATATACAAGGCGTGGTCAAAATCCATTTGGTCATTTCTAAAAGAAATTCTGGAAGTAATATTGTAGATCTCATTTGAGAACAAACTGTTAAAAAGCACCTGCCAAAGTTTAGGAAGGGTGACATGTAAAGGTTTATGCATGTAGATTTATATATTACAAGACTGGTAACAATTGAAATATCCCTCCATTGTGGAGCATGTCATTAATCTGTAAATATTAATTGGCTTGACAGTGATTGTGATTAATTGATCTACTTTCAACATGTTTTCTACTCTAATCTATCATGACTTAATCCCCATTTAAACTATAATGTTGCTATTATTCATTTATACATCATCTCAATGAGTGACCGTCATCCTTTTATAAAGGTGATTTGTGAACTCTGAATCGTACCATATTAATTTTATTGCATAAGCTAAAACTGATTATATACACCCACTTTAGAAGGGGGGGGGGGAGCCTACACATTGCTGTTATCTGCTACCCTCTAATTTTCCTTTGCTACTTTCTAATTTAGAATTTGATAACATAGCATAAGATGCAGAAAAATAAAAAGCTATGAATAGCCCCCATGTTAAATCAGAAAAAGTGAGATGTTAAAACTAAGATCACATTGTGGAAAAACCTAAAACATTCCTATCACTCTTGTCCTTCAGAAGTCTTTGTTGCATAAACTGTTTACAATACTGTTGACAACTATCAACAAATTAGACAGTACAACTGGGATAAATAGCAGTAAAAGTGATATCCAAGTAGAAGGGGATATTGCTAAATTATGTCACAGTAGGCTCCCTTTACCTTAACCTATGTTTGGTTTAAAAAGTAATAATAATGATGACTCTCTGGGATCTGATGGTTACTTATATTTATTTGTAAGAGCCCTCCACTTCTTTTTAGTAGTTGTTACTATTATCTGTTTGACCCAAAATATAATGAATTTCAAGGCTACTCAGATCAGGCAACCGCTGTGTCCTGCTCATTGATATCACTTTGTGAAACGGGGGGGGGGGGGGGGATGTGCTTTTTCGTTTTTGTTTTTCAGTTGATTAATGGTCAGAAAGTATAAATGTTGCTATAACTGATGACACTGGTTGCTGCTTGTCAAAATCAATCATCCCAATTAAAAGAAAATATAAAATTCAAATAATTAAAAGCATTCATGACCTTTTAAGAAGGAAGGACTGGATATGTAATGATTGACTGTATAGCTCAGTTGGTTAGAGCATGTTGCTGATAGTGCCAAGGTTGCAGGTTTGATCCCCGTATGGGACAGCTGCCTATTCCTGCATTGCAGAGGGTTGGACTACCTTCCCACTGCAGCAGTACCTACAGGGATGCGGGTGGCACTGTGGTCTAAACCACCAAGCCTTTTGGGCTTGCCGATTGTAAGGTCGGCAGTTCGAATCCGCACAATGGATTGTTTTGCAAATTTATTGTTTGTTACCCTGGACTCCTTTGGGAATAAGGGCAGGGTAGAAATTGCATAAATAAATAAAACAAATACTTTCATACCTTGTCCATCCCTCAGTTAAGAAAATCTTTCGTAGATCTACATGGTATACTATATAAGTATACCATGGCAGAAACAGAAATGTGTTCTTGAATGTGAACATGTTGGAAATTTTGTACACTATCTGTTCATCTGTCCTTTATACGCTGAAGCAAGGGAGAAATGTTTATCAGATATTCTCCCAGTAATCAGGTAAACTGCAACAAGATATTGTGATATAAACGATAGGCAAGTGTTGCTATATAAGGTGATGCTGTTTGCTGCACTAAGAAATTATGTGCAAGTTTTTTCAAGGGAAACATTAATGGTTTAATTAAATTATACATTGATACATTCAACTGCAGTTATGGTTTCAATTGTGATGGATTCAATGGGTATTGTAAATTAGGAGTAGGGAATACAGGCACTCCAGGCCTCTCTGTCTGTCCCTCAGGACTATCCCTGGGCCATACTCCTCATCCACTTGGCAACCTGCCCAGTGCTTTTGCCTGGCTGGAATGTCCTTGAATTGCGATAATGCCTCTTACTTGCTTAGATGGCAAAATGTGGGTATGTAGAAATCTCTGACTTTTGTGTGGCTGGAATGTAGCCTATTGTGCAAAGTCATATCCATTGCTCTGCTCACTTTTTTCCTTTGGTCCTGCTGGGGAAGTTCTCCATGGGGGAATGTGGCCGGTGGGTTGAAAAAATGCCCCCAGCTTCTGTTGTAAATGCACATTTATATCAGGGAGACAATGTGATTTTTTATTTTGTAAGGTTCTTTGGTTATGTGAAATAAAGTTCATCTGGAGATTAAAGTTCATGCTATGCATTGCTCGAGTCTTTTCCAAATCCTCTTTGTGTTAGTATCTTTCCCACATTTTCTATGGATGATAGAGAGACTGAGTATCTGATACTTAGGGGGCGTCCTTCTTCAGCATTATAAAGTACCTGTTTGTCACCCATGACAAAACTAATCAGAATCTGCTTCTTGTGAAATCTTATGTGTTCTTTCAAATTAAAGCCATTCTCTGTTTTTCTCCATACATACATGGTTTATGTACATTTTTGCAGACACAATGCCTCAAATATCTTTATTTTACTGATCAGTCTTGAAGCAACCTGTCTAATTAATCACTACAGCTATAAACTATTTGGAACTGCTGCCAATTAGAAAATGAATATTCTATCAGCCACATGTTTTCTATTGGAATTCTCAGATAGCCAGAATATTCTGAAATATCTAGAATAAGACAATGGAAAGAGATGATCAGCCAGATTAGTAGAGCACATAACAAATGAGCTGGTAAAGTATTTAGTGGGAAGATTTATCACAACACATCATCAATAAATATGATGGCAAAGAAAAATAAATGTTTTTCTTTAAATGTTTACCATTTAAGCATACCATTACTTGTAATGTTTGTAATCATGGAGATATTAATATCAGCAAACACAGAGAATCCTTGAATCTGCTCTGGATATATAAATATAACCTTGTTACTATGATAGCTGTCTCTATGGGCTGCAGTCATTGCTAGTCCTATTAAAGGATTCATTCATTTCAATGGGTCTACTCTGAGAAGGTCTAGCATTGGATACAACTCCCTCTCCATATGGACACACATGCACAGCGTACTATCTACTGGGGTTTCACCTGCATGAGTCTCATAGAAATGTGGGCCTTAGCAGGAGAACCCAGTGGTTTGTAGACACAGTATTTATTTAATTACAAATTTTCTACACATTTATGAAATGGAAAAAAGGAAAGTGACAGCCAAGTAATAGCACAATCCTAACTGTATACTCAGATGTAAGTCTGACCAAATTCAGTGTGGCTTACTTCCAGTCAAATGGGTCAGGGCTGTAGCCGAAGTCATATGCAGAGAAGAGCACATGACTAACTTACTGTAGGTCTGTTGCGTGTCAAGGTCCCCAGGTCCACCCCAATAACTCACACATCACACAGAAATTTCTGTTTAAGATTTTTGGCATAATTTTGGCCACAACTTTATTAAAATACAAATTTGTGAGTGGTTGCGTAGGCATTGGTTGCGACTATCTGCCCCCACCATGGGGGACAGACTGACATTCTGCACGATGCGAAAGTCAGAATGGGGGAATACACTTGGGGGTTACGCGGAGCAGGGAACCTGCCCTCACCCCAAATGCAACCAGGAGCTCATTGCTATGGCCCGAGCCCCCTTGACAGAGTGAACAAGCAATAGTTAGCTCCCAATTCCTTTAACGGAATCCCTTGCTGCAGCAGCAGCATTAGAGGGGCAGGCACAGCCAATCCATGTCCCTCAACCAACCAAACCATAAACCAATGCCTAACCGCGAACCTTACAAGTTGTGACGATTTGCTACGCAGTAGACAAAAACCAAATGGCCCCAGCCAATCAGCCAGATGGACAAAATTTCTACCAGGCCCCCACTCCAAAGCAGACGACCCCATGACAGGCATAGCAAGGTCAAAGCGAACAACTATTTCTGGCTGTCAATCAATAAATGGCAACATTAACTTCTTCCCAACAACAAGGGAAGCCCCAATCGCATCAGTGGCCAACGATCAATTAGCCCGCCTCCCCAACTTTGGAGTGTCCTGGCGGCCCCCACCGCAACACGTGCTCTCCATGAAGGAGAACACGCTTTCCAGTTCTAAATCCTTTACCCAATCAATGCTTCTTGCACTGCTGCCTGTCTATAGAGGTTGTCCTGACTAATTGCCATATATACTAAAAGAATATACTCCAAGATATGTACTTCAGGACCTTACTAGACTGCCAGACCCAAAGAACACAAGGTTTGGATGTATCTCACCAAAGTCTCCCTTTCAGGCCAGCATTCCATCTCTTGCCATGGCCAGACAGCTGTTTCCTGAAACCTCATGAACACAGCACAGGGGTGACACATGCACCCGCACACACACTACTGCCTCTTGTTTAAGTGACCTAGGAAAGCAGCACAGCCTGTATCAGAAACACAAAGCCCAGACTAAACAGGTGGCACACCGGATAAGTGCAACCCAAGGATCCTGTATCAGACCATCCCACCATGCTCCATGAAATATTTGCCAGTTAATTTATTGGCTTTTCTACAGGCGTTATCAACTCTGGCAGGGTTAATCTTAATCACTTCTTTCCAGACTCCTCTGTCAAGTATTTCTGACCAGCCCCTGTTTGTTATTTCTCCCCCCCCCCACTTGTGGTTAAAGTTTCAATCGGTTTCATACATTGTGCCAGAAACAGCAAACAACTGGAGTTACTGCTAAGATATAACTTGAAAGATATGCCATATCTTTACATATTAATGGGGTCCTAGTTCGAAAGGTATCTCCCTTGCATATTCTGTCTTGACCTTTTAAACTGCATTAGTCACCAGACAGGAGGTTTCAATGCCAAAAAAATGTTCAGATACTAATTTGACTGTATTCCAAAGAACACTAGTTACCAGAATCCCTCCTTGAAATACAAGGAGCGGTGTGGAACAATTGCTGTGCAGTAATGTTTAATAAGTGAAAATATCCAGTCCCCTACGGAGAGATGCCATAATTTTCCTCAACATTATCAAACATCTTTGATGAAGACCAAATTTCCAGCATATGCAGAATCATCCTTGAAAAGGGAAAGAATGCCTGACACACACGTTTGAACATTTTAAACTGCTAAGGAAAAACATGCTTAATCCAAGATGTCCACATTCAAAATATAATATTTATATCATTTTAAATAAACAATATGCATGCTTAGCCTTCTCATTCTTTCTTCATCAAGAAACCTAATAAGTGTGATTCTCCTTCCTTTTCTATATATTAAAAAAGCTGGCTTGCCAGCAGCGATATAAAGCATTCCATGACTTCATCGGCTGCAGCCGTAGTATTATGTGCATGACTGGTCAGAGGAGAAAAGTTCTGCTTTCCAACTTAGTTTTCAAAGCAGCAGCATTATAAATTAAATAGCAAGCCATTTGTGTTGGATTTTAACATCAGGGTCACTTCTCAGAACCCCAGCTGCATGCCAAAATGGCTCCTGCCTGATATGGGGTCTGTGGTGAAGCATTTGCCTGTTTCATCCAGCTCATCTTCCATTCACTGCTCAGTGTAAGAGCATGAACTCCTGCAAAGTGTTTATGGGACAGTAAATGAGCAGGAAAGCAAGCAAGCAAAGTCCTGCTTTTCATCCAGCCATATTCAGCACAGATCTCATTTGTATTTTCAGCACATGACATGAATCCTAAGCAATAAGGAATTCATTACTATTATTCTATTATTTTGGCCAAATGTCACTTAATTTTGATTGTGGGGGAGCAGTGAAGACATCATTTTCTTTTTAATTTATTGCATTTCTATCCCACCTTTCTTTCTGAGGAGCTTAAGATGGCGTACCTGGCTCTCCCCTTTACCAGGGTTCAGATCCTCACTTGGTCGTGGAACTTTTACTGGTTGAAATTGGCCCTGTCATTGCCTCTCACCTTAACCTACCTCTTATGGGGAAAGAGGAGGCAAAGAACACTGAGCTCCTTAGAGGAAAAGGTGGGATATAAATTAAAATTAATTAATCCTCACAACAACTCTGTGATGTAGGCTAGACTGAGAGGGAATGTAGGTAGGTTAGGCTGAGACAAAAGTGTTTCAAAGCTTCCCACATCTGCCTTCCCCAGTCCTCATATTTCTTAAAAGTATTTCTTTCCCCCCATTTTTTCATATCTGGAATGTCACTTTTCAGCCTTCCAGAGGAGAAAACCTGGCTGAATTCAGTTTACTTACAAACCCTTCCAGACAATCTATACTCTGGTTGGATTTTTGCTACCTACCTTTTACTTTTACTTTTACACCTTGTGATCAATGAATAGCCAAAGGGTTGTTTTTGTGTGTGTCATTATAAGGTTTCTACAGTCATACCTCGGGTTGAATGTGCTTCGGGATGAGCGCGTTCGAGTTGTGCTCCACTGCAACCCGGAAGTAACGGAGTGCGTTACTTCCGGGTTTTGCCGCTTGCACATGCGCAGACGCTCAAAATGACATCACGCACATGCGCAGAAGCGCCGAAATGTGACACGCACACGCGCAGACGCGTGGACACAGGTTACATTTACTTCTAGATGTGAACGGGACTCAGGAATGGATCCCATTTGCATCTAGAGGTACCACTGTATAATACACCAGCCTCTCGTCTACCATTTTTCAAATGATGCTTTCCTCATACCTTCTATCTTGGGCACTTATCTGACAATCACTAAGTGTCCTTGATGAAAGATCTTAAGAACACTATCAATAATTTTCACAGTGGCTAAGAAATATAGTAAAATATTTTCCACTATGCAAACCCTGTCATTGCAAGTTCTTTAGTTCTTGCTTTGTTCACAATTGAAAATACTTCTCTCCAATGCTTCTTTAGTGATACCACTATTACTACCGTAAAATGAACATGAAAACGTAAAAATTGTCCATCTAACTCAGTACTGTCTACACTGGGTGGCAGCAGCTCTCCAGGGTTTCAGGCAGGGCTTTAGGTCTCTCCCAGCCCTACCCGAAGATGCCAATGGGACTGAACATGGGGCCTTCTACCACTGAGCTATGCCGATTTATCCTAACATATTTGAAACATATATGAAGAAGCTATTACAGAGACCGCTTATTTACTGCAGTGTTTTTCAACCTTTTTTTGGGCAAAGGCATACTTGTTTCATGAAAAAAATCACGAGGCACACCACCATTAGAAAATGTTAAAAAATTTAACTCTGTGCCTATATTGACTATATATAAAGTAATTCTCTTGAATAGGAATCAAATAAACACAAAGAAAGTATTTTATAATTACTTTATTATGAAATAGTAAGTAAACAGAAATATGAAAAATTATAAAATACTTTATTCAGTGCGCAACCTGGGCCTGTTTGGCTGAACACAAAGCTGATATTCTGGCTGGAATCGAAGAAAGACACACACGTAGCTCTTCATCAACAGCTCTCAGTCTTTCTCTGCATTTAGTTTTTATAGCAATCATGCTTGACAAGCTCATCTCACACAGATATGTAGTGGAAAATAGGAGCAATGTCAAAATAGCTTTGTTTGCCAGAAGGGGGAACTCCTTGGCAGTATCCAACCAAAAACTGTCCAAAGGTAGATCAGCAAATCTTAGCTTGAAACCACGATTTTGTCTCAGTTCAGTTAGTTCCTCCTGCTCCTGTAAAGTCATGTCCTTTCCACCAACTGATGCTGAGCTATAAGGGTCCCTAACCCAGTCAAGGCATTCAGTGGAGACTGAAGAGAAATAAAATGACAACTTCTCCGGTCCTCCTGGTGACTCGAGTCGCGACGTCTTCTTCTCTCCGCTGCTGCGCACACTGTGTTCGGGCGGGAAGGACGTCGGAAGATGATGTCCTACTGTGATAGGTCCAGGCTGGAGTCTGGACCAATCACAGCCCGGACATCAGAAAAGTGGAGGGTGTCCCCCTGAGAAGCGCCAATCGGCGCCCCTGCTGGCCGAGGGTGGGGTCAAAAACCCCACCCCAAATTTGAATTTTTTTTTTTAATCTTTCGAATTTTTCAATTTTTCCCTCGGCACACCAGGCAACATCTCACGGCACACTAGTGTGCCGCGCAAGAGTGGTTGAAAAACACTGATTTACTGTATCCTACATTGTAGGGATATTGCGGAGTTGGGAGTGGGGTCCGGAGGGAGCACACTTCCCCACCAGCAGGCAGCCACAATCTGCCTGCACGCGTGACCCTGGGGTGCGGGATACATCCCCCCAGACAAGACACAGCTGTCTGGAACATCGTTCCCTCGGTCTGACCTTTTGCCGTCTCAGTAGTTGGCGGTGTCCTGTCTGTAACCTTTGTCCCTGAGACCTTTTGTCTCCTTCGTCATACACTGTGCAAGGGGAAAATGACACTGTGGAAACAGGTGCCAAAATAGCTTTGTACCACCCCACGATCTCGGGACGGAAGATGTGTAAAGGTCACAGCCCAAAATGTATCTGCCTAGCTTGAATATTTGTCTCAATAAAAGGAGGCTCCACAGGAATAGTCAGCAGCTCGCTTCAGCCCACCTGTGCGCAGCTCACATGATGATCAACTATTGTCTTGTGCCTTCACTTCACTACATAATCCCCATTTTGCAGCCTGTTGAGCTACATGTTATTTAGTGATCAAATTATATATCTCATGGGGGAAAGGTTTTCATGTGGACTTGCATTGGGCTCCATTAAGACATCAGTAGTGGTGGAAAGGCCATCAGAAAACTGGGGAGTAAGTTCACCATCAAACTTTCCACCAGCATATTTCCTGACCCTACCAAAAAGAGATGAACCAAATTGTTATAATAGGTTGCAAGTTGCCTTAGGGATCATTTGATCAAAAGGCAGAGTAAAAAATAAATAACATTTGTTTCACTCTATTTAGTCGAAAAGTGCTTCAGAGTCAACATCTTTATGCCATCTGCCCTCAGATTCCCATAAAAATAAACTGCTGTTATTCACATTTTATAAAGATGCGGATCAGCAGAGCTGGAATGAAGCCAAGTTTCCCTGGTTCCATTTGGTACACAATACTGGCTCACCCTCTCAGCACTGAAAACTTTGGTTGGCTTAATAAAGGCAAATTTCAGGCACAGAAAAGGCTTTGCAGGTTTACTAAATCTGGGAATTTAATAATGGCTTAATTATTCAAGAGAATACAGAGGCTTTGTGATCATGACTGAGTATTCTGCAAACTCCCTTTGCTGAGCATTCCTATTGCCCTGAGTTGAACATCCATTTCATTACTGAAGATTGCTACAGCTCCCTCATTTGGATAGGAGGCTACCATAATGCTGGGCTTGCATCATTTGACAGAACAAAACAAAGCTCAAGAGACTCTAGCAAAAATTAACATTGATTGGGGTCTTGTTATTGACTAAAGGTCACCATCACAGAACCTGAAAAAAGTGAAAGCTATTTCCCATTGTAGGGGAAATAGTACCTAATTCTAACCAAAATAATAATCAGAGCCCATAAAACACATTCCCTGAGAATAATGTGCAGTATAATTTCCAAAAGGCAGATGTGTCTGAGTTTAATTACCTTGATCCTATTGAGAGATTATCTCCATAGTATAAAGGAAAGGCAGAGAGAGCAAAGGGGGAAAAGATAATTAAGAAA
The DNA here is from genome assembly GCF_964252035.2 of Podarcis erhardii. NCBI lineage: Eukaryota > Metazoa > Chordata > Lepidosauria > Squamata > Lacertidae > Podarcis > Podarcis erhardii. The sequence continues at coordinate 44,996,703 of NC_138507.1, read as the reverse complement.
AAATAATGTTGAAATGCAGAATGCATCATATGTTTTAGATAGGTATAGAATGCCCTGTAAAAGTAGCGAACTCTGAGGCATCAATCCTAAATGCACATGTAATTTCTATAGAAATCACATACTGTTCAGTGGGACTTGCCCAAGGGCTGCACAACTTGTGAGCCATTAAGCTGAATGCAGAGAGCCATCTGCCCTACCAGGGGCTTGAGCATCCCATTCATTTAAAGATAATCTGTCAGTAGATTGTGCTCCATGTTGAATTGCTTGATCAAAACAAGACCAGGGTACCATTTTAACATCCTGACTTTAACAACAAAAATATTGGGTTTGTCCTGTCCCTTCATGGGCACTGATGTAGCGTGCAGGTGACTGAACTGATTAAGGACCATCCATACAAAAACCTGACACCTTTAGCTGCAAATAATTATTTATCTACCAATGTGCCCAAAATGATATTACTATTCCAATCCATTTCTTTCCCAGCAGCCCTCATGCTATCTCCTTGATTTCTGAGGGGCACCGGGAATGTATTTCCGCCACTTGCATTGTTCTCATAATGTAAATAAGTCCAAGTATATTCTAAGTGCCATATTATGTCTTTAAAAACATACTGTTTCTAGCATTATCACCTTCATTCAGTCCACACTAGTCTGTTTACAGCTGGCCTTGCAACACATGAGCAGCAAATTATATATGTTTCAATATAATAAACCATACTGCTACTGGAAAGTTTGATGTAATAGTTACTACATTACAAACTGTTCAGATTATGATCTGAAATTATTCTATCTAAATTTATTTTTAAAAAGAAAGAAAGACTTGAAGGTGAAAGCAGGTGCAACCTTAACATGAAGCAAACACTAGAAGATTAAAAACATGTGCCAATCCCCCCTAGCACAGCCAGCTTTTATTTTGACAACATTCCTGCATCCTTAATAACTATGTTACATGCATACATTCAGCAGGTATAATTTTTCCCATCACAGCAGCTACATACCATTGAAACCTTTGCCTGATTAATTTCTGCTTGCCATGCATCTGTTAAACATACAGATATCCGGCCAGAAAAATATTAACTTTTATTGAACCTAGAACTAGCAAATCCATGGCAAGCGTCACCAACATGGTGCCCATGTGTTCTTAAGTGCCAGTGCAGAGGCCTTCAGTGATGCACCTAGGACCACCAACTTATCTTCTCTTCCTCGCTGCTGAAATTAGGCTTAACAAAATTCCACAGTAGGCAATAAAAAAAGGTTGTGGTATGTGTATCATGCCCATAACAGTTTTTTTTTTCCAGTTTTTAAAAATACCCAGGAAGCAAAAAAAGGCTGGCAACCCCTTATCTATTACATATTGGCTGGAGTCTGCCAGCTTAGTACCTCTAGTATAAAGAAAGGTTCACAACATGCCACAAAAAAACCAGTCTGTGCCATTGCGTATCAAACTTTGCACCTCTGTGCATATTCATAATGTCCTAGATTCTGGTAGAAGTATCTTGTAGCATCACTCTATTCTGCCTTGGTCAGTCCAATTCTAGGCAACACAGTTTAAGAAGGATACTGGCAAGCAGGAATGTGTGCAGAGGAGGGCCACCAAGATTATCAAGGATCTGGAAACTAAGCCTTATGGAGAACAGTCGAGGGGAAAGAGGAAACTGAAAGGAGATATGATAGGCATCTTCAAATATCTAAAGGGCTGTCACATGGAGGATGGAGCAAGCATTTTTTCTCCTCTTCTGGAGTAGGACCCAAACCAATGGCTTCAAATGACAAGAAAGGAGATTCTGGCTAAAAATTAGGAAAGATTTTCTGAATGTAAGGTTGGATGGCCATTTGTCAGGAGTTGTTTAGTTGTGCTTCCTGCATTGCAGAAGATCCAACTCTATGATTCTTCGTTTGTATGATACATGCCAACATTGGAAGTCTTTGAAGACCTCCTCTGCTTCCATTGAGTGGAGGCATTCCACAGATGCACATACTTATCAAAATAAAGAAACAGGATGTACAACTCCCAAAGCTACAGATCGAGACTTTATCATGTGGACTCCTTTGTCCTTCCCACAATTTTTCTACTTATATTCCAAGACAGCTAGTTAAAAGACCTATACTGTATTTGTTTGTGGCCCATCCATTGTTATTTAGCTTCTTAGATTCCAAGCAATGCTACACAAAAGGCAAAAGATAGGCTACGTGTTGCAAACTATCACAGCATGACCCTTCAGAGACTAATCAGCCATGCTCACAGGGAAGAAGACTGTGGATGATAAATCTTTCCCCAATTTAAGTAGAGGTTTTGGAGTTTCTAGAACAGAAAACATTGCGGGAGTGACTGTATTTGTCAATAAATTGGAGACTGTGGCCTAAGGCAAATCAATGTGTCTGTCTGATCATCACTACAATCCTGTTTCGGCTTCAAATGATGCATCTGCAGGATCTGAAGAGTACCACTGGCATTGATGTATGCCAATAAAGTTTTAACTGTGCATCTAAACAGCTAAATTATGAGCAGTACAACTTTAAATAGTGCCATCTTGGCTCCCCACGTCATCTCATCTAAGATAGCAAGAGACTGTATTTTCCGGGCTATAAAGTTTATTTATAATTGGGAATCCATTCTGAATCATTTCCAAAGTGCTATGGTGTAGGGCAACTGGGAGTATAAAGAGACAGTGATTGTATCATGTATAATCAACCGCAGATTTGTTAACTGCCATTGAAGTATATTTCTAATTAGAGACTGAGCAAATAATTTAGAGCACAAACATGTGCAGGTGAAGCCTATCCGTCTTAAATTTCTTATACATGCACACTTACTTGGGAGTAAATACTATTGAACTCAATGGAACTTGGGGGCTGATGTCCTTTTTTGTTAGTGGTTGAGAAACCTAAAAACAAATAAGGTACTTTTCTTTGACTAGCAAGCAGTGGCTCATTCCCAGAAATGAAAAGCAATTACTGTGGAATAAACCACTGGTGTCCTATCATGCTGTAAAGTGTATAGCTCAATTTGGCTTCTGCTGTTAGTGTTGTTTATAGATGATGGCTCCAATCCTAAACCCACTTATTAGGAGGTCAGCCCCATTGAACTGCAAGTAGTTATGCATAGGATCACACTATAAATCATTATTTCTCAAAGAAACATACAAGGAGATAATTATAGCAAAAAGTCATTGTAGTCTCATCCTCAGCACTGATCTCCTTTTTTCTGATCACTTTGCCATTCTTGACAGTTGGGGAGGGCAGCTAAAATGAAACATGCTTTCTCTTTGTCCTATTCATATTAAATACTAAAGACCTGGCACCTTTGCTGACACACCAATAGCAAGAGCTTGTCAGAAAAATCTCACTTAGGGACCAAATATCTCCTAGGAATTGAAAACTGAAATATGATATAAGCTACAAAGGTAACTGTTTACTCATAAGCAATTATGGTAGGCTGTTCCAGCCAAATGTATTGCCTAAATTAATTAAATTGTGAAGGTAAGGTTTGCGAGTAAAAAAAATGGAAAAAGCTAATAACCCAAGCAGTGCTGTGGTCCTCCAGATATTACACAAACTCCCATCAGCCCCAGCTAGCATTGCCACAGCTTCCCCATCCTTCACCTAAAGACTACTTCTTCTGATCAATAGCTTGCTGATGCAAAACAAGGCGAAACAAACAGCTGGGTAGGGTGAGGGAAAGACCACACAAATAATGAAATTGCTGTCCAGCTGTACGTTTCATACTGCAGGTAGGTCAACTTTGAACACCTCTTCCATCACCCCCACCCCAAAAAACCACCTCTGCAATATGACGAGAGTCAGCTTAGCTTTCTTCATAGTAGATGTTTTTCCTGTGAGGGAACATTCAAATATGCATGACTGCTTCTTTCTGCTCTATGACAAGCTCCATATGGTCTTTGAAGTGAGGGTCTGTTATTAATAAGATAAAACAGAGCTTGTTATTGTTTTCAAAATATTGTGCTTAATCCTGTAACCGAGATTTAATGTAAGGTACACTGGAAGGGTCTAAGACCACTTGTTAATGGCCCTTACTAATCAATCTGTGTAGACTGAACCAAACTAGATGTGAAATTATCCAGGCAGTTAGAAACTGTGTGATTATTTTTTTATTAAAAAAAAATAGAAAGTAAACAGGAGACATGAGGTCCCTGATCCAGATCAGTACTCCAGGTTGTCCTCCAAACAGACTGTTTGCTTCTTTAATTAACATAGCACACACAATGACTCACTGGGTGAGTAACATCTCATCGAGTTTGGCCCTGAATGTGTAGGAGGTCCCAGGTTTCAAGCAAGTGGGTATGCTTGTTTGTGGAATCAGTGGTTGTTGTGGAAAAGTGCAGAAACAAAGCATGACTTTTTGTGTGCAAACATTGTGCTCCAAAATGGCTGTTCATGGCTTAGTTTTACAAACACTATTTAGTGCAAGTGAAGTTTTGTTTGTTTGGCGGGGCACCTTTCCAAAATCATCATCATCATTATTATCATCATCATCATCTCTACTGATCACTGCCTTCCTCAGTAGAGTTGCCTTCTGAATAAATATTAACCTTTCATATTTTGCAACTTGCCTAGAGTTGTGGAGGTTAGGGTGGAATGAAGGACGATCTGTTGCTGGAATCGAGCCAGTGATGGAGACAGAAGTCTGAGTCATAGTGGCTGTCAGGAGTTTTGGAAGGCTCCAAGGACATGTCATTCTCTTTGTGGGCAGAAGGGACACACACAACTTGATGCTGCTTTAAAGACAAGTCCTTCCTGTCTATTTCTCGCCTCCTTCCTCTGCTCAGCTTGTGCATCTGTAAATAAACAGAGTAGGAGTGAAATCCTATAAACAATTTACTCAGAAGTCTCACTGAGTTCAATAGTATGTTACATAGAATGTTTCTTTGAAAATATATTATTATTATAAAACAAATGTCATACTGCTTACAAGAACAAGAGACTTCTACAAAGTTTATAGCTTATGTCTCCGGTACTCCTCCCTCACAAGGAAACAGACCCCCTAAAATTAACCTTAAATCTCCTTTCCGTACAAGGAAAGTGTGAAGTGCATTTGGACAGCATGGCACTATAAGCCAACCTTTGTTGGGTCAGAATATCTATTTTAAATGGATTCATTACTGCATAGTTTTCTGACTTTATTTATCAAAACATCCCAGACTTTTACATGGAGGGCTGCATGCATATGAAGAGCCTTAGAGCCTTAGAGTGATTCTGGAAGTTTACTTAAATTAATACTGAAGAAGGAAACTTCCTTTGGAAAGCTTTGAAGTGAAAAGAGGTCAGGGACTCGGCTGAAGAGTGTCTCTGTGTATTCATGCCAAGCACCAGCTTTTCAAATTGCCTTTCAAAGAGAGGGTAAACCTGAATTTTGATTATGGAAAACTGCAGCATTGGTTTAGTCCTGGGTGAGTAGACTTAGGAGTGCTTTCACTTATGAAAACACTTCCCTTTCTCTGGCAGATGTTCAAACTTTTGGCCACTGTCTAACCCTTGCTAAGCCTGCTTGGCATGGCTCCAGCTTCAGAAAGCAGTTCAAAAGTGTAAGTGGCCAGAGGAGGGTTCCTACTGCAAACAAAATATGCAAATAAATGATAGGAGCATGTGCCAGAAACAGTTCATTACTCCAGGAGTTTTCAAACTTCCTTAGTGGGCATCCCAAAGTCAAGTGGAAAGGAAAGCTCTCCAGATGCCTGCATTACGAATGTGTAGCTAGACATTCCAAAGGTGGCCATTCAATTCTGCTGAGGTCTGCAGACTGGCTGATAAAAAGAAAAAGGAAGAAACAAGACCATATAACTCCTCAGAAACTTTTATGGTGTACTGCAAGAGAGGGCCTAGCAGAAGCAAGACAGTCGGATAGAACATATTTACTGCTGAGGACGTGGCCATGAATTAAGCAACACAAGTGAAGGGTGAGAAGTCTTCATCCTCAATCTCCATATTCTGGTCCAGTAAACAGATGAGGAAAAAATTACACTAAGGAGTAGAGTCAGAAAAGTAGTTTATACCTCTGTGTTGTAAGTTGAAGAAAGTTCTTTTAAAAGCCCACATTGGGTTGCCATATGTCCTCCTTTTTCATGGGTAGAGTTGCCATAGCAATCCATAGTTAAAAGTAGAAGTCGGCAAATGTGTCTTCTTTTTTGCTCTTCAAAATATGGCAACTCTACAAGAAACTTCAATGGTTCTACCAATTTACTAGGCACACGGCCATAGTTCATGAGGAAACACCATAGCTTAGTGATAATGCCCATACTTTTCATACCAAAGGCCCCAGGTTCAGCAGCTGGTATTTCCAGGAAAGGCTGAGAAATACTCCTGCCTGAATCCCTGGAGAACAGTGCTTACTATGTTACACATAGTTGAAGCTCTTCAGAAGCCTGAGCTGTTGCATTTTGAAGCCAGTCCATTTATGCCACCTCCTGCAAGCTTCACTGTTGACCTACTCCCATTAAACCATTTGCTGCTGTTGACTACAGTAGGAGTGTGATGGCTGGGAAACATCACCATTTTTAGAACAGAGGTTGCTAACTCTAAAGTGCCTTCACCACTTTGCTCCAAGCCTGGTTGTACATACATCCATGGTACTGTTTGAAAAACCTGCTACACTGCTTAAGAACTGGTGAGACGCTTCTATAGTTAGTCCTCATCTATCACCTGTGTTTGGTACTAATTGAAGTTTCTGAGAAGTGTTCAAAGGAAGCCCCAGATTTACCCCACTTGCAATAGTTCGGAGTAGAGATTATCAGGGAATGGGTAATTGTGGCTAGGTTATCTCTTGGCATAGGAAGGCCACAGCTGGCAAACCATCCTAGCCGGAATGTAGATGGAAGGAATATAATTCAGTTTAGAAAAGGTTGAAGCTGTTTCCTGATCTTATAATGATTACTTATGACTTACAATGTTATATTTTTAAAAGGTACTTTACAACCATTTATTGACTTCAGCCAAACATTAGCCTATTATTTAATACAGTTTCCATTTTGGAGATGGAAAACTGAGGCATGAGGCGATAGCTTTTCCAGTGAGTCAATGGGAGGTTGCATTTGGAATCAGGTCCCTGATATTCATGTCTAAGTCCCTCATCTCATATTGGGATGTATGAGCAGTTTGTGTGCTATAAAACCATGCTGAGCAGATAATGGCTTTACTCTGCTGTTTTATTCCAGCTTTCCATACAAACTGTTAATATGCTGGTCAGACATCGCCATGCATGATAAACGACTCTGGGCTCTTTTTTGATTCAAAGAAATGTGCTGGTGGGTTGGAACTTAGCATCTTACCCTGACAGATGGGCATTTTATGTCACACTTTTTGCCATATGCACCTCTTTTCCATCACTTTATTTCCTCTTAACCTTAAAGATATAGTTTTTAAAGTATTCAGAAAAATTGCATAATACATTTTTTCCCCTAAAGTTATCCAGGCTTGTACTCACAATTCCTAATTACTCAGTGTGACATTTAACTTAGCTACCCTCACAATTATATAGTTATGATGTGGCATTCAAATTGGCCACAGAAGGCATTTCACATTTTGACCTCCTAGGGCTTTTGGGTTTGGGTTATTCTTTTTTGCTCTTTTTGCAATCTGCCCTTCTAGCAACGTTCTTCTTGTTCTTTGATGCCAATTAGTCAAATTATCTGACTGTTGAAATATGTCTTCAGGGAAATGGGTCAGTACATAGTAATAAATCCTCTCCCTTCTCTCCTTGGTCCTCCCAGTCAACAGAAATATAAATCAACGTTGCCCACCTTTCCCTCCCCCCTCCCTTACCAGTTTTTGGTAGTAGTGGGGGAAATCAGATTTCACCATTAGGATTACAAAATGCCACTAGTTTTTAAAGGTCCAAAAGTCATTTTATTCTGACCCTGAATATTTGGAAAGCCAGAAGGACTGGGGACTGAAGAGGAATATAATGGGTGGGGGGGTGCTCCATCAATGCAACAGTGGGTAAAAGTCTTCAGGCTTTTGATATAACTCACAGGCAGTTACAGCTTGGTCACTTGTGTATGTATTTAGTATGCCCCACTGTGTTCACTCCCTGCATAGGTTTGCAGCCTTAGGCACTCTTCATGCTCATTGAAATCAGTGGGATTGAAATGTACAATTAAGAAAATTAAACCAAACTAATTTCTATGGTGAACAGTGCAGCATGCCAAAGTTTTATCCATATCTATATAAAGAAACTAAATTCACCAGCTGTGAACTTAGACTTGAAGGAAGGAGCTTAGATATTTGACTTAATCCACTCTTCCTTTTCACACTTATAGGGTACCGTCTAATGACTGTAGGGAGGTAGCAGGCAGAAGGCTCTGCTGCTATGGGAAGGTCCACAGCTCAGTAACTGGGCACATGCTTTTTGTGCAGAAAGGTCTCAAGTTCAGTCCCTGGCATCTCCAGGTAGGGATGGGGAAGATTTCTCTCAGAAACTCTGAAGCAGCTGCCCATCAGCATTGACAATACTAAGCTAGATAGATGAACGGTCTGACCTGATATAAGGCAGCTTTTCATATTGCTATGTCCTCCTCAGATGTGTCTTAGTGGCAGCAGCATTGACTGCTAAAGACTTTAGTCAATATTCAATCTCTATCCCCAGTTCTTGCAAGTGCTCTCTTGTCCCTTATCCAGAGCAATCGAGAATGTGGCAGGGAAGCAGTGGTATGGTGGATGCAAAGTCACATCACAAGTTCTGTTTGCTCATGTTGGTCAGGATGAAAGATGGAGGCACACCATTCTCTCCCCGCCCCCCGCTACACACACACACACACACACACACACACACACGAGATAGAGATAGAGATGATAGAGATGATAGAGATGATAGAGATGATAGAGATGATAGAGATGATAGAGATGATAGAGATGATAGAGATGATAGAGATAGAGATGTTCTCAGAGTGGCAGACTTGAAGAGACTAGGCCCCCTGACAGATCATGGCGCTTTAGATTCAGCAGAGGGGGTGCAACCAGGCGCCTCCATGGCAGGTTCCTTCATTGAGGCAGGTCCACAGGGAGGCAAGATATACCCGAGCCATGCCTTTGGGGCTGGGCGAAGTGATGCTCAAGCATGCCATGCCCCTGGGCTAGCTGAGAGGGAGGGAGAGGGAGGGAATGTGTCACCGCCCACAGAGGAGGGAGGAAGAGGAAGGTGGGAAAGCACTGCTGGAGCCACATGCATTGCCCAGAGTGCCTTGCTATAAGGACAGGAAGGCAAGGCAACACAGCAGCATTCCTGGCTTCACATTTCTCTGCTTTATCTCGGCTTCCAAGTTGGAGCTATTTTCCAAGGAGAGACTCCCTTGATTAGATGCTGGCTGGCGAAGGGACTGACTGCTACCCAGTCCACCAGGGGAGTGCAAGAATTGCCCCACCCCCAGAGCTGGCAACCCACGCTACAGCCCTGCTGCTACCCTGAAATTCTGTTTTAAGACTTCTTCTTTCTTTCTTTTTGCTATAGTGGGCAGCTTTCCTCCTGCAGCAAAAAGAGCAGGTCTCCACAACACTACATCAACACTGGGTGTGTAGGAATCAGGATCATGTTCTTAAAGTAACAATAATAAGAGGTAATATATTCCTTTTTGTTGAGTGAATTTAATTTTTTTTCTTAAAAGGCTATATAAATTCTCAGACAAAAGAATAAAACTACACTAGCTTGACCATGGCATGACACTTTCATGTTTATTACTCCATCAAAACAGCACAGTTGTGTATGTACATATGCGACATTTAATAGCTGCTGGCAAGAGCGGCAGAGATTTACAATCCTTGGAATGCCAATTTTTCCCCTTTGCGGCGACAGTTACTTAGGTGAAATTTACTATCAGACGTTCAGTGGAAACTCATCTTCCTCTCTAGTGAAACCTTCCTGAATGGGTTGTTTCCCCTTCCCCTATTTTTCCTTATTGCTTAAATGTTGGAGTAACTCTTGTGTCGTACTTCACTGTAATCTTTTAACCCAGTGGTTTTCAACCAGTTTTCAACCTGCGGTGCCTTGAATGATGGTAAGGGGTGCTGCGGGCAACACTGGTCTCTGCCCTTCTTTCCTTCCCGCCCTCATGTCTCTGCCTCCCAAAATGGCCTCTCGTGTCTCTGCCTCCGAAACGGTCGTGTTGCAGCAGCCCTGGCTACAAGTTCCCAAGGCGAATGGTGCCTCTGGGACAGGCCAGGGGGAGCTGGTTGCCAGGAGCTGAGGCAGCCTTGGAGTAAGCAAGCAAGCGGGTGAGGGAGCACAGCCAGCCAGTCCTTGCTGTTGGGAATGGACAGACAAGTGGGAGGCCAGGCAGGCAGGCGCTGTGCTGGCCTTTCTTGTGCTTGCTGTGTGCAAGACCTTCCTGGGATCTGAGTGTCTGGCACTGAAAGAGGGCCTTCCACCATGCAGCCCCAGCAGCACCCACTGCTGCCACCCATGGGAAGGTGCTGGTCTCATGTTCACCTTTTGCCAATCTCCATTGGGCCACCAAGGCTGGGGGCATCCCCTCCCAGACCCCTGTGGGGCAGCCTGAGGAAGCACCTCTCTTTGGAGCAGGGGGGAGCAGCTCACAGACCAGGGGTAATAGCGCTAGCTGCCCAGGACTCCCAAGGAGAGGGGAGAGGACAGGTGGCTGAGGGAACAATCCGGGACCAATCCACAAGGGATTGTTCCCTCAGCATGAAAAAGGGTGAGATGCTGCCAGCTCTGCAGGCAAGGGGTGTCATAACTGGGCTGCTGAGCCCCACAGGGGTGCCACAGAAAGAAGGTAGTTGGTCAAGGGAGATGTGGACTCAAAAAGGTTGAAAATCTCTGTTCTAACCTGATCCTAAAAATGTGCACAGAGAAGTGTTGTTTGCTAGGAATATACAAGCAGTTCCAATGTTATGGCTCCCAGTTCATGCAAGTTAAGGCAAATTATTTTCAGTCTGTGCCACCATGTTCAATTGGAGATGGGCGAGAAATGTGATTTTGTTTGCACTTGAATGAGCAACTACCCAATTCATGCTTCTTAGTCCATTATTCAAACTGAAACACAGATATCCTCTGAATTTCACACTTTTCCAAATTTTGCAGTGCAATTCTCCCGTCAATGTGTGCAAAAAAAAGCATATATTAAGACGTGAGCGATAAATGCATATGTAAGTAAAAATATATATACACAAATCTACTCTATTCGGTGAAGTTTTTCCTAGTATGTTTATATCAGGAGACATCACTACTAAACATTTCATGAGGATTATGTAGAAACATGGAGAACTGAATTTAAGAATGGAAAAATGAGATCCTGAGATAAACTGAAGTTGACTTATTTGTCCATTCCTATATTCAGTGTACAGGGATTTAATCTGTGAATTGATCATCTTTGTTCTTCATCACAAGGCCAAGTCAGCAATGAGCTATGTAAAGATTCTCACCTCTTTTCCAGGTAAGAATCTGGATTCTCATTGTGAAATTCTCAGGTAGTTTTTTCACCAGTTATGGAATGAAGTAAAAGCAATTCCAGTCACATACAGACCACTCGGGAGCCATGCCAATAAATAGTATGTGTCTGTTGGAATGAAACTGATCTATAGCAACCGTTTGTAACTGGCTATTTAAATCTCAGTGCCATGGTCTTTATAAACCTCCATTTAGAAGGATGATTTTGTTCCCTAAAGAGTTATTGTCACACAAGTCAAGGAAGTTAAAGTCTTGGCATAGAAAAAAACTATGGATGAATTGTATAGGAGGTTTATGGTTTTTTTAATAAAAAATAATCTTTAGAAATTAAAAGCTACAGTCATATAGAAGGTCATTGACACTGTTGATAAATTCCTTATGCCCAGTACTAAATTGCTTCTTATGCCTTCTTTAAAAAGTCACTGAATCAAAGAAGAGCTTATAGGAATGACATACTAATGCTGGAACTGTTGATTGGCTATGCTATGATATAGGGTGCTGAGGAAACCTTTTAATTTCACAGAGCAGCAACTGGATGAGTATTCTGAGGATACAATTGAGCATTCATATGAAAGCTTATCTGTGACTGTGCTGCTTAACAATAGTACTAGGCACTTGACATTCAGTTCTTGGAAAGGAACTGAGCTTTCCAAAGCGACTTTCATACAAAGTTAAAAAATAAATAAATCTTAAACTGTTAGTGTTGGATTGGATTTTAAAAAGCACATTAATTGTTAAGAAAGTAAGTGATAGTTTTGGTTATATTGCTCCTTCCCCACTGTGTTCAATCTTCATTCATAGCAAGGATAGGCAAAAAAAGAAGAGTTGTTAAAATTTGAATCCTAATGTTTAAATATTACTGGCCATCATGACTAGGGTTTTGAAAATGTGCATACTAAATGATAGAATTACAGAAATCACCACGGTGGCCTCAAATGCCACAGAACACCCACCAAAGTACAAACCAAGCCAATATCTAATATATTCCTAGGAGCCCCTACTGATCATTCCATCACCAGGGGACAGTGTGGAAGTGGACCTTCTGGGTAATAGCACCCACCCTCTGGAATGCCTTCCCTTGGGTAATATGTGAGACAAAATTGATCTTTAAACGCCTCTTTAAACCATCTCTGCTTAGCTGTGGCTGTCCTGGACTCTGCCTCTTTGTTTTTAATACTGTTTTGTGCTCACTGTGGTGCATAGTTTTATTCTGTTTTTACCTACCTTTTAGGAATTGTATTGAATATTGCAATTTGCACTTATATTATTCTTATATTATAGTTTACAGTGTAAAAGTATAGACAAATGCAATCTTGTATAGACCTTGTATAGAGTGGACACCCTTCAAACAACTGGAACAAACAAATCTGCAAAATGACTCCACGCTTTGGATCTTGAGTTCCCATCCTGCTTAATATCCTTTCCAAGCTCTATGGTGCCCCATGATTGACAGGTGGGTTGTCCTGCCCAACAATCAGAATCAGAGCTTGAAGTCCGGATGCTTTGGGTCATTACTTCCCCTTTCCTCTTAAGGTGCTTGCCTAAATCCTTTCTCCCTCAACTGGCATTATGTTCTTGTAGCAGCCATGCTCAGACTTTTCACATGCTCATTTTAATCAACTGAAGCTAGAACACTGGCATTTATTTAATAAATAAAGGGTTGCCATATCTGGAAGCACAAAAAAGAGGACAGCCCAAGCCCGCTGCCAACCCAAGCCCTGGCTTGGGCTGGCAGCAGTTGCAGCATGCAGAGTAGCCTGAGCCCAAGCTGCCCGCGCCCAAGCTGAACCAACTTCTATAAATAAATAACCCCCCCCCCAAAACTGGACATTTCCTTTAAAATGTAAAAATCCCCCAGATGGGCATGTTGCCCCCCCCCAAAAGAGGACATGTCCAGGTTTTCCTGGGTGTATGGCAACCTTATGTCCTCCCTATCTCATTGATGACACACACAGCATTTTGTGAGTTGGGGAAGCTTTTTCCCTTATGTTACTTTATTTTTTCAACCCTGGCCCAGTCAAACTATGAAGGAATGGGCAAGTGTCACACAAACCCTGTTACAAACCCCTACTGGAGAATAGATTTTACTGTTGGCTGGCTTTAGCTTTATTTTACACACACAAGCAAGTACAATTTATTAGGTCACAACTTGCCTACATTTTTACCTGTCACGCCGGTTCCTCCAGCTCTAGCAGCAGTAGTGGGTGTGACTGACAAAGGGATAATTAAGCAACAAGACATGACAGCATGTGAATTATGTGGCAATAATTCATATCTTATGTGTTCTTAGTACGGCTGAGTGCTATTGAATTATTGTGGTGTGGTTCAACCTATGAAGAGAGTGTGAGTGGGATTAGGAAATTGTGTTGTACAACAGGTAGTTAAATGAAAAAAGATCTAATTTTATTTAGAGAGAAGTGTGTTCTTTAAAAAGCAGGCACATCACTGACTCTTTGCCTAAATAAAATGCTTCAGCAATATTCATATTTATGAACATTGTAGCTATCCTGGGCCTAACATCATGGGTTATATGTGAAAGTTTTCTTCTACTTGACTTCCATGACATTCCCATCCTGTCAACATGAAGAGAACAATTTCCACACCCCTTGCTTTCCTGTTGGGCTTTAAACTGATCCCGTCCACAAAGTGGATAGCCTTAAAATTCCCAGGGAAATGTCATTCCTCTCTCCCCTTCCCTCTTTCTACACAACTTACATGTACATGTAGCAATAATTCTTTCTTCACTCTTGCCTTCATTTATAAAAGATAAAGGTACCCTGGACCATTAGATCCAGCTGTGGCCGACTCTGGGGTTGCGGCACTCATCTCGCTTTACTGGCCGAGGGAGGTGGCGTACAGCTTCCGGGTCATGTGGCCAGCATGACTAAGCCGCTTCTGGTGAACCAGAGCAGCACATGGAAATGCCGTTTACCGTCCCACCCGAGTGGTACCTATTTATCTACTTGCACTTTGAGGTGCTTTCGAACTGCTAGGTTGGCAGGAGCAGGGACCGAGCAACGGGAGCTCACCTCATCACAGGGATTCGAACCGCCGACCTTCCAATCGGCGTCCCATGCCTTCATTTATATCTCTCTTTAAAATCACATTGCTATCCTAACTTCTTCTAAGCATCATAAAGGTAAAGGTAAAGGGACCGCTGACCATTAGTGTCAGAGCCACCCGAGGTCCCAGCTCACAAGAGACCAAAGTCCAGTCCAAGTTATGTACAAAAGGATTTATTGAAGATCATTGTAGCCATTACATCCCAACTCCGTGGCTCCGCATCTGTTACCCTTAGATGTTAGAAGTCCCCTCTGAGTCCGTCCCTCCCCTGCACCAATTTAAGAGGCTTGTACTGCTCCACCTTTTCCTCTCTTTCCTTTTCCGCAGGGTCTTCCTGCCCCCCTGTCTTCCCTCTTTCCGGGACTCCCCAGAGGCTGAGTCTTCTCCCGCCTGCTCCCCCCTCCTTCGTGCTTTGGCACCAGGCTCCTCCTCAGAGCTCTCCTCATTTCCGCGCGCCTCTATATTTGAACTTGGCGCGCGTACGTTGCCTCTGACCTTCCTTTCTACAGTTACGCTGCTCTCGGTACTACACTCCTCCCTTTCAGGCAGGACGTCTTGCTCCGAACTCCTCCCCCTTCCTCCTTCCTGTCCTGCTCTTTCTGACACACTGGCAACTCCCCCCCCTCCACTCCTTTCCGACGGGGGAGCTGGTCCCGCTTTGCCACTCCCACTGGGGATTCCCTCTTCGTTCCCCTCTTTCTGACTGCTTCCCTCTCTATTGCCCCTTGGCCTGACCAGGGGGGCTCCCTTCTGGGAATCCTCTGATTCGCTAGACGGACTTTGGGACAACCTCGGCTCGTTGTCGTCCTCTTCCTCCTCGCCCTCGCTCTCTGTCTCCTCTCTCCCTAAAACCCTGACAATTAGGTCCAGTCATGACTGACTCTGGGGTTGCAGCGCTCATCTCGCTTTACTGGCTGAGGGAGCCGGCGTACAGCTTCCAGGTCATGTAGCCAGCATGGCTAAGCCGCTTCTGGCGAACCAGAGCAGTGCACGGAAACACTGTTTACCTTCCCGCCGGAGCAGTACCTTTTTATCTACTTGCACTTTGACGTGCTTTCGAACTGCTAAGTTGGCAGGAGCAGGGACCGAGCAATGGGAGCTCACCCCGTTGCGGGGATTTGAACCGCCGACCTTCTGATCGGCAAGTCCTAGGCTCTGTGGTTTAACCCACAGCACCACCCCTTCTAAGCATCATAGGTTGGTGCATATGCAGTTCCCTCAAATTTCTCTTCACAACAGCTGTGTGAGGTAGGTTAAACTGTATGGCTGGCCTCTGCTCTCTCATGAGCTTAACAGCAGAGCAGGAATTTTTCCTTGGACCTCCTCAGCCCAGCACACTGTCTACTTCTACACTGCCTCTCCTCTTACTGACATTTCTAGCCCAGATGCACTCCAAGTTAAAAACTATCTTGCCCACAATCCATTCTCCCATCTTTCAAAAACACTAACAAATTGAGGAAGACACATATGTTGTCCACCTGCCTGCATCCTCCCAGACTCATTATCCTTTTTTAAAAAAAAAAAAAATTATCATCAGTATACCTGATACTCCCAATTCAGCATACAGTCTATATCTTTACATAGGCACAAGCAAAATTGATGTTGCCTTTGAGTTAACGAATACAGAAATTAGGAAACTTACTTCACAGAGTTATTTTTGTCTCAGAAAGGATGTCAAGCTCTTATCCAAATTATTTGCTTAAAATTAAATGCAAATGATGCTGAATTAAAATAGACCAAAAATAGATTTTTATTTTTTTTAAAGTACAAAGTCAATTCCTCCTGGCAGGATACAAGTGGTTTTAAAACCTACTGCTGACTTTAGCAGAAAAGCCAGTCTAGAACATGTCATTTTCTTTCCCTTCCTCATTGCTTGCTGAGGCACTCCACAGAGCTATAGAGCAGACTGATCTTCTGAAGATTTAAAACTCCTAATTTACCTTCTTAAATGAAAGGAAAAGCTTGAAAGCTGCCCAGCTGACTCTGAGGAACAGTAGAGCACAATGGTCGGAATGGAATGGGAACAAACTGTGCTGTCCTTTGAAATGTTGTGCATGTGACTGTCAAGTAGCTGAACTTCAAAAGCAAGACACCCTCTTTCTCCTCCACCTCCTACCTATGCATTGCCTGAGCCACACTTTAGGAAGCTGCAGGGATGCTTTCAAGTCAACATTCGTATTTTAAAAGCAAGTACAGGAACGCTAACTCCCAATTTTCCATTTTAAAAATAAAAAATATAACAACAAAAATAAATCGAAAGTAACCCTGTTCTGCTTCCCCTATTTATATAGGTTCGCCATCAGTGTTGACTCAGGTAGACAACGTTTAACTTTTTGAAAGTGAAAACTCCAAAATCCCAAAGTGCCAGCCATAAATTTATGGATTTAGGTTTAGGATAAATAGACAAGTGGATTGTGACCTGAAGCCTAATCCTATGCATTTTTACTCAGAAACAAGCACACTTAGGTCTGCCTCCTCCTAAGAAAGGTTTGATAGGATGGCAGCCTTAATAACTATTACCTTTTTGGTTCAATAAAAAGTAATTGCTGATTGCGTCAATTCATGAACTTGCTGTGTCACTGTATCAGCTGAGGACAGAATTACAGGAAGACTTGGAGTCTAGCTTGAGTGTATGTTCTATCTTTGCTACTAAATTCCCAATCCAATACTCTAGGAATACAGACTTGGAGTCTAGCTTGAGTGTATGTTCTATCTTTGCTACTAAATTCCCAATCCAATACTCTAGGAATACAGAGAAAACCAAGCTTAAGGAATTGCTATTATATTCTCTTACTGTGTGTGTCATATGTTCCAGTTGTCCTTATTTACTAGAAACAGCATCTCTCCCCCGCCCCCCCCCCTGGAACCAGTTTGTTAATCATTCCTGGGAATGCCTTGTTAAAGTTGTAGCCTGAGTTCTTCAAGGTTCAACTCCACAGCATCTCTAGGAGTGCATTTATTATTTTATTTATGAGATCTATGCCTACATATACAATAAATCTCTGACTAAAATATGTTTCCATCCCATCATTTTTCATGTTCCTCAGCTTATATTGGGTTGTTGGGCCAACTATAAAGGCTCCATTGATGAGTGAATGTTTCTATTCTTTCTTAGGCTTTGGAAAAGAAATTCCATTTGCATTTTCCAGAATACAGTACCACATATGGCACATCCAGCTAAGCCATACTTAGAGTACATCCACTGAAATCAATAAACTTGTTAGTTGTGACTTTAAATCCATTTATTTCAAAGGGCCTACCCTGGGTATGATTTAGTTGAATACAGTCCCACTTCTTGGTGGGGAGGGGCATTATTTAGAGAAAATATTTTGCCCATTAGATACCACTGGTTGTGCCAATATGTTATTGAAAGAGGAAAACTTTAAACGTTGAGTAGATGCTTATTTGGCTGCTAGTACTCTGAACTGCATGAGGACAATTTGAACTCCCAGTTTACAAGAGGTGAAAATAGAGGATTTAATATTTTTAATGCACATTTTATGATACTTTAGGTTCTCAGTTACAATTTATAGCTAGACAAATGTAGTTTCCACTTAAATCACATGGGAGGGATTGTATTTATCAGACAATTAGCACAGAGCTTTGTTTTTTTGCAGCTGTATACTATAAGCATAGATAGTGGTTTTGTACATCTGAAATGCTCCAATAATGATGTTTCATTAGGCTTGTGCTTTGCAATTATAAATAGGCTTATTTCTGATGATAGACTGTGTGGCAACTAAATGACCTCATTTGTCCTTGTCTCAAGGCAGCTTTGCCAAAGGGGAAATGAGGAAATGCCAGAATTCTCTCGGAAATCTTTTAACTTTAATCTATGCCTTTAAATTTAATGTTTCTCATTTATTTAAAGCTCTCCCTTGGAGAATGCTGAGAAACATTTCAGTCTTATTTCTGACATTATTCTTATTCTTTACCTACTGGATTGCAGCCCTATATCCATCTTTGCATGATAGCTGCTATTTTCCTGTTTAGAGGGCATTTCCATGATTTCCTTTTACAGCCACCAGCATTAACTTATGTAACCCCCATTTGATTCACCAAGTACTATAAGCCCTCTTGGTATTATTATCATTGCTACAGCACACTGGTCCCAGGTGGAGTCTTTGAAAAGAGAAGAGAAACAGTCAAGGAACCCCATTAAGTCAATGCAGGAAAGATGGTTGTATAATGTAAGCGTCCTCCCAAGGCTGTGAGCTGGGCTATGTAAGGCAACCCCCCCCCCCAAAAAACCCCACACACTGTTAAACTGAACCAGATGTTTGCCACGGTATGTGTGGAATAAAGCAGAAGACATGGATACAAGTATTAAAATGGCTATGATGCTAATTGAGAGACATGACCTACAAAATTAAATTGAATGAGACTAATCTGGAAAGAAATTCTCTCAGCCATTCTGCAAGGATGCCTTCCTGGAGAGGGTCTGCCATACCCTTGCAGAAGGGACACATTACTGCTAACAGTTTCTGCAGGGCCAAAGCCCTTTCCTCACAGCCCCATAATTCTTGCCTACATTCTTAAAGTGCTCTCTGGCATCCCAATCCCTTCCAGTTTAAGACTGTGATTTCATTGTGGATACAAAGGGCCTGTTGTTCAACTCAAGGGGGTGGTAGTGCTGATTGCATCATAGGGGATAAGTGGAAAATCTGGGGGTGTAGTCTTTGCAAACATTTTGCCCCCTACAAAAAGTGGAACCAACAGACGAAAGAAGTGAGGGTATCAGAAGCAAGGATGAGGGCAACAGGTCTCAAAGATGCACAAAGGCAATTTCTTACATAGCCCTCTAGGATTACGAAGCTTCCTCTCAGGGGTGACTCCCATTTGGCTGGTTAAAAGAGAAACCAAAGCTGTCTCCTGTTGACAAAAGTTTGGGTTTCTCTTCGGAAGTAATGAATCAGCATCGCCACTGAGAGAGTTTTAATAGTCAAAATGTTCTGTACAATACATATGAAAAGTGTCCCCATTGGTTCTGATTATTTTTTGAGGGAGAACAGGGATTGCAGAGCTCCTCACATCCTGATGCCCGTTGTGAGGAAGAACAAGAGGCATTGTCCTCCCTTTGAACAGATGTTGGAAGGAGCACTGCAGGTATTGTGTGGCTGCACAGAGAACAAATCTGATAGAATCCACAGGGCGCCGTAATGAAACAACTGAGACAAAGGTAATAATAACCATAATTATATGGCAGTATCAGTAGATCTTTGATGTCCTATTGATTTCTCCCGTCACAGAAGGAGTGAATGGTGGGCTTCCCACAACTTACGAATTTTAAAAAAGGAATCCTAATCCTAATTTAGAGCCCACAGCATTACCATTAATCATACTGGCTGGGACTATTGGGAGATGGAGTTCCACATGTGACCTAAGGTTTCTGACTGATGTAAGAATGACAGAGAAAGTTGATCCGTGACACATAGGACTAGAATTCTAACTGAGGTTTGTAAGCCTACTCTCACTTTCAGTGGTAATTTCACTGCTTTCTGTAGATACAAGATGCCTTTAAGTCTTATATTTAGGAATGGATAGAACTGTGTGGGTACAGTGTGTTCTCCACAGGAAACTTTTGTTCTCTAATGTGCTGCTGAGAATTATTGGTTAACCGTGGTAAATGTTTTTTTTACTTGTAAGGAATATCCTTTGGCTGGTTTTTTCTAGGGCTAAGTAGCCCCAGGGGTTGGGCTCAGTCTATTATTTGAAGAATGACAGCTTTAAAAAACATTAGCAGTATATCATATTTGACCACTCCTCATTATGTACTGCCTGGAATTCTCAATAGATAGCTCTGGACACCCTGTGAGTTATTTAATGCTAGTCTTAAATATTCTTGATAACGTCTGCTATGAAATGATGTCTGCTGGGCAGATAGCCTAAGCACTGAAATTATCATGAAAATCAGTATTTGCAATCTGCCTCCTCCAATTATTGGAAATATTATTTTTTGAATATGAAGGTGCCATTTAACAGCACCAAAAAATGCTCCCTGTGAAATTCCAACTTCAGCTGCAGGCTTATGCAGTATTACTGCAGTAGTTTGCTGCTATGCCACACAATTATAAGAGGAAAAACCAACTTTAGCACTTCATTTTCGCCTGCAAGATCTTAAACACACTTACTCCGAGATAATTATGACGAATCTGGTCTGGCTCAGAACTGCTTCAGACTGCATTTAAGCAAATGTGTTTAGAATCAAGTTTTAGATACAACTGATCTAAGCATTCTCAGAAGCTTCCAGAAGGCATGGGGGCAAATTTTAATTTCTGTGAGCAATGTTGTTGGAAAAACATGGTGGCGGCCATGCACCAAGAAGCATAATTCTAATGTGTAAAGCATGAGTGAGCAGTGGAAAGTACAATTTAGGTTCAGGAACCAATGATGCAACTAAATCACTCTATACAAATTCCATGTTACTTTTCATGGTAGTTGGGTTTTCTCCCCGTGGTAGTTCTTTGTGTGCAAGGAGATTTATCCACAGAGGGTTCTTCAAACATGCAGCTGCCCATTCGTAAAACCTGAAATGTCTTGGAATAAGCAACAGCTTTTAATTAATACCCACTGTGCTGAGATAAAATGAACCATGAAGTGGTTAATGTATCTAGGAACAGAAAGTTGCCTTCCTGAGTCCTCCGTTTATTTTCTCTTGCACTTTCTTGCTTGCTCCTGCTGTATCCAGAAATGGCTGATGATGTTAAGTCAAATATACAGTTTAAAGTTTATGATCGTATCTGTCTTCAGTGTGGTGAGTTAAAAACCTATCCTGCAACAGGTTATGGGCCTAGTTTTGTTTTGTTTATTTGTGTGGATGGAAGGCTGGGGGGCAAATCAGCTGTCAGGGATTGGCTGGAGGAGTGGTGGGTATCTCAGTAGTGGATAGCTCAGCTGGTTAGAGCATGGTGCTGATAATGCCAAGGTTGCAGGTTCGACCCCCATATGGAACAGCTGCATATTGCAGGGTATTGGACTAGATGATCCTAAGGGTCCCTTTCCAACTCTACAATCCTAGCAAAGCAGATATTTGTTAGGAAATCCCTTTTTCCTCTCAGAGGGGAAGAGGGGTCTCCTAATGACTCTCAGCCCCCTTAACAGATGACAGTTTCCCAGGATTCTTTCAGGGAAGCCATAACTGTTTCAAGTGGTGTGTGTGCTTTGCTACCCATTCCAGCAATCTAGAAGGGCTCAGTAGATCACAATCACTCACTGTAGAGGGTGTCACAGTAGCCATTCTGAGGATTCTGTAATCTATTCTAGAGTTTGGGGTGCTTCCCACCCAATTTTTGGTGAATTCATTTCATTCATGGAGTTCATTTCCTCCAGCAACTTCTACTCTCTGCCAAAGCTCAGTAAAACAGAACCCCACCAATCCAAAATACATCAAGAGTTGGTGACTTTCTGATGGCCACCCAAGAAGTCAGCAAAGGTTTCAAACCAGGGCAGAGAGAATCCTTGCCATCAGTACATTGCCAAAAGCCCTACAGACACCGACAAATGTACAATAATTGAAGAACAATAATCTACACACATTCTTCAGAAAAGCATTTTAGAGAGGCTTTCATGTGTGTATTTGTCACATTTGTGGTAAAGCGGGGGGGGGGGGGTATGGTTTAAAGGAAAAAGTGCAAATGGAACCATGAAAAGCAAAATGTGTATTTATGGAACAGGATTCAAGTAACTGGCAGGAGCATAATAATACCAGTGCTACTATTTCCATTGCTTTTGATACAGTGAAATGAATAAATATTTCCTTCATATATATCTGATTCACATTTTGCTGAGACCCTGGAACAGTGTCACTCGCTCAAACATACTTTTCTCTCAGATGATTCTGTCATTTTTTTGCCGTCTTGTATTTCATAAATTCTGTCATCAATATCATTGTCCACTAGAAACTTTTTTGCAGAGCAAGGGAAAGTGGTGAAGGATGAAACTGCTATAGACTGACCTTGATAGAAAGCTAAAAGGAAAAACCCCAAACACTCAGAATTAACTCAGCTCCTGGGGCACTTATTTCTTCCTGGTGGGTAAATGACTACCACTATGGTCTTAACCAGAAAGATTTTTTTTTTTTTCCCAGGAGGGGGATGTCTCCAATCTTGTCTCAAAGGTGATAAAGCATCAAAGTGCCTCCAAAGCATTTTCTCTCTCTTTCTCTTGTCCCGGGCTCGCTGAAAAACAGACTAATGTCCTGATCTTAACCTGTGCCCACTGATTTCAGTTTCCTTGCTTTTGTCTCGGATTCCTTTAAATGTTTGAGTGGTAGGTGTGACTGTTCTCAAAGTTAAGAACATGCTTAATGCTCTTGATGGGGGTTTTAGATGCACTGGAATGTGTGTTGGCTGTTAGCACATCCATCCTTAACTCTCAGCATGCGGTATATCTCCTTTAAAACAACTTAATATTCTTTTATTCCCACCACATATACCAGTTCAACCAGCCTTTGTTCAGATGGGAGGTACTAGGCAAGGGTGCTGCTGGGTATTGCTAATCTGCCTCTTGGGAGCAAGGTTCTTAAGTAAGTGGTGGCAAACCAGGTTCATTCTCTTTTGACTACCTCTCCCCATATGAACCAACCTGGACCCTGCAATCATCATCTTCCTTGTGTGCCCCCTCTGTGGGAGGTCCAGAGGGTGACAACACAAGACGGGGTCTTTTCAGTGTTGGCTCCCTGTTTGTGACTTTCCCAGGGATGCTTGCCTGATGTCATTATATATATATTTAGGCACCAGGAAAAGCTTTCCTCTAAATCCAGGCCTTCTAACTGCCTGTGACCATTAGAAGTGAGTGAGATATTTTTAATGAATTTCGCACACCACCCCAGTTTATTATCTCTGTGGGTGCTTTATTTTTGGTCGCAAGTCGCTCTGAGTTGCGTTGAGCAAGATAAAGTGACTAACACATATTATTTCACCCGAAGACCCCAGGGTGGGTTACAACAATTTATAATGCACAATTGGTAATTCTAAGTATCAGGGTATAGGCCCACGGTGTATTTGCATAATATTAGCATGTGCTGATTTGTATGTGAATATATGGGTTTAGGTTTTTGAGCAAATTGAGATGACTGGGGTCTTACGACTACTGTACTTTGCAGCAGGCCCAGCCAGCCTGTAAGCAAAGTGTAAAAATAAAATAAGTGGGAAGGAGGAGGAGATCTGAGGCTCAGCGCAAAACCCCCAACATAACCAGCAGGGTGCTTGTCACGCACATAAACCCAACAATGCCTTTTGCGTGGACAGGCGGATACCCCCCAACACCAGGCGACCCCTGAGCAGAATAATGACTCAAGACAACGTGCTATGGGATTAAAATTGGCCACAACTTTATTAAATTTCAGATGTAGGGATACCTTGGCTCAGGCATTGGGCGTTTATCCTTCCCAGTCCCCAGCTGGGGATCTGGGAGACATCAGGGTTATCCAGAATGTGTGGGGATTGGGCTGGCTCTGGAGAAAATATGTTCAAACAGAGAGCCCGCCCCTGTTTCGCCGCCATCACAGGGGAGAGCAATGACAACCTCTTGGCGTATGGCCAATGCCTCCCCTCAAGACCTCTTTAACGGGGAACACTGGGATCACCGCCGCCAAGGGGAGTGTGGGTCACTGCTTCACGCCACACCCCACCCCACCCCCATTTACGAAGATGGACTAAAGGATTCCGCCCAAGGTCTGAAACCGCCAAAGTTGCAATGTTTTGCTACGGGAAAGGCAAAACCTGCCAATGCAGGAAAATTCCTTTCTGGCCCTTCAACAGCGACCATGACATAGTGCCCATGTACCTGTGGAGAAGAGATTAACCTGCAAAAGAAGGGTTAACTGAGGGTGGGCAGGGTGGGAGAAGCTCTGGAGCCAACTGACGCTTCGCAGGTAAAATTCACCTTCTGTTGTGTGGGCAGGGCAGTCCCTCCCCCTACCTGGCTGATCCCCTGGCAGTGCCTCCCCAGGCGGGATTGGGCGATTGGCTGAGGTAGGTGGAGACCTCCAGGTATCCAGCCTGGGGAGGGTGAAGCCAGCCCAAACTACCGGGAGCTGAACTGGGATCCGGGGGCCTGCGTGCAAACATGATATGAGGAGCGGTCATTATCGTAGGAATGTACAGTGGTGCCCCACAAGACGAATGCCTCGCAAGACGGAAAACCCGCTAGATGAAAGGGGTTTCCGTTTTGGAGGTGCTTCGCAAAATGAATTTCCGCTAAGCCGCTTAACAGCTGATCCACTAAGCCGCTTATCAGCTGATCTGCTAAGCCGCTAATAGCACTAATCCGCTAAGCCGCTAATGGGCTTGCTTCGCAAGACGTAAAAACCGCAAGACGAAGAGACTCACGGAACGGATTCTTTTCGTCTTGCGAGGCACCACTGTACCTGGTACCAGAAGCCACATGTTGATGAAAAGCCACATGTTTGGTACATATTTAGAGCAATGAATCCAAAGAATCAGTCTTCTTTTTTTTAAGGGGTTTTGGAAGACACAAAATATTGACTAGTTGGGGGGGGGGAGGCAAGAGTGTAGAACTGCTATTAGAGTGTGCAGGTGACCAGTGCTGAGGTTCTGCAGCAGTCCAAAAAATGTGAGTGGGAGACTCATAATAGTCATTTCAGCCAAGTTAGAAACGAAAATAAAATAGCTATTATTCCATGCTACGTGGTAGACCA
Organism: Podarcis erhardii; assembly: GCF_964252035.2. Taxonomy (NCBI): domain Eukaryota; kingdom Metazoa; phylum Chordata; class Lepidosauria; order Squamata; family Lacertidae; genus Podarcis; species Podarcis erhardii. Next base: position 44,971,568 of record NC_138507.1, on the reverse strand, counting down.
AATTCCACAATACTTCTAGTCTATTACACTAACTGTCAGTGAATTGTTACTTTTATGATTTTGGCACATATGATTAGTCCACGATCACACAGGGAATGTTTAAAATAGGGACTATTAGTAGGGTGAAATTCACCTCTTTTTTTGTAAGACTGTAAGCAAACAGGTTTTGTGCTATGAACTGTGATATGGAATGGGTCCTCAGGAATGTAATTTTAGACAAATGTAACACGCTAATGCAGCCGTTCCTTCAGTGTGCCTGCCCCCTGCATCAGTGATACATTAAATGACTTCCACATTACTTGCTCAAAACCTGGGACAGAACTCCTTGTGATTCCGGTACTGTACATTAAACCTCTAAAAGAAAAATGGACTCTTGGGTCAGTCTTATAAACATTAGAAGCTATGCAGAATAGTAGTAACCATCTGTTTTGCATGCAGATTGCCCCAGTTTCGATCCCCAGCAACTCTAGATAGAGCTGGGAACGTCCTCTCTCCAAAACCCTGGAGAGATGCTGCCAGCCAGCATAGACAATACTGAACAAGATGGACCAATCGTCTGACTGTTTCTAGTGATGTCATTTGCTATTTTCCCAGCAAACATGGGAATGTCTGTAGCTATTTCTGGTAAAGGCCCATCCAAAATAAAGTTCATAGTCATATACCCTAGTATTCTGCCTGTTGAGAAACTATATAGAACTTGTTTTTGTGAACCCATCTACATATTTAAATACTGTATATATATATCTACAGATATATAAATACTGGTATTTTTGCAATGCTGTTTGAGAAAGCAGGATTCATAAGCAAAGGCTAGCATCCCCCTCTCACACAGCATCAAGTCAAGCTGAATCACCAACCATTCAAAAGACCTGGGAAAATTTATATATATTTCCTCTAAAACCTGTGTCATTTGTCTCACTATCAGCTGTGGCCAAAACAAGTCATTAATTACATAATCAATTTCAGTGCATTGCAATGGAAGGGAAACATTAAAAATATAGCAAGGGAAAAAATAAGTAGCATTTGAGAACTGAAAAAACAATAGTGAATATTGCTTATATTCACCTGCATGATTACTGCTGCTGGTTTCCAGCAAGCATGCAAATTGCAACAATTTCTCCTCCAGTTTCCATTTCTGACAGAATTCTCTGACATCCCTAATTTCAGTAATTCCGTTTACACAATACACTCGTTTTAGGCAGTTTCTGCAGTCATAAGAATCATAACTAGAGATTATTCTGCTTTAGTGAGATGTGTTCATCATGTGTCCAGAAGTAGAAAAACAGATATTCAGCAATAGCAACTTCTGTAATCTCTAGATCAATACCATTCTGCCTTTCAAATTAGGAAAGCTGGCACAGCTGAGATCTGGGATCTCTCTGCTCACATGTTACACTGCTCATGTCCCCCCCCCCCCGAAAAATATGTAAAAAAATATGTAACATATGAAGCTGAAATTGACTGAAATTTGCTTTGCAGGAATTGCTACCTCAGTCTCTCTTAAAATGAAGTTATTTAGCAGAAGCATAGCCTTTTCATATACAAGTGGAAGAAGATACACATATAAAAGTAGTGTGGACATGTTCAAACATCCAGTTATGCTGTGAAGAGATTGGAAAGCTAATCTTAATCATTTTACTGTCCAACAGTCTACTCGGAGTGCTGGAAAAGAGACATATAAGCTAAAATGGACAACTTTAGCATTTTTGCTGATATTAGCTAAAAGTAAAGTCTGTCCATGTGTTCAACTCTTACTGTACAGCAGTGGAGATCAAATGTGCAGAAACAGGCTATGACAACATTAATGGTACGCTTTGATGAGGAAAAAAGTACTATTGCTCTTAAAGCCCCATTAAAGTGACATCAGACTTGCGTATACTAGTTTTTCTCCAAATCTTAACAGACTCTCCAAGTGTCCCTATTTTCCAGGGACAGTCCCAGATTTAAAGAAGCTGTTCCAGTTTCTGATTTGATTACAGAATGTTCCACTTTTGCCTGACACCATTCAATGGGAGAGATTCTTCTTCTGACTCTTCATGATCAAGGGTCCACAATTATATGCACAATTGCCTTGGACTGAGGCCCACTGAATTCAGTGTGGCTTACTTTCGAGTAACCATACCTAGGCCCAGTGTCTGACCACGCTCAGAGTTGACTCCATTGGCCTTTAGAAAGTGAGCATGGATTATCCTTTGCTTGGTCCCATGCCTCAAGACAGTATAATAAAAATTGTTTTAATTCCACACTGCAGGAGATTGCTTTGTGTGTTAATCACTTCTTGGTCGGCTATGATTTTTTTACTCCTGGATGGAGAAAATAACTAAACGTATCCTGCAGGGTAAAGACAGGCTCAATTTTATTGTTGTTCTTGTTATTATGACCCTATAATATCATGCTAAAACTTTCAATCCTGTCCACAGCTTAGCTGCCAGCATGCTGGGTGGAAAGCAGTGCAAACTAGAAGATATAAGAGGCTTTGCCAGGCAATCAGGGATTCCCCACTGGAACCGTATGTCACATATATATTTGCAGACTTGGTAGGACTGCAATTTCCCTTGTCTTCCTAATGTGAATTACGTATATTTACTTGTGTAAGAATATCAACTGTCTTAATTTCTGGGTATATTTAATAGTGTTTAGTCTCTACTGATCTTTGGAATGGGCCATATATTCCTTTTCTAGCGTACCCCAAGCATCAATTAACTTATTGACCATGGTGGTAATTATATTAGGTATGCAGATCTCAATTTAATCGGAGTGTCCTGTTTATTATTTTGTGGTTTCTAGTCGCTCCGAGGAAGCCAGCTCTCTGCCTTTATAAATTATGTAGATCATTTGCTCTGCCACATTATTTCTGTTATTTTTAACCATGTTAAAATTTTACTTGCCTACTCAAGCTCCATTTCCCTAATGTTTCCTGTTCTTTTTTCATTATTATTAAGGCTGAAATTCTATACCTAGTTACCTAGAAGTAAATCCTACTGAATTCAGCAAAACTTACTTCTCAGTAGTCATGAATAAGATCCCCCCGCTCTCTTTCTCTTTCACTTTCTCTCTTTCAGTTCACAACAAATAAATAGCAGAAAAAATGCCCTCCCTCTTGCCTCCATTCTGACCCTCTCCCAATCCTACTGGACAGAAATAAAATTGACTACTGCTATAATATAAGCCATTTAATAAGCCTCTGTCTTATGAATGCCAAAGGCAAGAATCTCAGTACTGAAGAAGAGTGATGGGCAGAGCAGTCCACCCCACACTATACTCCATGCTGATGTGTATTGAATGAGGTGAAGTGTCCCTTCTTTCAGCTCTCCCACATAAACTGCAGAAGGCCTGCAGGTAGGAGCCCACCTGGTATGAGCCAATAGAGCCAATAGGAGCAGGGAGGTTCTGAGGCTGGAGCTGGGCTGGGCCATCTCACTGCTATTGTGCAAGGGCATCAGGCTGATCCAGTCATTCTGCCTTCCCACCTTCCATCGCGGGATTATGGGAGTATGTAGTGTTGTCACTTGCTCTTGCCATTATGAATATTATTACGCAGAAATTACGGCATGCTCACAACTCTCATTTCAGGCTCAGCACATTGTCAGACAAGCCTGTCTAGTGAGCATCCTGCATTCCTGCTTCCCAAAGGTTAAGTGCTTGGAGTGAAATAGGAGCAGCGTAAAACATTGCCTGGGATTTCATGTATCGTGTGACAAACAAAACAAGTATTTTAAGTATGCAATAGGAATGTTTTCCAAACCTTGTTTTGAGGCAAATGGGGGTGGGAGTTTCCATATACTGTGACTGGGGAAAAAATGGCTCCAGTTATAAAGAGGCACAGATTAATTGCAAATATTCCCAAGAGAAGATTGCAAAAAATACGCTGGAATCATTCCACCCATCAGGAATCCAAAATGGCACCCCTTCTAGCAACATTTTAAGATAATTATAGGGTGACAGCCAGTTGTGTCGATCTGCAAGCAGAGCAGCAATGATAAAATGCACATTTGGTACGATCCAGGTGCACATTACAAACCAGGAGGAAATCATAACCTTTTCCTCTAATGTTCATTGAGAAATCAAGCCGATTCTGAATCAACTCAGAGTTTGCCCATCACTAGAACAAAGACGTTTGGTGCAATGCAACTACAGCAACGGTTCTTATCTGAAATTTGTTGAAATTAACACATCAAAAGAAACCTCGCTTGAACCGAGAAAAGGAATATCTCCTTGATTGCTTCCCATCCTGTCACCTCATGTTCTCTACCATTCCATCTTCCCACATCAGTGCAGGATGCCACAAGATTCAGTATAAGACTACATGACAGTTAAAAATGTGAACGTGAACAAAGCCTTCATTGGATATTTGCAGCCTGTCTTGTAACAGACAGCCGGTTAGAAATCAATGCTTGCTAGATCTAGACAAGAACCATTCGCAAATGCCCCAGCGTTTCCTGGTTTGACAAGGAGGACAGGTATGGCCAGGATGTCTCAGTACATCCCACTGCATGAAAGAGGAAGCCAGGCAGCATGGAAATAATTAAGCATCAATAGGTTTTTGAATATTAAGACTTGCAAGTCTAAGTTTATCTGATTGATTTGTCTTGTTTCCCACCCCTTGCTCCTTCATTCTTCCATGGTTGCTTATTCTTTAAAAGAAAACTTCCACTTGGTGAAATTGAGATGGGAAATTGTAAAACATTGACATTGCACTCTTCATAGTTTCATGATTTTGCTATGCAGGGTGCACATATGCGAGTAAGTAATTGCAGAAGATGATGGGAAGTTTCTTGAAGAGACATTTTTTAAATATAATAATAATAATAATTGCAGAAATCCACTTTTCAGATTTTTAGAGACAGACTTTTTTTCTTAAGTTATAAAATTGGCTAGCTGTTCATTACAAATGTTGGACTGTGCCTGGCATTCAATGAACAATGGGAGACCCTCCAGAATAATGTGGGAGGTTGAGTGAAATGGAGCGAGCAAGGAAGAATTGGTGAAAATTGCATCCTACCTTTTCAGTTTGCAGATGCCACCACTGGATCCAGTCCCCTTCCATTTCAGGGAAGTTCACCATTGAACCCAACCCAGTGTTTCAGATTTTAAACCGTCCTAGTTGCATTGGTTGATAACCTCTGTTGAGAGGAAGGGGAGTGCAACCTTGTTGATTCTCTTGGATCTCTCAGTGACTTTTGATACCATAGACCACTGCTCTGGAGCAGCTTTGAGATGTGGGGACTAGATGCACATCAATACAGTGGCTTATCTCCTTCCTACAGGGCCGCTTCCCCTAACATTGTGAGTCATTCCTCTCAGTCCTTTGGCAATTCAGATAGGGGTTCTATCAGGTACCATCTCATCCCCCATTGTCCCAAACCCCTGGCCTACCTGGCAGCAAGTCAATATGCCAAGTTCAAAGTCCAAAGGTCAGGAAACTCAGTCCAGGGTTAATCCAAGGTGCTAAGTGTCAAGTCCAGCAGTTAGGATACAGTGTAGAGTCCAACTCGAAGCACAATCTCACTGAGGTCCATCAACATGAGCAGTTAAGCAGACACAGCACCTCAGCTCTGTCTCTCTTCTGTACTTTGCATGCTAATTGTAGCATCTGGGCTTGATGAGGCATATGGTCACCACCTGTTCCAAGCCTACTTCAGCTGAGGAATCACACACTTCCTGCCAGAGCTAGCAAACCCCACCTGGCCACCTAAGGAGCTGGGCTATGGGCCCTTGCCTGCCTCAGCCTTCTAGAGCACTGCTGCTTCCTGGATTATTTGGGGGTAAGTTACATGTTTTTAATGTGCTTTAAATGTATAGTGTTAACGTAGCCATGCAAAGTTTGCCTCATGGGCTTCTGCCCAGATCCTCTCTAAGCACATAGGATTGCCCCTGATAAGCATAACCACCTTTAGGCCCTCAGAAGATAGATTCCCTAAAAATGTAAGGGGATAAATTCTCTGCTCATCTGTTTTCTTTTCCTTTAATAAGACTATCTGGAGCATTTTGCTATTGCTTTTTGCCAATGAGTCACTTGATAGCAAGACAATGTTTTACAACAAGGATTGTCGACTAAATAACCTAATCAAAATATTATTAAACAATTATACTGCAGTAGGCTGTTTAATGAAGTGTTTTCAGTGTGGTTTGAACGTTAATAGCAAGGGTATTAAGCTACTTTGCGCTCTGTGTATCAAACAGCCCCAAGATATGTGAGCCAGCCAATTCTGCGCCAGAGAAAATTGCAAAGCACCCTTGACAGGCAATGTGCTTGTGCCAGTCAAACCTTATCGTGTGTCACGATTGACCAGTGAAGTGAGGCAGGAAAAATTAAGATCTTCCATCATGATAACTGAAGGCCATTGCACATAATGCACAGCAGTAAATGCCAGCAAGGTGTGTGCATGACAAGGAGCTGGTGTGAGTTTGGCTCTCTGAGGAATGAGCACAACCATAAGAAAATGAACAAGTTTGAAGAAGTTATCATAAAGACTGGAAAAGCATTTGCTATTCACTTTTACGATATGATAAAGAGCCAACACAAATAGAAGAGTTTATGGGGACAGGACATAGGAGGAGATATATTGTTACGTGCAGTGAAGAACTTTAGGGGTGCCAATGCATTTGTTGGGTTGGGTTTCCCTGGAATGAAGGTCACGGTAGACTGGTGTCTTTGTAATATGTGGTTTTATTCTCCTACACCTAGAATAACCGGCCTCCAGTCAGATGAAGAGAGAAGGTTAGGTCTGCCTCCTCCATCTGGAAGTATCAACACACCTGCCATTGACCAACACTTTAAAGGTAAAGGTAAAGGTACCCCTGCCCGTACGGGCCAGTCTTGACAGACTCTAGGGTTGTGCGCTCATCTCACTCTAGAGGCCGGGAGCCAGCGCTGTCCGCAGACACTTCCGGGTCACGTGGCCAGCGTGACGAAGCTGCTCCGGCGAACCGGCACCAGAGCAGCACACGGAACGCCATTTACCTTCCCACTAGAAAGCGGTACCTATTTATCTACTTGCACTTAATTGTGCTTTCGGACTGCTAGGTGGGCAGGAGCTGGGACCAAACGACGGGAGCTCACCCCGCCGCGGGGATTCGAACTGCTGACCATGCGATCGGCAAGTTTAGTCACGTAAAAAAATGCTTAGCAGATGCTTAACAGACTTGGTTAGGACCAGTTACACATACAGAGCCCATGTATGTAACATTTGTATCTATCCAGGCTCTGAGATCACAATGTGATCTATGTAAGGTTAGAATAAGATGCCCCCTTGGTTGTGGAACATTATAGAGATGTGTCTAGCATCTGTCTTTGGCACTAGGCAAATAACTTTTAAAGTTTTTTAGGGCATTTAAAATAATTCATATTAACTTTTAAATCTTTGCATTTCATGGTGATTTTAAGATGTGGGTTTTATTTAGCTCTCTAGGGATGGTTTCTGACTGTCTGCTATTATGTGAATGTAGCTGAAATTGTGTTAGTCTCTGATCAGATATGGTTGTTTTGTTTTATTGAATTATTATGCTGTTATTTGATTGGTATTTTATTGAACTTCTGATTTTAATTTAATTATTCACCATCCAGAAAACCCTGGTTCTGGGACAACTAAGAAATAAAAAATAGATATTGTACATGCATAAGTTCCATTCAGAGGCTCAGCTGAATATATTGATATCAGAATGGGATCGCTCCTTCATCCACATGTTAAATATACATGGATATATGCCTATGCATATGTCTATAGTGAGGGTAAATATTTAATTTTTAGGCAGTACTTGTTTTGACATGTCTTATATGGAAGGAAGAGTGACAAGATTTTGTATGACATAAAAGATCCCTTTTTGACACTGCTCTTAACACAATGCAGACAAGTATAATACAATCACACCTGTATCCACCAGAGAATTAATTGAATTAGCTGAATACTGACATGCAAACAGCTCAAGGCACTAACACGCTGAGTTTAGCTTTGGTGAAAAGCCATAGCCTGCAGACTGGTTCTAGCGCAAACAGAGACTCCTAAATAAGATACTGTTGAGGCATTAGATGGAATTTCTGTATCATTCTCAAATATATCATGCCTAGTTTAGCAACTAGATTTGTTGGTTGGCATTTATTTTATTTATTAGGGGAAATTATAGTCTGATCCTCATTTGAAAGTAAATCCCAGAGTGGGTTAAAATAAAAACATAAACAATAATACCAGCCAATATTACTGTACTTAAAAACACAACATCAGTACAACACATTAACAAAATCAGGAAATTTGTGAGGGGGCAGACCACCCAACTTCTAAACCAAGTAATCCAAAGCCCTGATTGGTAGATATGTTTTCAGCATGCAGAAAAGCCATCAAGGCCTGTGGCAGCCAAATCTGTGGGAAAGAGTATTCCATAATCTGAGAATGCCCCATCATAAATACAATATACATTGAGAATTTTGAAAGCGATTCCTTTGCCTCTCTACAATGAGGGCTTTATAGAGAGATCTGACGTGCAAAGAAAAGTTCATTTTCTGGCTACCAAAGGAATGTGAAACTGTGAGTCATGGTTGTTTGCATTATTATTATTAAAATTTCTATACTGCCGTCCATCTGAAGATCACAGGGTTGCTTTACAATATAAAAACACAAAAATACATACCATAATAACAACCCAAAGCAGTACACCCGTCCTCCTTCCCAGGTTAAAAGGCCATATTGGCAACCCCTCTCTATGACCTTGGGCAAGTGATCAGCTCTTTTCCACCTCCACCTCCATAATGGAGAAAACATATTCTTTTTGTTGCAGTGTGTTATGAGCTTTAATATATTAAAAACCACACTGATTCTCAGTGGGAAGTTGCTATACAAAGAGCTTAAGATGGTGATTATTATAATGAAAATACATTGCCTGATTAATTATATCTTTCACTTCGTGTGTTGCCTTGTAAAAGTGAAGAGCTGGCAGGCAAGATCCCAGAGGATCTGTGCAATTAAAAGAGAAGGGGTTTTTTATATTAAAAAAATATGTATTGTAAATCATATTTTTTCCTAAGAAAATTAGGTGCCCTTTGGATCCTGCCACCAGCCAAATGGGAGCAACTTTTCTTGATGTGCACCTTTAAGTTGATTCTGGGGGAAAGATCCATATAGTCAGTCCCAACCATATTACTGCAGCACTCCTACATGAACCTAGCCATGTGGCAGCTTATCACCAAAACAGAGATCCGACCTGTGTGTTAATATGTGATATTTTATTAATATCGTTTAGTAAAATAACTATACATATGAAAATAAAAATTGCATGGAAAAGAAAGTTCCATTCTTGGACCTACTTAATATCAGAGCTCTCTCCTTTCTTGTCTCCCTCCTCCAAAACAAAGAAGTCGCTGCTGCTATTCTCAGTTTTAAATGTCATTTTCTTCCAGGATCAACAATATTTCCTTCCCGTGATGCAACTGTTTCCTAATAGCAGTGAGATTACCCCAGGGGGGGTGGTTACTATGTGATAATTAGATAGCGCTCCGAAGTCTGAGGTACCAGAGACGTGGCCTGGCTGTGTTGTGCATCAAAACACCTCAGAGACATACGGTTGTGTCTGTGGATGTTTCTTCCCTCTATTTATGCCTCATTGCCTCACCGTAGCATATCCCTCTTGTATAGTCTGTGATGGATACTTTTACGTCTGGAACAGTCTATTTTTATTTCACTCTCCAGCCCGTGGAGCAGTATGGCAACTTACACACTGTAGGAGGCAAGAGGGGATTGGCTTATTACTTAGCCATGTTTCCATTCAGCATCTGCTTTGCTCTTCTCACTCCTTTCTAATTCTCCATGGGGCCCTCTCAAGTGACAAAGGCTTCTCGAAAATTCCCTCCCTTGTTTTCCCTTGATGAGGAGTGTTATGTACTGAGTTGAATAGGATCCAAACTACAGCAGTCTGGTTGGTCCTAGAACAATAGGATTCAGAATGCAGCAGTCTGATTGGTCCTAGAACAATGCAGCAGTATGATTGGTCCGCAGGAGCCACCCAATCCAGCTCCAGATAGAAGTGAATCCACAACCTGATTGGCCTACAGGAGAATTCTGGAATTAGCCAATCACGTGCAGCCCATTGTGTGAATAATGTATATAAAGCAGATACTTTGAGGGGACTTTCATTCCCTCCTCACCACTATGAGCTGAATACAGAGCATGAAATCCACTCTCAACTCTGAGAAAAAAGAGTGTAGCATCCTCTCTGTTCTCATGGTCCTGCTGATGAACAGGTAGGCTGGAGCAAAGGGGCACGTGCAGGAAGCAGTGATTCCAACTATATCTGCAGCGGTGTGAGACGTCTTATAACATTAAACATGGATTCAGGCACGATATTGGGTTGCAAATGGCAGAAGCATTGTCTTATTTGCTATTTTATCTGTAAACACATTTCTGTACTGCCTTGCACAGTCCATCTCAAGGCAGTGTACACATCTAAAGCAGGCCCTGGAGCAACAATAGGACAACTCGGGCACTGGGTGAGGGCCTCAGGGATCAAAAGGGCTGTTTGCTGGCCTGACCCTGCAAGCTACTCGCCCACCTCCTTACCACAAGACCAAGTGTTTTTTCAGTGGTAGCAGTGTGTGAGCTCTGCTTCTGAATGGCAGCCAAACTCGGCTCCTGTCTACAGTGGCAAGCAGTCCTCTGCCTTCCCTTCACTGCCTCTCCTGGGCTCTTACAAAGGGCTAAGGAGTCCACCTTTAGAGATAAGGATAAGGGATTTTGGATAAGGGAGCTGAGAAAATAACTGCAGTCACTGCCATGGTTTGCCCCAGTAAGTAGAAAGGCTTTTGAAACATAGATTTTTTTTGTGGGAACAGGAATCAAGCAACCAAACTCTTTATAACTTTCAATTACCAGTATTTTAAAAAGAAGCTTTATACTAATACATAGAAAGCTACCAAACAAAATTAAATAGAAAACCATTACAATAGAATTACTAGTAGCTATATCATGTCGCCTGTTGCCAGGCATGCAGAACAAAATGGTAAGTTTGCTCAAATTAGTCTCTGGAGAGTTTTAGATGCAGCAGCACAATATTCAGCCACCCTGCAAGAGGTGGGTGCATTCTGATCTGAAAGGAGTAAGAGAGCATAAAATGCTAAAATGCTTCCAGTCGTCCTGAGAATTTCTGTAACAAGGTTTCAGTTAAAGCATATCACGATAAAAGGAGCAATAAAGTTATTTTAAAAATGTAAGTTTAAAATGCCTTGTGTCCACCATGGCAAGATGGCGTTCTCCTTTCCACCTCTGCTGAAATGTCTGGCTCAGGAAAAGGGCCCCATCTTTCTCAGAACCTAAGCAAGGTGGGGGTAGCAGAGAAACTGCCCACCTTTCCACCACATTCACAGTGATGGATAATATAAAAAGGAAAGTAAGAGGGGGCGGGGGGAGTGGAAAAGGAGGAATGAGGTGGCAGCAGTGAAGAGTAGAATGATGGCATTGCTGGCAAAAAGCAGAGGATGGGGCAGGATAGGATATAATGGTGGCAGGCTTGGTGCCAGGCCTGCATTGGGCAACAGTGGCTGCAAGAGGGAGAGCAGGGAACCTCTCCTGGTTTGGGGGGGGGTGTCCATCAACTGCCTGTAGGGAGCACTGGTGTTAGGTAGCCCCTAAAATCTGCCCCCGACCCTGTTTAAAACAATAGAAACATTATTTTCCACGGGTATAATGTTAACTACTACTTAGTTGCCCACTGGCTAGAGAAACTTTTTCCTTTTTTTTTGCATGTGAATGTGGTGATCCCACTCCCCTGTCTATGTGTGTCCACAGTAACACCTAAATAGTGCTTATATTTTCTGTTAAGTGATTGCTGTGCATTCCCCATTGGCATAAGCTTTTGAATGGGGTTAAGTGTGTTGTCTTAGACTGATACCATTCATGCAAATGACTCATCGTTGTCTTCATGGGGACTCTACTCTTGGGCTCACAGCAAGCACAAAAAGGATGCAAGTAGCCAATTCTTCTCTTTACCCATAAGTCAACTTAAACATTATAACAGACATGCAGATAATGGGAATATCATTTTTTTAAAAACATAAATCAGAAGTCTAGACAGATAGATCCATACACACACAAATAATTTATACACACACTATAATTTATAGTGTGGCATTTGTGCCACACTCACGAGAAGGCACAGTTTTGTGATTGCCTCTCACCCAGAAACTACTTAGAGAAGCCCATAATGGGAAAGTTGTTTATTTCTAGTAACTTTCCACCCTAAAGGCTTGATTTATTTATTTTTTAACACTTCATGTGTTCAGCATTTTGTATACTTTACTGAAACTGTGATGATTACAGTTTCTGCTCCTTTTCGCAGAATGCCACCGGCAATAACTGTTAGTGATAAAGTGAGCCAGTGTGGAGGGATGTGGGAAGTTGTTTATTTTGTTGGGGGAGTTGGAGGTCTGGATTTTGAATCCATTACTGCAAGTTAATATTTTGCTCTGAAGGAAAAGTTGGTTCTGAAATTGTGCAGCTTACACTATGGGATGTATGCCTATGCTCAGCAACATTTCTGGAGTGCCACATCAAGCGAGTTTTCTGTTTGATTTTTTTCCTCCCTTTGGCTGTGGAGCTCTGGCTAGGCTTTTATCATGGCAAAGAAAATCACTGCTATTCCATGATGATTAAATGACAACACGCCACCAGGATGTATCATCCTCTTCGCTGCCTTATTTACAGCCAGGATGCTTGGGCTCCCAGTGCTTGAGAACGTTGGTGTTTTGCACATGCTCCATGTGAAAGTGTATACTCAGAGGGTTCACCACCTCCACTGCAACCTCCTCCTTTTCCTTCACTCCCAGGCGTCCACAGAAATTGCATACTGGGTGTGAAAGCTGAGGATACTGCAGTTCACCAGCAGACCATGACAAAGGAGATTCTTATTATGTCCACATTCACACCATACATTTAAAGTGATATGATTCTGCTTTAAACAGTCATGGCTTTCCCCCAAAGAATTCTGGGAGTTGTAGTTTCAAAGGACTCTGAGAGGAGTTGTTGTTTAGTCATTTAGTCATGTCCAACTCTTTGTGACCCCATGGACCAGAGCACACCAGGCACTCCTGTCTTCCACTGCCTCCCGCAGTTTGGTCAAACTCATGTTGGTAGCTTCAAGAACACTGTCCAACCATCTCGTCCTCTGTCGTCCCCTTCTCCTTGTGCCCTCAATCTTTCCCAGCATCAGGGTCTTTTCCAGGGAGTCTTCTCTTCTCATGAGGTGGCCAAAGTATTGGAGCCTCAGCTTCAGGATCTGTCCTTCCAGTGAGCACTCAGGGCTGATTTCCTTCAGAAAAAGAGAGTTGTTAAGGGCTCCCTATTCCTCTCCCAGGGATACAATTCTTAACAGTTGCTTGTGAAGGTGGATTGATTGTCAGTTGATTATAGGAAGAACTGGCATGGCATAGCATCACACAGGAACTTTTGGAGGGAAAAGTGACTGCTAGCTGATGGCCACTGAAGAAAGTTCTCTGCAAGCAGACGTTAGTTTAAGCCGCTATTGAATTTCATCACCTGAGATTTGCTGGGATATTTCAGTGCTTCATTCTATTGATGCTTTGCATTAATTGCCTGTGCTTCAGTTATATTGTTTGATTCCTGTCTTGAATTCTTCATTGAAAGTATAGGAGGTGGGGGGAAAGAAAAAGGAAATGCTTTATTATGTGATTAATCCATTTTGAACTTTGTCTTCCCCAGTAACTATGAGTAGAAGAGGTCTGATGCATTTTGGCTTAGGGAATCTCTTTTTATTTAGTTCCATAACTTCCATGTTGATCATGGGTAGCTCCTTATTTTTCTCTGCATTTTTAAAGCTTAAATGGCCCACTTTAGAACGGATGATAAAGAGTGGATTTATTAAATCGCAGGAAGTGTGCAAACTTCAAAAGACCCTGATAGTCTGCCAAACTATTTGCTATAATTATTCTGAGGAAAGGGAAAACTACCGCCCATTTAGTGGAAGCAAATAATAGCAAAGTGATTTTCCCTCTCCATAGAAAATGCTCAGCTGCTCTATATTGCACTTAAAGGGGGGAAAAGAAACATTTTGTACCTGTGCGCTGTCGATATTTTCATGCAATCACTGCAAAATACTACTCTTCTCAGCATCTTTCTTTATATGTTTTTCTTCACTAACAATTGCTTATATTTTTAAAAGTTTGCAGAGCAAGACACATCTTCTCTAGAATGCATAAGGCAGGGACTGTACCCATCTAATTTAGCTGATTTAGAAAAAAACATATATATTTGAGGTAGCTGTTAGAGGGTTGTGTTTGGATGTGGTTTATAGCACTGCTGGCCTATGAATGTAGCTCATTGGATGGCTGTACATACATGGCACCCTCTTTGTAGCTGTTGCCTGTGAGGCTAAAATGATGATCTGAACTTCAAATAGGACACATTTTTTACAAGTAAGAATTCATCAAATGGTTTGATAATGGAAATATTGACCACAAGCACTGTTTCTTGCAGTAGTCATCATTGAATCTCTCTTAGATCTTGGAGCCTCATACTATTTTGAAAGGACCAAAAACATTCTCTTCTTGAAGAAATCAGAACCTTTATATTGGTGAAAACTTGGAAAGTGCTTCTATGTAAGTTTTATAATAAATGTGCACACTCCTGCTGCTTTCAGATTAACTTCACCAGAAGAAGCTAGTCAATTATGAGATGTTTTCTGTGATGAACAGTGTAGCCAAATGGACAGCAGCTGAAGTGTTAGGAACAGCATTAGCTTGAAATTAATCATAGCTGAACTGAACATTAATCTGTCTATCAATCACTCATCACCATCATATTCACCTTATCTGTCATAACTTCAAGCCATAACAAATACAATAGTATTCTGTCTGGAATCTTAAAGTCTCCTATACAGTTTTGTAGGAATTGCATTTGAACTGTTTTAATCACCAAAGGAGGTCTGTGATATATCATTTTTACAGAAGCATTTCCTTATTGTTACATATGTTTCAAAAAAGCTCTTTTTAGTTCATGTCGCAGATGCAGTGGGAGATAGATTACACCCTTATTTTTATTTCTCTCTCCACTCCTGTAAAATCTCTCTTAGACTTCATACAACGTGCATTATGTCTTTAATCACCAATAATGCCAATTAGGACTCACTTAACATGCAACTAATTAGATCTTAATTATATAGAGGGAACTCTGCATTAGCTAATTGTGAAGAATACAAAGAATTTAAATGTGTTGCCGTTATTGGCCCAAGGTCAGGCTGGGATGGGAAAAACCTCGGAACAAGTTACAATGTGTGCTTTTGTACTCAGATGTGGTCATAGATACTTATGGTTGCCCTCCTGTCTACAATATTTTGCTTCTTATACTTAAGGAGGAGCCAACATGATGTCTTCCATGTTGTAGTCTAATTATGGACTACAGTTTCCATCAGCCATGACCATTGGGCATGCTGATTGAGGTTGATAGGACTCGGAATCCAAAACTTTTGGAGGGCACTACATTGGCTACCCACGATTTACACAATGAACTTTATTTGACTTTGATTCACAAAGAATGAGATACTTTTGAATACTGACCTTTTGTTTCAGGCATGATTGATGCTTAGTGTGACATTTTCCTTAATGTCCTTGCTCAGTGTCACAGTTATACTTGTATGTAGCTCCAGCACCTTTTAATTACTTGTAGCTTGCCTTTTCGCCCTGGAGTTGTTAGTAATTGTGAAGTGAAGGGAGATAAATACCACAGGACACAACCTAGCTCATTTGCAGGATTGCAACAGATGTAGGTACACATATGTAGGCATTCAAAAGCCATTACTGGGAAAAGATCAAGTGTCGACCACTACCTGGAGAAAGGAATTAGAAGGAAAATGAAATGGTAAGGGAAATCAAGGACAGAGAACAACTTGGCTATAGAACTAGAGGTACAGTCTTAAGGCAGGCTTCCTCAACCTCGGCCCTCCAGATGTTTTTGGCCTACAACTCCCTTGATCCCTAGCTAGCAGGACCAGTGGTCAGGGATGATGAGAATTGTAGTCCCAAAACATCTGGAGGGCTGAGGTTGAGGAAGCCTGGTCTTAAGGGCTTTCCAACTATTTTGTATGAGTCCAAAGGTCTTGTTCAGCATGCCCCTAAATTCCAAGTAGTACACTGAACTGCGCCTGTGAAATTTAACGATTAGTACAGACAACTTAGCACTTCTTTTGAAAATGAAAAAAAAACGCAAAGAGGAAAAGTCCTGACCCCTTACTGAATAGAAATAATGTCAGGTTGCTAAAGGGTTGCATTATCTAAATCTGTTCACCTAATCCTGAAATAAAGGGAGGAGGTGAGAGGCAAGTTAGACTTGAAGAAAATTCACGGACGATAAAGCTATCAGTGGCTACTAGTCTTGGTGGTTACATACTACTTCCAGTGTCACAGGCAGTGTGCCTGTAAATATCAGGTACTGGGGATCATGATGGGAAGGTGCTGTTATGCTCCTGTTCTGCTTGTGGGTAGCCCTCAGGCATCTTTCTACCTACTGTGAGAAAATGTTGGTCTGGATGAGCCTTTGGTCAGATCCAACAAGGCTTTTATTTTTCTTCTTTGATAAGTAAGAACCTCTCACTATGTCAAGACTACAATGGCTAGTGCCACTTGGGCATAGGTACATCATCATCACCATCAAATTATTATTTGTATCGCACACATTGGACTGGGCTGCCTGTGTGGGTAGCCCATAGTTTTATACCCAACTGATCATGAAGCAAGGCAGAGAAGATAAAGACATTCCATAGACATGGAAATATACTCTTATTCTTCTTAAATATATGGTCAGTAGGAAGGAACAACTTCAGTCTCATTTCCATGCCCTATCGCTACTGTATCGGCATGTTCCAGTGGTTTATGAGATGAAATGGTAGTTAGTACCCATAAAATATGTTTGGTCTGCTATGGCCTCCACCTAGACTCTTCACCTATCAGCTGTTCTTCACAGACATGTATTCAGCTTCCCAGTGATTTTAAATATCTAGATTTTAAGTATCTTTGTACTTTGGGAAGTCAGATTCATTTTCTGTCCTTCATTCCATATGGCATCCATTCTGACAGTATGCATTCTGTCCGTGTTGGCATTTTTTAGCCAATAGTCTGAGAATCCCACAAATGCACCACTGGGGATGTGGGAATATGGTCTCTTCTGGCCGAGAGAACCCAGCACCCAGCCACACATTTAAGTAAGGTGTAGGGAGGTTTAATGCGCACCACAGGGTCACACAAAGCTAAGCTCCCCATCCTAGGTCCTGTTACAGATGTCTCATTGCACTAAGTGCAGCCATATAAAATGGTTCTGTGTGCAGCTACAGCTGAAACAGATCAGCATAGGAGGCAAAGAATGAGATTCAGAAAATGGCATTCAAATGTGGTCAAATCTTCCAAAAAGTGAGAGCTATTGTTTAAAATCTGGTGTGACTGTCAAATAAATGCACTGAACTTTTGAAACTTTCTCTCTTCTTTTCATTATTATTCAGTTATATTATACATGGCCTTCCTCTCAAAGGAGCCCGGTCTAGATATCTCAAATTTAGGACTTCATTTGGCCCTTGCTGCCACTTCACAAGCAGGGATGAGTAGGATAGACATTCTTCCTTTCCAGCTAGCATTAAGAAGAATGGGCTGCTCATTCCAGATGCACAGGTCTCCTCCTGGGATTACTAAGGTCATAAGTGGAGTTGCCCTTCAGTCCTGTGTCACCTTAACAACACTCACAAATCTGGTTAAAGTAAAGGGACTTGACCTGCAGCCAGAGACACGGTTCTCTGGATTAATAAATAAATGCTCTTTTATGCTATGCTGTGAAGTGCAGACTGGTATTATTTCTAATAAATTCCTTCCTGCCCATCCTCCCAACTCTTCCCCCACCCCATCAACCCAGTTAATATATCATAAGGTACAACCATTGCCCTACCTGGAGAAAAAAAAATACTCTCAGCCTATCTTTTGGTGCACATCAGGATCAAATACAATAATTTGCATCATCCCTGTAAGGTAGGATGATATTATTGTCTTAGATTGCTGGTGTTGGGTTGCCCACTGTCATTTGGTTGAATACATCAGCTATCTTGAGCCAGAGGAATGAACCTTTTCTAATGGTCTCATGCCCTGATCTACTGGGATCCATCACCTGGTATACCATCCATCCACTTGGGTCTGCTGACTCACCTGGATCTAATTCCTGAACAGGCAAAATGTTGTTTTATTTATTTGAAAATATTTATGAACTGCTTAAGTGACACGGGTGGCGCTGTGGGTAAAACCTCAGTGCCTAGGACTTGCTGATCGTATGGTCGGCGGTTCGAATCCCCGCGGCGGTGAGCTCCCATCTTTCGGTCCCATCTCCTGCCCACCTAGCAGTTCGAAAGCACGCTTAAGTGCAAGTAGATAAATAGGTACCGCTTTATAGCGGGAAGGTAAACGGCGTTTCTGTGTGCTGCGCTGGTGCTGGCTCGCCAGAGCAGCTTCGTCACGCTGGCCACGTGACCCGGAAGTGTCTCCAGACAGCGCTGGCGCCCGGCCTCTTAAGTGAGATGGGCGCACAACCCTAGAGTCGGACACTACTGGCCCGTACGGGCAGGAGTACCTTTACCTTTACCTTTTTATGAACTGCTTAACCAAGGAGCTGTCTAAGTGGTGTACGTAATAACATTGTAGATACAATGCAGTTAAAATCCACAAAGCTACTTTAAAAATAACTATAGGTCAAACCATCATTTAAACACATATAAAGCTACTCAGTTATATTTCTGGGTGCGCTTGCTGAAAATCATTCCTGGATCCACATTCTGATTCATGCCTGATTTTGCCCTGTGATCTAGTATTAAAATAAAATTTACAAAATCACAAACTGGCAACCCTAGGCAGATGAAAGACTGAAAGAAAGTAGCCCAAGCAATAGAAGTAGACATCAAATACTAGAAGGTGCATGAAGATTTGCTGTAAAATAAAGCTGCATCCCTTTTGCAGATAATAAAAAGATAAGGCTACCTGACAAATAATGGTTAAAACAAGCAACAGCAGCAAGGTTTCTGCAGGACACGTGTGTGGTTATTATTTCCCCATATTTCAGATTAGCAGAGAGAGAGAAAGAGAGAGAGGTTTGCCTAAAGCCACCTAATAAAAATGGCTGTGGTGAGATGTGACCCAGGACATCTCCCGTACAGTTTTACAGTCTTAGCCATTACATTGCACCAGGTCTTCTCCATCTTCCCTTTGGGCCCATGCTGAGTATTCAAATATAGCGGTGAGAAGTGGCGGGGTGTTCTAGGAATTAATTTGCTCCTCCTTCTGTTCCCAGCTTGAATCCAGTGGCCTGTAGCCCGAAGCCTAGACGGCTGCTGATAGAACCAGCGCTGCTCCTTATCACACCCTTTGCCTGGTGCACCTGCCAGCAGCTTTATTGCCAGCCTCACAGCTTCATAGCTCTTTGTTTCCTTGCCTCTCCAACCAACTGCCAGGGCCCTACGAAGTAATGCATTACTTGCCAGTGCTAATCTCTAAATGAAGCAATTCCTACTTCGTTCCTGCTCTCATTTCTTGAGAACTGGGAAGCACAACAAGTATCAAATAATAACTTTTTTAAAAAAGTCTGGTTAATCCAGTGTTTTAGCAAACCTCCCTATGAATGCTGTTGCTTTTCTTGACTAAGTTACACTGATCCATGCCACTGCATGGATCATTTTCCCCATTCCTAGATACATCGCCCGCAATAAATTGGCTCCAGTTTTTCTGCACTTCTTTTGGCAGGGCATAAGATTTCAGGAAGTTGATTTGTTTATACAAAATGCTGCTAAAAGTAGGTTCCCTGGATTATGTATTTTGACTCCATGCCAGGCGCATCATCCCACCCATATCATTTTTCTTGCTGCGGTTTCCAACTGTACAGATTTACAGTTACCCCAAACAGATCAAGTGCAGAACACAGCCTCCCAAGAGGAATAAAAACTGATTTAATCACAAAGGGGCTGACAATATTAGGTCAGGCTTTTGCTTCTAAAGAGCGTTTAAATGAAGCAAACGTTCTATATATGCCAAGGAGTATGACATGCCTTCAAATTACTGGGTGGTTTCTTTTTTGTGATAAGCTGATTCTAGCCTGGCTTTGGGGGTCTTAAATTTGTACTGGCGTTAAACACATCTGGGGGCAGATGTATGGGGAGGGGAGGGGTTTGCCAGGCTCACAGTCTGCTGAATTGGCACCAACAGTCACAGAAACTAAGTGCAAAGCTAATTTGACATGAGGGGATGTGTGGGCATGTGACAGAAGGCCTTGAATGCCCAGGTAGGTACCGCTAGCAAAACTAGCAAAGAGCACAAAACAAGGCCAAGATATCTCCATCCTATCTTACCTGGAAAGCCCAAGTAAAATAACTCCCTCTGATTGGAAACTAGAACTGTCAGTCACAAAAGAACCCTCTCTCCCACTCTCTTCCCATCCGGGCATTTTCCTTATACAGTGCTACCTCGGTTAAGTACTTAATTCGTTACGGAGGTCCGTTCTTAACCTGAAAGTGTTCTTAACCTGAAGTACCACTTTAGCTAATGGGGCCTCCTGCTACTGCCGTGCCGCCGGAGCACAATTTCTGTTCTCATCCTGAAGTAAAGTTCTTAACCTGAAGCACTGTGGTTAGCGGAGTCTGTAACCTGAAGCGTATGTAACCTGAAGCGTATGTAACCTGAAGCGTATGTAACCTGAAGCGTACGTAACCTGAAGCGTATGTAACCCGAGGTACCACTGTATAGCAAGCTTAAGGAATAATTTCTAGATGTTTGCTGAAGACTGCACAATTTTTCAAGCGGATGAATCTTGGAATCGTTCGGGATCACTTGACTGTCTCCTGCTTCATGGTTCAGGGCACTTCAGTAGACAAGTCTGGAGTCTCTCTGAAGCAGCTTACTTTGGTTCTTGATTCAGGATTTGTCCGAAACTCATACGCATCTTTCATGTATCTATATTTCTGAATGTTTTTTAATTTTTTACCTGCCTTTAACGTTTTTTATCAAGAATTTTAAGGCTTTGTTTTCTATTTCTGTAAACCTCTGTTAAGTGAAATCTATATCTCTATGACTATATATTTCTTACTATACCTTATGGTATGCATACACATACTATCACATTATAGGCACACAGCTGGAAAGAGAGTAACATTACCCTGTGTTCCATGACCATGAGGTTTGTTGTGGTTCTCTTTCTTCCTTTGGGCAAGGTTAAAAAGCCAGGATTATGCAACCAGAAAGCTGGATAGCTTTCAAAACAATGTATAGCAGTTCTTCATTCTCCATGTAGACTTGAGTATATGTCACCGGCAAAGGGATGGTGACAGGGAGCCCTGTAGAAAAAGATTAATGGCTTTTGAATCTACCAGCTTGCTGCTTACACAGCAACTTTGAGTGTGCTGGGACAAACTGTTTGTTTTCCCTTTTAGATTGCTCACCACTGCTTGATTTACTGGGCAACAGAGGGAAGACAAGTCTCTAAATAACTGTGGCGGAGCTACTACTCTTCTCAGCAACTGAACGTATTTCTTTGAGAGACAGCAAAAGATCACTTGTTCTACCAAAGGAAAAGGATGGTTATTGTTTCTAGGATTCTCGGCCATGAAATGTGACCTTAAGGGGCACTTCAGTTATAAGCCAGAAACCTTTGAGCAATAAAGGAGAAATCCCCTAATCAAATGTGTGCACACGCAGGAGGTATGGCAACACTGCAGATAAGTTTCTGGGAAATAATCTTATGGGCATCTAGATATTTCATGCCAAGTGTCAAAACTCAAATGGCTTAGCCCAGCTCCCCCACTTTTTGTAATGGGTGTTCAAAAGGATTACTGTGATTTTTCCGAAGCTGCTGTAGGCTGCATTATAGTATAAGGTCCTCCCTTGCTAAGGGAGGGCAAGATTAGAGTTAGTCAACTCAGTGAGGCCTAAGAGGGCAATCCAATGATAGCTGGTATCATTGCTGGCCATTCCTGGAGCCCAAAAGTAAGAAGCCATGCAGTTTGCCTTAACATAAGTGAGACTTGCTAGTACAAATTATTTGCAGTCAGAGATTACCCCATCTCCACCCTGTAGTGTAAAATGGCGGCTGTACAGGAGAGCTCTCTTTGAAAATTGAATACCAGGGGTGGTCAGTGTGGCTCCTCCTTCCCAAATGTCTTTGGAGTACAACTTCATCTCTGATGGGATGATTTGGCAATGCCAGCTGCAGTTAATGGGCATTGGAGTACAATATTGAGAGGGAACTAAACTCACCATTCTAGCCCTACAGTGACTGCAAGCTGAGATGGATGAACCTTCCTCAGCAATCCTCACATTGGCTCAGGAATTTTTTGGCATTATGCTGAAAGATACAATAACACACACAAAAATATGCTTTTAACACTGGAGCAGCACACCCATGGAATGCCTTAGAGATTGCATAATCTGTTTACTACAAAAACAACAACAACCTTGAACCTGTCTCTACAAAGAAATGGCCCCTGCTAATGTTTCTGGGTTTAGTTTATTTTTTAAATTTCTCTGTGGGGGCGGTTTAATCACAGATCTTTCTGCCTACCAGATGAGCTTAGTACAAGTTCCAAAACAAATGGGAGTCATTTTTATTGTACTTTTGTCAGTGCAATAATAGAAACTAGAACAAAAAACACATACTTCGGATTTTATTTTATTTTTTGCATTGCATTAGCTGCCTTTTATCATATTTGAGGTTCTGAGAGACCAAATCAGGGATGTGTGTACCCACTTTTGTGTTTATTTAATAAAGAGCAGTGAGTCACTGATGACAGGCATCTCTTCGTAGAAGGTATTTTGCTTAAATGTATATCTTTATTTGCCAGCGTGATATTTATCAGACGTTGTGCTTGGAGGCTTTTAATCAAATGCTATCCGTTGCTGTTTAGCTTCATATGAAGGATGTGCAGCATACTTCGCTGCCTTGGAAAAGTATTTTCTTTTATGTTTCCAATCTCATCCTCAATCAGTGCAGATTCAACAACTTTCTCTGCTGCATATAACTTCTTGACACCTGAAAAAATAAATGTAAAAATGTGACAGATTGGCCAGGTTACAAAAGAAATCTTTTTAAAAGTCCACTTCTGCCTGTACAAGCTATAAACATTTGCTCAAATCAATAAGCTCAAGTATGCACAACAAGCCTCCCCTGGTGTTTAAGGCACTAGGGCACATTTCTCAGATGATTCCCATAGAGCTTTGGACAGAAGCCATTTTTTTCATAATGAACTGTGGCATTCCAATTTATGAAGCGCCACATTTGAACTTCATGGAGTTCTCCAGCCCCCAATGCGTATAGGAACAAAATTTTATATATAAACACATCCATTTTATTAACCCTGAGAAGGAGAAGGAGAAGGAACTTGTAGGAGCAATGTAACCCAGTTAGGCCAACCCCTTCGGCTCCTAAAATGTGATTTACTTGTGGGGAAACTAGCCCCAGATAAGACACAACATTCATTTGGCAGACGTGATATCATTATGTTGGATCCTGGGAAGAAAGCTGAATATTTTATTACAGAATTTTGTGGCATCCAACTATTTTTTTTTTTTATTAAAGATTTTATTGTTTTACAGAAGTGAGTGTAATGTCTCTCATATTTTTTCCATGTAACATTTTTACAAATCCGTTTCATTTGTTGAGACATTAGGGGGAGGGGGGAAAGGGGTGGAGGGAGGGAAGATGGGTGTGGGTGGGGTCAGGTGGCAATGTTTCTGTTATGCTTAATGTATGTAGGGTTTGGTGTTGTAGGGTTTGGTGTCAGAGTTGCTTGTGTTGTTCACTTGTGTTCCTTTGGTGGTGAGAGTGGTTGGGGTTGGCATAGGGTGTGGTTGTTTGTTTGTGATTGGCTGTGGTGATAATTGTTTTCATGTGTGAGTGGGGTGGGTGGGTGTTTTGGATCAGGTTAGCCATATTGATTTGTATGCTGTTGGTGGATTATTGTCGTTGTCTTATTGGGTTGTGTATGTGATAAAGGGGAGCCATACCAGGGTAAAGGCGTCTTCTTCTGTTTGTCCCCGTGTCAGTGGCATCCAACTAAATGACTGTTTTTCTAAAAGTGATTTTCTTGAATCCCAGGACATAGCCTTCTCTACTCTACCTAGTTTTATTACCCCTAATTTTACTGAGTTTGGATAGGATATTTTTAAAAGTTACATTTCTCCCTTGTATATCGTAAAACATATTTTAAAAAACAGTGTCATGAGTGACGGGCAAATAGAACCTACAACTAAATGTTGCAGGGTATTTTCAAATCCCCTCAACATACAACCAGCCATGACTACTTCCAGGTACCATAAGACAAGGTAGCCAGATTGGCCTCCAGATCTTGTTTTATTTATTTATTTGTCTAACAATTTTTATATCCCACTTGATTGTAAGAAAACCTCTAAGAGGTTTACACAAAATATAAAATAAAACATTAAATCTATAAAAATGCATTTAAACCATGAATTTTAAAATATTTTAACATTAAAAATTACAGTAGCTAAAAAGAAATAAAAAGTGTGTTCTCATTAAAAGAGAGCACGTGTTGTGGTGGGGGCCAGCCAAGACACCCCTCTGTTGCCAGGCAGTTTGGAATGGTATGGCTCTGGCAGGGATTAGTAGCCTGAGTTGCTTGGGTAATTTTGATGTTGTCAATTTGGGGGTGGGAACAGAGGTTTTTTAAACAGTGCTCGCAGCGATCTGCTTTCTCTTTCGCTGCGTGAACCGGATCACCCGCCCGCCCTCCCTTAATTTGGGTCTTGTGTGTTGACCTTGCTATGTCTGTCATGGGGTTGTCTGCCGTTGGGGCAGGGGCCTGGAGGAATTTTGTCCATTTGGCCGATTGGCTGGTGCCATTTGGTTTTTGCCTACTGTGTAGCAAATTGTCACAACTTGTAAGGTTGTGGTTAGGCATTGGTTAAAATTGGTTGGATTGGCTGGGCCTGCACCTCCAATGCTGCTGCTGCAAGGGAATTCCATTAAAGGAATTCAGGGGCTTGCCATCCTTTCGTCCAAACCCCTGGAATTGGGTTCAGGCCGCGTAAGCCCCTGGGAGCATGCGGGGAGAAGCTGAGGGCCTGTGGCGCAGCTCCAGTTCTCCCCAACATTGTTTTCCCTCACTGACTTTCACTGGAATCCAGAAGTCAGTTCTGTCCCCAGGCGGGGGGGGGGGGGGAGATAGTCCTAACCAATGCCTAAGCAACCATTCACATCCATGTAGGTTAATAAAGTTGTGGCCAAAATTATGCCAAAAACCTTAAACAAAAATTCTGCATGAAGTGTGTGTTATTAGGGTGGAGGTGTCTTGGGGACTTCGACACGCAACACAGAAAACTGCTATGTGTCTGAATAGGCTTGCCTAAACAAAAATGTTTTATGCAAGTGCCAAAAAATGAAGGTGGCTTCTTGATATCAATAGTCAGGAAGTTCAGCTTAGCCAATGGTAATGGCTAATGGGAGTTGCAGTCCAGTAACATCTGGAGAGCAATATATTGGCTAACCTTACATAAGCTATGAAGACTTCCCCTGATTCTCCCTCTTTTTTCTTGTGGTCCTGTTTTGATTCCAATCCTATCAGCACACATCACTTGAGTTTGCTGTTAGAGAGACTGATGATCTAAGTATATACTTGCATGTACATAACTTGCATATCATAGAATCATAGAGTTGGAGGAGACCACAAGGGCCATCGAGTCCAACCCCCTGCCAAGTAGGAAACACCATCAGAGCACTCCTGACATATGGTGGTCAAGCTTCTGCTTAAAGACCTCCAAAGAAGGAGACTCCACCACACTCCTTGGCAGCAAATTCCACTGTCGAACAGCTCTTACTGTCAGGAATTTCTTCCTAATGTTTAGGTGGAATCTTCTTTCTTGTAGTTTGGAACCATTGCTCCGTGTCCGCTTCTCTGGAGCAGCAGAAAACAACCTTTCTCCCTCCTCTATGTGACATCCTTTTATCTCTCATCACTTATTCTTCTCTTGACGATTCTCAGCCAAACGTGCAGACTCCACTGAAATGTAATGTGTGAGAGTTGGCATTGGGTGATAATGAACGAACAAATGGCTCATTCACACAAACAAGTAATTACTTGGTGCCATATAACCAATGAGTAATGGCTAGGCATGCATTATGTGAAGTGGCCCTTAGACACAACAATCATAAAAAGCATGTAACATAGTTAAATTACTGAAGCAAAGCATATCTGTCCCACGTAGCAAAATCATGTCCATTGCTGTGAGCTCCTAAGAGGAAGAGATGGGATGGAAGTACAATATAATAGAACAAGCATTTAGGAATCATAAAAGATAAAGAAGGGGTCTGAAAATAAATAATTTTATTAATTTAGCTTGGCACCATCCTTTCATTTATTGGTGGGTCCTGCTTGATTTTGATTGTAAAGTGAATGAAAGCTGCTGTGTCTATTTAATTGTGTCTTGCATAGTACCTGGTTGTGGTAGGGATATAATATACCATATACAATGACTTTTCTTATTATTAATTACATTATGTCTGTTTGGGTTGAAGGACTGCCACCAAGGCTAACACCTGGCTTTATGGGTACCATGTAGAAACAATTACAGTGGTACCTCAGGTTAAGTACTTAATTCGTTCCGGAGGTCCGTACTTAACCTGAAACTGTTCTTAACCTGAAGACCACTTTAGCTAATGGGGCCTCCTGCTGCTGCCGCGCTGCTGGAGCACGATTTCTGTTCTCATCCTGAAGCAAAGTTCTTAACCCGAGGTAATATTTCTGGGTTAGCGGAGTCTGTAACCTGAAGCGTATGTAACCCGAGGTACCACTGTAGTTGTTTAAATGAGCATACTTGGGATGGGTTTAGGGTTTGTTCTGCAGGTCACACGTTGTACTTCAGTTCATTTGAGCACAACTGGTATCGATTCACAAGCTGTGTATCATCCGGATACATGCCATTTGACCTATACATATTGTGGTTTCTCTGCAGTGCCACAAATCCAAAGAGTGTTTTCAGCCTGCTCCGATGTAAGAGGACAACGCTTAGAGCCACTCTTGGTTTCAGCTGTTGGAACTAAGAGCTCCAACTTACTACAGTCAAGGATTAAGAAAGGTGGCGCTGTGGGTAAATCGCTGTGGGTAAATTGTCATACTCCAGACGCGGGTGGCGCTGTGGGTAAATCCTCAGCGCCTAGGGCTTGCCGATCTCATGGTCGGCGGTTCGAATCCCCGCGGCGGGGTGGGCTCCCGTCTGCGATCCCAGCTCCTGCCCACCTAGCAGTTCGAAAGCACCCCTAAAGTGCAAGTAGATAAATAGGTACCGCTTTCTAGCGGGAAGGTAAACGGTGTTTCCGTGTGCTGCGCTGGTGCCGGCTCGCCAGAGAAGATTCGTCACGCTGGCCACGTGACCCAGAAGTGTCTCCGGACAGCGCTGGCCCCCGGCCTCTTAAGTGAGATGGGCGCACAACCCTAGAGTTGGACACGACTGGCCTTCGGGCAAGGGTACCTTTACCTTTACCTTTATCCCTCCATACTCCTTCCTGCACATCAAAAAATATACTCTCACATTCCTTCTTCAGTATTCCTTTCTTCTCCTTTTATTCACTTGCCATCTTCCCATTTGGCCCTTTCTCTTTCTTTGTTTCTCAACCTCCTCATCCAGTTATAAAACCACGCCTCAGTTTTTCTATTTGCATACTCCTTCAATACACCTGGGCTTAATTCCAGACAGCTGGCACAGGCAGGGAGCCAAACTACTTCGGCATCTTTCCCAGACTCATCACACATGTTTTCTTAGATGCAAACCCCACCAAATTGAATGGGACTAGCTCAATTTTCCCCACCAATTTGAAAGAACTGGGTCCAAAGGTGGCCTCAGAGAATGGTAGTTTCGCATTTTGTGTTATAGGGTTATAGGGTTGCAAGGAGGAAAATAAATGACATGATATCTAAATGGGTCCCCCCCCCCACCAGTGCAAGAGTTTGTGAGAGTTCTTAGCAAGCATGAGAATTAATGAATTAGCAATAATGAATGAATTAATTTGCAAGATTTTTAAGCAAGCATGAGAATTATAATTATTAAGAATTGCTAAAGGTTTCATTGATGAACAGTATGGTGCAAACTCTTCCACTAGCTCTTCCAATGATAGCTAGTCTGAAGATTCGGGTCATAAACAGAAACAGCCTCTGAATACAAGTGGATGAAGAAGCGCTTGGTTTCTTCCATGTTCTGATGGTGACTTACCTAGAAAAATAAAAAATGGCTACTCTGGAATTCAGACTGCCAGACTAGCTAGACCTACCAACTTAGACGCATAATACTGCAGGTGGAAGGTCACATTTGGTTCCAACACCTTCAGGTTCTTACTATGTTCTTAAATGTTTGCAGAACAGCTTCATGGCTAAATTTTAATTCAGCTCTTGATACTTTTGCTTGAACCCATAAACCTTTGTGCTAAAGCACTGAATCCCCAATAGTGACTTCCTTTGATAAAATGTACCAGAAGGAACGGGATGGGGACATACCTGGCTACATAATAGGAAACAATAACACAAAATAATTATGTTTGACTATCTGAATCCTACCCAGAAAAGAAAGTACATATAAATATTAGTTTAGAAGTGACAGGGACAGCTGCACAAAGCACATTTTAAATCAATGGAATATACATTTAGGCATTATTCAAATAAACACTTCTCATTCCTGAGAAGACAGACCTCATTAGAATCCTCGCATAAGCAATACAAGCCTGAGCAAGAGTTGTAGTGACATACCTTTGGCCGGTTTCTGTTCCCAATTTATTCAGTGGGACTCCTGCCAATAGCTTCAGTGGCAGCTGGAATGTATTTGATACGTTCCCTTAAATCAGCTTATCTTATACCTCTTTAAATTGATCTGTGTTGATACCCTCGTGTTTACATTTGTTATCCATTATTTTAAGTCTTCTGCTCCCTTCATCCTTCCCTCATCCATCCCAGATAGACAGCAAGCCCTTCAGGTGGGAATTATCCTGCTTCTATGTTCTAACAGCACCTATGCATTGGGCAGTAAATAAATGTTAAGCAGTAACAGAAGTAGTAACAGTTTACAAGGCAGGAGATCTATGCACTCGGCTTTAAAATACAGGCACGCTTCATGGTAAATTAGAAATGCCAAAATCGACTGTAATTTTCTCTCTTGCCTTGGTTATAAAAGAACAGGCACGAAGAACACAGTCTTTTGTAAATTGGCTTAATAGAAAGCGCCATTAAACTTTGCCACACTTGTTTCTGAGTAAACATGCTTAGGAAGAGGCTGCATAAAAGGTGATGGTGTTATTTAATGTGTTAAATTACAACTGGCAGCTGGTGAAGCCTTGGTGGTGGTTTTGCTACTGGGGGCTGCCCAGCTGGCATTGACCCATGACAGGGCCTTTTCAATAGCAGTTCTCCATTTGTGGAATGCACACATCCCCCCCCCCCCGTAAGGTGCATCTGTCTCCCTCATGGTTAACTTTCAGAAGGAATTTTAAAACATACTCAGGAAACTGATGGCTGAAAAATACTGTTCCTTCCAACCCTGAAATTGTGGGTTTAGATAATGCTTTTAAACTGTTTTCCAAATGCCTTTTAACTGGGCACTGCACCTCACTTTCCTCTTGTGTGGTGGCCAAATAGAGCTTCTCTCTTGATTGAATCAGCTTGCTATCTTAAACAGCCACCATCGTAAAAAAGGGAAAGAATTATCATCTTTTTGTGGGGGGCAGGGAGTCAAAACATTTTTGAATTAGTGGTTTATCACTGTCACAGACCAATAAAATTAAGCATACAAATATTTATGATACAAATAAAACACACAGCTCATTAAAACCTTTAAAAAAAACGTAACAGATGTACACTTTTTTTCCTTTCCAAGATACCAGCAGATTTCTCCTGATATGCACTGAACTCAGAAAACACTTTCTATCCTTCTCAGTAATTAAGACAGTTAACATCCTTTAAGTAAAACAATACCAAATCTTCAGTAGATCTTCCCAGATGAGTACATAACAATGAGAGAATCAGCTTCTCTCTACACTCCCTATGCAGGTGAACATGAGCAACAACTTCACACAGCTCCAGCTTCACACAAACACAACTGTTTGTTAACTGGGATCTTGCTGGATTTTTCACTTAACAATGCAGTAGACAGCACATTAAAAAGAGCAAGGATAAATGTTCTCTTATTCTTGGAGTCAGTTAATGTATACGAGTATGAAGCTGTGACAATTCCATCATTTAAAGGGCTATTAAGGAGGAATGGAGAACAGGATTTGTTAACTGCAGTTCTCAGATACTGTAGATCTAAGTCTACTAACCTTTGTGCAACGGAGTACTGGACCCTCTCTAACCCATAATTGCCAAAATTTCAGGAAAGAAGCCTATCCTCAGTATCTGCTCCATCTCTCTCATCCATTGACTAACAAAAGAGATTCTGAGATAATGAGCAGCTGCTGAAGAACGTAAATGTAATCAGCATTTCAGTAGGGTTGCCATATTTCTAACAGTGAAAACAGTTGTTGAGCTTTCTTTTGGCAAAAGTTGTTGAGCTTTTTGAGCTTAAATCAGGGCTGCCATGCGTCCCGATTTTCCTGGATATTTCTCGATTTACGCCCGGACACTGCTGCCATCAGCAGTATTCTGTATGTGTCTAGGAAAATCCAGATGTATGGCATCTCTAATTTCATGGCATTTTTAGGTTGTTGGGAGATACACTTACTTTTGGCAAGGCAACCTGAGAGTTTTTCCTTTAAAAAAAATTAAGCAATGCTAAGCTACTCCCCTAAGTGGTGGCACTCAGCTGCCCAGCTGTCAGTTGCTTTGAAAATGTGGTTAGAATATATTCCCTACTTCCAAAGTGCCAGGAAAGATGGGTCACATGCTTTTGGACCTACAATAATATAGCTGCGTATTCCAGTGCATAGGATAGAATTGCTTGTGCAATGAGTTAACATATTTGTTTGTTTATATCCTGCCTTTCCACTTACCAGAGTATCACTCGAGTTGGCCAATAACACTCAAAATTCAGCCAAATGATCATTGATTAAATATTTTAAATGCTCAAAAGCCAAAAAAAGAAAGACCTAGAAGCAGCATTAACACATAATTAAAATATGCATAAATAACACTGAAAAGAAAGGAATATCCTTTGTGCAATAAGGGGGAAGGCAAGTACTCTATACGAAGAGTCACAATTATTTCTCAGTGTTTGTTTTGTGTGATGCTTATTAAAGATTCGAGAATAAACAGGTAAACTGAAATGTTGCACTTGCCTGTTTTGGAATGTTACTGAACTTCACAAGTTCATAAAAAAGGAGAACGCAGAACTCATGCAGGACCCTCTTCCTTAAGCCTCTTACAAACGGGTGAACTACTCTGTGATCTTAACTACTCTTAGGTGACTTTTATGTTAGCATCTTTTTGCTTTACTATTTATGGGGTTGGGGGAGAGAGATGGAGAAAGCCGAAAGCTTTAAGAGAACAGTCATTGGTCATTAGTTTGCTCACGGTCTGTGTTTTTGCAGGTAAGAAATAATTTAGTGACATATAATTCCTTTACAACTGATTGGTGTAAAGATGACTTTATCTGCCATAAGGTGGGCTATGATTTGCATGCACCTGGGCTTACCTCCTTGTTAGATACCACCTGGTAGGATAAACATTTTACTTTTACTTTTTATTTTTAAGGCTATTCCTCTGAAGCAATTGCCAAACTGACAAATTATTTGTGTCAGATTTATAATGGTGTTAATATCAGATTTCTATGTCTTTGCTAGTGAAGGATTCTTGGCGGCATTTCCACTGTCTGAGAAAATTTTAATGTTACCTCTTACTGTATAGAAACTAAGGTGAAATGCATTGCCGTACTGGAGAGAGATGGCATATTAGCTACCTATAAAAATAGATGCATTTTTGGTATACAACAAATTGCATCACCTTCTACTTACGATGAGCTCCAGAACAGCAATTTACTTCTCTGGTAAGCCTCACGGTTCCTAATACTGTATATACTTACACTTGAAAATGTCATCATTACCCATCCATCAGCTCTAGTGAAGTTATGAAACTTCATTTCTCCAGAGGCCTTGACATTACATTTCTCACTGTTTGTTCTGCTTGTCAGCACTTTATGTCACTAATGGACAAGCACTCAGGTCCAAAAATCCCAGTTTTTCCCCCTTGATAGAGGTATTTTTCGCATTCAATCATCTACTTGTATATAGCCCATAATATGTCTGTGGGTATACAGCCAAATCAAGGTAATAGGCTCTGTCGGGTTTGACTTGAAGAATGGTATTGGCTGATAACGGCCATCATTGTTGGGCTTTCCTCAGTCAAAACCTGATTTTATTGCCTCTCTCAAGGTATTAGTTGAACCTCGGTTGGGCTTTCAGAATACTGCAGCAAAAGCAGTGCCTATTAATTTCCTTTATGTACAGTAAGAGAATGTTTATTAGCATCAAGGTGAAATAACCTCATTATTTTTAATTAACTGCATGTATAGATTCAACTCTCAAAGGAATGCAGCTGAGGGGACATAATGGGGGGGAGGGGGGAAAGCAGTCCATTCCTTATAATAGGTAAAAGGAGTTTTACCTTAATAACAATAATTGGCAATAATCTCTCCAGAGGTTATAAGAACCCCTTTCTCTTTTTTGTGTCAGCAGTCCTAGGGGCCACCTGAAACCTGCATAGAACCTAGGCTGACTTATTGGGGAGAAGCCTCAATGAGTGTTGCTTTTGAGCGGAGATGCAAGAAGGCATCCATTTCTATTCCAACTTGTGTTGGTTGCATGCTGCCCTGTTTCTGTTCCACTGCAGTAAATACATTATTCCTCGTGCAGAACTTTTACAGCATTTACTATGTTGCGTGTTGAGTCCCACAGTGCCACCCCCCAAAAATTCACACTTCACACATCAATTTTTGTTTAAGGTTTTTGGCATAATTTTGGCCACAACTTTATTCAAATACAAAAAATGTGAGTGGTTGCTTAGGCATTGGTTTGACTATCTGTCCTTGCCCCCCAAGGACAGAGCTGGCACTTCCGGACACCACCGGAAGCCAGCGTGGGAAACAAGTATTGGGTGAGAAATGAAGCTGGGAATCAGACTAACACTTCTCACCCTCATGTTCCGGTGGGGCTTGCACGGCCCAAATCCGGCTCCACAGAAAAGGACGAAAGAATGGCAAGCCCCTGGATTCCTTTAACGGAATTCCCTTTCCGCATCATTTGGAGGGATAGGCACTTACCCCTCCAAGAACCAATTTAACCAATGCCTAACCGCCATGGAGCCTCCAGCTCACCGCCAAACCACTCACAGCCCCAGCCAAGACCTCAGCTTGGACACCACCGCACCTAGCCAAGCCTCATTACCAGAAGCAGAAAGGTGCACACCATCAACTCGGAAAAAGGATGGCTTCTGAGAATAAATCTCAGTATGAAAAATCACATCTCCGCCCAGTTCCACGATCTTTTTTGACACTGCGGAGTTAATGCGTCTTCTGGCTGCCTCCGTGGCGGCTGGGCAACGACTGCCCCTCCAAGCTCACCGTTGTAGCAGCTTTGACCAAAAATTTTAGCTGTTGGCACCATCGCCTGCAGCGTCTCCAAGTCCAACAAAATTGCAGCACGCAGGGAAAAACAGTCCATAGAAACCAGGTCGTTCTCACCCAGCTGCACCACAATGGCCGATGGGGGACCTTCCCATGGCAACTGCCTCCGAATCCGAGGCAGGAGCTCCGACCAGCACATTCCTCGTCTGGACAGCCAGGACAACTGGACATGCGGAGGAAGGCCGAGACCTGGACCCAATCCCGACTGCCGTGCTGCGACACCAGCCCAGTGGATGATGCTGTGTCCCACCATCCATATGCGGACAGCCGCTAAACCTGAGATGAATAAACAAAACAATGTAAGAACCATGCTAACGAATATAACCTCGGAACGCATCCAATTTCCAGCGGCCCAACTCCTTTATTCTGGCTGCTGACAAGCCCCAGTGCGCTGCAGTCGTGGCAGCCCCAATCCTGAACGAGTGGGGAGCAAAATCAGTTGGCATGCCGCCATCCGCCAGAATTGCTTTACGCATCACCTTCGCAAATTGTTGCCTAGAAAGGGGGGACCCATCTTCATGCCTAAGCAAAGGCCCATCCCCTTGGGTGCGCAAAGCCAGGTACCTTCTGACATCTTTCACAGGGCAAGGGCCCGCTTCACCCATAGCAGGGAGACGAATGAGGGCACCCCTACCCTTCTGATCAGTCTTCGAATGCCTAATTGTGATTCAAAGTTCGACAGGAGACAACTGCACATCCTGTATCAAAAGACCTCGATAACGGCCATCCTTATGACTTTCCACCGCTATTTCACCCACCCTTAGGGCACCAAAAAAGGCAATCAAGAAGGCAGCCGAGAACAGGCGAGCCTCATACCCAGACCAACACACCACCCGCAGCTGTTTGCGCATTCCGCACAACATGTCATAAGATATGGGTTGCCGATTTCCTGGCCGGGAAGGACAGAGTCTACTCCAACCTTCCAGCGCCTTGCGAACAATGAACTTCGCACAGGGATCCTTATCGAAGAATACCTTGCAGAAAAATGCTATAGCAGCAGCTTGCATCCTAATCGTCCTAGCTGCCCTGCCCAATTGAAATAGATGTGCTAAATATTTCAGCACCTGCGAAGATGTGGGCGGGGCCCCTCTTACATCGCTAGCAGACTGCCGCATAAATGCTACAAAATCGTCCCACACTTTTGTGTATGATCTTAAGGTAGAAGGGGAAACCGATGCCGCTACTCCCTGCAAAACTAATTGCTGCCAAGGTTCCAGAGATGTTCCGGGAAATATTCCGGATGTATCCGAGCCTCTGGAACCAGGAGTCTGAACCGCTCCATCTGAAAACGGGACAGAGCATCAGCAATTTCGTTAGACACTCCGGGAATAAAACGAGCTGAAAAAACAATATTATAACGTAAACAGTGCAACACAAAAACCCGCAAAAGAGCCGACACCTGGGGGAGCGTGACGACAGCTTGGCCAACACTGTCACCACCGCCTGATTATCGGTCCAGAAGCAGACACGACGGTTCCTGAACTCCTCGACCCACAAATGCACTGCAACTGCAATGGGAAAAAACTCGAGAAAAGTTAGGTCCCGCGTAATCTCTCCCCCCTGCCATTCCGTCGGCCAGCGTTTTGCACACCAACAGCCCTTCCAATACAGCCCAAAGCCAAGCGAACCCGCAGCATCTGACTGTACCTGAAAGTCATTATGCAAGTTCAATGTGTCTTGCCATAATGACACCCCATTGAATTCCTCAAGGAATTCCAACCAAATGGACAGATCGGCCCTTACCTCCTTAGAGAGGCGCACCCGATGATGCGGGGCCTTCAACCCTGAGGTGAGTCGAGCCAGGCGAGAGCAAAAGGGGCGCCCCGGCGCCACCACTTTACAGGCAAAATTCAAGTGTCCCAAAAGTGACTGAAGCTGTCTAAGAGACACCTTCCTCAGAGGGAGTAATTCCTCTATCACCTTCCTCAAAGCCACCAGCTTGTCACTTGGCAAGCTGGAAGTTTGAGAGACCGTATCCAGAAGGATACCTAGGTAAGTAAGCCTAGTCGAAGGACCCTCGGTCTTGTCTGCGGCCAGAGGAACCCCCAACTCCTGAGTGAGGTCGGCGAATGCTTGCAGCAGCACCGCGCACTCACCAGTATCACAGGCTGAGGCCAGTAAAAAATCATCCAAATAATGAGTGACTCCGCCCAGACCAGTTTTTGATTTGAGGGCCCACTCCAAAAAAGTACTAAAGGATTCGAAAGCGGCACAAGCAATTGAACATCCCATGGGCATAGCTTTGTCAAAATAATACTTGCCCTCAAACTGAAAACCTAGCAGCCAAAAATCTTCTGGGTGAATTGGCAGAAGGCGAAAGGCTGACTCAATATCGCATTTTGCCAATAAGGCAGCATGGCCGAATTTCCGGATCATCTTGATCGCTTGATCAAGAGATGCGTACTTCACGGAGCAGAGCTCCGGAGGAATAACGTCATTGACTGACGTGCCCATGGGATGTGACAAATTATGAATCAAACGAAACTCACCTGGCGCCTTCTTTGGCACGATACCCAATGGGGATACATGCAAATTATGAAAAGGGGGGGTGCCAAAAGGACCAGCCATACGCTGCATGGCCACCTCCTTTGCAATCTTCTTGCGAGCGATCTGAGGTAGCTCACGAACTGATTTTTGATTAGCAGGATTCCGTGCCACAGGAGGCATGGCTAATGGAATCTGAAAACAGAACGAAAAACCATTATTCAAATAACATGCAGCATCCCTATTGGGGTAAGTCTGCAACCAAAACTTCAAAGCCTGCAGGCGAACAGGAGTGTAAGCTAATGAGGTCTATGTGCTATTTCCCCGTTCCTGAGGTTGCGGCGGGAGGTGTGGGCTTAGGGGGTTGCTGAGAACCCCCTTTTCCACCACGAAAGGGCCGCCGACCTGAAAAACAAGAGGAGGCAGGATGCAAGCCATTGCACCTTTCACACATGTGAGCAAACTTGCACCTCTGTCGCTGACAGGAGCCCTTGTTGAAGTCCCAGCACAACAGGCGACGGCCGGGCTTCAAGGCCCCTAGCCTGGTCTTCTGCTGCTCTGGCACCTTTTTATCAATGAGTGGGGGCACATAGGTGGTCCACACGTCAAGATCCTTACGATCCCAGCGTGCAGAGGGGATTCTGGCCGCACGGCGCCTGAAGTTCTCATCGTATTTTAGCGCAGCTTTTTCCCCAGCTTTGGTGAATGCAAAGCAAACAACGGATAAATAAACCAGTAAATGAAGAGATCTCCGAGGATAAGCCGCCATCACCACTCCAGCAAAGACCTGGAAACAATCAAGCCAAAGTTCGAAAGTTCTGTCTGTAGCGGAAGCACCAGGGCGTTTTTTGGAGGAGTTACCTTTTTCCTGGTCCTCCAAAGGTGGGGCCAACTTAAACATGTCCACATAATGGCCATTCAATATCCTAGACCGTAGTTTTGAAGGCAAGTGCAGGCCAGGAATGACGTCTCTGGCAGAATTGGTAGAGACTTTAACGTCAGGTACCAAAACGCCATCCCTACACTCTTGAACGGCACCATATCTGGCTCGATGTGAATTGGACCGACGCTCCCAAGCCCACCTCGGGAGTCCCGAATCCGCTTCTCCAAAGCCCCAATAAAGTTCCAGCGCACCACCTGCCTCATCATCAGAACTAGAAGATGACGTACCGGTATAAGAGGTAGAAGAGTCATCCTTCCTTCTTTTTGCATGCCTTCGGGAAGATCTCCTGCGGTGACGCCTTCCGCCCGAAGACTTCCTGGTCGGAACTGGTAAGCTGTCCTCAATAGAAGACTCAGACTCACGATTCGGCCGCGAAGGACCTGGGGCTGACGGAGAAGAAACAACACGTGAGGAGCCAGAGACAGACACTGCCTCAACCGGAGGCAGCACAATCCCACCACGGCTGGATGAAGGCACGGAATGGTCCCTTCTCCCAGAAGCTCTACGGGAGGAAAAACGTGCCCTCCACACCCGACCGCGAGCAGCAGGTAAGTAATGTGGCTGGGTTAACTGAGAGTCAATCTCCCCACCCCCAGCTGCCAATCCTTCTCTCCCATCATCGCTAGATGATGATAAAACCGGCGGCGACGCTCCCACTGGAAGAGGCAGCCCTGCAGACGTGGACGGCTGACTGGAGCACTGTTGTAGAAAACCATCCATTTGAGCCGCAAAGCGAGACAAAGCTGCTGGATCGCTAGCCATGCTTGCCACCAAGGACTGCACCCGCCCCACTGGCTGTCTCAAGGCAGGTGAACGCAGCACCTGAGATGGGCCTCTAATAGGCCGTTTTGCAGAGGTAGACGTGCCAGGGCGGGCGGAATCCTTCTTTGGAGCCATACCTGCTAGATCAAATGCAAAATTGAAAATTAAAGAAAATGCACTAAATCAAAGAATGAAGGAAAAGCTTTAGAACTGCAGTGGAGAATTGACAGTAGCTGACCACACCTTCCACACAGAAGCGCTGCTGTCGTTCCTATGGGTAACTACAAAAAGAACCAACAGGGTAAAATAACAAAAAGCCAAGTAATGACTTAATATTAATTACCAGTTGATTAAACAAAGAACAATACTAACTAATTAACTCCTTGAGTTATAATTTAGTGTACCTCCTCAAGCCAACCAACAGTAGACAGGGAGGAGGCAGTCAGTATAAGCTCAAATAGAGGAAGTGCAGTATTAAACTGAGTCACCAAAAAACCAAAAGCCCAAGAGAAGAATCAAATTCAAATACACAAGGCAGAATTAAATTGTCTCTCATGCAATAATGAGAAGTGGTGCAACACTCTGGCCAACCAGCAGGTGGCTCAGGAAGGCCCGGCCAGTAAATCAGGAGAAGCTGCAATACTGGCTGAGCCTCTGGGGGAGCTCGCGAGCAGACAAGCTGCAATAGCTCCTAACGGCCACCAGAGGGCCGGCAGACAAAATAATGATTAACCAGCACTCCCCAACATTCCACGTGCAAATTAAAATGGAGGGCCCTGGCGAGTCAGCGAAAAAATTGCTTAAAGAGGCACAGGCCGCGCCGAGGCCTAGAAGGCCTGCGCGGGCCTCGCGCACCCCTCGCTACCCTCCAATCGTCCCTCCGCTGCACGGCGCGCTCCCCGGGGCCAGGCAGAGCAGGCGCCAGCCGCGCCACCAGCAAAAGGCCCAATTTGTCCCTCCCAGGCGAACCGGAACGCTGGGAGCGCCGCGGAGGCCGCGGCGACGCCGGGAGCCGAGGGAATCAAGCCCCGACCAAGTGAGTACCTCAATTAGGCTAAAAAGCGTGCTGGATGGGGGTGCGGGAGGGGGAGGGGGGCCTAGCCGCGCTCCTCAGCCGCGGAGCCGCGGAACAATCACAGGGGCGGATGTGGGGCTCAAACGGGCTCAGCGCAACCGCGGCAGACCCTTCCCGCCCCCAGAATATCACAGGGCTCCCACTGAATTTCGGGGCCCAAAGGAGCAGGGAAGCCAAGCCTCCCCCAAGCCTCCCACCCACAGCCTTGTCCTTCTCTGTCCGGTAGTCTTTTAAATAAAAAGGGGGGGGTGAAAATTAAGCAAGTAGAAAGGAAGTGAAGGAAAGGAACAAAAAGGAACAAACAGGGGAGGAAGAATAACGAGGGGGGGAAAGGAGGAAAGACCAGGGATGCGAAGGCCAAGCTAAGAATTAATTAAAAAGGCACAATACAACCGTCTCAGGCACGGGCTGCTCCTTGATCCGGTGCAAAACGGCCAAGAGGACGTCCCATTGTCTGGCTCCTCTATTTATAGCCTCTGACCCTTCCTCCAAATTGGCAACACTCAAAAATCCCCAGCAACCCAATTAACCCTTTACAGGTTTGGGTTCCACCAAATTTGCCTAGTCATGACACAGTGGCCTGTTCCCCCAACCGCAACACGTGCTCTCTGTTAGGGAGAACACGCTTTATTAACTACATTATTAACTACATTATTCCACACCACTCATTTCAATGCAAAGCAGGAAAAAGGTCATTAATTTCATATCAGAACAGTAAACAACAGTGAATATCAATTTTATGCGCTAGATTTCCTTTCCAGACATGGGATGAACAAGCGAACATTGGCAATTTCCTCTCCATTTTCCTTACTTTGGAGTAGACATGGATTACTCCATAAGTCTGATAACCCCTCCTAAGCTCTGTTTTAAAACTGTAGCTAAATGCAGAATTTGTGGAATCGAAATCAATCCAGGTTTCACCAACGCCAGACACACTTTGCTCAACATCCAGCCTGATGAAAAATCCTGGAGAATCTGAAAGCTTCCTCACTATTTTGCTCAGTCCTGGTGGTCTGAGTTTAATGTTTAATGTCTGAGTTTCCATTGCTTTCCATTCACTAGTCCTTTGATATTTCTATATGACAGCTGGTGATATTTGAAATTAAATATCAAAGTAAAATTTCAAAGCCTAAAATCAGCATTGGACAGTACTGAACATTTGACAAATGATGACACGAAGTATTTGACTGCATTGATTGCTGATGTCTTCATATTTGCTAGTATTTGATAATTGGCATATTATATTTGACAGCATTTGGGATTTCATATTTGATAGCTGTCAAAATCAAAACAAGAGATGCCAACAGATTAAAGCATTTGAATTCTGAATTTTGAGGGAAACGTTTCACATTCAAATTCCAAGTGTCATAATCGTGAACATTTGAACAAGTTTTAATATTGGGATTTTGGGCAAGTAGCAACGCTGAAGGAAAGAAGCCAATATCATTTCCATCACCCCTCAGTCAACAGTTTCAAAGATCACTGGAAGATCTTTTAAGATGAACAGGTGGTGTTTCTCTGTACAGTGAACTCATTCATTCATTTGCTTGTAGGCATTTATTGTCCACCCTTCAACTGTGCAATCCCAGGGCAGGTTCCACACACCTCAGTGCAGATAAGCCATACAACACATTAACATTGACTGGGAAGATATTCTCATCTCAGCTTCCACCCTTCAAACATCTGTGCAAAAAGATGCATCTTGACCTGATGTCAAAATATATACAATGACATGGTTTGGCAAATTTTGAAGGGGAGAAAATTCCTCCATCACAGCGATATGAAGCATTTATCTGCGCTAAATGTTCTTGCTCTTCTCACCAGTGAAATATATGATGATTTGCAAGAATTCAGAAGTGGAGGCTATTGCATTAGTTTTTCTGGTTATAATGGTAGCACTTCTATCATAGTTTCTAACATTCCTTTTCCA
Source organism: Podarcis erhardii (assembly GCF_964252035.2). Classification (NCBI taxonomy): domain Eukaryota; kingdom Metazoa; phylum Chordata; class Lepidosauria; order Squamata; family Lacertidae; genus Podarcis; species Podarcis erhardii. The sequence goes on along the minus strand of NC_138507.1, from coordinate 44,930,761 downwards.
CTGCAGTACCTGTTGTGTTACGGAACTGTGTCTTTTTAAAAATTTATATACCACTACACGGACATGATGTGACAAAAGAGCAGATATATTTGGAAATGTCACCACCACCCACCCTTTATGCACCTGTGCACTTCTGTACTCCCATGATTCACTCATGAAAAAGGTGGGAAAGAGCTGTATATTGGGATAACACCCCAAATTTCATCCAGTGATTTTCTAGGTTAACAGGGTTGTAAACAGATGGTTGTTGTTTTTCCACTGGAAGCAATTAACACAGAAATGAGTGCTAAACTTCCATTAGAGTCCTCTAGATTTCCAGAAGTGGTTTTTATGATGTGTGGTAGATGACATAAAATGTAGAAATTATCAGGTAAGGCAACACCAGGAAAATGTAATGAAGTGTTGTCTGAAGGCAGCCTCAACATTCTATTCAATATTAGCATTCTCATTACCCTAGATAACAGGAGTAAGGAACTTCCTCACCCCTGCTATGTAACTAGTACTTGTTGTGATCAAGTCATTTTGCAACACTTGAAAATATAATGATTTCTGAGGGGCTCCTTTTTAGAAATCACATACAGAACCATGAGATTTTTTTTTTTCAATACCAGCATAACAGAGTAAAATAACTAAATTAAGCCTTAAAACATGCGTGTGGATTTTATTCTTCTCTATAGTTAATTGTAAAAGTGAACAGGAAAGTTATATACACAAAAGAGAAGATGATCATGTGCTCATTTGCACTTGTGTCCAATAGGATTGTTCTTATTCTTCCTTGGAAGAAAATGAAAGACACCTTCTCTAGAAACATTTCTCATCTGCGTTTTCATGTTGCCTCATTTTTTACATAGCAAGCATGTGAAATCAATGAAGTGCTGCCTTATTTTGCATTTTCAAGTGTCCACATTCGCAAGAATGGGAAATACTAGCATAGTTCTTTCTTTGCCCGCCTCCATCTTGTGCTAAACTGAAAGAAAAACAGAACACATTCCCTGTCTGAAGATTGCCTTCCTTCGCTTTCGGACTCCAGTCAGCAGGAAATAGGATTTCCCCAAGTGCCAGCCCCAAAGAATCTGATGGCTTCCACAGCTCAGCACATGCAGTACTTAATCCTGATTTGTGAGACGTACATTTTAGCCTTGGCAGATTAGAGAATGGGATGTAGGATGGGGAGATGGTGGTGCGGAGGAAAAACTGCTGACTGTGAACACAGGATTTCAAACTGTCAGGGGAAGACCTTCCTACTGGAAGAGTAAGCATATTTCTAAATGGTGCTTTTCTGTATAGCAAAAATAAAAGCTATTAACCTTCATTAATTGAATGTTGCTGTTACAAAATCATCTAAGAAGCAGAAATATTCAGTATCTGGCCTCCAATGAAGCCAAATACTTTGGCCGGGGATTGTCAGAGCTTTTTAGAAAATGTCACTTCATAATGCAAGGCCCCCAATTCATGTCAGCCTTGCCCAAACTGGTGCCCTTCAGATGTTTTGAACTATAACTCCCATCAGCCTGAGTCAGCATGGCTGTGCTGTACCTATTTATCTACTTGCACTTTGACATGCTACTAGGTTGGCAGGAGCTGGGACCGAGCAATGGGAGCTCACCCTGTCGCGGGGATTCAAACCGCCAACCTTCTGATCGGCAAGCCCTAGGCTCTGTGGTTTAGACCACAGCACCACCCGCGTCCCTGCCAAGTTATAAAGCTGTAAAATGTGGCTGTAGCTTTCCAGATGTTGCTGGACTGCAGCACGCATTACCATTGGCCATACTGCCTGGGGCTTATGAGATACTAGAGTCTAACACCTGGAGGCCCACAGGTTCATCACCACTGCTATAAAACTTTCTAATGCCTTAAGGTCTTTTTCTCATTGCTCCCTCACCCTGAGGCAGGCTTCCTCAACCTCAGCCCTCCAGATGTTTTGAGACTACAATTCCCATCATCCCTGACCACTGGTCCTGCTAGCTAGGGATTATGGGAATTGTAGGCCAAAAACATCTGGAGGGCCGAGGTTGAGGAAGCCTCCCCTGAGGAGTAACACCCACTGTTTCATGCTAGAGCTTAAATTACTAGGACTTAACTTCCTGTCCTAGGTTCCAGCTCCAGCTGTTGTTGCTTGAGCAGAAGTGGGCAATTCTGAACAAATGTGGGTAGCCTGGACTTCCCAATTCAAGGTGGCAACCAACTTTTTTAAATGTTTAGGCCTGATTGACACTTCATAATCTTATACTGCACTTTTAGGATAATATAAATTAGGCTGACAAGCCAATTTGAATACAAGGTGGAAAATCATAGGAAGTACTTGGATCTGGGCCAAGTCAGAGATAATCTGCAGCTCAAAGTGAGGGACAAACACCTGTTAGTCTGGGATCTGTGCCAAGCTAATTATGATTAAATTTATGGTTAAAACGTATAAACGTGTTATCTGAAGATCGTTTGCAATTTTGGTAGTTTGTTTCGTCAAATACCTTTTAAGAGTATTGCTAGCTTGGTTTTTTAAAAAAAAAACAAAAAAAAACCTAAAAGAAAATAAAGCTCTTCTCATCCTGGCCAGCTGCACTAAGTGTAGCTGTAAAGATTTCTCTTTTCTAGTTGAAAATAATCTGATTTTGTATTATATCTAGAACTTTCAGAATCTGTTCATTGCCATGTTTTACTATGATGAACACGTAAAACTATAGTGTTTATTCCTTGTTTCATCTGAAGGGAATTCGTTGTAGTCTTGACAGTCCCATTTTGCATTTAGCCAGCCTATTTCAACAAAGAGATACACATTTGGAAGCAGGCTTCCTTTGATGGATTGGGAACTCCAAACAGAGACTGGTTTGTGATATATATACAACACCCAATAGATCTGCTTGCAGATGTATGTATGCATGTATGCATGTATGCATGCATGTACTTCCACACACATCTCAAGGCAACAAAATGCAATTAAAGACACTTTAAAAACTAAGGATGAAGGAATGAATAATAATGTGGACACTGGTAAAAGTAATTAGACACATTGACACATATATAACGGAAATACATTAAAACTAGTGACGGCCGCAATGGCTGGGAAAACTGGCAGGGATAGCTTGAGAGTTATCATCTTGGCCCAACTCAGATAATATCCCAGCTTCACCTGATGAACTGTAACCTGTTCCCCTTGTTTTGGAGAGACAAGTGTGAGACAGATTTCCAATGGAGCTACACATAGCGGAGAAGATTAACTTTTGTGCCCACCCCAATTGTGGAGTGCCCTCTCCTCTGAGGTGTGTCTGGCATCATTACGGTACAGATTTTAAGGTCAGGTTAAAATGTGCCTTTTCACATGGGCCTTTGTGGGTAGAATATGTGATGTGGTTTAATTGCATGTAAACCACCACCACCACCCCACCTCCACATGATGAAGGACAGACTATGAATGTCATTATATAAAGTTGGTATAAAGGGTAGCACCACACAGAATGCATTCAGGCAATCCAGTGTCAATATGCCGGTGCCAAGACTACTGTGGCCAAGCCACCCTGGTCCAGGAATAGCTGCAGTTCTTGTACCAAGGCACTTCTAGGCAACTGAAGATACATGATCTTCTTGTGACAAAGGTGGAGCTAGACTGTACATCTGTTCTTTCAGAAGAAACGCAATTGTCCTGTCTCCTAGGCCTGATAACCATTCACATTGTCTCCATCTTGGCAAGGTTCAAACTCAGTTTCTTGGCCCTCATTCAGCCCACCAAAGCATCCAGGTGCTGGCCCAATATTATGGTATTGACACTGTAGCTTTTAAATATCGCACATTCCATTCATTGCAAGCTATATTTACAATATTTGAAGCATATTAAACAGACAGGCATAGAATGGTCTCCCCTGAATATACGAAGTCCAAATTAGTGTTAGCTTGTTTCCACACTGACTCTGCAGTATCAAATTATCTGTTGTTATGCATTTTCTTATAATGTTTGCTGTGATTTGGATTCGGAGAGTAGAATTTATGTTAGTGAATACCTATCGGGAATCTGCACTGTTGCATCTTGCCATAAACAGATTTCTTTGGCGTTTTCAAAACCCGTATTATTACACGAGCTACGTGAACAAGCAGACTACCTAGCACTCAGATTTCATGTTGGTTATTTGCCTACATAAATTTTAATTAGGAATCCGTGTTAGGTGTTTGTGCACCCACAGTATAAGCAAAATAACAATTAAATACCTGTTAATGCAATTACAGTCCAATTATCTACTTTAATTAGATGAATTAGTCATTATTAGAAAAAAAAGTGGAATTTTCTGTAAAGCAAAGACAAAAACCTTCACTCACGAGTATGGAAGGTTCTGAATACAGGACTGAGTTAAACAGGCTTTTGGTGAAAAATATACATAAACTTGTAGGATCGCTGGAACTGGTGCTTCCTGGTAAGCTTGCTGTGTGAGGGGGTGGAGTGGCAGTGATGCTAAAATTTGTGAATATTTTCTCTGATCGGTCCAGGTTGATTTTCCGACAATCCGATCTAAAGATATGAAGTCACTACTTTGCTGAGAAACCACCTTAGGTTTCATGTTGGAAGAAAGGTAGGGTGTAAATTTAAGAAACCCAAAAATAAAATACCAGGTGGGATAACTACATTGTTCATGTCCATCCTTTATGATGCTTGCCATCTCCATTCTCCCACTGGCAAACTTTATGTTGCAAATGAATTTTTAATGCAGTAAGATGCCATGTATATTGATTGATAAATGCTGATAATATAGCAAATCAATGTCACACGCAGTGCTTTTTTCAGGGGGTACTCAAGGTTGTAACCATCACCTCCTTTTTTGTTGTTAAAAAGTGTGGGACTTACTGGAACAACTTGTCTTTTAGAAATGCCCAAACGTTACAGTTCCTGGCACTGAAGCATGCAAGTCGAAAAGTGCTTTTGTGCTGAAAGCGTTTTAGCAAAGTTTTCACCAGAGTTCAAGTTATAATTGAAAATCACTGGTCTGATCTTGCATTAAAAGGCTAACTAGTTAAAATACGGTATCCTCCTGAGTATTAGTCAGGCACCTTCCCTTCTGCAAAATAGGAAATTTCAACCACGAATGAAGCCCAGACTCAGACTGCTCTCTCTGGGATAACTAGGTACTACTAATTTCCCCACCTTCTACCACCAAGAAGTGGCAGTAGGTAATATAAGAGCACTGCATTTCTGTACAGAGCCAGATCCTCTGGGAAAAAAAGCCACTCAGCACTTGATTCTAAGGACCTGAGAGACTTGGCAAAAATTGTACTCCCTCTTCACGCTTTGCTTCACTTATGTGATTGAGTGCGACACAAGATAGCTACACAACTCTTCACATGTCAGGAGAATCTGGGCATGATGGTTTACGTAAATTACAAGTGTTATGGCTCCAATATATTGCAAGGATCAGTGCATTTCTGGGAAATTCACATGGCTTAGTCTTTTGTGTGTGCCTCTCTGTGTGTGTGTGTGCGTGCTTTTACTGCTGATATTTTCCCAGATACTGATATATTGAAACTTTTGGCTCAGACTTATCTCCTTTTAATATGATCTTTCTGATAACTTCTCTTCTATTTTATAGCTATTATACGCTACAAGACTAGCTGCTCTGAACTTCGTAATTTTTATCCTATATCATCCTTTGTAGTCTCTTTAGATTCCAACCCCCCATTTATCCAATTTACTGCCAGATACCCTCTCTGCACATTTTTAAAAGGAAGCACCATAAAGTATGGCACAGAATAAAATCATATTCACCCTTCATTCCTGTAGATAAAAATAGTTGCAACAACACATAGCAGACCCTGCAAATGTATCCCCAGTAGCTCGTGATAAATCACATTATAGACTGATTAGAAGCCTAATAGGATCAAATGGTTAGAATTGCTCCTTTTGTCTTCCAGCCTTCAGCTTGTCAGTTTCCCACCATGGTAGAAACCCGTAGTTTCAATACATGCCCTGAAGACCAGTCCCACTAAAAGGCTGAAAAACATAGCAACATTACTTGGTAAGAACTGATAACTGATTGCTTGAGCCATAGTAAAATATTTTGCATGCAATGCAAACAATGCATCCTTCTTTTCCCTATAAATAGAAGTGAGCAAGAAAACAGGGCTAATGAGCTCCTTTGCATTAGTTCATGATGAGGAAAAATCACTTATCGCTGAATAGTTCTGTAGTGAACTACTCGCACACGTGTGCATGGGAATGTTGTCATGTTTTTAAATTCAACCAGTGGCATGTTTAGGTAGTATATATTTAATAAAGCCAGGATGGGAACCTGTGGCCTTCCAGATGTTCCAGATTCCTAATTATTGGCCATGGTGGCTGATGGAAGTTGGAGTCCAACAGCAGCTGGAGGACCACAGATCCCCCTCCATTTTATTAAAGTTTTATAAAGGCATTAGAAACATCTATAAGACGAGTGAGAAGCTTGAATTTGTGACTGAGGAGTTCAAAACCAGGTCTAGTTCAAAATGAGGATTAGTCCCATTATAGAAAGTCATTTCTTTTTGTTCTGCCCCCTCTCCAAGCCAAAAATGTTGACATTCAAGAAGGACAAGAGGAGGGGACTCTACTGAACCTTCTCCCTTTCTCACTTAAAGGCAAGGAGTTTGGGGAGACAGCATCCATTTGTGTTTTTATGCTTTGCTTGATAACATTGGGGGGGGGGTCTCATTTCCCCCCCCCAACTATGCTCAAGGTGACCCAAGGGGAGTTTGATCATCTCTAAAAAAAGAAACACTAGAGAAGTACAAAACCACTTTGAGGTTTTCTGTACAATCAAGTGGTATATAAATTATATAAAATAAATAAACAAACAAAAGAGAGGAGAACACTTTGGTTTGATTTGTGTACAAAGACTCACACAGCAGCTATTTATAAATCACACCCTCTCAAAATACTTATCAGCAATAATAAAATGATTTCTGGAAATTTAGCAGTTTAAATAACCATCATAGGGTTTATCTCAGGGAAATAAATCCAGATTGCTAATTTCAAGTTATCTCATTTTGAATTTACACACTTTCCTGAGGTTTGAAAACTATTTCCAATTTGCAAGTTGAACAATGATGGATGGCTTAATTAATTGTATTTCAAATTTATTTAATTTTCTGCTTTGCAGAAGTCTCTCAGATGAAGGGATCTTGGGGAAAGGTTGTGGCTCACTTGCCAATAGTGCAGGCAAGATATAATCTGTCTGTGTGTGTGTGTGTGTGTGTGTGTGTGTGTCCACCAGTGTTTTGTTAGCACTGAAATGCTCTATAATAGGGACATTGGAGTACAACAATGCCCATCATCCATAACCATTGCCCATGCTGGCCTAGGGGCTGATGGGAGTTGGAGTCAAACATAACCTGGAGAGCCATGGGTTCCCTTTCCTTTCTCTATGGTGTATAACAACAACAAAGCAACTCTCAACTTTTTTTTTAATGGACATAATCCATGCAATATCTTCACCTATGGGTTCTAACTTTTTGCTCTGCAAATGGAAGAAGTTACACTCACAGAAGGAGCTAAAGAAATTTCACTTACCATTCAAGGAACACCGCTACTAAAGCTATCAGCACCCAATAACAGTGCCATGTTGGAGGTTGTTGCTGGGACAATGAATCTTCTCAACTCTCTGACCAGTCCTCTGGCAACTCTCAGTTCTCTGGCCAATGATTGAGGCCCTTCCCCCTTCTGTAGCTATAGGGCAACTGACAATATGGCTGCAGAGGAAGGCCACACAAATTTACGTGTATCTGGTTTTGATTACCGTCCTGGAGACATCTGATAAGAAGGCCATCTTTAAGAAATGGCTATTAAAAACCTATTTCCATAGTATAAGAAATGAATATAGAAAGCACTAGTTGTCTCAGTGGAAAGCAGAAGGAGTTGTCAGAATCCACAAGGGCTGTACACACCTGGGTTTGAGCACTGGCAGAAGCATACCTTTCTCATTGAACTACCACCTATCAAGACTAACTTGGGAACTACAACTGCTGGCACTTTTATCCACAATATGACCAGTATGGCTTTGTTTTTTTATATATGGGCTATGTGCAACTGATTCTTTACCTGGAGTGTATGCAGCTAAAGCTGCAGATTCAACTGCAGACTATATTGCTTATTTTTAAGAGCCTGGTTTTCTTTGCTGAGCTCCAGCATCTGTGACCTATGTCAATGGAAGAGAAGCTTTGCTGTGGTGGGATCTAGGTGTGAAACAGATTCCCTCCAGAGTATCATATTTGGTTTGTTCTCAAGTGCTTCAAGGCCCTTTAAATTTTCCCTGTGCTTTTAATGGTATTCACTGTTGGATTCACCTTTAGTATTATAGCTTCTTTAAAAAACAATAAGTGGATTTTTAAGTGATTTCATTTTGATGTATTGTATTATGTCAGCTTCTTGAGCATCAGTTGCATTTTGCTGTATTACTGTGTTCAGAAAACTCATCTGGTTGGAAGAGTATATTGGTGTCATTGTTCAGTATTTAATGGCAGCCAGAGGCTTTGAAAACCCAATCAGATGCCTGCTGAAGTTATGCCAGTTACATAACACTGTGTTCTTTCTCAGTGAACTTGTCTGAGCAATGTGCCTTAGGACCTGACTTGCCACACCACTTTTATAACTCCTATACAGATTTTCTGTTCATCATACACAGCCTGTCCATCATTGTTCCACCTACCAGCTGTTGTTGCTGTTTTGTTGTAAATTTAATTTGCATACCACCCTTCGTCCGTAGATCTCAGGGCAGGTCACAGCATAAAAATATGAGGTAAAAAACACAAAATACATAATAAAAACAAGAACACGCTGCGGTGGTTGAAACTTCGATATAGGAATTTTTTGTCTCATTTTAATAAATAATAATGATAGTTGTCTTCGGTCCTTGACTTTAAAAGTTTAAGTTTTTGAGGAACAGAAAATACAGAACCTGATTTTAAACCAGGATCTTACACTGTTTTTAAATTGGTTGATAGATTACAGTCAGCAGCAACACTTTCTACTGCATGTTGAAGTTTTCATTTATTTATTGCAGGACATCCACAAAATGAAGAGACAGATATGTATTACCTTGCACCCAGGTGTCTTTGAAAGGTCTCGGGTTTTGAAGAAATACTGTAAATATATCCCTCAAAACTGTAACATCTGGACATTGTCAGATATGTGCTAATAAAAGGGAGGGAAGCTTAAACAGCTTTTGCTTGTACAAAATGCTTGAAGTCAGTCAGAAAGCCATTATTATGACCTTGTGCTGACCACATACTATGAAGTGTTACATGAGCAGGGACAGGAAAGTTGCTTAATGGAAGTTATATAGTAGTTAGATGTATCCTTGTCACACTTCATCTAAACTGATACATTGCAATGGTCCACACTGCTCAGACCTGGCAATTACTGTCCAATTCCAATCTATTCCACACTGCCACTATAATGAAAAATAATTAGGAGCCTGAAAATGAGTTTTCACATGAAATGGTTTCAGTGCTTGGACACAATTGCCTTTGGCAGATGGCTTTGGGTTTGCTTTAATATAATAAAGACAGTTAATCATCTCTAAAGAGTGCACAGAATGAATAAACCTTTAACACTACTTTGTCCACTGAAATCCTTCTATTGATCAAATATATCGTGGTGATGAAGTCACAGTTCTCTAGTCAAGTGTTTTGCAAAATGCCTACCAAAGCTCCCAAGCATGCACTGGCATGTACAGAGGAATTAATAATCCAGAATCAACAGACTTTCATACCAAATCAAAGCTGTGTTCTGTGTTTTGGTGTGTTTTTTTAAAAAATAATAATTCTATGACATAGCAATAATAAATATGAAGGCTCTGAGAAATGAAATGCGATCCTACAAGGAAAGATCTTGGGACATGAACCAAGACAAGCAAATGGATCCTTTCGGTGACTAGTTGTAACTGCTGAAGATAATCCGGCCACTAGACAGCAGAAATGCTATTAATTAAGGTTCGAGTCCTGTGAACAATTGTGCTCATGCCATTCTGTTGCCATCAATGGTCCTTACCTCATTTTAACAATGCTCAAGGCTGCAGACTACTTTGTTAGGGGAAACTGAGATAAGTCTCACGTTTCAAATAACTTGGTTTTTTCTTTTTTAATGATTACAGAATTGATTCAGACCTGACATTTTCACATAGGCAGTGGCTTTCCCAAGCACTGGTTCTTAAACTGTGATTTGGGAACCTTCAGTCATCTCTGATACAATTTTTAATGTTCTCTGTGAGCATGAGGAAAATAACAGGTTATGAGTGTGGGGTCTTTCCATGTACCTCAGGATTCCTTATGGAAGAGGCTTATGTGGCCACAGCTCTATGTGAATATGTCCATTTCACATTGGTGCTGAACACATGGGTGCCATGTGGGCCTAGTGGGCACATGAACTTCAGAGGAAGACCAGCATGCGTGGGCCTTTCCTCCCATCCCCAGTTAATGGGCGGGTGGGTGAACATCACCATCGGACTAACATTGACTACATTTAATAGTTCCTTCTCTGTTAAACCAAATGACTTCCCAGCTAGTACATGTTGTCCACTTTAAATTGTTTTATGTCTGGACCTTTTTCATTAATTCAAAAAAATATTATCACATCAATTTCTGAAAGAGAGCTTCAGGTTGACGCTGTATTAATAAAGCTACTGGACTGAGAAATCTTTTTTATATATACAAACTTTTTTAAAAAAAGAAATATTCTAAATGGTTTAAAGTTTGCATCCATCTGTAGTAGATCTCTTGCTTCTGTCTCAGAATTGTTGAAATGTAGACATTGTGTTTTACAGCTGTTCTCCTTTTCAGCTAATGGGGTTCATATGTCTAGTGCCTTCACCCTTTCACTTCATTGAGACTAGCTGTAGAGGTTTTGCCCCACCCTACCCCTGCATCTTGATTTGATATTGCTGATTGGAGTGCTGGCTTGTAAACCACCACCGTTATGACTGGAACTCTTTATCTAAATCATTGGGTGGGTTTGAAACCCCCATAAATATCTATTTAATTTAGGTTTTCGGTGATTTATTGATTCATTCTGCCTTTATCTTCTCTGATTCACTTGTATGTCAAATAATTGCAAGAACTCTAATTTTTCCCCCTTACATATATAAAAAGCTTTAGGCTAGTGAAGAGATTATCTACATATAAAAGACAATTATATTCTGGTTTTTCAAACGGCTGTGTATTGAGAACCGCTTTTAGAAACTGAAACTGAAACATACTGTTCTCTGTTAATTTGATGCAATTCTATTGAATTTCTCCAGAGTTGCTTTTGATTTTATATAAGTGAAAGATAACATTTTCATGATGTTGTCCTAGAGCATAGCCAGTAGGCTGAACAAATGTAGATTGAATCTTTCAATCAAAGAGTGCCTCTTCCCATTTTAGAGCAAATTTGTGTCATGAGTGATGCCAGCAAAGGGCTTTCAAAGTCACACACAGAAACAAAATGCAGCAGCACCTCTGTCACATATGCAGAGTGAATGAAGCAGCTGGAACTGTGACAAGGTTCAGATGCTATGCTAAATCATAGTTTGTTATAAACCAGACTTTCAAGGAAACCATGTTTTGTTTCAAGGTGCTATTTCACTTCAAGAGATAAAATATGTGAGCATTTGTTTCTTTTGTCTCTTGAGGAGAAAAGTTGTTGGAGAAGAAGAATCAAACAACTTTTTTTCTACCCTTCTCCTTTGCCAGTCCTCTACTTAATCCAAAACCACCAACATTTTTCTCAGGTAAAATTAAGTTTTCAGAAAAAGGAATTGTGGAACTGTTCTCTTGTGTGTTTCCCACTTTACAAGTAGTAAGAAGATAATAGTTTTGCTTTCCACTAGGGTTTAATTTCCTCTGGATGAGAAAGCATGTGAGACTTATAGTGTCTTTCTCATATATTCTTCATCTAAAAATATACAAGCAGAGCATTAATGCAGAAATGCAGTCCAACCAAGCAGCAGATCCACTACATAAAGTCATAGATATAGCCTGCATTGTCAAGGTGCTTCACTCTTCAGCCAACTCTCAGCTTTCTCTGCTTCTGTCTCTGTCTCACTTGGCTACACACACACCAGCCACCTGACCTTAGATGTGGGACATGGGGTGTGTCATCTTCCCTGAGTTCTGATAGGTCTTCTTTCCCGTTCAAACAGAGAGAATGTCAAACATTAGCTCTCATTAAATGAACACCAACCATCCATGCTCTATTAACAAGCGGTATGCCTGACAAAGGGATAGCTAGCCAGCTCCAGTGACAATATGTCCTGAGGGACTACTGAAGGCAGCAACAGAAGGTAGGGAAGAATTTTCTCCAAAGTGACATTATAGGTTGTGACCTGTACACAGCAGTGACCAGAGGAAGAGCGGCTGCTGGGAGGAGCACAGAGGGAAAAAATGCCATAGTGAATCTGCAGCAGCACAACCAGGCGCCTTAATCTGCCCCAGCTGCAACAAAACATGTCTCTCCCATATCTGACCCTACAGCCACAGCAGACACTATAACTCACCAGCAGTTTGACTTCACCCCTAAGAGCACACACTTCCATTGTCTCCTGAGACAGACAGGTGACAGCAACAGTGGGACTAAGGATTTGGGGGGGAGGGGAGAGAGATTCAATTCAGTTCGCATTTAAAGGCAAATTTACCAAAACTGCCATTTCTGAAACAATACACAAAATGAAACATAGCCATCCCTTGAAATTTGCACTTCACTGAATTTTGCCATGCAGTTCTCCATCCAAATAATGTGTTCAGAAATGCATATTCTAGGTTAAAGTCTGCATTAAAATGCATACATTCATGAAAGTCGCATATAAAACCATGTTGTATTAGGGGAAATTGCTTTTGGGAAAATGTATATATTAGGAGAGATTCACACAAAAAATGCTCATGAATTTTCATGCAGATTCTTTTTTTGTGTATAGAAAAAAATCACAGATATATGGGAAATATGGTGAACTTAAATATTGAATTTGGGGTTGTAAAAATGAGAAACAAATTGGCAGATTCACCCGTTCCTACTTTGGACACAGGCACCCATACCCATCTCCCTCTGCATAGTTTGTTTACTGAAGCCATTGTAGGCTTTTATTTGAGAGAAGCATATATTTCGAATGCTTATGGTGACAAAGTCAGGTTTCCACCTTTTAGCTATTACTTACATCCCACTGGAACAGTATGACTAGTGAAGGTCAATTTTATCTCTCTTTGGTCCTGCAAACATTTAAAATGTATAGATGTTTCATTTAACAGCCATGTTAAGCTTTAACCCATGGGTGGGAAATAGGATTCAGCCAGTTGGCTTCCCCACACCCAGCAGGCCTCTTTGACATCCTAGTTTATCAAGAGTGTGAGAATTCCTTCCCTCCAATTCACTTAACTGACTTATGCAAGCAAGATGTAATGACAAGGAAAGGAAGGAAGATTTTTCTCACCCCTAGAGCTTCTACATACACTGTAGTTGCACAACTTTATAGATACAGATACAGTAATGAATGCTTACTTTTTATCCTCCAGTGTGATTTGCAAAAATCATCTGCTCTATCTTTACTGTTTATTTGCAGTAGGGGTGTCACACACATTATGGGCTAGATGGCAAAAATTCCGTTACAAGGACCACATTTAAATTTGTCCATTTCAGCATTACACTCCCCATCAAATAGCTTCACCTCATCTCAGATTCAGCAAAGGATTGGTATGTCGGAGTGGGACTAGAAAGTGGGACTTTTCTTTTTTTATCTTATGTGAGTACCTAATAAACCCCCCCCCCCCAAGAAAGAATAGTTGCAATTACTGATTACAAGCAGGATAATTAAGAACTGTGTGGAAATAAATTACTAATCAAAGACATGGCTTGTGGGAACATCGGGAAAGGAATGGAAGCTCTTTGTGACGCAGTTAAAAAGAGATTTGTTACGGCAGGCCTGGCCCACAGGACGATCGAGGGGGAGGAGGACCATGGTTTGTTATTATATTGGACGGTGAGCTTGACCTGGCAGGGCCCCCTGAGAAAATTGAGGAGAGACTGGCAGGCCTGTGGAAATTAACAGACAGACTTTGGGAATGTTTTGTACAGAGGTATGGAAATGGCGTCTGTCTATTTTGATATGGCCCTTGGAGGAGTGTAAAATCCACACAGGATATAACGACGTTTGTTTTCAACCCGCTTGGGGAGACTACCAGAGATCACAAAGAAAGGAATATATGATAACAACAAAAAGATGAGGAAAACAACAAAAGAGAAGATTGAACAGAACTGTGAATACTATTTTGACAGAACTGTGTACATCAAAGCAGCAGCAAGAGAGATGTTTGGATCCCTTTCTGAGCTCAAAGTATGGGTACCCCCAACAAAATTTTAAAATTTGGCTGTGTAATTTGGAATTAATGTGATTTGGAATTAATGTGATTTGATTGGCCTGTTCATAAAAATTATTTGGAAGAAAAAAAAGCTTCACCTCATCTCATGCCCAATTCCATTCACAACTCCTTTCCCATGTCCCAGAGCTTATTTCTGTGTTAGCAGAAGCAAAGGTTGACCAGGCTCATTGGTAAAACACTTCTTTTGTTGTACAATATTATCAATAACTTGTATGCCATGCCACAGGGGTGTCACATTAGGTCCTGATATGGTTCCTGACCGTTCTGCTTGATAGCCCTAATTTGCAGCCATATATCACAGTGTGTTATTCACAAGACTTCTTTCACCCTGCGATATGAATAAGCATTGACTCATATTTAGATGTTCTAATCCCCCATGGGGGGGGCACTGACAAAATATGCTAGTCCCATATCTCTACCACCATCCTCAATGCCCTCCATAAATTGGAGGTTCCTTGTGTGATTTAGATGGCTGGAAGGTTGGGTACTAAATGTTCTAGGGAGCCTACGTTTCAGAAGTTATTCCTCCAACTTATAGAAAGGGCAGGGGATGAGGGACAGAGGGCTAACACACTTGTCTTCACCCTCATGGTGTGAGGTGTTAGAATGACTGAAGAGATTACAAGTCTCTTTTTTTGATTATGTCTAAAAGATACAATTTTCAAAAGGCTGCTTGAAGTTGTGGGGGTTGTGGTTTTTGGGTTGTTGTTTTTTTTGAAAATTTAGGATTTGGTTTTCTTTGCAGTGTAAGCAAAATATTACGGTCAAATGCCATGACTGCTTTCATGGTCATTTTGCCCTTGAAATCTATGAATTTGGGATTATGTGACATTTCCAACAAAGCACAGTAGCACTTTATTCGTTTTGTTAGAACTGCCTTTTTTCATACTGTTACAAAATGTATTGTGAGAAAGCCAGAGAAAAAATAACTCTGGCAAGAAATATTAGCAAGGCTCCTTGTTCATGTCAATCTATTCATAGCCTCCTTTCTTTAAAATGTAATACACAGCTATTTTCGATTTTTAAAAAACTGAATAATAAACTCATCAAACCTTAACTACACTCACTACTTTCAGGCAAGTTAGATTTTCCAGTGAGAATTTCCCTTCTGTGACTGAGAGACAGGTCTGACCTTTAAGGAAGGAAAAATTTGCTTGCCTGTCTAGTTTACCAGCAATAATGGATGTTTTAGAATACTGACAAATGATAGGGAAAGTGATATCGACTGTTCTATAATAAACACATAATGGTGAGGCCTTCCTTCCTAGAGCTTAGTATGTGGAAAGTGGAAATACACGTGAGCTTCCCTTTTAGCAATTGTGCACAAGGGTGGGAGGGGAGAAGAAGAGAAGAAAAACAGAAGATAAGGCCCTGACCATTGTCAGAAAGCCCCTACTGTAACAAAATGATAACAAATACAGTAATATTCCCATTCACTTTGAATTAAGGAGCTTTCCTTGGAAAGATCCCACAGCTGATGCTGCTCACTGCCAGGCGCTGTTCTTCCGTTGCATTGTGTGCAAATGGCAGCTTTCAGATTTCCTAATGACTGCCTAAAACAGCTTCAAGTAGATATTACAAAGCACTGGGGACCTGAGGGACTGCATAGCACAGCTAGGGAGCCAACAAACAGTCACTCCAAGTCACTCTCTGTAAATGACCCTGCAGGTAGGAACAGAACCACTGAAATATAGTGCCACCAATTCCCACTCCACAGAGCTAGCCCACAAGGACACTATGGCTCATTGCATCAAAAACTGCTGTTTAACATTTAATAAATATTAATAAAATAAGAGCTTCTGTGTGATCAAATAGCATCAACATGTCACACACACCCTTTTTTTTAATAAATGCCATTATTCAGGGCAACCAAGGCTGACTCAGTCCCAAATCCAGGCCTGAAGCCAGACTGAAATGGGTCACAGCAATGTATTTTGTTGCATCGCCACTACTTATACCTTGCTCAAGAAAAGGGTATTGGTGACTGGCTGGTAATTGTCCAACACACATTGTTGTCTTCTTTAGGAGTGGTCTTTTAGAGCCACTTGTGGTAGCATCCACTTTTTTGCTAACCCTCCTGCTCACACAACTGCTCAGAGCTGCTTCTAAGTGTTAGGAGACCCTCTAGAGCAGCCTTTCTCAACCTGTGGGTCCCCAGATGTTGTTGAACTACAACTCCCATCACCCCTAGCTAGCAAGGCCAGAGTTCAGGGATGATGGGAGTTGTAGTCCAACAACATCTGGGGACCCACAGGTTGAGAAAGGCTGTTCTAGAGAGACCCGCCCCCAGAGAGCTGTAACAGGTAGCGAGAATCAGCAAAAATTGAGCACCCCTGCTTTACATCAGCAGACGACAACTGGATACAGCCCAGTATGGAATCCCTTTCTTTGCAATTTATAGAAATAGGTTTAGAAAAGTAGTACTGGAAAAATAACATACTTTGTACAAAAATGTTCCTCCAGGGTCTACAGTTG
This sequence comes from Podarcis erhardii, assembly GCF_964252035.2. Taxonomy (NCBI): domain Eukaryota; kingdom Metazoa; phylum Chordata; class Lepidosauria; order Squamata; family Lacertidae; genus Podarcis; species Podarcis erhardii. The sequence continues at coordinate 44,913,931 of NC_138507.1, read as the reverse complement.
CATTCACTATGTAACATGCGAGCTGGAAGCAGACAACTCTCAAGTTGAAACTATGTGGTACCTCTAGAGTTGCCCCACCCAAAGGACATGTTTGCTGGTGTGCTTTTGGATGATCTCTCTTCCTTCATTGGGCCACAAATAATATGTCAGCTTTGTCAAGAATGCTGATGAAGATCGTTTTTGAATAAGTATCTGTCCTCCAAACCCTGCTCTGTTCTATGGTATTCTTTCCAAGCAGAATCTCTTTCCAATCTCTGGTGCTAATTGGAGCAAGTCCCATTGTATTCAGTGGGAATTACCTCTGAGTAAGCATGCTTTGGATTGAATAATTAATCTTTTAATATTTTCTCTCTCTCCAATGGGATGCATTTTAAACCTTTGGCTCTGCTTTCAATTAAAGCATATTTGGGGTGTTACAAGACATTCTAATATATTTATTTAAAAAGAAACTCAAACTTCTTCTTTTATGGCCACATCCCCAAAATATAGCTGAAATAAGCAGCTAATTTCAGGGGGACTGGAAATTCTGAGAAATGGTCCTTGCCAATTTAGTGCAGCTTTGTCATGGTTCAGTGTTTTGGTTTGTTCATCTATTTTTTGTTTGTTTGTTTTATGTTTCCGCTTTGGCAACTTACAGACAACTCAGTTTTGCTCATGAATAGAAATTTTGTTCTCTTTATTTTAAATTGCCAACTATGAGATCTTCTCTCAGCAGTTTAGTCACTGAGTGAAGAGATGATCAGTCAAGTACACAGAAAAAATAATGGCGAAGATAACGCAACAAAAGAAACACAAACAATTTCACAACAGCTTTAAGTCTTCTTTAACAAGCTGTTTGGCTTCTGCAACAGCAAACCACCCTCATGGGGGCAGGGAGCATGATTGCTTTTCTTCATTGCCATTATTTTGGTTTCCCTGGAATATACCATGACTGCAAAGCTTGCCATTGGTGTTTTCAGGTTATGGTTAGTTTGACCTCCCTCCCCCCCCCCATTTTCTCATGCTACAACAACCTATTGAACTATGAAATTCTCTCATTGCTGCATATGGTAGGCAGAAGAAATGAGTACCTTAGCCATGTTTTTAAATACACAGTTCCTGCTATTTGCCCACTCACCACACGAAAATTCTTACCCAAACACAAATAATTATACCCCAACCTCACTACTTGCATGGCTGATTTAGATATCCGAAGAATCTGAATTTGCCCGCTACCTTACTTGTTTGTGCTTTGCTGGTTGGCTGCAGCCATTTTAGGAAGAAGCCATGGTGGGAGGGCGTGGAGATATCACAGGTTAGATATGTCTCAAAAGAAAAGAATGGAAATTGTCGGCTTGTTATGTAACCCTTTACTTAATGCCTTCCTTTGTAATGTTTTATTTTGAAATCTTTAAGATAATCTTTTAGTTTCCTATCAATTATGTTGCTTGAATGTATACTTTATATTTGACTTTCTCCAATAATGTTTTAGTCTGGATTGTTTTTATTTGATGTTTTAATGTAGGTTGTAAACTGCTTTGAGTTCTTTTCTTGAAAATTTAAAGCAGTAAAATATTGAAATGAATAATAATAATGAATGATTTCCTGTGAACATATTTTGTTCTGTAAGCAGGACCTGCGTGTATAGCTTTATCATCATGGAAGCAATGCTAATCAGTTCTGCACCTATCAGAATATACTGCTGCCCGTATTAACAATAAATGCAGAACTACCATCATGTTTTATGCAGTGCCCTCTTGTGGGCTGTCTCCTACATCAATCCATCTTCCCAGTTCCATGGGCTTTCAGGTGAAGGTAAGGTAACTCCAATGGACCTGCCATTTAAATCTCCTGTAATATCCCTGATGTAGAAGTCAGAGTAGGGAACTAGACAACTTATCACACCTGCCACAAGATGGTCACGCACCTGTTAATCTCCTGAGGTCACAATTGCATCAAGTGGCCCATTTCCCTTTGCTTAAGCTGTTTGAAACTAGACTGATTGTCAGTGCTTGTGATGCCCTGTGCTTTTGCAAGTGTATATGATCGTGGTAGAGTTAATCTATCGTGGTAGAGTTTTACAAACTTTTCGGCAGTGTGAAAAACTGCCTGGTTGCATGTGGTTTTTCAGCCCATGCTTTTAAAAAAATTTGTTCATTTATTCATTTATGTTGCTTTCACGCCCTCAGTGTTAGCATCATGTATCCAATTCGTTTTGACTATGTAGCATTATGATGTGATCCTTGAATGGCGTGACCCCTAATTGGATAGTTTCAAAATGCTTTCAGAACAAATAAAGTAACTTCCTGCAATCCCATGAAGTGGTCCAAAGGCTATTTTTTAAAGAATTTTAAAGAATATCTTATATATATATATCCTTTTAAAAAAGAACTTGGAGCTTTTTCAAAGTATAGCAGCTGACATATAAGTTGAAACTGGGCTAAAATGCCCCTGTGAGGGCTGATATATGATGACTGGCTGTTCCTCACCAGGGTATTATATGCTGGGGTGGCTGCACCATGAAATATGCTGGATGCAGAGTCACACAGTGTTGAGAGCAGGCCAGTGGTTTTCTCCCTCAGATGTGGAGGAATGATGGAGAGTTTCACCAAAGCCCAAGTCAATGTAGGGAGCAAAGAAGCTCAAGAAAGTCAGTTCAAGGATCAGAGAAAGTCAGTTCAAGGATCAAGATCATAGCCTATATTAATGTGAATATTTTAATATTTTTGAGGCTGCGATGCAAAGCAAAAATTAATTTAGCAATAATTTCTATTGTAATCAGTGGAACTTCCTTCCATGTAATTGGGTTTGGAATTACAGTGCACTTGTAGTTTCTATTTTTAAGTGAGTGTAAATCACCCTGAAGCTATTTACAAATTTCTTGGAAACAGTAAACAATATGGTCCATTTTGAGTGGATATTAGAAATCTCAGAAGTTCAGAAAGAAAAGGTGACCAACAAGTTTCTGGCACTTGCAGAATATTGTCAGGCTTTAATAGAGCTGTATTTTGTACTGTATGTTGGCAAAAGTTCCCTATGGTGGAAGTCGCTTAGTTCTGAAGGATTAACATAATTTGTTTGGTCTTTTATGACAATAGGTTTGCACTGCATTGTTTAATGGAGTTTGAGGAAGACAGAGTGAATTCCACGGACAGTTTATACAGGGCAGGAGAAATCAATGTGGATTTCCAAAAAGGAAGTCAGGCGTACATAACTTGATTAACTTCAGAGTCAGGGACAATGGCAGAGGGCAGGTTGACACATTAGACATAAACTGTTTGGAACCCAAGAAGCCTTTTGATCAGCATAGCATAAAAGACGTTTTGAGTGTGGCGGGCCTTGGTGGATGGCCTAGCTTTTGTCACAGTATTAGAATCTGAAAGATGTTTGACAAGATGTTTAGATCTCCAGATTAATTTTTTTAAAAAAAATAGGAGGGCCAATCCCATATAAAAGAGAAGAATTATTGAAATGGAAGGAACTGCTCTTTAATGTACGAAAACAAGACTCTCAAGTAATGAGGAAAGCGGCGGAATGGGGGGAAACTGCTCGGGGATTATGCCTTAAATGGCCACAAAGCTCCAAAACACTGATTAGAAAGATAGTATCAAATGTCTGGCGAAGATGCAGGAGAATAAAAGGAGGCTGTTTAAACAACTCAAGGAGTTATAGAGTAACTAAATCTCATCCCAGCTATTCATTGCTAATAAATTATCTGGAAAGTTCCAACTTTTTCCCATTCACACATCCAGCTCAACTTTACCATCGAAGGAACAGCTAGTACAAGGTTCTCTCAGTTGTGATAACAGACAGCTGAAATAAAAACTTTCCAAGCTTTAATAGTCAAAGGGCATATCAGCGCAAGATGGATAAACCAATCAGAGTAAAATAATAGGGTGGCTAATGTTTTAACACAATGCTTTTGCAGAGTATATCAACCTATTCTTATAGTGAGACAGTTAGCCTGACATAACACATACAAAGATGTTCCTGTTTTATTTTAGCAACTACAGTCAACTCTAAGCAGTGTTTTTAATATGTCGTTGATTGTTAATATTGTGAGAATAGAAATGTGGTTAACCAGTGTGCTTTTATTAAGTGTTTGGTGGAGGTTCTGTAATCCATTCATTCGTTCAACTCTCTCTCATCTTCCTCTTTGCATCTCTCTTTCAACTTTAGTATTGTATTGTAACATGGGAATAGTATTTTTAAGTGTCCTCCTGCTCTAGTTGGAAAAGTTTGGTGCAAATGTTGGCTTCTTTGTCTACCTTCAACGCAGAGGCACCTCCACATCATAATGGCCATCCAGAGTCCTCTGAACTGACCCAAAGTGTCAGCTAGCATCATATGGCATAGTCTCTTAGTCTGTATCTGTTGTTGTTTTTTAACTCCCTCCCTAAAATCCTTGTACAGTGGTACTTTGGGTTACAGACGCTTCAGGTTACAGATTCTTCAGGTTACATACTCCACTAACCCAGAAATAGTACCTCAGGCTAAGAACCTTACTTCAGGATGAGAACAGCAGGAGGCCCCATTAGCTAAAGTGTTACCTCAGGTTAAGAACAGTTTCAGGTTAAGAACGGACCTGCAAAACAAATTAAGTTCTTAACCCAAGGTACCACTGTACTTCTTTTTTGAAACCTGGGGTTCCTCAAACCTGCCCTTTATTCAGGTTTGGCATGGGCTGGTTGCATTTTGGGGATGGAGTGGAATCTTTTTTGCCTAACACCTAATGGCCTTGCTAGCGTCTGCCTCCCCTCCCCCCCCCCACTTTCTCTCTACTGGTTTTCTGGAGGGTGTTCTTAGCGAATGGTTGCTTTTATATGGGTGAATTTTTTTTTTTTAATAAAATATTTATTAGGGTTTTTTATAAAAGAAATACAAAGATAATAAACAGCATTGCTTTGTTTTAACAAAATTTCATAACTTCTTTGGACTTCCTCACGTCTCCCGCTCCCACTTACATCGTTAATAAATTTTTTCAAGCAAATTATCATCTTATTTGCAAATTTATAACCGCTCAATTCAATATAGTGTAACAATTCTCCAACAAATTTTTGTTTCTCTTAATCTCATTTATCGTCAATTTCCGATCCAATTTAGTGATGGCCAATTATTTATAACCAAGCATCCTTATTAACATTCCTCTAAATCACAATATTTTTGTAGATAAATCTTAAATTTCTTCCAATCTTCTTCAATCCTTTCTTCTCCCAGGTCTCGAATTCTGCCAGTCATCTCCGCCAGTTGCATATAGTCCATCAGCTGCACTTGCCATTCTTCCAGTGTGGGTAGATCTTGAGTTTTCCAGTTCTTAGCGATGAGTATCCTTGCTGCCGTTGTTGCATACATAAAGAATGTTCTATCCTTCTTTAACACCTTCTGGCCGACAATACCCAGAAGGAAGGCCTCTGGTTTCTTAGTGAAGGTATACTTAAATACCTTTTTCAGCTCATTATATATCATTTCCCAGAAGACCTTCACTTTAGGGCAGGTCCACCAGAGGTGAAAGAATGTTCCTTCATTTTCTTTACATTTCCAACATTTATTATCAGACAAATGGTATATTTTGGCAAGTTTAACTGGGGTCATGTACCATCTGTATATCATTTTCATTACATTTTCCTTTAAAGCATTACATGCAGTAAAGTTCAGCCCAGTGGTCCACAACCTTTCCCAGTCCTCAAACATAATGTTATGCCCAATATCCTGTGCCCATTTTATCATAGCCGATTTAACCATTTCGTCTTGTGTATTCCATTTCAACAGCAAGTTATACATTCTTGAAAGTACCTTAGTCTTAGGTTCTAACAGCTCTGTTTCCAACTTCGATTTCTCCACCTGGAACCCTAACTTTTTGTCATTTTTAAACACTTCTTTAATCTGAGCGTAATGTAACCAGTCTCGCACTTTATCCTTCAGCTTTTATATGGGTGAATTGACCACATTGGCAGGTAGGTGCAGGACGTTATCAGGTAGTTAATGAACCTTAGACACCTTTAATGGTGGAGGGTGCTGTCCCCAGACATGATATCCCCTGGAATGGAAAGGAGTATCTCTGAGGCCAACCTGTGACACCTGCTCAGAATTGTGGGGCCACAGAAGGGGGAGAAGCAGGAAAGCCTCTCTATTCAGCTGCAACGTGGGGCTTAAGAGAAGGGATAGGTGAAACACTGCTTCTTTCTCTTGATGAGTTTTGGTCACCTGGTTCCTTAGATGCAAGTAGTATCTCATACCTTCATTCCCTTCTGCAGATCCATGGTGTTAAATTATTGGCTCCTTGTTTTCCTATGTGGTTGTAGAACAGCTTTGATTCCTAATGCACCTAAACTTTATGAATTGGGAAAATATTGTATTCCCAGCCAGATAATTATAACCTTTAGAGATACCACTTTTCAAAATATACTGATTGTAATACATAATGTATTGTAAACATTTTTATTGCATTTTTACAGGCTTAGCTGTACATCAAATTAGGTTTACAGGATACATAATATAAAAGCTGAAACAATTGTACAATGAATGTTAAAAAATATGTGGTGGGTGTTTTTTAATCAAACCTCAGGGTATACAAAAGCAATCAGTAAGTTAGGGAGGGGGAGGAAGGGCCCTTTAGAGTTTATTCTTGAAGGAAAGTTGTTGGATGTCTTTCAAATTATTATGCCAGGCCAGATATTTTTTGCATAATGAGAACATCTTTCATGTGTCAGAACAGGTTTTGACTATAACTAAATAAGCCAAAGCACGGATATGCTGATAAGGTGACCTTTAATGTAAAGTTTGGGCTGAGTTATCTAAAAGTATTTTCTAAAAGAGAGCCACATCTGCCTGATGATAGAGAGGCACATAAAACAAAAGGCATTTGAAACTCAAGATATGAGGAGAAGAATATGGTTATATTGGTGCTGACAAAACAACAAACTAAAACATGGATGTCCTACTTTATCCCTATCTGCATTATACATTTAAAGTGCTATCATACCACTTTAAATAGGCATTTCTTCCCCTGAAGAACCCTGGGAACTGTAGTTTTTAGAATATTTATTTATTTATATCCCACCTTTTCCCAAGACAGGGATTCAAGGCAGCTCACAGATAAAATAGAACAGCTAAAAACAAAGGTGGTAAAAATAATAATTAAAAAGCATTTCAGCACTAATACACACACACACAATCTCTCTCTCTCTCTCTCTCTCTCACACACACACACACACATCCTATTTAAAATACAGATAATTATTTGTAAACATAAAACAGTTGATTGCTGAGTATTGTTATCAGACCCCTTTCCCCTCACAGAGCTACAATTTCCATGGTTCCCTGGGAAGATAGATTGACTGTTAAACCACTCTGAGAATTGTAGCTCTGTGAGGGGAAGAAGGTTCTCCCAGCAACTCTCAGCACCCTTAACAAACTACACCCCCCAGGATTATTTAGGGGCAGCTCAGACTGATTAAAGTGGTGTGATAATGATTTAAATGTATAGTGAAGAAGGGGCCTTAGTGATATGCTATTGCCAATATCCACAATATTAAAAATGAACATGGCAGTTATCACTATGTGTTTACAGCCCAGCAAGCCTGCTCTTCAACTTGTGGTGTTTTAGTGTAAGTGCATAATAGTTCTCATATATCTGGAATTATGTGAAGTTGGTACATCCTGAAATATGGAATGTGGTGGAGCAAAGTTTAGAGATGGAAGACAAAAGGAGAGAGCTTTGTCAGAGGCCACGATGGATTTAAAGAGCTAGCACAAGGTGATCCTGGTAGGTGGGGAATCTGTTGTACTGAATATTATATCCATCAGAAATTGAGAAGGTGTTGCAGCATTCCCCTAACTGAAGACTAAGGCATCGCAACTTAAAGGAGGGAAAGAGTTGTGTGTGAAGAAACAGCAGTTTGTTGGGTGTTGGATGAGACAGGGGCAGAGAAAAGGCAGCAGAAATTGGGGGAGTTTCTGAAGGCATCTTGGGTGCATTAGGGCCTCTCTGAGAATCCAATGTGGGTAGCAAAGCTGCTGTTTTGTAAAACTGCCTCCTTGCTCTGTTAGAATAAAACACTCATGTCCTGTTTGTATCTTTGTCAAGTAAATATTGCAAACATGTGGTTAAGTTTTTGCAATGATCCACCAAAGGATGTTAAGCCAAGTGCTTGGAGATGTGCAGAATTCATAACTTCTTTGTACCTTCACTCCCTATAGTTGCTAGTTAAGCTTTTGTGAAGTTTCACCAAGCGATAAGGCTTTTACTCTTACCATCTGATCCTGCATCCCTCCTTAAGGTTAGATTACCATAATACTCTGTGCAGATGCTTGAGATGGTTCAGCAAGTTCAGGATTGCTTCCACAGAGGGGTACATTGCAAAGGGCACATGATAGCCGTGCTTCTCTATTTCATAGGACTACGAGTTATTGAGACAGAAGAAATCGTTCAGGGCCTCAAGCAACTTCCCAGTATACAAGCAGACTGGAAATTAAACTGAAAGAAATTCAGTATTTAAAATGTAATGAATATAATGCAATGTACCAAAGCTGCACAATTCAGTTTGGCTGCAGTTGGGTAAGCCCCATTGAACTCAGTGGGATCGACTTCAGAATAAACAAGCCTAGGGTTGCTCTGGGTCCATGTGATTTAGCCTATCCTTCTGATGAAATCTGGTCCTTGAAGAATGAAGGAATCAGTCTGATATCCCTCACCCTTTGGCAAAGCTTTGAAAAAGCAGAGTCCCTCTTTCTGTCTTTCAGTGAACCAACGCTTCTGTGCTTTACCTATCTTACCTGCGTTATCATGTTGACCATCTTATTTTCTCCTCTTGTTATTTATGCAACATTTTATTCAGGCTCTGGCATCAGTTACTTTCTTCCACCGCCTTTGTCTCCAGTCCACATAGATGGCTGATGCTATCTCACTTAGAAATTGAATAGTCTGGGAGATTTTATTTCTGCTTCTAATCATTTACTTACAGCTCTGTGGATGGTGGCGTTTGGCAAACATCAATTCTTCTTGTTTTCTCTTGTGTTTGAATGAAAGTAATTATGTTTACAACAAATTAAGCATCATATTCCCCCCCCCTCCTCTTGGTGCTCAGTAGAGCCTGATTCATCTTCAGCAAGCACTTAGACTTTCTGGCTTTCATTCGGGCATCAGGCAGAAAATATGTTAAAAAGGAAAGAGAGAGAGAAAGGAATCGTGGTGTGGTCCTAGTTAGGAGTTACAGTATATCCCAGGCTTGACTATTTTGAACTGATCCATTTGGAATGGCTACTCAGGGCCCTAGTGCCCTAAAGACATCAAATGTATTTTGCATGTAGAAAGTGAGGGGTTCAGTTCCTGCCTTTCCCATCAAAAGAAAACCTCTCGTGTAGCAGAGTTGAAAAAGACCTTGGCCTGAGGCACTGGATAGTTGCTGACATTTGAAGAAAACTGTATTGTGCTAAATGATTCAACTATTCCATGGTTCAGCAGTTCAATCACATATTCGTCCCTTGTTTTCACTTCATTTCCCTCACCTTCATCTGCTGTTTCCTTCTGTCTCTTTTCAGATTGTTAGTCCCTTGGGGTCAGAAAATGTCAAACCTGTACATACCTGTATTTAGACGGGTCATCATAATCAGACTAAGGTAGAAGGTAAAGAAGGTCACCCACAGGAATGTGAATAGGGTTAAGATGCAGGGTGGGGGGTGGGGAGTTTACAACCTGAAGGAAAGCTGACTTGATTCACATGGAACCTAAACAATTTATTGCACCTCACCACTTATATCTCAAACATCAAGTAACAGGGCCAACAGAAATAAAGTATTTATGACACCCTACTTCATCCTTTAATGATCTCACTGTGGGTCATGATCCCGTATTTTGGGACAACTTGAGCACTGACGGTTTACAGCATTGACAGTTAGACCTATAAACAGCCATACAGTTGTAAATTCATTACGTCAGTCTCCCAATATTGTTTAGGGCTGGCCAAATACTAGAGCCTGAGGACACCTCTTCCCAATCCAAGCCTTTCACAAGGCTGATGCAAAGTGGGGGGGGGGGATGGACGGACGTTTGGATAATACAAAGGTTTGATGCACAGCTTGGCTTGCAATTCAATACATACTTATTTGGGAATATGACCCACTGAACCCACTGAGCTTATTTCTGGGTGGGCATTCATAGGTTGCAAAGCAGTTTCTTTGCTGCTATGCACTAGATGGATGACCTGCCTGACCAAAATTATCAAGGTAGATCTATTGCATTTCTTCTTCAAAACCTTCATGTGCCTTTTATAGTGTCTTATGATAAGAAGTGCAACTTATCAATTTACAACTGTATTTAATGAGGAAGAGGCCATTGCAAATTGCTTTTCGGTTACCACTGAGATCAGTCCCTTGGTCAGTGCCAGCTATCTCACTTAATTTCTTACAGACTCTGGTTCCCTCCTCTATAAACCTTCCAGGAGAAGGTTTTCTGTGCCAGGAGAAAGCAAATGCATTTCCCTGCTTCACTGGTGTTTCCAGATGTTCTTCTTGTGGCCACATATGGACAGTGCTTTTCTCTCCCATTAAATGTTGTAGAAAGATGCATATTCTTCAAAACCCAAAGCAAATAATGAAAGAAATGATGGAATGTTTCCAATGGTTTTTATACTGTAGATTAAAGTTATGTAAATGAGCTTTTTTTTTTAGGCCAATGCCAAATTCAGAACTGTTGTACAATGTGATGGTACTGTAAATTTGAGAGCCGAGTTTGAGGAACTGGCATGAAGGCAGCAGGGCTCTGTGCCTGATTTGGCTGAGCCCTGAGCCATATGGGGCCCATTTGGAAGGAATTGAGTCTCTGCAGAGGCAACTTGAAACAGCGATGGATCGCTGCAGGACTTGCAGGTACATAAACACTGAAGATATGTTCAGGGGGCGGAATGTTTTAGGACCATGGGGATAATGGGCACTTCCAGTCAGAAGGATGTTGAAGCTCCTGCCAATCAATAACGTTTCAAGCTAACACATTGCCATACAAGTTCCTAGAGTCCTCAAGGAGTCCCCTCTCTGGGACACACAATTGTGTGGTGGACTTCAAACCCCTATACTCTTCATCTACTGCTGGCCTAATGGTGGCTAATATCACAGTGCTACACAGTGAGCTTCATTGCTGATTTTAAATACAATCTCTCAGGTCCTAATCTACGTAATATCCCTCTACCTTATTCCACGTTTTTGGCTCCCATCTGAGCCAAGCTCGGTTCTAAGCAGTGATTAAACCAATTGTTTAAGTGCCCACTGTTTTGTTTTGCAAAGGAGGATGATGGGGAGAGAACCAGAACAGGTTAGGTGGCAGATAACTTCTCTCTCAAAAGAGTATGACTATGAAAGCAGGAACCCCTTTCTGAATCAATGTAATACATTTTTCAATTTCTTTGGGTGCTAACTTTTTGTAAAACTGCAATGCCTAAATGTCCACAGTATTTTTGCAAAGGAGGAGTATTGGGGTAAACCAAAACAACTTGGCCACACTCCTGTGACCTATTCTTGGCCACACACCTGGAGCTGTTTAGAGAGAGCAACTGTAGGATAGTGTATATGCACAACCACACATGCATGCACACTCATAAGCAGTGCTTTTTTCTATACATAGAAAAAATGTTTAGCGGTACTCTCATTTTCCTACTCATATTGAAATACTGCCCCCTCAATGAGGCCAAAGTTAGATTCCCAAAATGTTTAGGGGTATGTGTACCCCTGTGTCTCCCCCCCAGAAAAAAAGCACTGCTCATATGTACATTTTGGTTATAATTTACCTAAATTATTCATGTTTAAGAATATGCCCTAAATGTAGAGGAGCAGTTTTGTGGGCCTGCTTTCCTGTTTCATGCCGCATCAAACACTGTAGTGAACCCTTCCCAAACCAGTCAATAAAGAACAATCTGCAATTCCAGCTCACAATAAGTGGTCCACCATGCCCTCAATGGCCTAAGTAATTTCAAAGTGGGGACATATAAAGGAAGTAAGATGGAGTAATAAAGGGAATCATTTCATGTTTAAGAATGCAAAGTGAAACTGAGTGCCAAATGAAGAGTAAAAGACAGCAATTAATTATGGTAGCTCTCTTTATCTGTCCCAACACACGGCATTGATGGAACTGTAATAGTTAACTCATGGGGTTATATTGCTTTAACTCATATAAGTGATCTGCGTTGCTCTAGTTTCAGCTATTGCCGTAACTCTATATCTCCTGCTTAGGGAAATGTTTCTTTGCATGCAGTTGCAATGCCAAATGTTATTATGGACATGGTAGTAAAACTATGGGGATTAAGCCAAACACTTTGCATCAACCAGGTGTTTTGGCACTTGTATTCAAATGACAATTTTGGGAGACAGACAAGTTATTTGGCAATGTTAATATATGTTTATGGTTTGATACTTGCTGAAATGTCTGTGTATTTATTATACACCCGTTCCTTTTACACATCTTACTCATTAAAAGACAGCCATGCATCAGGGTAGTAATCTTTTAAACTGCTTGTGTGAGAGAATGATTCAGAAAACTGGAAACACTCACAATTAAACCATGTAATTGTGAGGCAAATGTACTGAGTAATCATTTGATTCTGATAACAGATACGGATAAACCCAATCCCTAAACCAGTTAATGTATAGAACACTAATTAAATTTTTGTTACTATTAATTTATTGGAAGAAAACAACAACAAATTGTTGTTGTTGCTTACTTGTGTGGACAAAATGTGTGAACTGCGTTATCAAAGGATGGTTGACAGTAATTTTAGTAACTGTTGTGGCCAGGAGAAAAGCTGGTGTGTACATTTTATGTGTGTTCTCAAAATAAGCGGATCTGCCACTAATTTGCCCTAGATTTGGATATAGTACCACAATCTTGGTCAAAGTTAAGAGGCTAATTTTGCTGATAACATAAAAGATAAAATTTTTGCTGACATAATATTTGTCCCCAATTTCAACTTAACCATGTTGAACAAGCTGGAAGTAAACATTCAAGCTCTTTCACAATAAATTCTAAGCTTTCCCCTAACAATCTTAATGTCGCAAACAAGTTAACCATGGCTAACCTTTCTAAATTTCTTTTTAATTAGGGTTTGCAAAAGCGTTCCAAATTGTGGTTTGAAATCCTGGTTAAAAGGACTTCCGGGTTAGCGCCAACGTCTAATGGCGGATTCCCTCCGAGCTCCGGAGGGAATCGGCTCAGTAGGGATCGGGTTCTGCCGCGCCGGCGACACGGGGACCCTTAGAAACCACAGGCGTGGAAGCCTGTGGACTTGGTGACTCGGCAGGCACCATTTGCGCCCCCCGACCTGCGAAGGAGCCTTTTTAAAGGCTTCGGAACGGGGGACGGGGAACGGCGCGGTGCTGAGAGTCCTCTGCTTCCCCTGCTGAGTGAAGCCGCATGCCATGGACGGAGAGCGCTGACTTTTTCCTGAGAACATTCGGACTAAAAAGCAACAACCCGTGAGTAATATAGAAATTGGACTTAAAAAGGAAATTTTCTCTTTGAATTTGGCACGATCGGGGAAGATACAAAAAGGAAGTCCGTCTCCCCATCTTGTAGACAACTTAAAGCAAGGACTAAATAACTAAGGTCGAGAGAATATCTTTTATTGTAACTGAACAAAGTTATTAATTTCACGATTGGACAGTATAAGTAATTTTGCTGGAGGATAAGAGTGGATTTTGAGAGCTGCGCAACCCCCCAGGACCTGGGAGTGATCAGCGAGAGAGCCTGTTGGAAAGATACAGAAGACTTTGACAGCTGTCAAAATTAGCTGTCAAAGTTGGGGAATACAAAGTAACATTGTTTTTGCTGCCTTTGCCAGTTGGATTTGCTACATTTTGGTTATAAACTGTCGAAAAATAAGCTATTTTGATTTTGGGACTGGAACTAGAAGGATAGTAAATATCCACAATCCCTCTAGAGGGGGTTTTGGGACACTGCAAGAATGGCTGGAAGTGGAAAAATACTCACTGAGTTGAACAAGACTTTTTATCTCCTGGGAAAGCTTCAAGAACAAAGCAATATTTTGGCTACAGGGGTCATGGGACTGAATGAAAGAGTAAACAACTTTACTGAAAATGGAAGGGACTTGACTCAAGTCTTCGTCTTTGAACCAAAAGCCCCTGTAGCGGAAACAAAAGACTTTGCAGCTGAGCAGGGAAAGGAACTTGACAAATTTGAGAAAGTGGAACAAGTGGAAGAGAAACATGAGGATCTGGAGGGAAAGGAAGGAGGAGTTATAATGTTGCAGAAGGCTAAGGAAGGCCAGAGGCCTGGCAGGAAGGTCATAAAGGATAATAAGAATTGGATGATGAAGATTTGGCTTGAATTGGAGAATGAAGAATGGAGAGACTTACCTAGATGGAGACCTGAAGATTTATGGATTACAAATTTGATTAAGATGGAAGTTCGAGCATTTGGGACATTTAAATTCATGAATTCTTCCAAACATGGAGGTCTGGCCGGAAGAAATATGGACTTTTTTGGGATTGCGCTCCTCCGAGATTCAGGGTTTAATATAAAGGACTATCCAAAGAACCGGCAAAGAGGAACTGAGAGAGACTTAAAAGCCTCCGATGTGAGATCGCCAGGCTGATAGCAGATGGATTGATGGACATTGGTTTGGGGATCGAAACTGGGAAAGGGAGGGTGAGGTTTGATGAATCCAAAGGTTGTATAAATTTTTATATATATATATATTTCTTATTTTGTATTTTTGGTTTGGTATTAGTATAAAATAGGGAAATTCGTGGAAGGGAATCTGGGTCGACCTTGGAAAAAGGGTTTAAGTAGAAGGACTGAGGTAAATAAGTTAAAATCTGTTATTAAAAGGATTTAAATATAACAATGAAATAAGGTAAAAATTGGGGATAAGAACTTGTTGAACTAACATTTGGAATTGGAATACAAGAAGGGGAGGCGAGGGGAAGTCGTGGGAAATATGGTATAAGAAAATAAGGACTGAAAGTATACTTGTTTTGTGTGTGTTTTCTGTCTTTTTGTTTATTTGTCTTATTTGAAACCTCAATAAATATTATATTTTTTTAAAAAAAATGAAATCCTGGTTAAAAATGCAAAGCTTTATAAAGTAAGTATGATTTGGGTCTGTAGAGACACAGTCCTTAACCATGGCCAAACCTACAAATCCTTTTAACCATGTTAATTTGCTAATTAAGAAATCAGGACTGCTACATATGATGCTTACTTTGTCCTGAATGCACAGATTTTCATAATACTTTATAAAGCTGTGTTCAGAAAAGGGTTCTGAAAAGGGTTGTGGGGGTGAAGTTTATTTCCTCTTGTTGAATGCTTAAGAAAACGTGTTTTGTAGTCAGTTGTAGTTCATGTGCTACAGTGAGAGCAAACTGCGGTATTCTCAGATGCTTAATGCCATTGCAGAAAACTCCTTATCCCACCAGCTGGACCTTTTTTAAACTGTTTGATGGCTGCCCCTCATGAACAAAGATGAATGCTTAATGAAGTTTCGTTATGGACGAAAGTGCCATAATATTGATAAATTACCCCTTGGGGAAATATCTACATATTCTTCAAAACATGGCTAATGATATGTCAGATTCATTGACCTCTGTGATGAGAAGCCAAATTGATGAAAAAGATGTTGGCTTATCCAGCCCCTACAGATGAAAGCACAATTCTTGGAGCATTTTCAACTTGTGGTACACTTGACTGATTCTGCAACATTTTGTAGCTCTTTATGAAAGACCAAATAATCATGTGGCCCAGGATGTCATTTCAGTTTATAGGCATGGTTTTGTGGGTTTGATATGTTTGTAGAAGCACTTATGGATGCTCAAGACATTTCTGCTAAATAGAAAAGAGGGAGAAATTTGGTTCAGTTTGCATTTGAATGTGACCCTTCCTATTTTGTACTTCCTGAAATAATAGAATATGTCCAACCAATGGCTGTCTAGCCTCTGCTTAAAGACCTCCAGTGATGGTGAGACAACCAGCCCAGCGACTTTGTTCCACTGTTAAAATGATTCCACCCTTAGGAAATTTCTTCTAATGTCAATCAAAAGCTACCTTCCTTTTAGACCTAGGCCTGCCCTTTGGGGCAGCTGAAAATGAATGTTCCACCCTCTTGTTTGCAGTGCCCTTCAGACACTTGAACATAAGGCTGCTATTGTCTTGCCCTTCAGTCTTCTCTTCTTCAGGTTAAAATACTCAGTTCCTACAACCTTTCATCAAAGGACTTGTTTTCTGCAAGATGGACCTCCCATTGGGCAGGGTGAAGTTTTTGTGTAATGTGTCAGATGCTTAGGAGAAGCAGTCAGATGTTGGGGACAGGGCTGTTTGTGGTATACAATGGTACCTCTACTTACGGACATGATCCATTTCGGGGTGCCATTCACACCCCGAAAAGTCTGTTAGTAGATCGCTGCTTCTGCGCGTGAGCATGATGCAATAGAGTGCTCCTGCGCATGCGTGAAGTGTGCAGAACACTTCTGTGCAGGTGCAAGCGGCAAAACCCGGAAGTATACACTTCTGGGCTTGCCGCGTTCGCAACCCAAAAATCCGCAACATGAACCTAACTCAACTAGAGGTATGACTGTATTTTCTTTCCTACACCATCTTAAGCTAGCTTGTTCTTCTCAGGTACACTGGAGTCCATTGCCCCATCACCAATATTGACATAAAATTCACCCACCAGTCAGCTCCTGTATATTGGTGTGTGTGTGTGTGTGTGTGTGTGTGTGTGTGTGTTCCATCTTGTCTTTAAACTCAAGCAGTGAAATGTATTGGACCAGCCCTGGTTTTCCATACACTCAACCACCTTCATTGCTCTCCTCTTTAGCCCATTCGAGTTCGGTCACATCCTTAAAAGTTTGGAACCACAAACTGGACAAGCTACTCCAGGTAACATCTGACTAGCTTAAAATAAAGTGGGACTATTTTGTTCGTGACTTTAAAACATTTTCTAAATATGAAAGTGTCAACAAATGCTAAACAGTAATACTATCCCCAATATATAGCTGTTGAGGCTAGAATTAGGTATCATGGCTAAGGTAATGTTGCTTCTGAAATCACTGCTTCCCATTTCAGTCTCTCTCTCTCTCAAAACATCTAAAGATACCATGTGTCATGTGATGTCATGTGACAGCACTGTGAGTCTTACCCCAGGGAGATTGGCCAATGAAGAGGTAGTGGGCTAAAAAAAAATTACAGCATGAACCATCACAAATTTTGTATTGCTGGACATTATGTGGGAGAGAAGAAGAGACACAACATATTCATTCATTCATTTGCCACAATCTTTCCTACCATCCAGTTCAACCCCAAAAGTGATGAAACCAAAATAAATATAGACCTCTGGTTTCAGTTGCCTGGCAGTGTCCCAGCCATATCTGCCCATTCTAATATTTCACACACACCCAATAATACTGCAAGACTAACATAAGGGAAGCTGAAATGGCGGGTGATCTTGGTGTGATCACTGAGCATACCTAATTATGCTGGATTTATTTCCTTGCTCCTCTCTAAGCACTTATTTTGAATGAGCTCAGGTGATATCCTTTTGATAGGCAAGATCAAAATAATCGTAAGAGGTGCAAAATGAAACCTGGACACATACTGTTTTCTCATTTTACATATTTCAAATAATGTAGAACATATGTCTAGTGCCTTGTCAATGTCCTACCTTAGCACCAGCAGTTGAGCCCTGGTCAGCCCAAGTCAAAATGTTATTTACTCTGTTTAGCATCTTTCTCTTTCTGACATGGACATCAAAGTCTGTCGGATTTGGCAAAAAATAAACAACAAAACCTCCCAAAGTCTCAGTGGACATTTGCTTGTTTTAATTTGCCAATGAAACCTAAGCTGCCCGAATAGCTTGAAAGCCGAGAAGCTGTCAAGGAGATCAGAAATAACTGATTTTGATTGGCAACTTAGAGTTGTTTCTCCTGCAAATGCAAGACACCCCAATTTGATTGTAAATTGATTTTACAGCTAACCTTCTTGGGTGAATCAAGGAAATCAAGGAATTATTGATTGCAGTATGAACCTACTCACAGTACCTGATTTGTCTCTCACTTAAATGGGCTTTAAGCTGGCCTGATTACAGCGGCTTGATTGAAAATACTCTTCATTTACACCAATGTCAGTGGCAGCCCCTCACCCCATTACCTGTGATATATTCATAGAGTGAGAAGCAGCTGATATTTGCCAACTGCTACCAGGTCTGAGTATCTCTTAGTGTGCTCAATGTGTCTTCTCCACAACTTAGGCTGCAAACAGACATCACTTTATTCTGGTTTCCTGATGTGTCTTTACCTGATCATATCTGTGTTTTATGTGATCTTGCACACAATGTAAAAGCCACTTCTGGAAACCTGGTGGAATCTAGTGGAGGTTTAGTCCTAATTTCCATGTTAGAAAAAGTCTGTTTGCAAGCCTGTTAAAAAATCATGGGAGTTTTGCGTTGTCATGTCACAAAATCTGGGGCAGTATCCCAGCATACCATTCTTTCCTGTTATTTAAGACTTATCGCAGCATGGTGGCCTGTCCATCAAGAAGCCGCAGTTCCATATCAAAACAGATACTGTAATGTAAAAGAAAAATTAGAAATCAGAACAGTAGCATGAACATTTTAACCTTTGTTCAGCCCAGACACCGAAGTTCAGCTCCGAAGGTCTTCTGGCAGTTCCCTCACTGCAAGAAGTGAGATTACCAGGAGGCAGAGGGCCTTCTCAGTAGTGGTGCCCGCCATGTGGTATGCCCTACCACCAGATGTCAAGGAATAAACAAGTATCTGACTTTTAGAAAACATCTGAAGGCAGCCCTGTACCATGAATTTTTTTATGTCTGATGTATTACAATTTTTTATACATGCTGTAAACTGCCCAGAATGGCTGGGGAAACCCAGCCAGATGAGTAGGGTATAAATAAAAAAATATTATTATTGCCTGTAAAACTAGCATGATAAATTCCACATCTGAATGCAGCATGCAGCATGCAGCGCGCGCGCGCACACACACACACACACACACACAGACCGGTATATATTCTACCCTTCCTTCCAAAGGAACCTAGGAAATCGAATGGTGAGAAGAACAGCATAGATTTGATTTGGATCAGTTTTATGCATAGAAAGAAGGCACTGTTCAATTAAAAATGAGAAAAGTACGTGTGTGTGTGTGTGTGTGTGTGTGTGTGTTAAAAGTCAAAAGAGGAAATTGACAAAGATCAGAATGAATCAGATTGCTCAGGTTGATGGGTCTGCTATTTGCTTGCATTTCGTACAATTATCTTAGCATTAAATGCTTTCTAAGAGCAGACTCGCTAATATCGTCAAATGAATACGAGTTGAAAACAGGAATACATACATTTCAAAGGGCTTTGTTAGTATTGTGATAGTCTTCTTTCAACATATTTTTTTTTACAGGAGGGTGTTAATCAAACTTAGGTTTTAGCATTCTAGAAGATTTCAGAGTTACCATGAAGGCCAAAGGAGGGCCATATTCATGAATTAAAGTTAAAGCAAGCTCTGTCCCAAGCAGGTGTACCTGACCTATACAGATAACACGCCCTAATTCAGAAGCCACCTCAGCTTTATAGTGCTGCATAATGCTAGGCTATCTTTTATCTGGGAGCTTTCTGTTTCTTCCACTAACTTTTTTTGCGGGTCTTTTCTTTTTAATTTTAACTTCTTTCAGATTCTTATCAGAGACCAGTAAAATGTGCCAATTGCATCAACAAGGAGCATGGAGTAAATTAGATTTTCATTTTTCTTGACTTAATTTAGTCTCCTATAAGCTCTCCATCTGTACATCCCAAGATATTTCTTTTCCACAAGTTATCACACTATTTATATTGAGATCTCTCTTGACCTCCACTGTTGGCTGGATTACACATGAGGCCCATCACAGATGCTGTAGTGCAGCAAAGATTCCCAGAAAAGGCAGATTTAAAGCCTGCTTGACATCATTCCATGCTTTCCCTTGAAATGTAACCTCTGCCCTTGTGCCCCATCTACATCTGTTTAAATCGTTATTTTCCTGGATGATACTCATTTTGAATTTTTCATCAAAGTAATTATTCCATATTATCATCAAACACATTTTTCCATATTATTTCACTTTGCATTCTGTGAATAATATTTATTTGTAAATTCTGATTTTCCTTTTTGCACTTGGCAATAATTCACACTAGACTTTGATTATTTGGCTCCTGTTGATGGACCATGGGATGCCCCACCTTAAAACCCTGCACTTCTTTAAATCTTCTTCTACATCCAGCATGAACTCCTTAGCCTTATTTTTTTAAAACTGTCCACAGTCTTGTCCTCTCTGATTTCTCTGCTCTTATACCTCTGTCAGTGACCCTGATCCTTCAGCTCCACCATTTCCCCTGCATGAAGGGTCATAGATCAATGGTGGAACAGATGATGGAGACCCCTGTTCAGTCCCTCACATCTCCAGGAAAGATTGAGAAAGAGCCCTCTTTAAAACCTTGGAGGCAAAGTCACTGCCAGTTACTACAGACACTTCAGAGTTAGATGACTTGGCATCAGGTAACTTCCTGTGTTCTGCCACCCTGAAGTCTTCTGCTCTTGTACAGAGCCCCTCCCACTCTCTTGTACTACTACATCCTCTTTTAAAAGTTGGGTGGTGTCAGCCTTATTTCTTTTTTCCTTTAAAACCCTTCTCATAAGCCACCTCATAAGCCATAAGTCCCAACAGGGGGAAAGGTGGGGTATAAATATAGAAAGATGATGATGATGATGACAACGACGACAACAACTCTACCTTTTCCATAGTCACTTTGCTTGGCTTTACACAACTGAAAAGAAGCCTAAGGGCACAATTCAGTAATTCAGTTACTCCAGCTGAGGACCTTTAGGAGATGGAAGAAGACCCACTATACCACTTCCACAGAAGCTATTCCACCATCACAAAAGACACCCTGGTAGAACAGCTCAGAGATGTTAGTGGAACATTTCACCAGTGCAACCATTGTGCCACCACATATATACCCAATGGAGGCAAGTCAGTAGGGGCAAATTGGGCACTGCCCTACCAATCTGTCCTCAGCCAGCCCCCCACCTGCCTGTCTTTTCACTTGCATCCAGTCCAGGCGGTGGCTCAGCCTGTCACATCTAAGGGTTTCCCTTGCAAAACTCAGCAGGAAGGAGGATGGGGACAAACCTAGAATTAATGGGCTCTGCCCGTCATTCGCTCTGGATCCACGTACTGTTGGCCTCTCTGACTTCTGTCCCATCAGTCCCAATGGATATGCCAGTGGCATGGTCATTGATGTAATGGCTCTCCCACCTGTTACTATTTCTTATTATTTATACAGCTCCTTCTCTGTGTAGGGCACTTTACAATGTACAAAAGAGCAGCCCCTGTTCTGAGGAGCTTACTATCAACACATGTGCTCTCTAAAACCAGTTCTTTCACTGAGCACTATATAAATAAATAATACAAGTTTATGTCCCCATAGCTGCAGCTAAATAGGGAACTCTTTATACAAATAGCTGCTACATACATGGTTCTTCTCTGTGACCCAACAGCTGGGGCTTTATGGAGAGAGTTTTTTCATATAGGTTAAAATTCTGACACTTAGCTATTTGAGAGAGAGAGAGAGAGAGAGAGTATGGAACCCTCCAACCTAACCCCTTTGTCTGCCAAACAACTGATTGACAGAAAGGGGTTGAAAAGGGGTCAAAACGCACACTCTGGGTTCCTCTGTTCATGCTGCTTCAGATCAAAGCATTCATGCTTTTTGCATGTTTAGAGTTACAATTTTACATCGAAGAAACTAATATATATTAGCTTTTTTTATACCTTTCTGAATTAACAAAGGTAAGGATTGCCTTTCTTTTTTAATAATGGGATCCTGTTTGTTATTGAATATTCTAGGTACTATGTAACACAATTTTTTTAATAATAAAATGAAATCAGAGTTTAGAGTGTACTAAGCAGAAGTTAATGCAAAGTAGCAGTGGCAAAAGAATATTGCAAAAGTACGATATAGCCATTATAAACAGCCAGGAACTTAAAGCAAATGGCGTTATCAGACAACTAGAATTCCCACCTGGCTCAATGGAAGCTTAACACATATGGAAAATCCCAAGAACACTTACACTCAGAATAAGGAAAAAATACAATATTATAGGTTTGATAAAAACTCTCTAATTTAAAATTTATTTTATTTGCAATCTTTATGGTTGCTTATTCCTAAAAATTCACCTCCAATACTTTGAAGCCAGATTCCGGGACACCATCTTTCCAGATGCCATCTTCCCATTTTTTTTTTTGTGAAAGCACAGCAGCCATTTTGGTTGCTATGATTTTCGTGATTTCACACGATGATTCCCCCCCCCCAAAAAAAAACTTTTTCAGACATGATACCCAAAATCATGCATTTTGGGGCACCCTGCAGATTCACAGCCCTGAAAAAGCACCTTATATGGATGAAGCAGTGCTGCGAAATCGTGAGAGATCACAGCAACCAAAATGGCTGCTGTTCTCTTGTGAGAGAAAAAATGGGCTGCCCCGATTTTTCTGGTGTATCAAACTTCAGCATTGATTTTTCCTGATTAACAGTTAGTGTGTTCAAGTACAATGAGCATATAATTCAGCTACATCTTCACTTAGTTTTGTGTTTGTATTTTCTTTTCACATGAAATGAAAAATTTTTCATTAAATATACACAGCAGATGCAACTATTAGTCTTTTTAAGTATCTCTACAAGATGCTGGGGAAGCATCACTTTTGTTGGGCTTAGTGAAGGTAGTGATCGAGGAGGCTACTCCATAGGTGGTTGTCCTATGAACCTTTTGCTACATATAAAATTACATTTTAAATAAAATATATGTTGTACTTCCTGTGGAAATCTTTTGTGAATTAGTGTTGAATAACATGAGATGAGCCTCTTAAACTACATCCCTGAGATAGCTCAGTTGGATGAGATTCTTAATCTCAGGGTTGTAGGTTTGAGCCCCATGTTGGGAGAAAATATTTCAGCATTGCAGAGGGTTGGTCCCTGCCAACTCTACAATTCTACGAGTCTATGATCTAGATAACTTGTGGGGGTCTGCCATTAGAGCAGAAGATATTTTCTTTATCACTCTGTATCTTGAATGATCTATTATCCTAATGAGAAGATATAAGCCTAAAATGAAAAAGTCATGGTCGAACAACACGCTGCAATGATCCAGTTGAAAATGTAAGCACATGGGTAATCTGAAAATTAGTTGCAAAGATTATCTGAGAAACTACACAGATTATAGCAAGTACCCTTATTGGCATTTTTGTGCCCTTTGGACGAAATTCTAAAAGAAAAAAAATCAATACTTATTAGCAAAAAAATCACTCCCCAAGATCACCAGCACCTTGGGACAGCATTAATCCTAGCTTAATGAAAGGTGAGAGGAGAGGGTCTGAAGTGCAAGCAAGATGGATTAACAGTGCTGCACTTTTGCATGCATATCTTAATAGACATAAAAATAGATTGAAAAATACAGATGCCACAAACACTCCTTGCAGCAGGAAGCAAAATTCCTTTTTGCCACCACTATGGGTGGCAGCCAACACTAGCCCTACACATTGAACTTAATGGACACAACTAATGTAGGGTTATTAATTTCAATGTGTCTTACTCTGACCGGGGCTAAGTTGAATGCAACCCTATGTGTCTAAATTTGGCTTTTCTTTTAAAATCTATCCTATTAATAACAGGGAAGATAATTTCCTTTGAACCTATGGGTCCAAAAACAAACTTCCATTGACATGGCGAAACAAAGATAATTTTTCATTTGCTAATTTAACATAGAGCAAACAATACAGAAACAAAAGTCAAAGAGGCTCAGTTTGACTAAAGATTCACTGAAAGAGAAATGACAAGCATCTCCACATCTAAAGAGATTCATTTTGTCTGGCCAGAAATGGTTGCAAATAGACTGCCTGGATGCAATTATGCGGAGCTCTGAAATAATGTCATCCATCCATCCTTTCTTTCCAATTTTTCCTGATGTTCATTATAACATTTGTACATATAAATATAATCTTCCAAGTGGCTGACAATATTAACAAAATAGGAATATGATCAGTGGTTTATATGGCTTGTCATATCAGGATTTCAAAAACATAATTCTTCTTTCATTCTAACAGGGGAGAAAAGATAGAAGATTGCATTTCTTTCTCCCCCTAAAGCATATGAATCTTCACTTAACTCCATTTGTGGTATATTACAAAAGACTTTGCACACCAAATTTTTACAATTACTGCAGGTGAAAATTAGCTTTCGATGAAAAGCCTAAAAACTGAACTAAGGACTGATGTTTTGTAGTATTTTCACAGGAATGTATTTTTAAGTGGACTGGAAATAATTGGAATACAACCCACTGCTCCAATGGAAGGTGTCTCAGAGGGCTTAAGGTATTGTGGCTCTCCTTGTCCATGGGCAGAGAGGGAGACCTACCCCTCTCCATACATGAACCAACCTTTACCCTATAATAGTCATCTAAGGTCCTTCATGCACCTCCTCTATGGGAGATTTGGAAGGGGGCAACGTGAGAACGGGCCTTCTCAGTGATGGGCCCTTATTTGAAGTATGATCTCCCCAAGCTGGCATACCTTCTTCCATCTTTATTTTCAGGCACCAAGCTTTCCTATTTACTCAAGCTTTTGGCCTTTAAATGGGGGGGGGGGGTTGGTTCCAGGCATTTGTGGCCTTTTTGTGTGTGTTATATATGTACATTTAGGCTTTTATTGATTGTATTTTGTGGGGGAAATGATTAATGATAATACGTTTTCATTCCCATTGCACCAAAAGGAAGGGGAAATTCCAGCAAAGAAAAACAAAGGAGTGCAGAACAGCAAGGGATAGCAAAGACAAAGGTGTCACCCTGCTGGTGTTTGCTCAGTAGAACTTTGGATCTGGCAGGTTCTCCAGCATGGATTCTCTTGCCCCTGTCACTATTTCGCTGTTCACATGCTTGAAGTGAGTGTTGACAATGATTTGGATGTGTGATCTGAAAATCATATCCTGACAAAGAATTCATAGCCTTTCCAGGAGCACCATTCCAAGTTTTTCTGGTGATGCAGGGGAAGATGGCAAGGTTCACAACTAGGTTCAGAGACCTGCTCATGAATATAAGGAAGCTTACCTTGCAAAACTTGTTTAAAAGAAAATTCCATATGTTGTTTGTGCCACAATAACAAGAAATATAGGTATGCCTAGGCACTATTTATATATGGTCTGAAATGCAGAAACCAACGAGACTACACTCCTGCTTCCTTTGTAAATGGTGTTCCTGTGTGGAGAGATAAAAGGAGGAAAAAAATCACTGAAACATAAAACATCAAATAACGTATTAAGTACTTTACCCTTTAATTTTGCTGGTAAGAGAGTTCCCGTGCATAATTCCCATGATAATAACTAGAGTTATTAGAAATCTAATTATCTATTAAGGGTGGTTGTGTGTGTGTTTTGTAAAGAAATTGTGTGATGCGAACTGCAAACATTTAAGATAAATTATCATTTAGTTAGAGGAAATTGTGTTCAGTAAGTGAGAAGAGGCCACATCTACAAACCAAACTAGCTAAATCAGAAATCTGGAAGCTCATCAAATGTAATATTTTTAAATTAAATTTAATAATCAGTCTGAAATCATCTTACTCCAGCCTAAAGATAGGAAGAGTTTAGCAGTAGATCACAAGCTATGTAAGGAGAAAGCCCCACATGTTCAATCCTGGGTCACTACAGAAGCATCACAGAGAGTAAAACTGGGACACACACACACACACACACACACAGAGAGAGAGAGAGAGAGAGAGAGAGAGAGAGAGAGAGAGAGAAAATCTTCCTAAACATGCTACTTCATTCTGACTAGAATGAAGTAAGAAGCTGCATCAATATGGCTTGAAAATCAAAATAGAAGCCACAAGGATCAAACAGTGTGTCACTCACCAGAGAATTATATCGCTTAACATAATTATGTGCTTCTACAGCTTCAAACTGAGTAGTCATAAAGTAAAGAGAACACCAATTCAAACTGGCTTTTGTATGAAAGCTCAAACTTCTAATGAGGAGCTATTTATCCCAGTACAAATCAATCAATCTTTATTGTGGTCAAAGACCAGGCAGCAAAGTTAACAGCAACAACATATGCCACCTCCGCACGAAGAAGCGGATGTAATTAAAAAATTCCCTATAAACTTATTTACATTTTTTAAAAACCCAGTGTAAATGAAGTTTACTTCCTGAGCCATCTGAGGATTCCTTATATCCAGGTGAACACTAGTATTAAACTGAAATGTGGTCTGTCAGTTGCCATTTTCAACCTGTCCCTCAGCCTACATATTGTAAACAAAGGGTGGGAAACTAATTTCAGCTTGAGCAGCCTTCAAGGCATGCATGCCACTGGCATTATCACAGTTCAAGGACACATGCCAACCAGACAAAAGCATTCAACGATGGTGTATAGATAAGGAGGAGAGTGGTTGAGGGAGGGCAGTTTGTCCTAGGGGGAGTGCCAAGGGCCAGATAGAAAGAGTTGGCCAATGAGCCACTTCTGCTGTAGACATGCTTCTAAGGTTCTTCTCTGCATTCTTCCTCTTTCCACCACTTATCCAATGTCAAAATTTAATGAAATGATTGATAGTATTAGTAGCATTAATCACTGTGTTGTTGTTGTTTCCTTCTGCTTCTTCTAGAAAAAAAAATTAGCAGACAATTGGCACTATCTACTGAATGTCACCTTCATGCAACACCTATTAAGATTAAGGGGGAATAAAGAACTAGGGGCTGAGGTTCCTTTAATTGCTGTTAAGGAAAATCTGGTGCATGTGTGTCCCTTATCTTGTACCTGAAAGTCTTGTGATTAGTGTTCGAAGGCCACTGACCTGGCAACCGTCCAAGTAGATCACTGTGATCTTGCAACCAGCCAAGGGTGTGATCATTCTTGCCTATATTAAGAGGGGGCTGTACATTGCCTCTTTGCTTCGCTGCAAGGAAGCTCTGCCAGATTGATACGGAACTCTGTGCTGTATGTATGCTGTAAGTTGTTCTTGCTTTGCATTTGAAGCCTGCACCTTCTACTAAGGAGTGGAAGCTTGTATATAGTGTATACAAGGCTTCCTCAAACTCAACCTTCTAGGTGTTTTTGGCCTACAACTCCCATGATCCCTAGCTAGCAGGACCAGTGGTCAGGGATGTTGGGAATTGTAGTCTCAAAACATCTGGAGGGCCGAGTTTGAGGAAGCCTGGTGTATACAGTGGAACCTTGGTTGCTGAACGCTTCTGAAGCCAAACAATTTGGAACCCAAATGCCAACAACCCGGAAATGAATGCTTCCATTTTTGAACGTTCCTCTGAGGCATATTTCTCCATTTTTTCAATCGATTTTGCTGACTGTCTATTGAGCCTTGGTTGTTGAACATTTCAGAAGTTGAATGGTCTTCCAGAATGGATTATGTTCAACAACTGAGGTTCCACTGTATAGTGAAATTGCCTTAATGCTTTGGACTGAACGGACTTCAGAGTTGGAATCTGACTGAATTTCTTCCAGCACGAAACTGCACTGCCATGAACCTACATGCTTAGGGAGCTGCACGCATTTGGCACATGGCATACGCCAACACTAGGACTTAATGGATGGCACCTGGTAGTAATAAGCATTTGTTAATAAGTCAAAATCCTTCTGGTCAACAATGATCAAAGCTACTTTCCTCTCTCTCTTAAAATACTAAATTAAATACATGGAACTTTGGGAAGGAACCACCCCCTGCACACACAAAAAGACATTGTCCCATGACAAGGCAGTTCTTTACCTGCAAAACACTTGTTTGTATGAGCTACCTCATACCTTGGTTTCAGCTGATAAATGCAATATGAAAGCTGTTTTTAGTTTGCGTGTGTTTGCTAGCAAAAGGTTAATGATCTATCCACCATCCCTCCCAAGGTGAATTCACACATGCATTTGTGTCTTGTCAACTTCAACACCAAACAAGTGATGACTTAGCTATGATGAAACACAAGTTCCATTTTTACATCGCTGCTCATTACTTCAAAGACACTACATTTCAACGTGGTTATTGTGTTTTGTCTGTGAGTCATCACATGATAAGTCAGAGAGTGGTATGTGACTCAACCTTAATTTATTTTATTTATCTTATTTCTCTGTTGCTTTTCCGAAGGCTTCTCAAATTGAAAATCTTGCAGTGCAGGCCTACACACATTTTCATGTTAACAGCTTCATGTTAACTGTGAAATGGCACTCATAGGGTGTAATTTGACTACGTTTTGTTCATAGTAGACTTATTGAACCTTAGGCTTGTTCTTTTATTTCACTGGGTCTGTTCTGAGCAAAATGTATTTGACTACCACCCTTGGGGATTGGAAGGTGTGACATTGAATTCCACCCATAGTTTGTTTCTTACCAAAGCAACCATGAGTAGAAATCAAGTACTAATTTGCAAGTGAGGTGAAGCCAACTTGTGGCTGTTTACTCCCTGATGTGCCCATAACAGGAGTACATAAAAGCAGGAGCCTTTGAGCAGCTTCTTCACTTTGAACAATAGCTTATTTTTAATGATGGTTTAACACCACGTCAAAACTGGGCCACTAAGTGCAGAAACAGCTGACGCATTCAGTCTCAAGTCTTCTTTCATATATTTCTCTCTCTTCTCCTTTTCTTTGGCTATTTCCCATGTTACTTTAAAGATGCACATGAATTACGTTCACCACTAATTTTCACAGAAGAGTAGGGAACTTCTGGTATTGAAGCTACCAGTAGAAAAATGCTGATATATGAAGCTATAGGGCTGTAACCTTGTTCTGACCTCTTCCCAGCTCTAGCACAACCAACACCACCACACTTACCCACTTCACTTCTTGTTTAAAAACACTGAAAGGGAGTCACTTCACATTTTAGCATATTATCTTTTTGTAATAATAATCAGTTGTTTGTGCAACTAAAATTAGACATAATTAAAACACTTAAAATGGAACCAAAACACTGGTGAGATTACCTATTGCGTGCTCCTGAAGCTGCAACAATAGAAAAGAGCAGCTTTGGTATACAATGCTTTGCCATTTAGTGCATAAATCAAGATACTGCAGACTTGGCTCTCTGACACACAGAATATGAGATAGCTGTAATAAGAATGTTTTTGTTACTTCAAATGCTATTTCAGATTGTTGTCAATTGCTGTGATAAGTGGTTGAATTAATCCTCCTAACCTACAATATATTTTCAGAAACCTGGATATTATGAAGCATCTGAGCCTCTGGATGTTTTTATAAACCCATGTAGAAAAACCTATTATATTTTGTTCATCAGTGACACATGGAGCACATTAAAATGAAACATTTTTATATTGTTTTACTTTTTGCAAATTGAAAAGCTAGATCTTATCTCTGTGGAAATGGCTCTGCTTACAAGCCTCTGCAGCGAACAGTTATTTTCAATTTCAACATCCCTTTCAACTTTTGCTCGCTCCTGACCACAAGAAGCCCACGCACAAAACATGACCCTCTTTAGAGATGGAGACATTAAAAAAAAAACATGATAAAAATGGGGAGCTACTAGAAAGCAGGCCAGCACAACTTCTCATGCAACCAAACTGAACATAGCCCATCAGGCAGACCTGTGCAGAGCTTGTCTAAGGCCTGGCGCAGGAGTCTTGCCCATGAGATGTGCCACCATGATGCTGGCACCTAACCTGATCTGAAGTTACATGCTAGTACGCAGTGGCGCAGGTCCAGATTTTACTATTGAAGCCTTGCAGTGTATACAGACAGTGTTATGTACTGAAGTTCTCACCCTGGGCCAGCAGGGGGATACTGTAGATAGTTTTCACTCAGGTCCACGTCAGTTATTTTAGGCGGGAAACCCTGGGTTGTTGTTGCTACAATGTTGACAGTCGGCTGCCTATAAAAGCAGGCCGGCTGAGCTGTTTGCTGTTCAGTTCTGTCCAGCTTACAAATAAAGAGCTGCTCTGGAGAAATCGCTGTGTCGTCTGCTATGTTCGCCCACAACCTAACACTGGCGACAAGGATGGGATAGATGGACATCAGAGCACAGCCAGATGCAGCCACCTCTGAGCAGAGCTGAATCACTGAGCTGAATCACTGAGCGAAATCACTGAACAGAACCAATTCAGAGCTGACTGTTCTGGCTAGAGCACGGTGTTCCATCCATCGCCCTTCACACCGGCATCGGAATCATGGCTTCATGAGAATCTGCGCTGACTACAAGTGCACGATCAACAAGGCACTTCAGCAGCACGCTTATCCGGTTCCTGTTGTCCAACACCTGCTGCATTCCCTGGGTGAGGGTAAGGTCTTCGCTAAGCTGGACCTTGCCCAAGCCTATCAACAACTGCCCGTCGATGATGCCACTGCTGAAGCCCAGACGATCGTCACCCACCGAGGGGCATTCCGTTGCCGCCAGTTGCAGTTCGGGGTGAGTGTGGCTCCTGGCATCTTCCAAAGCTTTATGGAGCATCTTCTGCAAGGGCTTCCGGGCGTGGTACCATATTTTGATGACGTCTTGGTGTCCGCAGACTCACACCAGCAGCTGTTCGAGCGCCTCCGTGCCGTGCTGACCAGGTTCCAAGAGGCCAGGCTCAAGGTAAAGAGGGAGAAGTGCCAGATCGCCGTTCCACAGGTAGAGTTCCTGGGCTATCTTATCGACGCCTCCGGCCTTCACCCGACCACATCCAAGATCCGCGCTATTCAGCAAGCCCCCATCCCAAAGAACAAGACGGAGTTGCAGGCGTTCCTGGGGCTGCTGAACTTTTATAACATGTTCCTGCCCCACAAAGCCATGGTGGCTGAACCTCTTCACCGACTCCTCAGCACAAAGACGCCTTGGTCCTGGGGTCATCGGGAGACGGCGGCCTTCAACGCGGTCAAGGCTCTCCTTTCATCAGACCGTGTGCTGGTACAGTACAGTGAATCCAGGCCGCTGGTCCTTGCCTGCGACGCCTCACCTTTTGGCATCCTTAGTCACCGTTTTCCAGATGGAAGAGAAGCACCGCTAGCCTAGTTTTCCAGGACGCTATCTCCGACGGAATGGAATTACAGCCAGCTCGACAAGGAGGCACTGGCACTTGTGGCTGGAGTGAAGAGGTTCCATGAATACCTCTATGGCAGGACTTTTGACCTCATCACAAGCCGCTCCTGGGCCTCCTCGCCCGTGATCGTCCAACTCCACCGGTCCTCTCGCCACGCATGCTGCGATGGACTGTTTTCCTGGCTGCCTACCACTACCGGCTCGTCCATCGCCCGGGGAAATCGATGGGCCATGCCAACGCCCTCAGCCATTGCCCTCTTCCAGCGTTTGTGGAAGACCCGGCTCCAGCTTCATCGCTCCTCCTGATTGAGGATCTTCCGGCAGTGCCTGTATCGGCTGCCACTGTGGCCTCCGCATCTGCCCAGGATCGCACCACCAGCAGGTGCTCAACTGGGTGTGGAGGGGGTGGCCACAAGGGCCTTTTGCATCAGAGTTCCAGCCCTTCGCAACCAGACAACATGAACTCTCGGCTCATCGCGGCTGTCTGCTGTGGGGAGACCGCGTCATGATTCCCCAGGGACTCCGTCAGCGCGTCCTGGAGGCTCTGCACATTGGCCACCCGGGAATTGTCAAAATGAAGGTGTTGGCTCAGTGTTACGTCTGGTGGCCTAACATGGACGATGCCATCACTGCCTGGGTGTCCGCCTGTCAAGCGTGCCAAGAGTCGAGGCCTGCACCACCGGCAGCTAAGGGACACACCTGGGAGACGCCAAAGACACCCTGGTCGAGGGTGCACATCGATCTGGCTGGCCCCTTTCACGGCCGGACCTTTATGGTAGTGGTGGATGCCTATTCCAAATGGCTGGAGGTGGCCCTGATGCCCTCCACCACTACCGAGGCCGCCATCTGGGTGCTGCGAGGCCTGTTTGCGATGCATGGGTGTCCTGATGTCCTTGTCTCTGACAACGGATCGCAGTTCACGTCAGGCACTTTTGAGTGGTATCTTTTGGGGACTGGGCATTCGCCATGCCGTAACGGCACCCTTTCATCCATCCAGCAACGGGCAAGCAGAGAGAATGGTGCAAAAGAGGCACTGGCGTGCCTGGACCGGGGAGACTGGCACGAGCTGGGTCGTCGAATACTTGTTCGTGCAACACATCACCCCTCATGCGGCCACAGTCCTGCTGAACTGCTTATGGGCCGCCGCCTCAGGTCACCGTTCAACCGGCTGCACCCGGACTTTGCTGTGGCTGAACCCCCAGGCTTTGCCAACACGCCACGGTCATTTGTTCCAGGAAACCAGGTCTTTGCCCGGAACTATGTGGGGGACATTCCTTGGGTGCCAGCCACAGTAGTGGGAGTCACTGGACCTCGCTCGTACCAGGTGGCACTCGAAGACAGACGCTTGTGGCGCCGGCACATAGACCAGCTTAGGCGCAGGGTTGGGGACTTGGACACTACCGTGGTGCCCCCAACTGCGCTTGTGGCTCCAGAAGAGACACTTACAGATGGTGAGGCTCCACCTACACCTCCCTCGCAAACTGCCAGCGTGGAGCCGAACCAAGCCACTTCAGAGGGTCTGCCGGACTTACCACAGACTCAGACCACTCCACTTGCGGAGGCTCCACCCACAGCAGCGGATCCAGGGGGTTTGGTTTCAACGCTACCTAGGGTCACACCACAGCCTCAGCAAGAATTGTGTGCCCCCCGGACTTGGCTACCAGTCCCCGGCGGTCTGGCAGAGTTTCCAAGCACCCAACTTATTTAAAGGACTATGTTGTTGGACATGTATCACTGTTGGTCTGAGTATGGGAAATGTAACTGATATGCTTTTGTGCCTAATTGAACCATTACGTGTAGTGCTGTATATAAGGAAACCATTACGATTGTAACTAACGCCTTATCTCGGTGGGGAGGGGTGTTATGTACTGAAGTTCTCACCCTGGGCCAGCAGGGGGATACTGTAGATAGTTTTCACTCAGGTTCACGTCAGTTATTTTAGGCGGGAAACCCTGGGTTGTTGTTGCTACAATGTTGACAGCCAGCTGCCTATAAAAGCAGGCCGGCTGAGCTGTTTGCTGTTCAGTTCTGTCCAGCTTACAAATAAAGAGCTGCTCTGGAGAAATCGCTGTGTCGTCTGCTATGTTCGCCCACAACCTAACAGACAGGGACTGGCCTGTTACCCATTAAGTCACCGGCCGCCTTGAAGGCACATGGCACTCTTGACATGACAGTGTAAGTCCAGCAGGTCCCTGGTGGAGCCCCCTGCCAGCTTAGGCCTCTGAGGCCCAGGGCAAATTCCCCTCTCTGTACAAGCCTGCCAGCATGTTTTGTGGCCTGCCAATGGCTGCCTAAAAACTGAAGGGGATAAATCTGTCAGTTGCAGCTTCTCTCCATTTCCTTCCCCGCCCCGCCCCCAGCTGTAAAGTCCAGTTTTCTGTTTTATGGAAGCTGCCTTGTGAATGGCTAAATGGCACCCTTGAAATGTCGAAATAAACAAATAAAGGATTAGCAGTTGGTTGAAAGTCCCTGTAGAACTGCTTCTCAATGGCAAATGACACAAAAGGCATAGTTTCCTTCTTGGAATTATATCTACTGATATATATTAAACTTTCAACGGGACCACAACACTCAGGGAAGGAAGGTCCAAATGTCACCTGCATATTACAACCTGCAGCAGGAAGGCAAATCTGCTTGTGGGCATTTAGGATTAGAAACTTCTTTTTTAGTGTTATTGTTACACTGAATAATATTGTTGTGCTAGAATTCCATAGAATGTTTCAGAACACTTAGAATGCAGCCCTAAATCCTAATTCCTTACTAGGAAGTAAGGCTCATTAAGTACAGTCAGACATACTTCTAAGAAAGCTTCCATAAGCTTGCACCACTAAGATACTATTCAGAGTGGATTCTGCTGTGCTTATATTAGAGGTGTGCATTGGCTCCCTGTGCAAGGTGAATTATGCAGTGAACAGGGGCGATTTGGCTGAAGTTTTCACATGTCCCTGGCAGTTTGTGCCATCAACAAGACACCCTGAGTTGAATTAGGGACTCCCTAATGTTCCAAGTTGCTTTGTGGATTCAGTCCCCCCCCCCCAAATGTTGTATTTGTCCTTAAAAACAGACAGACTGCTTCATTCATTCATTTAAAATTGAAACTAAACAGGTTAGGGAAATACTCTGTGCTCGCTTGGGTAGGGGAGAGATAGGGAAATCTTTCATTTTGATAGACAGGTCTAGGTTTTAATCACAGTGATTATTTTCTCAGGGCATTCCAATCACAGTGATTTAGGGGAGGGTTAGGGGAGGCTTGTATCCTTCACAATCACTTTCTATTTCCTAGCAAGCAAGGGGAGGTTAAGCAATTTCTATTTAACTCCCCCTCAAATGGTAACAACTGCTTACACCTATCGTTCTGGAAGATGACAGGCTTCATCACCTCAGAAGAGACAGCCATGCTTCCAATTAGTGACTTGTTTTTTGTTTATTTGAAAAGAATATTCAAGGTTTCCTGCACAAACTCATCTGGATTAATCTACCTGCAACTTGGCAAGGTAAACCCATTGTAAAGGGGCGCCTTGGCTTGCAAATTCCATCCACTTCTGTGCAAAGGGGGGGAAAGAAGATGACACAGCCGTTTTAAAATTCCCCATTATAGTCAGTAGTGGTGGTAGGAATAGAGCTTTGAATTTAACATATTGGAATGAAACCTAAACAACAAGGCAAATTGGAAAGACGGAGCACATCAGGTTGCTTCCAGTGTTACAATACAACATGAATTTTGTGATTAGTGTGCAGCCCTAATATATACTTAATGTACTTGTACCTCATATTTTATTTGTACAGATATATATGCTTACATTTCACATTAACTTTATTTATATTTAAAGGATTTTCATGTTATGCATATAAGTAGGAAATCTCTGTTATGGAATTGGTGCAACATTAAATCCAATTACATTAAGTAAAACATTGGGGTTCTTTTTGGCAAGCTTGCATCTGACCAGGGCATTGAAGTTTATTTGCCCTCTGCCTTTTCTAGATATATGCATGCTGCCAGAGATGAAGCTTGTGGACCTGTATGTTTGCCAGACAAACTGAACCTCTGCACACTTCTATATATGGGCACTACCTCCGCGACTTCTGTGGGCTTCTGTCTAAGAGCTTAATCTCGAACAGGTGTCCTCAGCATATCTCTGCCAGTTTAGCATGAGATGTACAGAAGAGAAGATTATTTTAATAGCCGTCATCATTTAAGGTGCAAATCTCTATGTTAAAAAGGATAAAGTAGAAAGAGTTCATTGTGAAATGAAGATATGATGGCCAGGAAACCATCTTCTTACATGTGAACCTGCCCAAGCCCTTTGCACTTATAGAGACTTGCAAAATTCATTAGGCATGAACCTCTTCTGAAGCTTCTGTGTTACAGCACAGTAACAGCCTGAGGAACAGATAAAAATATATTTAAAACTGTGTGGCGCTGTGGGTTAAACCACAGAGCCTAGGACTTGCTGATCAGAAGGTCGGTGGTTCGAATCCCCGCTGCTCGGTCCCTGCTCCTGCCAACCTAGCAGTTTGAAAGCACGTCAAAGTGCAAGTAGATAAATAGGTACTCCTCCGGCAGGAAGGTAAACAGCGTTTCCGTGTGCTGCTCTGGTTCTCTAGAAGCAACTTAGTCATGCTGGCCACATGGCCCGGAAGCTGTACGCTGGCTCCCTCGGCCAATAAAGCGAGATCAGCGCTGCAACCCCAGAGTCGGTCACGACTGGACCTAATGGTCAGAGGTCCCTTTACCTTTAATGTGTGTGCGCACGTACAAAACACAGTAAGAAATGCATATTTTGAATATATATGTGTGCATGAGTATAGCTACAGATATATGCAGGTATATGCCAGTGCTCATTCAGACCCTTAAAAAAACAAACAGGTTAATGCACCCTTCTGCACTAAAAAGGATTGCAACTGAACAGACTACTGTATTTTAATACTTTGTTGGAAGCCGCTCAGAGTGGCTGGGGAAACCCAGCCAGATGGGTGGGGTATAAATAAATTATTATTATTATTATTATTATTATTATTATTATTATTATTATTATTACATGTAGCACAATTGCAGTTAATGTTCATTATGATGGACTTACAGTGTAGTTCTATGCATCAGCATTATATAATTAAAATTTCTATTCCACCCTTCCTCTCAAAGGAGCCCAGGGTGGCAAACAGCAAAAGGGTAAAACAGCAGAATTAAAAATAAAATCATCTTAAAAACGCTAAGACTATCTAAAAACATATGAAACTGTCAAAATACCTTCATAGATAATAATTTCAAATTTGCCAAGAAGCATCTCTTTCATGCGTCAAATGCTTACATAAACAGAAATGTGTTTATGTGTCCTTAAAGTTAATGATGAGGGAAACAGATGCATTGCACCAGGGAGGGTGTTTCACAAACGGGTAGCTGCCACCAAGAAGGCCTTGCCAGGGAGACAACTCCAGTTGAGCACCACTCTGAATTAAACCTCATTGAGTTTAGTGGGGTCTGTTCCCAAGAAAGTGAGTATAGGATTGCATTCTTAACCTTGAATCATTACATATCTGTGGAAGGAGAGGGCAAAATCCCACTTCCCAATTTTATATATTTTTTCCCCCTTAACCCCCTCACTCACCTGAGACTCTCTCAGTAATGAAAAGCATATTTGCCTGCTTTTTCAGAAGGTGCAGACTGTGGAGGGGAAGTGACCTTATTTCACAAAGTCTGATGCCAACCTGCCCGGTAGCATTAGGAAAATTGATATTAAAACAACAGCATTTAATGATCCAATTAAAGAAATGCTTAAATAGAACCATCACAATGCAGTGGTGCTTTACATGCTTGGAAGTGTTGCTGTGCCAAGAAAATAATTGATGGTCTTTAAAAGAAGTGTTTACCAATATTCTAATTTTGAAAATTATAGCTATACCCAGGGGATACCCTTTAAAATGCTGCCTTCATTATTCCTTGAAGAAGGAAGTTGTTAATCCTGTTCAGTGATGAGTGAATTGTGTTGAACTCGTGTGTTCTGTTTGTTTATTTACTCTCAATTAAATTAATGCAAGTCGGTTTCCTTGCTTGTATTTCTAAGTGGTTGGTCACATTTAATTTGAAAATGGATACACTGAGAGAAATGGTAACCTTTTGAAATAGACATCTGTGGTATTTTATAAGTGTGGTCTATATAGAATAGAAGTGGGAAACTTGCTGAGCAGTGAGAACCACATAAGAAATGCATATTGTGTCCCAGGGAGCATTACAAAGAAATGCACATTTTTATGAAGATGATAGATATAAAACTGGTGCGTAGATGGTACTTAACCTATTTCTGAATGTATTACTCATAACCGTGAATCAGTCCTTGAGAAAATGTATTAAAAACAGACAATGGTTCTTGAGAACGTTTAAAACAGTGGTGGGAAGCTTATGGCTCTCCAGATGTTGGTGGACTCCAACTCCCATAATTCCCAGCCTGCATGGCCAATGCTCAGGGGGGAGCTGTAGTCCAGCAACATCTGGAAGTTCTCAGGTTCCCCATTTTCTCTATGTTGATTGGTCTGACACCCTCCCCTACAAGATATGAGGGAGCTGTGTCCCATCACCTGCCCCCATTTTAGCACATTTTGGGCAGATATTGAACTTTGGACCCTATACATGAAAGCATGTACTTAGTC
The DNA here is from genome assembly GCF_964252035.2 of Podarcis erhardii. Lineage (NCBI taxonomy): Eukaryota > Metazoa > Chordata > Lepidosauria > Squamata > Lacertidae > Podarcis > Podarcis erhardii. The sequence goes on along the minus strand of NC_138507.1, from coordinate 44,876,261 downwards.
TCTGAGCATGCCACTGCCCTGTTATGGTGGTGTGACACAAGATGTGGTTGGTTTTATGTTCAGTTTATTTTCTCTCTCTCTAACAGGCTTGCATGTATGTCACATTGAACACAAACTGTCACTACACATGTACAAGTGTTTGGGGGAAAGAGTGCACACCTGTTGACTTGCACACCATTTCATCTGTTGAGCTGCACACTTGTTGAATGAACTCCCCCCCCCCCCCGTTATCATCCTTGAACAAACAGGTTAAGAGGTTTTGAAATTCTTGAAGTGCTACAAAACTGTACAATCGAACGCTTGTCTGTGAGAAAGAATAGCTGAATGAGCATACCTCAGGCATTGGGGCTTTTCCAGGTCCCTTTCAACCAGATGAAAAAAATCCATTTCCTGCCTCAAGCCTTAGGAAAGAGTTTGAAATGTAATAAATGGAGGCTTCTTTTCTTACTCATCGGCTTGTTTATAACCAGTTTGCCCTACATGCAAGACCACCTAGTAGTGAGTCAATGAAAGAAACATGATTTAAATCTAGTCTTGGATGAATTGTTCTCAATGGCTGGGAGGGATTATTCTAGCCAGTTTCGGCAGTTGTGGCTGCTGGACCATACGGCATCCAGGACCCTAGGTTTGTTTGGGATTTTCCGGTGCATCGTACTCCAGTCCCCACTTATCTGTGTGTAGGCACTATTGAGTTCAACAGGACTTCCTCCAGCACTAACTGGTACTGAAAGGTCGAGAATTGTGGGCTATGCCCCTGAGACAAGCTAACAATTATCTGCTATCAGGAATGTTCATAAACTACCAGCAAAAAGCCTAAAAGTTTATACTTGTTTGTGTTTGTTTTGATTGAATTTGATTTCTGTCCTGCACTTCCCACATGAGGAGGATTACAGATTGCAAGTGATTAAAAGACGTCAAGATTGGAATATGCACAACACATTTGGCAAGTGATTTCAATTGATGGTGGGGGAATACATGGAGACCAATATTTATTTTAAAACTGGCCTCCCACGGTGGCTAACAACATCAAAAATAATACATGGAATCCAGGATGATTCAATGTTTAAACCGCAAAAACAGCTAGGCAAAATAGAATGATAGCACCCAGCAGAGCCAATAGAACTATCAGTTAAACCAGCTGAGACAACATGCTGAGAGATCTGAGTAAATACAAAGGAATTTGCTCACTGCCATAAGGACATCAGATCTGGCAACTTCAGAAGGGCATTCCACACAGAAGGCACCAGAACTGAGAAAGACTTCCAGCACGATCCACCTCGCTTGAGAAGGCAGGAGTTGGATAACAGCCTTTTATAATGATTGCAAATTTTAGTCAGATTGACGTGGAAGAAGGTGGCCTTTGAGGAAGCCATTTGGAGCCTTAAAGGGATCAGTAGCATTTTGAATTGAGCTATGATCCTTGTAGAAGTCCTAGGTGTGTTTTTAACTATCTGAAGCTTCCGATAAGACTTCAAAGGCAGTCCCATGCACAATGCATTGCAGCAGTCTAATTTGTTGTTGTCGTTGTTATAGATTTATTTATATCCTGCTTTTTTCCCCCTGGCGGGAATCAAGGTGGCTCACAGATAAAAAGAAGAACCACACAGAAAAAACAATCAATAAAATTAATCAAACATTGATAAAATTGAAACTATATACAAATATAAAATTTATTAAAACTATGCCAGTCATTACAATAAAAACAGCATGGCACCAATCCTTTAATTAAAAGCAGTCGGTTCCCCAAAGCCTGTTGGAACAGGAAAGTCTTCACCTGCTGGTAGAAGAACAAGGAAGGAGCCAGTCTAGTTTCTCTATGATTCTAAGGCGGAGTTTCAAAGTGTGGGAGCAGCCACTGAGAAGGCCCTCTCCTGCATCCCTACCAAGCGTGCCTGTGAGGATGGTGGGACGAAGACAAGGTCCTCCCACAAAGGTCTCAAAAACTCAGGCAGTTTCAAATGCAGGATTATGATCTTTCAGATAGCTTGGACCTAAGGCATATAGGGCTTTATAGGTCATAACCAGAACTTTGAATTGTGCTTAGAAACAGAAACTGGTAGCCATTGGAGCTGTTCCAGCAAGGGAGTCATATGCTCAATTTAAGCCGACCCAGTCAACCATGTGGCTGCAGCTCTTTGAGCCAGCTGAAGCTTCTGAGTGTGCAAGAGTAATCCAAATGTCATATTACTAAGGCATATGCCACTAATCTCGAGAGAACCAGGGCAGGGCATTGATAATTGTGTGTTCAGGCTAGTTCTGCCTGTTCTGTATATTGGGAAAGAACAGCAAAGACAATATCGGAGATAATCTTCCTTCTTTGCAAAAAACAGTCTATTTAATAAATGATGAACTGAATATGTTTTCTTGTGCATGTCCATTTTTTAAAAAAGGCAAATAATGGTCAATATATCATTGCTTAATTAGAAGCAAAACACATACACTGTATATAGTGAAGTAATATGATAAATAGAAATCCTTTGAACTTCATGTGTTTTTTGCTGCCTTGAACACTTTTTTGTGTGAATTCGGCAAATTCTAAAACAAATGGCTGATGAAAACAAATCCAGCAAGCACTCTCTCTCTTTCTCGCTTTCTCTCTGGGACAGGAGGGCAAACAGTGGTGTATTGAAATTTCTCATCAATATTTTGTCTGAGTAATAATTCAAAGCAACAAGAAGTGCAGAGGGGCAGTTGGCCAATTGCCTACTAGCCATGATGGCTGTGTTCTGCTGGCACTGTTGAAGATAGTATGCTTCTGAATACCAGTTGCTGGAAACCACAAGAGGGGAGTGTATACTTGTGTCAAATCCTGCTTGCAGGTATAATAATAATAATAATAATAATAATAATAATAATAATAATAATATCCCAGCCATCTGGTTTCCCATGGCCATCTGGTTGGCCACTGTGAAAACAGGATACTGAAACAGATGGACGATTAACCTGTTCCAACATACTCACCTTACGTTCTTAGAAGGATTTTTTGTTTTTAAGCCTTTTAAGTGTGAAAAGCTTAGACCGTAACATATTGTTGCATGCCACCCCAATCTCTGAGAAGTGATAGATTCCATGGGTTTTAGGCACTCACCTAGGGTTCATTTTTTCCTTTTGGAATAAGGAACAGCGGAGATTGTGGTATCTTTATGATATATGGTTTATTTACACATATATACAATCTGAGCCTACAATGGAGGGGTTCACAGCATGAACACCCAAGAAGGTTTCTCCCATAGTCACAGTCTTGGATTAAGGCAGAGATCTGGCATGGTTCTCTCTCGCTCTCTCTGCTTGCTGCTTTGCTTCTAGGTCCCATCACTGCTTCCTCTCAACTCACTATCTAGCTCACTATCTGAGAGCTGAGGGAGGGATGCCATTTTGCACCAAGCCCCTTAATCCCACTTAATGTCTCAACCACCAGGTTCTCACCTCACAGTTCACCAGCTATGCTTTAGTGCTACCAACAGAGGAGACATGGTGGGTTTGTTCATTTGTGTATTTTCATTTACATCCCACCTTGTCTCCAAAGAGCTGAAAATGGCATACATGATTCTACCAACCCCATTTTATCCTCAAGAGCCTTTTAAGGTAGGTTAGGCTGAGAGACATCATCCTTGTTCATGCATTGTTTGCTTGTAGGGCTCTGCCATGTTTAATTTGGAGCTGGCTCACACTTTATCCCCTTCTACCAATGTCACATCTCCTTCCATCAACTGTGTCTGCAAAGACGCCCGGTGTTACTGGGAAATGCATACAACCCAGTGTGAAAGATAGGTAGGAATGGTTAAATAGTGTGCATCGCTAAAAGAATTCCATACATTACAATGAAAACAATATGGAATTTGTAGCAGTGCCTTGTATTTTAGCAGAGGCCATTTGTATCTGCTTCCGAAGCTCCTGCTTAAATACTGAGTCACATCTAATATAGCATCCCAAACCAGATACCTAACAAATGTCACACCAGGAGTTTTACTGTTCTTACAACACAAAGCCTCCTGAGGCTTTTTTAATTAGAGTTGCAGTGAACCTTTTCACCAGTGTTGCAAACACTGATAAACAATCCCCTCAGAACTTTTAAGCTTTAGATATGGGTAGGGCCCTCTTCACGGTGAGCTTGAATGCATTCCCTCAGGCACTACAGAGAGGCCTGAGCCTAAAACATTCTGAAAATTGCACCAAGCCGGTGGGAAATTTATTCTGCTCCAAGTGTTCAAACCAATTGAGCTTCTGAACTGTCAGGCAGCTGGCAGAGCGAGAGCACTATGTTAAGTTGTTAACGGTATCAGTCTACATGCATTCATTAGAGAGGGGTTTTAACAACAGACCAGAGGTTGCACCAGGACTTACTGAGGAAAGAAAATAAAGACAAGTCAGAGGAGTTAAGTATAGCTGGGTCTGTCTGAAGCTTTAAGGATCATAACCTTTAAAGGAAAAAAATTAAACTGCCTGCATAATTCTTGAGACATTCAGTGCAAGAGCTACTTGCATCAAGGAGATGGCTTTAAGGAGTGGGCAATGCACCCTAAACTCATGGCTGGAAGGAAATGACACTCTCTGATTTAATTAGGGAGCTATGAATACAACAATAATAATCGACTCTCTGAATCCACTGGAGTGCAAAAAAAGCGGGAGAGAATACCTTCAACTGCAGCTGCAGTGAGTGTCTAGAAACCTCAAGGGGCCATTTAAATATGAATATTTTAAGACCCAAACACAACAAAAACTAGGCTGAGAAGGGAGCGAGGAAATGGAGGTTTATTGTGTTGAACAATAAAATGCCCACATAAAATATTGAATAATTTCAGGGTTGAGTCAGGTTTGGTAAATGCTGATATATTGCTTTCCGTTTTTCTTTTTTTTCTTCCTTGAAAATAGATTCACTTTTGCAAGATAAAAAAAAATATGCTCATGATTTTAGTTAAAGTAGAAGTATTTTCTACCTTAAACTATAGAATTTTGGTGCATCCGTAAATCATTTTATTCTGAGAGGTAATCTGGGACTTGAACTGGGAATCTCATAGTATGATGCTAGCACCTAGCCTACAACCTAGTTGCCGCAGGGTCCTTTTTAGCAAAATAAAGGAATAGGGTGATGCAGCAGCCCTTGCAATTGGTAGGCAGTATACTTTGAACTGTCCTGGCTCAGTTTACTACATTGTAATAGCAAGGGTTTTCCATCTGGCCTAGTCAACAGAACAGCAGCTTCTTCTGCACTTAAAGCTTTTGGTTCCTTACCAGGAACATGGAGAACTTGCATGCCAGATCAGGATGTAAGTATGCCTTGGCCTAATTCTGACCTTAGTAGGCCTGGAAGATGATTAGTCTGAAACAGCGACTTACTTAAGACCATCTAGCAAGCATAACAGCTGGTTAGGGAATGTAATCGCATCTATCCAAATTCATCCTCTAACTACTGCATGCAGCCAACTCACTAAACATCCTTGTTGACATTTGCTTGAACTGATGTGGAATGAAGCTGAATGTTGGAAGATTCCGGACAGTAAAAAGGAAGTACTTGTTCACACAGCACATATGAAACTCTCTCCCTAAGAGGCAGTGATGGCCACCGACTTAGATGGTTTTAAAAGAGGATGAGACAAAAGAGGAAGGGCAAGGCTATCAGGGGCTACTAGACATGACAGCTATGGTGTGCCTCTACTGTTAGAGGCAGAATGCCTCTGAATACCAGTTGCTAGAAATTACAGGTGGGCAGTGCTGTTGCTGTCAGTTCCAGCTTGTGGCCTTCCAACAGGCATCTGGGTGGCCACTGTGAGAACATTGATCCAGCAGGTGGTTCTTATGTTCTTATGTTGTCATTTAAAGGTTCTTCTACTGCATTCAAAACCCATTCAGCTGAATCTGCTGGAGATGAAATGCCCACATCACATATTTCTTTTCTCCTGCAAATATCCTTTCAATTTCTTAAAACAAGCATGCAAGTAAATAATTAAAAAAAAGAATGCATCTCTTAGGTGGTCTCAGGCCTTGATCTGCATGTAATGGTTAAGTGAAGAAAATGTATAAATGGTTTCTGTTCCTTGTTTATCATTCTTATGCCTACCCTAACTATTTGGATGAGACTATAAAAGATACATGCATAAATGCATGATGGAAAGACCCGGCATTTAAACATTTTAACACTAAATACACAACAGTAAATCCTTTCCCTATGATATGCCTTTCTTCTCGATAACCACCATGTAATAAGAAAGAGCCAATACCACATCCTCACAGAACATGCTTTGCTCAGACCAAACACAGTGGTTAAGAAAAATGTGCAACAATTACTCTCATCTTTCTTGGCCCCAGGGAAGTTTGGAATTTACATCAGAATGAAATGTCACATAGCAGATGGGGGAAAAGAATAGATGGACAGATTTTGCCAAAGAATGACTTTTCCCAGATACAAACTCAGTACAGCATGTTCAAATGTACTTGCAAAATGTAGCTGGCTGGTCTGCAATGAATGGAGACACCTAGCACATATCTGCCTTTTGCAAATTATTTGTGGAGTACCTTTAGGAGTGTATCAAGTGAATGCAGGAATTAAGAAGTGCCTGGGAATGGTGCCATAGCTTCAGGTAGTGATAATGGATGTAACCTTTTCCCTCTCTTTCTGCATCTCCCTTAGGAATGTCAAATTTCTGTCTCGTGAGATATTTGAAGTTCATCATTTGAGGATACTCATATCACCTAGAATCCCCTGCCATTGTGAGCTTGGTAGAGTGTGTATTTCACATTGGTGCTACACTACAGTAGAAGCTGGCTACATCTACCGCATTTCATAATAATATATGAGGGAGGGGAGTGAAAGAAATATGCCATTTTGTCTGGGTTTCCTGCTCAGCATTTTCCAGTTTCACTCTTTTGTCTTCTTCCTGCACATCTATTTCTTACCGCTAACTTTAATTACCTGCCTTCCCAACAATGTCCCACTTTTCCTGAGGATGTCCCTATTTTCAGTGGAGAAATGTTGGAGGGTATGGAGTTATCAGACTCCTGAGCCATCTGAAGGCAGTCATGAATAGGGAAGGGTTTAAAAAAAAAAAATGTTTAATGTTTTACTATGTTTTTATATGTTGGAAGCTGCCCAGAGTGGCTGGGCAGTAAGATGTGTGGGGGTATAAATAGTAAAATTATAATTATGGAATGGGACATCCCTATTTTCATTGGATAAATGTTGGAGGGTCTGCTTGCCCATCATTTAAGGTGTGCAGCTGAGGCCCTGAGAGTTAAATGGGTGGCTAATGGGGAACAGACTTTATTGGTTATGGTTCCTTGACTTTGAGCAACTATTTACACAGGGATGTTAATTACCTGTATTTGTTAATGTTATTTTCCTGTGATTTTCCTGTGCTTTTAACTTAGCTTTTACTGTAGCTTTTCTGCCCACTTCTCTCTCTTTTTGGCACTAGGGTTCTGTGCTGCTGTTCTAGCCTAGTTTATTTTTTTATTTTTTCTAAAATATTTTTTATTAAATTTTCCATTTTTTCCAAAATTTCATTATAACAAATATCATAATCATAATTCATCAATCCCAAATTATCCCTTCCCTCCCATCCCCCCGGACTTCCCTAAACCTACCTCTTTGGTTTATTTTAACATAATATCACTTCCTGCATAATACCTTCTCAATCATTTTTTTTAATATTTGATCTTACAATTTATATACATTTTGTTACTTGTAAATGTCTACTCAAAACCTGCTAATGAGTTCAGTTCTTTGCGTTGTTTCTGTAGACAGTTTATTTTGTTTTCTGTTCAGCGTGTGTTTTTATTTGTTTTACTTTATTTCCACCATTTCTAGACTGTTTTTCACCATAGACAGTGATAAAGCAGTCCATACAACAATCAAGAAACAATACATAATACATTTTTTACAATAAAAAACCACAGATAGAAACAGAAGTTCAAAAAATAGTCATAATACAGCTTACTGAAAGTGCCCGCTGAAATAGAGAGGTCCTTGTCAAGTGCCTGGAGTTCAATAGGGAGGGGGCCTGTTTGATATCAGCTGGGAGTGAGTTCTACACAACTGGGCTCTCTATACTCAGTACATGACTCTTCATACATATGAACTGTTTGTTTATTTTTCATAATTTTGTTGTGAGTTGCCTTGTAGAGTCTACAAATATAAAGGCAGGGTAAAAATCCTGGAGATAAGCAAGGAAACAAATAAATGTTTGGAACAAAGACCAGAACTATGGGAGGTGAAAATTTAACTGTCCTGCCACAATTAGCCATTCCTTTATTCAGTCATGAGTGTACACAGAATGGAAGATGGCAGATCTCCATGGATGTGGAGCTGGTTTCAGGCACCAAGTCTCTTGGCAGACCAACTCTGTGTTGCGTGTTGAGGTGCCCAAGACACCCACCAATAAAACACAATTGACACTTAATTTTTGTTCAAGGTTTTTGGCATAATTTTGGCCACAACTTTATTAAAATACAAGAAGTGTGAGTGGTTGCTTAGGCATTGGTTGCGACTATCTGACCCTGCACGGGGACAGACTGACATTCACCCGCCTGTGAAGTCAGAAAGGGAAAACATTTTGGGGAGAGAGACAGAGCTGGGTACCATGCCCTCACCTCTCCCCAAATGCTCCCAGGGGCTCTTGCGTGGCCCTAGCCCCTTGACAGGGGTTTAGACAACTTCCGGGTTGGCGCCTCCGGTAATGGTGGAATTCGGGAGGAATTTGCTCCATGGCAATCCGGGTCTGGCTGCCATGGCGAAGGCGGAGACCCACTAAAAATCACAGGCGGGAGAAGCCTGTGAATGTGGAATTCGGCTGGCACCTTTTGCGCCTCCCCTACTCGCGGGGAAACCAGGTTTTGGGGATCCGGAGCGACGTGGGGTGAGTGGCGCGGTGCTTTGAATTGATTGCTTTTTCCACGGAGCGAAGCCGCATAGCTGTTGCCGGAGAGCGCTGACTTTTTCCTGTGGACAATTTGATCTTAAAGCAACTACCCCTGAGTAGAGTGAAGAATTGGATTTTTAAACGTCTTAATTTGGCACCGAAACGGGGAGGTTCAAAACAGGAAGTCCGCCTTCCCCTTTTGTAAATAGACTGAAGCAAAGAGGCTGCAAGCTAAAGTCTTGGAAAGCCTACTGTGAAGAACTAAATTTCCATCAGTAAAAAATATTAAATCCCCCTTGGAAGCAGGAGAAGAGGGGGGAAGTTTTGGATTGTATATGCTTGCAGGAGAGAGTGAAGGAAGTTAAAATACCACCGCTCCGAACCTGGAAACGGGCTGCTAGTAAGACTGACGTCTTTTGGAATGCTCATTGACCATGACTAGAACATTCACTGACAGTTAGTTAAATAAGAGAAATACATTGTTTCCAATGTCTCTGTCTGCGTTCAAAAAGGAGTAAAAGTAACTGAAAATTGAAACTAACTTTATTGTTTGAACTGTGTCTAAAAGGACTAATACAAATAGAAACTGTTTCCCTCTAGAGGAAGCTTTTGAAACTGTTACAAGAGCTGATCTGGGGGAATTTCCAGCTGCAAGATAAAAAGCTGTGAGACTCTGGGACTGACCTTGAATCGGTTAAGAATGTCGATAGAAGAGGCCTTAGCGGTCACATTAAGTAAGATAAGTAACTCACTGGAACAGCTTAACAAGAAGGTGGATGCGGTAACTATCAAAATTGATAATTTGGGACAAAAAGTGAACAATACAGAAACTATTCAGAAATTGATACAGGAATCTACTTTGACATGGCAAACTGCGGAGAAGGCTAGGGAGAAAGTTGTTGCCGTTGAACCTAAAGTAACACAGTTGGAGAGAGAGAGAGTCCCAGCCTTACAGATGCAATTTGATGACCATAAGTTGATGCCTTCTACGACTGAATTTAAAGAAAATCAGATTTTGAGGATTAGAACCCTACTTGAACTGGAGAAGGAGAGTTTGATGGATTTCACCACGCAGGAATTTGCTGATTTTTGGGACTTGGACTTGGGTCAAGAAGAGATTAAAATTGTGAGGGCCTTCAGACTTGGAAGAGGAAGGAAAAAAGAGAAGAAGAAAATAAGAGACTATTGGAACTACCAGAAGAACCTAGAAGAACAACAGTCAATAGTGGAAATTTTGAAAGATGTCCCGAAATGTCTTTTGGATTTTGGGTTTAACTACGGAGATTTGGTTGCCCTGTTGAGAAGGAACAAAATCATCTTTAGGTGGGAGTTTCCCCAAGATCTACTCTTCAGCCTTAAAGGAAGGAAAATAAAAATAAGATCAGTAGAAGACAAAGTAAAGAGCATCGGACAGAAGATTACCAGGTTGATGAACTATATGGAATTGGCGGAAATGACTGGCAGAATCCGAGACCAGGGAGAAGAGATGGTGGAAGAAGATTGGAAAAAGTTTAAAGACTATTTATAGAAATATTGTAAAATTGACGAATGTTGGAAAAATGTTGGAATGAAGTTATATGGCTTTAGTAGAAATGTTATAAGGAATTAAGTATAGATAGATTATTAGAGTATTAGGGAAAAATAAGGTTAGAATATGTTAAGATAAATATAGGACAGAAAACAGAGAAATATGGAAAGGAATTGCTGAAACAATTAACAGAAGTGGAATACAAGAAGGGAGGTGTGAGGAGGTCGTTGAAACAAGTAAATGAAAGATATGACATTGAAATTGTATAATGTATGTTAAATTGTTTTTGTTTTGTTTGTTTAGCTTATTGTGTTAGTGTTGTGTAATATTTTTATATTGTATTGTATTGGGTTTTTTCTTTTTTTCTTTTTGTCTTTTTTCTTTCATTTTTTTGTAGTGTTTAAAAGTAATAAATATTATTATTATTTTTTAAAAAAGACAGGGGTTCGGACAAAAGCATGGCGAGCCCCTGGATTCCTTTAATGGAATACTCTTGCAGCAGCAGCATTTGGAGGGGCAGGCACAGCCAATCCATACCCCTCCACCAACCATTTCATAAAACCAATGCCTAACTGAAACCTTACAAGTTGTGACGATTTGCTACGCAGTAGGCAAAAACCAAATGGCACCAGCCAATCAGCCAAATGGACAAAATTCCTACTGGGCCCCTGCCCCAAAAGCAGATGACCCCATGACAGGCATAGCAAGGTCAAGTGAACAACCCTGAACCAAGGGAGGGAGGGCGGGTGATCCGATGCACACAGACTGATGCCAGCAATGAGTGAGGCGTTTCTCATAGCTGAATTTAAGACACCAATATTTAAGAGAGGAATTCTTATTAAGGTGTTCTACAGCAATAAATTGCTAAGCTTCAGATCACACTGTGGGGAAAATAAATTATCACAATCTACAATCTGTAAGGTTGTATGAGGATTTTTGTATTTGTATTCAGTTTGAATAGAGATTATATCTTCTATTTTTTAATCAAATGATTTTTATCAACCTGAATTGTAATCTTGGTTTCTTTGGACATGAAGAATCAGTGTTTGTTCTTGACTGACATGAGAAACAGGCCTGGCATTCAGATATTCATTATAGTTTCCCACCATTTGACCTAAATTGGAATAACTGACGTTGTTTAGCTTCAAGCGATTAGAAAGCCATTAATTATCTTTATAGTTAATCCTCTCTCTAGACATATAGAACTATAAAGTATCTATATAACTAAAAGTACTGTAGGTTTGCCCTCTATTAATTTCCCACAAAACACTAGAAAATATGAAGAACACTAATGAGAAAATATAATATTGGTAGCCTAAAATAATATGGCTTGGAATATGCAATGGTTTATGACCCAATGTCAATTCCCCCGTCCCATTCGTTGAGGTGTGGATTCTGGTGTAATATTGAATCTCAAAGAGAAATACACCTTGTGTCTCCTCCATCCACCCCTCTCTCTCTCTCTCTCTCTCTCTCTCTCTCACACACACACACACACACACACACACACACACACAGACACCCTAACCTGAATCTAATGTACAGGATATGTAAATATTGTTTCTGGTAATAGCAATAGGTCTTTGTGAGAATATGGAATTAAGTGAGGAAATGGTGAAGCTACATTGGATGCCACACATTTTATGACTTTTACCTTACCCCCTGCATTACAGGGGATAGGACTGGCCTCCCCTAGAAGTCAAGCCTTTAGTGTTGCCAGTCCCATGTTGTAGATGGGATTCAACAGTAGAGATTCAACAGGCATCATCACTCTTGACTTTCAGGCATCTCTGGAAGACCTTTTCTAGGCTGACAGCTCTTTGTAGCTGTTTAATTTTGTGATGAGCCAGTCACCTTGAAGATTGTTCTGTATTGATTTAGAAAGCTTGTTTAGGTTGCTGTAGACTACCCCAATGTTTTGCAAGAGGGCATTCTGTAAATGCTTTCACAGGTAAATTTAAATAAATAAATTTGTTGTTGTTGTTTAGTCGTTTAGTCGTGTCCGACTCTTCGTGACCCCGTGGACCAGAGCACGCCAGGCACTTCTGTCTTCCAGAAGATAAATAAATAGTCCACTCTAACCAAATTTTCTTCTTTGTCACAACTTTTTCTATCCCTGATCCACCCATGGATGGAGATGATAGATAGATGATAGATAGATCTAGCCCAAGATAGATAGATAGATGATAAAAAAATAGATAGATGATAGATAGATAGATGTATATTCTAATAAATGAAAATCATAGATCCTTTGAGCAGAGTTAACAAGTGAAAGAAACGGAGGCAATGGCCCTTTCTAAGTAAAGTACAATATGATTAATATTGATTGGCTCTTTGTTAAACTCTGCCCAAGACTTGGTGCTTAGCAAGTAATACTTTGCCCAAATGTGTCACACTTCTCAGAAGCAGCTTTTCCATCCATGCTGTGATGGGGAAAATTCTCTTTTCATAATCAGTTCAGTGATCATGACCTATCCTGGTGAGCTGTACCAGTGCGTTTTGTGCTTTATCACATCTATTGAACCTAGGGATTGGGGGAGAAATTTGATTCAGTTCACATTTAAAAGCAAGCCAATTTGCATTTTCTTAAACAATACAAGAACTGAAACTCAGCCATTCTATAAAACCCACTAGATGACCTTGGGCTAGTCACAGTAAGCCTGATCTACCTCACAGTGTTTTGAGTAAAAATGCAGAGGAGGGACTACATTGAAAACCACATTGAACTTGAATTCTAAATAAATAAAACTAATGACATGCAATTCCAAGACAAAAGAACAGAGCGACACACTGGCAGCTCCTAAGGGAGTGCTGTTTAGGCAGGATCATGGCCAGTGATTCACATGGAACATTCACCAAGTGTGTAGCCTGTTTGTGTAGAGGTGCACAAATCTACAAGTGTATCCTGTATCAGACAAACCTATGTGGAAGTATAGAGACAGTTTGTATCTGTATTCAGTGTAGTGTGGACAAGGCTACTCTGATACCTGGATGAGTGAAGAAGCCAGAGGAAAGGAAGGTCAAAGAAAGGGATTGAAATATCAAGGGATGCCAAGAGACAGTGCACAAGCAAAGAAACTATAACTTAAAAGGTTTAATGTTGCGATAATGAAGGAAAGCTTGGCCATGCCTTACGATATGGCACACAGGAAGAGGAAGAGATGCTCCCCACGCATTCCACTTGGCACATGTTACAAGTCCCTCCACACTGAAGCTGTGCCATACCTTTGAACCCTCTTAATGATGGGTGTCTATGCAAGGAGCCCGTGGCCATTTATACTTAACTCAGATGTCTGGATGGCTACTTCTTAATCGTCTTCACCGTTTTCTTCCGATGTTTTCTGGTTTGTCTTCCTATACTTTATATTAGATCATATGTGTGAGGGTTGCTTCAGGATTTTGTACCAAAACACTTAGCAAAGATTTAGCTTCTGCCTCTCTCAAATGTGTTGCTGATGCTGCCGGCTGTGTTGGTGTTAACCGTGTCGCTTTAAATAAAATGTCAGAAATAACTGAAGTGGCAGATGGAGACATTTATAGGCTGCTATAAATTACAATAAATAAAGATTCAGTTCTGTGCGCAAATGCTGTGTGTATAGTAACTGCAAACTCTTCATAAACACGAAACTCTCTTGTCTAAGTTGATTCCTTCCCCTCCAGTTTCCCTAAATCATAGCCATATTAATTCTCTTTTACTGTATAATATAGGATGCAATTTCGAGAGACATTTAGCCAGTTTTTCTGCACAACCGGATGCAGAAGAAGAGAATTTTTATTTTGGCACAAACGCTTTTAATCCCCTTTTATTCATAGAAGTTTTTAAAAGCCTGCATGCTGCAAGTGGATTTAAAGCATTTGAACTGTAATTACGATCATTGCAGCTGCACCATCTGCATCTTTCAGGAACCAGCAAATTGAACTAATCACCAATAATTGTTTCCAAGATATTTAGCATATCTTATATTTAAACATCAATGCATAACAAAAGTTTATATTTGGCCATTCATCACCACTCTTTGCTTTTTCCAGCATCCAAAGTCTCCACTAGGGGGCTAGTTTGAAACAGGAAGATAATCTTATCCAGTGCAGCAGGCCTCCTTTGAAGTACTGTTTCAATTTGCTTGTTTTAAAAACTGTTTGAAAGTCCTGGGTCTTGACTTTCCCTATAACCATCTACGGTGTAAACTCATCACATAGCACTGTGAGTGTTTTACACTAATTATTCTCAGAATACGACGTGAGAAAGGGAAGTATTTTCTAAATGAAAGAAAATTCCCTCCCTTATCAGCTCTAAAGCAGTTAGAGAAGAATGGGAACACTTTATTGCTTCAAAGTTCCACCACACCTGATGCAGAAACCAAAAGATAGACCCCGGTTTTATAGCATAATGTTCCTCACACACAGCTTGGTTCTGGTGTTTAAGAGCCTGAGTTCTAAGAGATGGAAGAGAAATTTGCTTGTGTTTTAATGATAAGCTACTTTATTCTTACTGGGACGAGGGTGGGGCTGTGGGTAAAAGCCTCAGCGCCTAGGACTTGCCGATTGAAAGTTCGGCGGTTCGAATCCCAGCGGCGGGGTGCACTCCCGTCGCTCGGTCCCAGCGCCTGCCAACCTAGCAGTTCGAAAGCACCCCCAGGTGCAAGTAGATAAATAGGGACCGCTTACTGGCGGGAAGGTAAACGGCGTTTCCGTGTGCTGCTCTGGTGCTGGTTCTCCAGAGCAGCTTTGTCACGCTGGCCATGTGACCCGGAAGTGTCTGCGGACAGCGCTGGCTCCCGGCCTCTAGAGTGAGATGAGCGCACAACCCTAGAGTCTGTCAAGACTGGCCTGTACAGGCAGGGGTACCTTTACCTTTACCTTTTTACTTTATTCTTAGTTCAACTGAACCAAGGTGCAAACTGAAGTTGCAATGAAATCCTCCAGCCAAACTGTATGTACAAAAAGACACAGAGGGAAGTGCCATTATGATGCATAAACTGGTGAAAGGAATATACAAAAATGCATTGTAGTATGGAAAATTGCTTGCACACAAAATGTTGTATTAGGGGAAATTTGCTGATGAATTTCAATTAGGATTTTTTAAATGGCAAATTGCTGTGGAATATGGAGATCTGAAGAGTAGAAAGTAACATTACTCTCACTTGGACTTTTGAAAAAACAAAAGCAAAACCCCAAACAAACCAAAGCACTATGGTACAATATTGTGCACATTAAAGAAGTGTTAGATGCCTTTTAGATGTTCTCCCAGATGTTCAGAATCCCATTATCTTTGGACAGCTTCCATTCATTTTGGAGAATGCTTAAATCACCCAGGCACAAGTGAGGTTATTTATGTGGGTCTTCCCCACAGAATCAGCACCCCCTTGGTGTACTCCTACTCCCATGAGGAAGGTCCATGTGACTGCCTACCTTATTGATCATGGACATGAACTCCTGGGTCAGCCTTTTCTAATCTGGAAGCCTTCCGGTTGATGTTGACTACAACTCACATCATAATTGTTCATGCCAGCTGCATCTGATGGGATCAACAAAAGCTGGAGGGCCCCAATTTATAACAGCAGTTGCTCACATCTAAGTGTCTATCACACAACTAGCTCCGCAGTCCGACCCAGATATGGCATAGACACAGCTCATTGTTGTCAGATGTTACCTGTAGCGGTAGCTGGATTTCACTAACCAAAGGCATTCATAATAACTCCTATCTTTAGGTTTGGAAGGAAAAAAATTATCATAATCTCCAACTAAAGAAAGCAACAAAACCCCTTTCTTCATTCAGGATAAGCCTACTTAATTCATAGGCACTGATAAGGTTATTTATAAAACCCTTTTAATACAAAAATTCTTTTAACAAAGCCACTGCCTTTAATTTGATATTTTAATAAAAAATATAAGCTAACTTGGGGTAATACTCTCCTAGGTAGGATTTTGTATTGAAATCTGACTTGTGCTCTGTGCCTCCTTTGACCATACATGGGAAAAATCTGTCAAGCATGACCTAAAATTATAAAGTACTGATTTTGTCAGTGCATAGCAGGGGGGAAAAGTTGCCTGAATCTATCATTAAACATCATCATGTGATGTGACAAACAAACATGGTTGCCCCATCACATCTACTTTGACCCTAACAAAAAGCAAATCATAGAATTGCTCATATCACAACTATGCCAAACAAGGATCAGTTATATGCACAAGTACAGGATGCCATAGGTCAAAGCTATGTTGGCTAAGACCTATTCTGTTGGTAAAGTTCTCCTGTGCTTTAATATAACTCAGCTTTTCTCAGTGCTATTTTTCTAGAAAATGAGGTGCCAGAACTCACCATCAGCACCTCCCCTCTTCTCTTATCATGGCAATGGTGCCCACCTGAGAGGTGCCAGAACTGAGTTTCTGCAAGTTCTGGCTTTTCTGAAGAAGGAATAAGAACTAGAATTTTATCATCTGTGCAGATTTCTTTTTTTTAAAAAAACACCTTGGCCTGACAATATCTCCTTTCCATTTGATAGCGGGAAACTGTAAAGCAAACTTCCATTTTGTGACTTAGCTTTACATTTTCTGGGTTAAACTTGCTTTGCAGTTTAGTTTTGTTTCTTTTATGAACACATTCCTTCCTTTGACATTCCCATTCAGGTTTTCAGTATTCACTGACTGAGCTGATGATGTGTACCAATTGGAGGCGTATCTGTTGTTGGTGAAAAAATCACTTCTTGTTCCTTAGATGAAAATCTTTGGTTCCCACCCCCTGCCCACCCCCAGCTTCTCCACCAGACGTGCCCCAGATGAGTCTCTTGTCTGATTGCCTTTGGTTACAAATTCCACACACTTTGCATAATGTAACATTCTCCTGACGTACCAGACAATGCCTTAATAGTTGCATTGATTTATCATGGACTTAGACAATGGTAGAATGGGTGGGAGACAAGGAGGGTAAATTTATTGCATGGTTTGCAAACTATTCATCCCTGACCAAAGACATTAGTGTTTAATTCATGCTCTACATTATCAGCATTGTCTAGAGTAGTATGACACAGTGTTTCAGAAACATATGTTTAAATACTCTTTGAAAAATATGCAAGATGTCTTTCAGAGTTGTCCTGTGAAAGGGTTGGGAAACCTGTGGACCTTCAGATGTTGCTAGACTGTCACTGCCACCAGCACTTGGCAGCCAGGCCAGTGGTTAGGAATTATAGGAGCTGCAGTCCAGCAATCTCCGAAGGGCTCTAGTTTCCCCACCCCCTTTCCTACAAGGGCCCAAGGGGTCAGAGAAGGGTGAGGGTTCATCGTAGCTTTATGAGCATCTCTTCCTCTGAACACTCCTACTGGTTAAGATCAATGACATGATTTGGGTGCTGATCTTTATTGATATTAACTTGACATCCAAAACAGGTACATTTCTTTGGTGGTGTCCCAGTAATGGGATACTCTTCCTAGGGAAGTCTGTCAGGCTAGCTATTTGTGGAGATTTAGAAGGCTGGAGTAATCAGAAGTGTGTGTGTGTGTGTGTGTGTGTGTGTGTGATATATATATATATATATATATATATATATATATATATATATATATATATCAATCACACACACACACTTCTGATTACTTCACTTGGCCTTTGGTGCTGTCTGATCTTATTATAGTGGTTGCGTCATGTTTCCCCCACCCTCCTTTTAATTCTTTTACCTGCTGCTGCTGCTGTTATTAATTAGTGGTAGATTGAGATTTGTTGTTATGGTTTCAACTGTTTTTAATTGGATTACTTTGTTCTAAACTGCTTTGAGTGCCTATGGCGGAAAAGTGACTCATAAATATTTTAAGTGAATAAAGGGATAAATTGGCTTTCCGCAGTTCTTTCCTATTCAAGTAGAGGCTTCCTTAATCACTGATCAACAGTATACAGGCACAGTGTAAGAATAAGGCTCTTAAATTAGGTTGAATGTTCTGCACAAAGTAGTGGGGTATCTTTTCTGAGGAGCCTTTTACAATGGAAATAACATTAGAGGTGAACCACCAGCTTGAACTGCATTGAACTCTAAAATTATGTGTTCCATGTCCTGTGCAGAAATTCAGCTGAACTTGTGAAGGCATAAATTGTGTAGGGAGCAAGTGTGCTGAGCCCATCCCCAATGTTCCTGTCCTCATCTACTCCACCTTCAGCTTTTTCTTATTGAGTGGGAAGGCCTGAAGGAGGCTTCTAAACACGACTGTGCATAGAAACCTCCCCATGGTCAGGAACTTTCTGTAAGCGAGTTTGCTGATCATGGAGACTATTCAAAGTGCCTCTGTTAGACCTTTCCATTCAATGTGGGAAAGTTGCAGTTGAACAGAAGGGAGCAGCACGCCTGGGGATGTTGGGGCAGAGCGGGCACATAGCTCTCCTACTCAGTCACCACATGTTTAGCTGAACATCTAAAGAGGGCTTATTTCTTTATTTCATAGGGGGAATGAGAGGCACCTAGGCATGTTCCATGTTCATCTGTGCACATTTCCATGCTAGGTTTAGGCTGATTGAGTTTATACATCACGGAATAAGTCCTGAAACAATTTACAGCCAAAGTAAATAAAATAAAGGGAAATAAACATATTCAAACCTGCAGTGTTTGGCCATGTAGTTGGGGCTGTGTTGCTGACCTGCCTTTCCAATGCTGCATGTCACTGCCACTTATGAAGAGGGTGAGGGGCAAGGCATCAGGAGCAGAGCATAGTGTGGGCACCAAAGCAGAGCCAATACACTGCTCTTACTGCTTTGTTGTTGTTTAGTCGTTTAGTCGTGTCCGACTCTTCGTGACCCCATGGACCAGAGCACGCCAGGCACTCCTGTCTTCCACTGCCTCCCGCAGTTTGGTCAAACTCATGTTGGTAGCTTCGAGAACACTGTCCAACCATCTCGTCCTCTGTCATCCCCTTCTCCTTGTGCCCTCCATCTTTCCCAACATCAGGGTCTTTTCCAGGGAGTCTTCTCTTCTCATGAGGTGGCCAAAGTATTGGAGTCTCAGCTTCACGATCTGTCGTTCCAGTGAACACTCAGGGCTGATTTCCTTAAGAATGGATAGGTTTGATCATCTTGCAGTCCATGGGGCTCTCAAGAGTCTCCTACACCCCTGCTATTTCTGCACCACACTGAGTTCCTACTGGCTTGCCCTTCCCACCTCTCTTGGCAAGGGGCAATTACCCTTGGTGTTGGGAAGGCAGGCCAGCCACACAGCTCAACCTGCAGCACCCTGCCAGCTACTACTGGATTTTGTAATGCAATGTATCATTGGCACTGCCCAAATGCCCAACAAAACAAAATCAACTTTGATCACAAGGTTGGCACCAGGTGGGCCTCCCTGGTGACAGCCTTCCATAAATGGAAGGTTACTACAGAAAAGCATATTCTATCACATTCTTTCTCAGGAATGGAATATTTTCAGCTGACCTATACTTGTTTAAATCTTCTGACTTTAAGGGTGGTTTCTTAAAGAGTGGTCTCACTGCTGTCTCTATCAGATGGTCTGGAACCACTCTGTCTCTGAGAGAGGCATTCGTTATCTCCTTGGTTCAGCTAAAAGTCCTCTCCCTGCCAGATGTCCTTGACCACAAGGGTCAAGAACAAAAGTCGTCACGTACCTGTCCAAGAACCTATGTAACATATGGAATATTGTGTTGCCTATGTAGATCCTGTGTGGTTATTTTCCAACCCCAATTATATCCTAGCTTCTACTGAAGCCTGCTTTTGTGTCTTTTGACAGATTTCTCCTCTGCTACCCAAACAGAAAGTTGCTCATATGGGAATGATTTATGGTAATGTCTGAGTAAGCTTCAGAGCATGTATATTGAAAATGGGTTGTTTCCACAAGCCTTGGCACAGGCACAGCTAAGCTTCGTGATCCTGCTGTTAGTTCTTTGTCTTATCTCAAAACAAGTTTTGACACTTCAGGTCTACAACTCTCATGGGAGAAAATCTTAGAAATCTGTAAATAAGTTGTTGCCCCCATGATAACCACCACGCACAAAATGTTAAACATTTCTGAATCTTCTTAGATCATTTCATTCTTGGTTCTTTCTTTCTTTTTTTCTTCAGAATCCTCCAGTCTCAGATCTTTGCTCATGTTACTTTTTGAATCCCATTATGGGCTTGACCTATAGCCCTTATATGGACAAGCGTTTCCATTAAGAGTCTTGTTAACATAAAGTAAATTTGAAGTTCTGCACCTGTAGCCCACCTGTTAGTAGCTAGAATTAGTAGCTTTGATTTTCAGGAGAAATATTGTTATACACACACACAGCCTCCTATTCCCTCAAATGCCTATTTACTTACTTACTTACTTAGTTGAATCATGACTGAGAAAACATTATTTAAAGTACTATAGAATAGGTAATGGGAAAGAATTTTTTTATTATTATTATTAATTTTTTAGAAAAGTTTTTCTTTTACAAATTTAAATAACACATACTTTCCAATATAATACATAAATTCTTTTAGACTTCCCCCAGCTCCCTCCACAATCCTCATGATTTTAAAATTTAATTCACATTTCCTTTATAATTGTATTGCTAGTTAGTAAATCTTTACAGCTCTTTCCCCTCTTACAACACCCTTTCTCCTCACAAAGCCTCTTTAAAACCGACTAGCGTTGTCTGTTCATCACATATATTTTCCAGATAAATCGTAAACTTTCTCCAGTCCTGTATGAACTGTAATGGGAAAGAATTTCAGAAAAAGGAAGTTCTTGCCACCCACACATTTATACTTCAGCCATAACCTCTTGGACATGCCCCCACCCCAGAAGGGTAGACCATGGGTCAATGTGACCCTTGGCCTGGGAAATATTTTCTAAATGCCATTATTGCATTTATTTCTGACATTTATTTCTGTCACTGTGGCAGACAGCAACATTCATTGTTATTTGAATTCTCTCATGCACACCAGGCTGTGAGAGTGGATCATGCACTCTTTATAACTTTCTCTTTCGGTCTCAGTTGATGAATTTTGCACCGTTACAAAGGAAGCATGGCTCTTCTATGATCTGCTTTTTAAAACTAACAAATTTACTATAAACTTTAATTCCAGAAATGCTTGACTGACTCACAGATGTGGGGAGTATGAACATTTTTTTATTCCTTAATGTGGATTATTTGGTCCTTTCAACAACAACAAAATAAATAGAAAAAGCAGAAGAATTCCCTTTTGTGCACCTCTAATGATTTTCTACATGAAATATATACATTTCAAAAATCACTACACATATATATCTAAAAATCATTACTTTTAATCCATAAGTGCCGGTGGGTATTTAAAGAAAACAAAATAAATGTAGAACAGCAGAAACACTAGGGTTTTAAAACAGCTGCAGGGCATAAGCAATAACTGCTGTTCACTAGGCACTGTGACACACGTTTAATAGCCATTTAGCTTATGAAATTCAGATTAAAAACAAACACAGTTGGGTTTTTTAATTTTAAAAAACACAACTGTCAATTATTACCAGAGGCCAGTGACTCTTTCAAAACATGGCAGGAAAGGGTCCCGGCACTGCCTGCATTCCAAGCCATTACAGAGTAGATGAAAATATCAGATGACTTTTTCACAAATTCAGCTAATGAATGCTTTTTTGGATACAGGGCTGCACACACACTGAACATTTAAAACACATGGCTTTCCCCTCAGAATCCTGGGAGCTGTGGTTTCCCCCTAACAGAGCTATAATTTCCAGCACCCTTACTTAACAAGCTACAGTTCCCAGGATTCTTTGGGGAAAGCCATGTGCTTTCAATATACAGTGGTACCTCGGGTTACATACGCTTCAGGTTACATATGCTTCAGGTTACAGACTCCGCTAACCCAGAAATAGTACCTTGGGTTAAGAACTTTGCTTCAGGGTGAGAACAGAAATTGTGCGGCGGCGGTGCGGCAGCAGTGGGAGGCCCCATTCGCTAAAGTGGTACCTCAGGTTAAGAACAGTTTCAGGTTAAGAGCGGACCTCCAGAACGAATTAAATTCTTAACTCGAGGTACCACTGTATGGTGTATATGCAGCCTAAGTCTACTGCATGGACATTGCTCCCTGGTAAGCATGCCTAGGGTTGCATCCTTAGAAGACATTTTACTTTCTTATTAGTATCATCCCTTGGTTTATTTTTCCCCATTTTAGCTCTGCCTTGTATGGAATAAAATGTTCGCAAAAGTCATAATCCATTATTATTTCTCATTCTGACATACAAACCACAGCGTGTTTGAAAGTGAGCAGGGATGAACAGACATTGAGTAATAACTTTTTAAAAAAGAAAAGAAAAGAAAGCAAACTAGTTTTAACAAGCAGAAAAAGCAGAGATGGGTACAACTCAGAAGCTAACTCCTAAAAGCTAATGCGCTGATTCTTTCCTAATTCTTTACTCACTCTGCTCATATCTCTGCCTTTGTTTAAAATTGTCACTTTCCTCCCTCTCAGTGCCTCTCCATCCCTGATTTACTGAAACCTCAGTCATTGCTTAAGATGTCCACTTTTGCCCTCTCAGCGAAGCACCATTTCTGCTTTACTCAAACCTCTGCCATTGTTTAAAACCACAGTTTTCCTCTCAGTTTTTTTCCATCCCTGTTTTACTCAAACCTCTGCCATTGTTTTAAACCACTACTTCCCACCTCTCAGTGTTTCTCCTTTGTCATGGCCACTGCTGTTGTGCAGCCTGCCTTCACTTTTGCTCCTCTCCCCTCCCCTTAATGCAAATCCAGGATTGTGACAT
Organism: Podarcis erhardii; assembly: GCF_964252035.2. Lineage (NCBI taxonomy): Eukaryota > Metazoa > Chordata > Lepidosauria > Squamata > Lacertidae > Podarcis > Podarcis erhardii. Next base: position 44,853,168 of record NC_138507.1, on the reverse strand, counting down.
GGCACAGCAAGTCCTCCAATGAGGGTTGCTTAATGGCATCCTTACATGTTTCTTATACAGATGATTATATAAAGAGTTATGCCATGACCTTTGTGTTTAACTAAGCTCTCTTTCTTTACTATCCTGTATGCAAATGGAGAACTCATTTTCCAATCATTGATCCTTATGTAGCTAAAAGAGCACAATCCAATCATAAGAGTGAAATATCAGCAGGGTTTACAGAAGTACAAAAAAACCACTTGGGGGAAAATCCTAATGGGGGAACCCAAAGCACCCCAATAAGGATTGAGTATAATAAGTGACCACAAAATGCTGAGTGAAAAGAATGAACAATCAAGAGGAGGGGAAATGGAATGAAGCATCCTGGAAAATGCAAGGCAGGCTGGCTGCAACCCTAAATGGGAGCTCTCCACCCTGCAACATTTTGTCGCAGGTCTTACTTATAAAATTTGTGCACCCGAGCCATGGCATGGTGTGGTGAGGCACAGGGTTGGTTGCCCTGGGCGCAAAATTGTTAGGGGTGCAAAATTTCAACACCTGGTGCTACCTCAATACAGCTGTGCGCTTCCATCGCTGGGCTCCACTGAAACAGCTTCTTCATGCAAACCAGGAAGTGACCTCTCCAGACAACAGAATGACTCTTCTTAACTCTGCAGCTGCAATCTCCTGGTTGATGCATGCATGCTCTGTCCGTTTCCCTTCCTCCCACCCTCCTCCATGTGGCCCTGACCTCTGGCAACCCATGTTATGCCACTGCACCAAAGCAGGAAAGACAGGAAGTGAAAACAGGAAGACATTCTCATTGAATTACTCTCATTCTAGAGTTTCTCTACAATGGAGATTTACCAAAGACCAAGCTAATTTGTCTTCTGAAAGTGGTGAGAAGACATTATTATCCACACTGGGGGACCATGAACAGGGTATAATAGGTAGTATATTCATGTTACCTGCCTTGGGTGCTTTTGATGGGAAGGGCTGGGCTTAAGCCCAAAGAAAGAAATAATTTGCTGTTGCTCCTGTTCTTTCTATGCACCATTTCCCCCCATGGTTTTAAGTGTGTTGACAAACATTTTATTTTAAGCCCTTTGTCAATATATGTGCACAGGAAGCCAAGATACCATTGTGTTATCCCTCCTGAGCTTTCCAAACCACTTTCTGACTCAGGGAATTAAACTGGAGAAATCAGTCAGTCGTTTGAGAGGTTGCAGATGTTAGAAAGATAAAGGTTGTAATGCCACTTATCTATGTACCACAATGCAAAGCCCCTGGACACCCTGCTGATATTGCCACGTTATAATGACTTACTAAGATCAATAGTGAAGTATAGCTGCATCAGTCCTCTATATCAGTAAAGCAAAAGTAGGTGATCACTACATAACTGAAGCTTTTTAAAAAGCAAGTTCTGTATAATAAGTTTGGCTAAAGCCATGGTTCTAACGTTACAGCTGAAGTTTTCTTCTTCTTCTTTTTATATAAAAAACCAGCATTCTAAGTTCAAAGGTAAAGATCATTTTCAAAGATGTGAAATATGAATAATCTATAACAGCATGCCCTCATATGGGGGAGAGGCAAAGAAAGCTACTGGTGGCTAAGAAGGATTAAGGTGGTGGGACCACATAGAATAATAGAATTGCATAGTTGGAATATACCTTAAGGATCATTTAGTCCAACCCTCTACAATACAGGAATAGCTGACTAATGTTGGTATAGCTTCCTGGTGGAACACATGCTTTTCACACAGAAGGCCTCTGAGAAAATGTTCATACTTTTAACAACATTATTTCCCCTCCACCACAAACTTATTTCAGTCAAGCAGTAACCTTCAAAATCAGTTCAAAATACTGTTTTGATCAAAATTCAGAGATCCCACTGCCAAGGAATTACACCAGCTTTATTAATATTCTTTGCTTAACTCAAAACCCCTTGGTTATTTTGCCTGAACTGGAGTCTCCAAATCTGCCTTGGAATTTTGCTGGAGGTGAAATTCGGGGGCAGTTCTATTTAACTGGCTGTAAACCACATGAAAATGTTCCACCAAGGGAACATTTTCCTTTCATTTGTGGAAAGGGCTGTGATCGGGGTGAGTGCATGTGCTCCTCCTGGAGGAAGAGGGGCAAAATAATTTGCACCAATTCCCCCTGTAGTCCCCTGCGCCACTCCTACACTGTTCAGGATGGTTCCCCAACCATCTAGAACTATTTTTTTGTAATGGTGTACAGGGGGCTGAAACAAGAGGCATCAGTAGATGAGCATCACCTCCCCACTATCCTTCATTCCATGAAGAGGAAGAGTTTGGATTTGATATCCCACTTTATCATTACCTGAAGGAGTCTCAAAGTGGCTAACATTCTCCTTTCCCTTCCTCCCCCACAACAAACACTCTGTGAGGTGAGTGGGGCTGAGAGACTTCAGAGAAGTGTGACTAGCCCAAGGTCACCCAGCAGCTGCATGTGGAGGAGCAGAGACGCGAACCCGGTTCCCCAGATTACGAGTCTATCGCTCTTAACCACTACACCACACTGGCTCTCTGGCAGAATTCCACTAATGGAGACTCTGATCCAAGCATCTCTAGATTAGCAACAAATGTTGGGCCAGTTCAATCCAATACGATACCTTCTACTCTTTATCAGGGCATGAGATCATTGTAAGATGTGCCGCAAACATATTCTAAAAGGATAGTAATTGGAATGGGATTATTTGATGAAATGGTCTCTAGGAATTGCATAGGGTTTCGTGGGTGTATTTTTATTTTTATTTTTTTGCTGTTGTTAATCCCAAATGTGTGTATTATGTAAAAGTATTCCTCCCCCTGTCACCGATGTATCCTTTTAACAGGCTTCACTTGTAACAACAACAATGAAACCATATGGATGGAATAAACAAGTGCTCCTATTGAGTTCCCCAGTGGGCAATTCACATCAGCCTCTGTGTCTAAATGACATAAAATAAAATTCAGATGCTTGAAATGTATAGGCAAAGGCAGCCAAGGAAGAAAGAAGGAGGCACTGATAAAATATATAAGGAAGAGGATGCTTATAACTACTCCATGCAATGTCTGTTGCTGCCACTTTATAAAACTATGTGGGCAGGCAGCAACCTCATTCTATTTCTTAGGCCTATAATGTTTGGGAAATAGGCTGCGTTGCAAGGCATGCTTTGGTACAAAATCCATATGAATTCTGCTGTGCAGTAGTGTAGAATACAGCTATCAAGCATAGCTTGATAAAAGGTCAGCTTGAGAATTCTGTTCTTGGCTTTCAAGTTTAAAATCAAGCATACACTAGACTTCCAGGTGGAAAGTAGACCTCCATGTTTGCTGTTAGATTGTTTGGGTTCACAGGACCTGCAGTCTGAAAAGGCACCAGGCTAGGGAAGGCTTATCTAAACTATCAATGCTCTGAAGGTTTACAAATGCTTCTTTTGAGGGTAAAAAATCACACAGAATATAAAAGGATGAATGAGGGGGCAGGCAATTCCAAGCATACATTCCGGTTGTCCACAAAGAAAATTCTTTTCCAGGATATCTACCTTTTGTCTCCCAAGTCACAAGACATCTGTAATCATTAAGCGTTTGCCTCTTTTAATGAATCATCAAAGAAAAGCCATAACAAAGAAAGAAAAATATACAAAAGCGTATTAAACAGGGGGCTTTGCAGATGTAATTAGAGAGTAGGTCGTGGCCTTCATACTGAAGCATCAGGCCAAGTTACCCTTCTGGCTTCTTGAACTCAGACAGAGAACTTTGACCTCTGCTGACCAGCACAAGAGCTTAGCGTAATTATTAGAAGTAAAGAATGATTTTTGTGCGTTTAATGTGAACAATATATAAAGTACAGGGACACAAATACATTCTAAGCACTGTTACGGTTAGCCTGTGTCAAGTAGTTGTCCTTTATTAGGCTCCATAATAGTAATTAAGTAATAGTTTTTGGAGTTTAAACTGTTTCAGAGTTTATTACTATGCTCCAAAGCCAATTACAATCTTATGGTATTTCCTGTATAAATAGGGTAGCAGTGCTGCACATACATTAAATATATAATTGCTTTACGTTTTGTAACGTACAAATATTTTATTACAGCAACTAATATCCTCCTCCTATTCTTGCTATTACCATTTAGAAATTATTTAGTGCCAGCATTGCACAAGAGGCTCTTAAGTGATGCAGTTCCTCTTCAGGGGGTTTTCAAACTGCAGGAGATTGACAATACAAAATAGCCAGTTTCCTTTACAGTACAAATCAGCCAAATAACTTCTATTCTATTTCATAACTGCAGAGCAGGTCAGCACATGACCAGGACCAGGATAACTATTATAGTTAAACACTTCCTTATAATTTATTGTTACCAATACCACCATACAAATGGGGTGTCCTCAAAATTGAAGAGGTCCTTCGAAACCAGAAGGTTCTTCTTAGGACATCAGGCATTAATTGTTGATGGTGTCATTTGAGATATTGGAATATTCACCCACTGAGCAGAACCCAGATTAGTGAGCTTTATTTGAGTAGCCACTCAGAGGCAGAACTCTCAAAGAAGCCCCCTACCCCATATAGCTTGGAGGTTTGGGTGAAGGTAAGCTATGCAGGTGGGAAGGGTTTGAAGGCATAATTCACCTTCTCCTATGGATGTAAGAGTATGCCAATTTCAGTTTTTCTCCTTTCTTGTTTTTCCAGCCTTAAGTTCAGTTTCCCACATAAGCTTGTGAATTTTTTTTAAGTGCTCATAAAAATTATAATGTGAATATCTCCTAATGCACACATTTAGGGAAGCTTTTAATGTCTGATGTATTACAGTATTTTAATATTTTTTTGGAAGCCGCCCAGAGTGGCTGGGGAAGCCCAGTCAGATGGGCGGGGTAGAAATAATATTTTATTTTATTTTATTTTATTTTATTTTATTTTATTTTATTTTATTTTATTTTATTTTATTTTATTTTATTTTATTTTATTTTATTTTATTTTATTTTATTTTATTTTATTTATTTTATTTTATTTTTCTATGAACTTTTGCCTGATATAACATTTTCCCAAGCTAATTTCCCCTAACATCGTGCATTTTTGCAAGTTATTTTCACTCATATATGCACTTATATGCACACTTTACCCTACACATTACTTTTCTGGAGAGCTGCATTACAAAAGTCTGAGAAATGCAAATTTTGAAGGATGGCTGTGCTTCATGTATTGCTTTGGATAGTGTGATTCAGGTAGGTTTGCCTTCAAACGTGAACTGAATCAAATTTCTGTCTGATCCCTACCTTCTGCCAAGGACGTTCTTATTTCAGCTGCTGCTTTTTGATTCTCTGCCACTGGAGCTACCAGTCAGGACAGGACGAGCAGGATGGAACAGAGGCTGCCTTCCTGCCAGGTCCTTCTTCCTCCACAGCAGTATCTGTCACCTGCAAGTGGGAAATTCCAGCACTTGCCAACAGCTCAATCAAATATTGACACAGCAGCTCTCTCTACTCTACCATATCCCTTTCTCCCTAGCAGTTACCCAAGACTCCTGTCTCTAATCTTTTCCTGCAGCTGCCCACATATGCCTAAAATGTGGCCTGTGTTGACCTCTGTTAAACATGGCTCTTTTTCCAAAATGCTAAAGCCTATCAAGAAGCTTTCATATGGATCATTGTTAAAATTGAGAGAATGGTGAACTCTGCCAAAAATATAACCCCGAGAAATACCCAGGTTACACTAATAAGAAGCAGGAGGCAAAAGATTTGCTAAGAAAGAGAACATACGGTGTATTCTGTCTAACTTCAGATCCTTACAATATTCTGGGGAGGGGGGGAGCAAGATCTGCAACCCAAATGTATGAATGTGCTTACTCAGAAATAAAGTCAATTAAAAAAAATGCACCAGCAGTAAAGCAATGCAAGTATAAAAACAGGAGGGTGAAAGTGGTAAGCTAGCAGCAGTAAGATGTCTTCACAAATTAAGGGTGGAAAAGAATTAAATAACCTTTGCCTCTTCCCCAAAGACAACAAAACATTCACAGGCAAAATTCACCAAGGAGGGGCAGTTCTTTAATTCAGATTCTTTCTTTTATATCTCCCTTTCTCTCAAAATCCTAATCCATGCAACTCACTGAGCCACATCTGCTTAATCTCAACAAGAGCTGTTGCTTCATAATAGGGTAATTTACATAGGGGTTATGTTCCAGGGATCACACCGAAAGCCAAAATTGTGTATAGTCAAAACACATCAGGCGCAATGGTGGGTGGGATTGCCAAAGTCTTTTTTCATGGATGCCCGCCTCCTTTCCGCCCCTCTTTTTTGCTTTTTTGCCAGGTGCGTAAAGCTGAATGCACACAAGTTAAATGTGTGCAAGTGGTGGGCTTACTGTAGTCTCTGCCGACCAGGGGTTGGCAACCTGAGCCGCTCTGGATGTTGTTGGGCTGCAACTTTCCTCAACCCTGACCTCAAGCCATGCTGGTTGGGGCTGATGCCTTGGAGTTCAGAACATCGGGAGGGAGGGGCACAGGTTCCCCACTCCTGCTCCACACTGTCCAAAAGTGCATACTGTCCCCTGGAGATATTGCTGGAGTCATGGCAGTCCCCACCAGCATGGCCAATGGATAGGGATAATGGGAATTTTAGTCAGACAACATCTGGAAGGCACCACTTTGGCCTTTAAATAAAAGCAATTGTTCTAGGGATTCTAAAAGGCTTTCTTGGACAGGAACCCCATTTTTGCACTTTGGAAATGACATCAATTGGAAATGTAAGTTCTCCACAGGAAGGAGTACTCAATCCACTTTCTTTCAGTACTCACAAGCAAGCAAGAGCTGGAAATCTGGGGAAGATTTCCAAGAGATAGAAGGGCAGAACTGCCATTTTTTACAGGCATATAATGGCAAAGAGCAGGAAATGTGAGTTTAACTGAAATGCTGTTCAGGTACCAGGTCCAGATTAATACTCCTGATTCCCACTTTCCCACCCAAGGGAACAGAAATTGAAATGCCATTGGCCAAAAAAGGAAAAAGTATTATGGCTCAACAAGAGTGATGTGCTACTGATCTGCAGAGTGCTTGCAATCAAGTTCCTTCATTATACCACTATATAGTAAAATATAGTAGCTGGAGATTAATATTATTTAAAAGTGACAAAGATATAAGGTTGCCAACTTGAATTTTACTGATCAGGTTCCCGAACCTTTTACAACATATAATCAATAAATAACAGCACCTGACATGCTGAAATGAGCTGGAAGGGTTCTTATTGATAAACAGCAGGTTGGATGACTGGAGATTTAATACAAAGCTTCTTTTAGATATCTTTTTCTTATCATGCTCTTTTCTAACATTGCCCAAAATGATCAGTTTGCAGTGCTGATCTCTGGGAAATCAGTACCCAGAGCAATCATTAGCAGATCATCTGTACCACGCAGTTAGTACAGCATAAGTGGAAATTGATATATTGACAGTGTAATCCTATACAACAAAGACTAGGAATAGTGCTCTGGATACTGTTGGACTACAACTCCCATAATCTCTGATCATTAGCCATGCTGGAGGGCTGCAGGTTCCCCAGTCCAGCTACATGTCTACTGAGAAGTAAATTCCAGGTAAGTATGTACAGAATTGCAGCCAGAGCCCCTCAGAGATAAATCAACTTCATATAAAATTACTGTTGATCCCAAAGCATTAACCCCTTTCCATTGATTTCTTTCCCCCGGTTTTCAATTTCTGCGTATGGGAGTCTTTTCCAAATGTGTTCTATAGTCACACTGGTTTGCAGACAGATGCTTGAATTTCTTGATTTACATGTGTTACATATAGGAAAACCAGCACAGTGATGAGGAAATGGTTCTTATAGTATCACAGCTGGTTGATTCATACTGTAACCAAAGCATTATAGAGTGCGTAATTCTGTCCCTTATCCATATATGTGAATAGATATATTTCATGCAGATATCATTTTGAAAAGACACCAATCAATGACAACGGAATATTTTTTCAGCCTAATTACACACAATCTAAGCCTTTGTTGCCGGGGAAATCATGATCATTGCAATCCATTTCAATATAAGAAGACACAGTTTGAATTGATTTTATGGAAGGAGGTGGGTTTTTATTACTAAAAACAGTTGGGCAGTGAAATCCTATATTCTAATTTAACTAATGTTTGTGCATTAGCTGGTTTGTCTACAGTGATGAGGCTGCTGATTAGTATGGGCTGTGGAATGCATTGCTATCTTACCACTGCTATCCTGGGTAGGGGGCAAAAAGAAGAAGACAAGTGAGGTTTTTTGGTCAGCCTGGTTGGGGATAAATAGAATTCTCCAAAGTACAATACCTGTTCCTGGCTACAAGCAATGGTATTATTACAGCAGTTAAGGAATACATTAGTGTATAATTGCAACAACAATAATCATTTTCAAACTTCCAGTTGTGACTTTCACAATAGCACAATTTTCAAAATTGAGAAACAGAAGCATTATTGATAAAATTTATCTCTTATTTCTATGATGTATCTCTGTGTAGTGTGAAGAAGAGATGTTACTAACACAGCCTTGGGATTGTAGCTCCTCATATATTTCATATAATTTCTTTATAAAGATAGGTAACAAGTGGAAATCTGAGAAAACTTGCTATAATACTTCCGTTTTCATTGGTTATAGGTAAGGATAGATGAATATGCCAATGTTTGTTTCTCTTGGTGTCTAATTTTTTGAATCATAAATTCAGTTCTTCACATTTTTGCAACAATTTCTCATTTAAAATTTGCAGCAATTTCTCATTTAAAACAAATCTTCATGAAAAGTACCAGCATTTTAGTGTGAATTTCTTCTAATGTACACATATGTACAACAATTGCTCCAGGAAACAACAACACTCAGTATGATAAAAAATGAGATGGAGGAATGCAGGAACTAAAAATATCAAGAGAGAAGAAAAAGAAGAAAGTTATGAGTAATTATGGTGATGCCAGCTTTTGAATTAAATCTCTGGTGAGCTTTAATAAAGCAGTTTCAGTTCAGCAGTATGTGGCCCCATAAAGAATATAGGACACCTCCTGGTTACACTAGTCCTGCCCATTGCCCAATGTTGAATTGTTCAGTTTACCAGCCTCCCCACCCCTATCCCGTTTTCTGGCCCCATGAGCTTCATATTATAATATAAACCGTATCCCTTACTGCAGCTTCGTAAACTCATGTTGTCTGCTGTTTAATGGCTCTAATAATGTATAGCAGTCCACATATTTTCCATTATCTGGCAGAGAGAGACTATCTGCCCCTCGATCAAATTTGCTCAGACAACAACTGTGAATGTTCACACTCAGAACAGCTTGCTGTCCCATGCTGAAATTGCAATATAGCCTAAAGATGATACAGGTGACAGTTATGATCCTGATTCCCTGGCCCCTGTGGCCATAGCACCAGATAACTTGCTGAGCAGAAAGCTCCGACAGAAAAATTGGAAGTAGCTGAGGTGTGTTGCTGTTTATTAAACATCATGTGCAATGGCAAGTGTTCTGTTCATGTGTGTTTCAGTTACAATCACAACAGAGTCTGAAGCAGCAAAGCTGTTCAGTTACTGGACTAAGGGATAGGAAAATGGGACTCGGTGATGTCCTGAGGCCTCAGTCTGGCAGTGGGCTGTAGATATAGGGGTAAAGTAAGAAACATATGGAATCATAGAATTCTAGAGTCGGAAGAGAGTTGGAAGGGTTACCTAATCCAAAAGGCTGCAATGCAGGAATCTCAACATGCACACACAGTCCCTGGTGCTGCTTAGCTTTGCTAGCAGCTTTATTGCTGCACCACTTATGTGTTTAGGAGACAATGCATGTGGAGAATGCATGACAAGGTATGTACTGCAAGTCTGGGAGACCTTTTGGGGCCAGCAGTTCAGATCTTATATTCCCACCCCTGGAGTGTGGACAGGTGGACAGGGCCACCCATCTGTCAACTACCTGAGGTCATAGTGACATCAGGTGATGCTGCACTTTGAAGACCCAGTTGCTGGGACTTCAAAAGTCAGTGATGGGAATTTGAAATTCGTTTTGAAAACAACCTCATACTGCTCTTTAAACCTCCAGTGATTCCTGCCCTCAGGAGCTTAGTGTCTTTGGCTACATTCACCCCATTTAAAGCACTATTACACTACTTTAGCATTGGTTCCCCCAAAGAATTCTGGGAGCTGTTGTTTGTTAAGGTTGTTGAGAGATGTTAGGAGACCCCCCTCCTCCCTATTCCTCTCACAGAGCTACAATTGCCAAGTTTCTCTTGAAGACGGATTGATTGTTGAACCAGTCTGGAAACTGTAGCTCTGTGAGGGTAACAAGGGTCTCCTATCAGCTCTCAGCAACCTTAAGTCTTCCTCACCTCCCATAAGTCTTTGGGGGGGGGGAGCTTTGGCTGTTTAAAGTGATACCACAGTGCTTTAAATTTATGGTGTGAATGTAGCCTCTATGTCAGTAGTGAAGAAGACAAAATGCTCAAAATGGTTAGAAGTAAAGAAAAGAGAGGAAGGCACTTAGCAGGTCAAGATATTACTTTTTCAGCAGGAAAAATTGAAACAACTACTTGACTTGCTTAAAGCAAGTAGGAAAGAGGAGGGAAGATTAAAGCTGTGAAGCAGAAAACAGCAGTCAGGGGCAAAACAGATCAGTAGCCAAGAGGAGACTGGGTTAAGAGAAAAGGTTATTAGTTGGAGGAGTACAAAAGAGAAGGCACATCACGATCAAAGTCTGAAGAAAGGAAGAAGAGGAAAATGAGGGAGGAGTAAGTCTTGGCATGATGTTTGAACTCCAGTGATGGGAGAGAGGTGCATATTGATGGTATTTTAGAACTCAACATATTTCAATTCATTCTGCGTCTATTTGAAGTAAAAATAACTTTGAATTAGCTGGTGTAGGCACAGTCCTATCATCAATTATTTTTCTTCTCAAAGAAGGATAATGTTACATCCACTGATGCACAAAAGGAAAATTATCACTAAATGTGTGTAATACATGAAACTTCAGCACCCTTTACTTCTATAAGGCAGCTGGCTGTGCGCACCATTGATAGATTAGCATTGCACAAAATTTGTTCCTTTCATGTGTAATTTATCCAACGCTGCATTTATCCAACTGGGATTTATTCCTGGGGGGGGGGGGGATATGTGTCTTATCCCAGTGGGGAGGGGAGTGATTCCCTACAGTAAATTGGCAAGAAGGGAAATGGCAAGTGTTGCAGATTGCAAACCAAAAGAGAAACATTCATTAGGTGGCCTCTTTTCAAAAAGTTCAAAACAAAAAGTTGAGAAGACTTTCTCCCTTTGATAAGCTTTGTCTTTCAATCCATAGTTCCTTTGTACGAAAGATAAAATGTCCCTCAAAAGAATCACAGAACAACCTATAACATGTTAGTCTCTGCAGGTGAACGATAAGGATATGAACTAGCAGGTCAATATAGTACTCCTATTGATTTAGGTTAATCCTGCATGTAACCATTGGCCAATAAGTTTTTTCCATTAATGACTTTATGAGTATATATTGCACAGCCCTTCATTCCATATCTTCCAACTTGGAAGGCATTGCTATTGTTACTACCATACATTTTTGTGAGCAAAGTGCCTTATATGGTCCATCCTCACAACATCTGTAAGATAGGATGAAAAAGAAAAAGAAGAGCAAGACCATCTAATGTGTCCATATCTAACTGGAGGATCCCAGACTAATTTGCTGATTGGAACATAACAATCCTTTGTATCTTGCACTTCTCTGATTTTTATATTTTGGACTTTACAAATGTGTCAAAATGCATTAAAATATGTATTTGGGGATAAAGGATAAAGGACACTTAGAAATGTTTTGGGATATATTTAAATACAAATTTTTAAATGTAATTGAAGACTAATGAGAAAATAGGATAGGATGGATTTCATCTGTAAGTCTATTCCATCCCATTTCTTCATTAATCTGTGATTTTGTGCAGAAATGAACATGCAAAATGGACATGGACCAGAGATAGACTGATACTGCCTTCCTTAAATGAAATTATCCTCCATCCATTACACTTTATTGTCTCAGATGTGGTAGATTCCCCAATAGCTGCAGAGTGCAGTGAACTAGATAAAGACCAGATGCTTAGACAAATAAAGCTTCTGCAAAGAAAACATCTTCAAAGTTCATTTATCTATCAAAAATTCTTGTATACCACATTTTCATTAAACACATCAAAGTCGTTTACAGCCATTATATACACACACAATTAAAACCACATAAGACCACCAGCTACCTATTACACCTAACTATGTATACCTCAGAAGGTGGTGGACTCTCATTCATTGAACGTTTTAATGGTGGTTGGATTGCCATTGGTCAGGGCATCTTAACTATATTTCCTGTATTGCTGGTGATTGGACTGGATGTCCTTTGGGTCCCCTTCCAAGCCTACAATTCTATGATTCTTTGACTTGGCAGTTATAAATGGATTTGTTTTTTTTCTTTTCTTGAGAAGTATAATTATGAGTTTAATAGCCCAACAAACTGTCGGAAATCTGAGAGGCATTTCAGATCCTTCAGATTCCATTAAGTCCATGCTTTCCTGGTCAATACAGCCTAGCATTGATAATTCTGCTTTCCTTTGTTGCTCAATAGCTATCATCATTAATTCATGCATGTAAATATATTCAATTCCTATTATTAACCATAATGATGTTTCTCAGTCATAAAAGAAAGCAATTAGTATATGTAGTCTATGAATCATTACTTTTTACAGCATTTTTAGAATTCACGTCTCAGGCGTTTTAATCCTAAATAAAGATATCACATTGCAGCTCTCTGAATGGGTCCTAAAAAAAGATCTCATTTGCAAATGCCATCACACTTGAGTTTCAATGTCAGATGTGGTATTTTCCTTAACCATTAGCAATGCAGTTGGCTACATCAGAGAGAGAGTGTGTGTGTTATGTGTTTTTTATGGTTTAATGAGCATGTTCTCAGAATGTAGCAAGCTTCTGCAATAATGATGGAATGTGCTCCTGTGTTTCTTTCCTTGACTCTTTGTAGAATGAATGAGCAGGGAAGCAACTTTAAACCTGACTTTCAGCCCTGAGACAGAAGGCAGCTGGAAAGTTATATGATGACGATGATGATGATGATAAGGAGGAAAGTTGGGGAGTTGACTGTTTAAGGTTATGCTCTACCTCCTCTCTTTCAGTCAAACTGGCCTGGCACCCATTTACACTTGGTAGGATCTTGCTGGTCCTTCACTCCCGCATCACTGTAGGATCTGGCCTAGGATCTGATAGGGCTCCTTCAATTATGTCACCATGTCCAGGGTAAGAGGAATTTGTTAGGTAGGCTAGTAATAAGTGAGTAGTGGCAGGTTTAGTGCAGGTTAAAAGTGGGCAGAAGAGAGAAAATTGTTGAGCACCCCAAGACACTTTGAGGAGGTGAAGTGGGAAAGACCTACTCAGGCTCAGGTTTGGGGGCATGAGCTCACTTGAGATCTTTCTGATTCCCTCAATGAAAGCTTCAAGAGTAATGTAATGGTTATCAGGAGCTAGGAATAGGGAGACAACTACTTTTAGGACCCAAGTCAAAGGAGGCAACCCTGCATTCTGAAAGCATAAAGGGAACATTCTAGCACCTCATATGAATAGAGAGTTTGGGGTAATAACACTATAGATCCAGTTGAATTATCTTTAATACAAGTTGTTGCTCGTTTCAATTCCAACAACAACAACCAATCTCTCATCCCCTCATTTAAAAATGTAAAATATTATGTTGTGCGCCTCAATCTAGCAAAAAAATCAGGTTCCATCAATGCAAGATACGTAAATGAATACAGAAACTCATCTGTGCACTATCGACATGGCAATATGAAGTGGCTTGCCATCTGCCTTCAGGACTGATAGTTGTTGTGCATGGTTAAATTTGAATCAGTTGGATCCCTAGAGGAATACAAGGAAGAAGCAGTTTTGTCACCCTCTTTAATATAAGAGCTGGTCCAGTTTCAACTTCCTGGGGTGAAATTAGGATTTATGTAGTACTAGAGATTCTATGTGTACAAGCTTTTATCTATGCATAGATTACAGTACCTTCTTCATTAATTTATTTTTGAATTGATGTTCCTTACTTATTATTTGCAAATACTCTGAGATGCATGGAGTTGCTTTTAAAAACACGTTTCTTGGTAAATGGTTACAGACTGCTCTATCAGAACCTAATTATGATTGTGGAGCCGGAGAATAGATTGCATTCCCTGTACATTACTAATGCTCTTCAAATCCTCATTTGTCATGTTCAAGGTTATGTAGAGATGATGTATAAGAAACTCAAATGCTTTTACTGCAATCATTCCCACAGTTCCTGCCTATAACAGACAGCCTTCTTAAACCCCTGGATAATGTCAAAATTAAAGTACCATTCAGATGGGATTATACAGAAGGTATTAAACCTGAAAGAAAAACCCTGAAGATGAAAATGGACTGCCTAACCATAAATAATAATTTAATGAAATGTCTCTTAACTAGATACAAACTAGCAGCATGGGACTATGGAGCAATACAAACCTAACACCAAAGTCTGTATAGTTTTTGGCACACTTGGGAACAGTTCCAACAGAGAAGCTATAGGTCTCTTCAAATATGTACCAAAAAACATGCATAGATCCAATAGACCTTCTCCACCATTTATCTTTGACATGCTTAAATCTAATGCTTGTGTTTTAGCCTTAAGTCTCTGGAACTAAAATATATTGAGGTCCTAAGATAGCAAAGGGGAATATTCTGTCAATGGTGGTGACACCACCGATAGGGATGAGCGGATCAGCCTATGTCCTGTCCAAGTCACTAAAGCAAGTGTTCACCCTAATTCCATTCCATCCCATTTCTGAATTAATCTGCATTCAGAACAACAACAGGCACAAATAATTTAAATATGTATTTCCTCTCAAAATAGATTTTTAAAAGTCTATCTGCAATTTTTAAAAAGTATTTCTAATTATGTATTTATCAAATTTATATCCTGACCTCCTTCCTAAAGAAGCCCAAGGTAGAGATGAGATGTTTTCCCATCTCCATCAGTTGGGGGGCGGGGCAGGGGGAGGGGAAGCTGCAACAGAACTAAGACTTGTGATGTTAATTGTATAGCCCTGTACCTGAGATCTTTAATCCAAATCAGAAAGTGCTGAATGCCTTACAGCATCGTGAGGTTTCAGTGAATAGTGGGAAAGGTTTGCAAAATTGTAAACAATGTGTTTCCTTTTGCTTGCATTTGTCCTGCCCATATACATATACTGCCACTATATTGGAACTCTGGGTTTACTTCACATTTCTGTGTGCCCCTTGCTGGACTTGAGCAAAGGCCTCCATGCTCACAGCAATGGAAGGTGCAGGCTGTGTGTGCGCTTATGTGTATATGAACCTCTCTCTTTTGCTTAAGTAACATGGTAAACCTTACTGAAGGAGACGGTGAACCTCCAGCCGCCAAACCATTTGGCCTGCACAGCCAAAAAGATTTTCCACCTATGCCTTGCTGTGTATGTGAGGTCCAGGGGCTCCATGGGTATACGATGTAGCTTTTGTATAGAGAATAATTTACCAGAAATGTGCAGAATTGTACCATACTTTAAATGATCCCTATTGCTCAACAGAATTAAAACATCATAATTCACCAAGTTTTGGTGTTTGGGTTGGGGGGACCCTCTGGATCAGATTTTGGAGGTCCATTGGGAGAGAAGGAGGAAGCCATGATACATGAGTGGACTCTGGTATGTGACCCTAGACACCCTACTGCCTCTCAGTGTCGGCCCCACATCTACCACTTTAATGGTTTCATGTTATCAAACTTACTTTATAGGGTTGTTGTAAGGGTTCCTGACATAATGTATGTGAATAAGTTGAAAACTCAGTGTATCCAACTAAATTCTACTCAGAGTAGAGCTGTTAAAAGTAACGAGCCCAAGTTACACATGTTCATGTGTAGAACTTAGTTGGATTCATGCTGCAGAAGAATATGAAAGATTATGTTGATGCTGGTTGCAAGTTATAAAATCATTTTGTGTTTTCCTTTACTTACTGAAAATTGTTTCACAAAGGGTTCTAAAAAAACAAAATTGCTTCAGAAAGGGTTCTTAAAAACCAAAATAAGGAAATGAACCAATGAAACGTAGCCAACACAAGGATGTAAGAGGAAGCATAATTTGTCACCTTTGCTGGACAAAACAACAACAGGTAGAGCTATTTCAAGTTCTTTTTGTTGTTAGATTTCCTGTGTTAATTACAAACTTGGGTGACAGAATTAAAAGCCTTTCCTTCACAATAGCTCTGCCTCATTTCTCAGTGCCTCTTGTAGTCTCTGCCTCGCATTACAAAATTATTATGCTGTTCTCATGAATTTTCACATTCATTGGATTTCTCATCGCCCGTGTAAACCTCACCTGCCATTGTAGACGCTAAAGCAATTAGATGAAAAACCTCAATAGTAAATTAAATGAATTGGAATTTTTAAATCTCTGAAAAGATAAATAGCTATGAAAGGACAGCAAATCAATGCAGAAGACACAAAGCTGAGGAGAAATAAATAGGGGGGAAGTCATGGTGTTTTGTATAAGAAAACGGCTTTCAGCTAAGTTGTTTTTGGGTTTTTTGTATCACATCATTTTATACTGAAAAACAAAAAAAGATCCCAGCCATGTAATTTAGATGTTTTGCTTGATACTTAGCATTCACTTTTAGTTGCTATGAGCCACAGCTTTTGCCCTCTTCAGGCATTCTTTCCTCTATACAATTACCATGGCATGAGGGGTAGAGCGAGGGTGCATTTCCTAATCCTGCCCCTCTGTTGCATCATTGTCCCGGCTCCTACAGTGTGTTGGGAGTTGAACCTCTTCCATGGATACCCTTTCTGACGCATGCAGTGGGTTCCCTGCTTGGTTTAGGGCCCTGATACAGCTATCCACTCATGACATATTGGTTATGATAGACATTGTTAAGCTATGGGATATGTTTCTACAAGATGCAATGGTGGCCAATAATTTGAATGGCCTTAAACAAGGATTAGACACATTCATGGAAGAGATGGCCATCAATGACGAGTGTGGGGAGCGCTGTGGTACTTGGGCCCTGCTTGTGGGCTTCCCACAGTTATCTGGATGGCCACTGTGGGAGCAGGATACTGGGCTAGATGCACCTGTCACCTGATCCAGCAAGGCTCTTCTTATGTTCCAAAGATAAGAACTTAAGACATGCCCTACTTCATCAAACCAAAGGCCCCAAGGAACTCAGAGGAGCATACATGATCCATAATACTTCAGCGTTGTTCCTTCTACCTTCCTTACTCTCTAGCCTTCAATAAACTATGACGACCCATTTAAACAGTAAAAAGATGGGGGGGGGGATAGAATCTAACCATAGCCAACCAGAAACTCAACAACCAAGAAGGGCAGAGTAGGCAATAAACAAACAAAAATTCCCTTACAGAATTGATTTAGTAGTGGAAATTTAGAAATGTGAAGTGTTAGCGCAGTGGCAGCTTACCCACCCATTCAGCTTCAAGAGCAGGACAAGCTAGTTGCCCATAGAGTTGAGTGACAAGGACTTTGTTTTGTTCCTGTTCCTAAATTGTTTGTAAGACGAAGCTTTCCCCCGCTCCCTTATTCTACTCCATTGAGGAATTATGTATGACTATAACAGGACTTCATATTCCTTTAAGGTTTACCTGACATCTAACGGGCAGGTTGTTGCCCCTGCAGCCTCTTACGTTCCCTCCTATGAAATCTAATGGAGCGATGCGACTTCACAACATTGGATATGGCAAGCTGTCCGGAGAAGGATTTGAGGCTTTAAATCTCAACTCTCATCTTAGATGGGCTTTAATGAGTGGCTTTCCAAACAAGACTTGAAAGAACTTTGATGACATCTATTGAGGGTGGGATCCCAGGATAACAGTAACATAATACTTTTAACGGAATCATCACAAAGTAGCAAGCAAGTGTTTGGGTTCCTTGGAAGTCTTCAGATGATGCCCAGTAACAGCAAATAACCATTAAATACCACATCCCCACCACTACCCCTCCAGGCAATTTACTCCAAGCAATTGCTGATGCATGAAAGAACAGAGAGGTCTTACCAACCAGTCCACTGTTGCATGTGTCCCTGCTAGTCCTCCCTTCACCATCCATGTGCTGGGAGGAAAGTATGAAGAGGGGAACCTGTCTGACCTGCATATGCTCTGCTGTGAGTTAGACCCTTGCATATGCTATCCATAAGGGAGTTGTTTGGGTGGTGTACAGACCATTAAAAATACAAAATGCTCTACAACAGAGGGAAGGGATAGCAAGGGTAGCACCAACAGGTGTAAACCTACTCCCTTTTTCTGCATAGTTATGACCACATGGAGAAGAATACCCGAGGGGTGCTCTGATAGGCTCTAAAGGTGGATGTAAAAATCTGGATTACTGCTAGATTGTACTTTTTTTTTTTTTTTTTTTTGCATCTTCCCCAGCAGCCCTCTGTGGAACTTAAATCTGTTATCCATCAATCTCAGTCTAGTTTAATTGACAGAGCAATCCTATAGATATTTGCTCAGAAGTAAGTCCTGCTATGGTCCCAGGAAAGAGTGGCCTAGATTGCATAATATTTTGTAGCTGTTTATGGTGTGAAAGCTGCTGTAAACAGATTCGCCCAGCACACTTCCGACCAGGCTTTTAGCAGAGTTGAAATAGAGTCCGCAGCAAAGCGTAAGGAAATCGGCCCTGAGTCTTGATTGATGAGCAACACACAATTGTTCTAGGCAGATTACTTTATTGTCTGTCATGCTATTTACAGAGATTGCTGTGGATCCCTACAGCTCTGTTTGCATCCTCTCAGCAGATCAAAACCGAAACTAGGTCACTCTCACATAAGGCACTGCAAATGTCCATGACTTCACTGTCTTATCTTTGCACCTGTGTAAACAATCCATCTTACATGCAGAAACTCACGAAGACAGTTTTCTGAAAGCAAATGACCAATACACCCAACATCTTTCCTCTTCTTCATTTTATGACCCTTCAAACCATACACTTTTGCGTGCCCCTTCTCATTGCTTGAAACTTGAACATCTAGCCTGAAGAAAAGTTATTGGAAACTTGCTTACTACTTGGTGACATTTTTTTGCCTATCTGAAATATATTGCATTCCTGGTGCGCCAATTTCAGTAAACCTCCCTAAGTGATAAGATGGCTGAGAAAAGTACCAATTACCATTGCCTGATAAGCTATTGGCCCCAAACTTAATATTAATCCTCTGGGAAGGTGCTTGTTATCTGGACAGTAGTTTGGCACCTTGGGATATGAATCTCACACAAATGTATGTTGCAAGGAAAATAGCTGTTGCTTTTAAAGTCAAATAAGTATTTGAAGGAACAAATCTGCCTCAAATGCAAGAGAATGAAATGTCCACCCCATTGCCTTTCTTTCTGGCAGGTTCCCCAGAAGGTTTTATGAACAGTTCATCAAGATTTTTTGGTTAGATTTAGTATATGTAAGCATCCCCACCTTTAACCTTATCCCTTAATTCCTCCCCTTCCTACCTTTCTTTTAACCAGTTTCATTTGGTGAATTTAAAAAACTCTGTTCCGTTCTCCTCTGACTGTATGTCACAAGCCAGACAAGAAGTATTACAGGTCCAACCTGCCCTATATATTATTTATATATAGAAGCATTTAATGGCTCCATATTCAACACACACAGGCACACACACAAATGTTACTTAGTTCTTTATTTCAGTGAAAATGGATACCACTTTCTAATGGAAAAGGTGAGCTTTCATACCTCTTTGACAAGAATAACAAGAGAGAAAATGGATTATAAAAGCAAACGTTATCAAAACCATCTGAAATGAAGAAAGCCCTCCTGCTTGATTGGCCAACATGTGCATTCACTGAAGTAAAACATTATCTGCAAAGGAAACTATATAGCGGTTGAGCTTCTGACACATGGTTGGCGGTCACTTGCCGCAGCTAAACCAACACCAGTCCTTTACACTTTTATAGTACCTTATCATGATGTGCCATCACAAAGTACTTTTCAATATACCATTAAAGCTCCAGGTTAATCCATTTTGCAGAGGGGTTGCTTCACTCAGATCTGATAAAATTCACCCCCAAAACAATTTACCCAAATGAATCAAGTTACAGCAGAGATGTACAGCAGAGATGCTCAAAACAAATGCACCTTATTGTTTGTCCTAAACAAGTAGAGGAATGTACGTGGGAACAAAACGTAATGGTTTGTTTGGCTTTGGCAACTGTCTGTTGGAAGTTATGTTCATTACGTTGCTCAGTGTAAGGATTTGCTATTTCTGCAAGACATCTGTTAGCGCATCAACTTTATCTTGCTCCAAGATGTGTTTGCATCTGTGAGAGAGCATAAAAGAAACAAAATTTGTTATCTTAAAGCTTATCATCTCAATAAAGCCTCATTCATAACCTTGCCTGTTTGATATTTAGTGTTATCATTGGAGCAGGGCAGGCTGGTCTAGTAAAGCAAGCAGGGCTCAGCCCTATCAGGTGAAATGGTCAGCATTTTTGTTAAGCCCCCCCCCACCCCCCACCCCTTATCTCAAAGCCACATGCTTTCCTGTCCCACACATCGTTCAATGTAGAGAAAGTCCTGGATACTTTCCTATCAGTCTCCCATTCTCTGGCTAATCAGCTCTCTGAACCACACAGCCAATCACAATCGAAAAGTAGTGCTATGGTTGATTTTAGTGATGTGTGTTTTTAATGTTCATTGTTAACGTTTTTGAAATCCACAGTGAAAAATCTTGAAGCTATACAGCAATATAGAAAATGTGCTTTCCCCCCTTAAAAAATAATTAATAGATAATTTGCTCATTATCTATTCAGGGAAGTTTTTAATGTGTGACATTTTAATGTATTTTTAATCTTTGTTGGAAGCCGCCCAAAGTGGCTGGGGAAACCCAGCCAGATGGGCGTGGTACAAATAAATTATTATTATTGTTATTATTGTGATTGTTATGTACTGAAGTTCTCACCCTGGGCCAGCAGGGGGATACTGTAGATAGTTATGCAAATGAAGGATTGAAAGTGACATTCAGTGAGTGGATAGTTTTAGAAAGTTGTTACAGTAATGTGGTACTGGAGCTCTATATAAGCAGGCTGACTGAGCCCTTCAGTTCAGTTCTGTTCTGGCCTCTGAATAAACAAGAGCTGTTTGAAGAATCGCTGTGTCGTCTGATATGTTTACCCACAACCTAACAATTATTATTAGTTATCTAAGCATTATTATTATTAGTTATCTGAGCATTATGAAAATACCCAGCATCGGGTGCAGTAAGAATAAGATTGCAATAAAAAACAGCAAAATACCAGTCCGAAATAAAACAATATGGCATCAGATATAGAATGAAAGTAATTAAATATTATATTTCCTCTCAGAGCTGAGGATTTTACCCTTCCAAGGAAGAACTAGAGTCATTCTGCTTAGGATAAAGGTAAAGGTAAAGGTACCCCTGCCCGTACGGGCAAGTCGTGTCCGACTCTAGGGTTGTGCGCCCATCTCACTTAAGAGGCCGGGGGCCAGCGCTGTCCGGAGACACTTCTGGGTCACGTGGCCAGCGTGACGAAGCTGCTCTGGCGAGACGGCACCAGCGCAGCACACGGAAACGCTGTTTGTGGTTCGAGGACCCGAACCCCGCGCAGTGGAATGAAACACAAGGACACGTGATATAAGGTTAATGGGCAAGAAAAGGCCACAACTTTATTGATTACAGCAAGTGAAAAGGTATTGGCTTAGGCATTGGATTAAGTCAGCTGACTCCACCCACTTGGAGAGAGGTGAGTCTAAAAAACAAAGGGGGGTTATTCACCAGTAGGTGGAGCCTGTTGATGCTAATCCAACTATAGGCTCTCCCCTGATGTCACCGAGGGTCGTGCCATGGCCTCCCGCCAAGCAGGCATCAGACAGAATAAATGACCGCCAGATTCCTTTAACGGAATACCCAAAAATTGAAGGCACAGGCGATGGCCACACCTAGCCCTTCGACACCACAACACATTATTCCAATGCCTAACCTACCCACCAATACCACGAAAGTTGTGACGATTGCTACGAGGTAGGCGAAAAAACCAAAAAGCCTAATGCCAAATGGAAAAATTCCTACTAGGCCCCCTGGACAACCAGGGCGACCAACCTAAGGTCCATAGCAAGGCCAAAAGAAAACTGGAAACCCTGCTCTAAGGGAGTGGAGGGTGGGTGACTCGCGACGGGACGACAAAAAGTGAGGGCTGGAGGCTGGCGCCGCAGCAATTTAGGCTGCTGTACACGCCCCCTTGAAGGCACCTGGTTGGGTGCCTGGCCGAGGGCGTGGGCGCCAGCCAGGTGAGTGGGAGGCAGGGGGCAAATGCCCCCTGCTTGAGGCGGAGTCCGGCTCCCGGCCACAACCACTCCCCTCTCTTGCAGGGAGGAGTCTTTACCTTCGCACTATAAAGCGGTACCTATTTATCTACTTGCACTTAGGGGTGCTTTCGAACTGCTAGGTGGGCAGGAGCTGGGACCGAAAGAAGGGAGCTCACTCCACCGCGGGGATTCAAACCGCCGACCATGCGATCGGCAAGCCCTAGGTGCTGAGGTTTTACCTGCTTAGGATACTTAGCAGCAATAGCTATAGCAGTTTCCATCCTGTTGTTAATCTGTTGAAAAGAGGTTTCTAGAACTCATTCAAGTGTCACTTCATATGCGCTTCTAATATGTGTCCAAATCAAGCATAGCATAGATTTGCCTTTTGGAAAAGATATATTCCATATTTTCCCAAGATATATTCCATATTTTTTGCAGACAGGAAACTTTTCTCGAGCCATATAACAGGAATACCTCTGGATGTTCCATCCCTGATGTGTTAATTCAGAAGCCGTCACAATTCATTCCAGTAAAACGCACTGGGAAATAGGTAGGCAAACAGGTAGAGCCAGTGTGGTGTAGTGGTTAAGAGCAGTAGACTCGTAATCTGGTGAACCGGGTTCGCGTCTCCGCTCCTCCACATGCAGCTGCTGGGTGACCTTGGGCTAGTCACACTTCTTTGAAGTCTCTCAGCCTCACTCACCTCACAGAGTGTTTGTTGTGGGGGAGGAAGGGAAAGGAGAATGTTAGCTGCTTTGAGACTCCTTTGGGTAGTGATAAAGCGGGATATCAAATCCAAATCCAAACTCTTCTTAAACTGCAGGCTAATGCTGCAATCCTAACCCCACCCCCCAAGACTCAGAAGAGGTTAGTCTTTCTACTGCACCAGACAGAGACCCCAGCTGTATCCAGTTGGGCAAAAAGCTGCTGCTGCTGGCAGTTCTCCCTCTTGTCAGCTGCAGGCCAAATGGGACATTTGGAGGGCAGGATGCTGGAGGTTTTGGATTCACTGGATTCAAAGTCCCATGAATCCTCAGGAAGGATAGGTTACGACTGGAATACAGCTCGGGAAAAAGTTATCCCTTTCTTCTCCACTGCCTGCCATAGTTCTGATCACACACAGCGGCTGCTTTTAAAAGAGAGCGAGAGGTGGGAGATCCAATCCCAGAACTTCAAAGTCTTATCTACTTCAACCCTGACTTATGTTGCTTTTCTAATATGAAGGATTTCAGGAGGTGTAGGAAAGTGTGTGACCACATTCCTGACCTCAGGTGAGACCTACTTCTAAAAGACAAGCTTATGTGGGGGTGATCAGATGACTGCTGAAGTCTCTCTTGAATTTGAGGCAAGGCGAGATTTTGGAGATAAATTTCAGAGTTTGTGCTGCAAGGCTGGAACCATTGCTAGCTATCCATAAGGTGTCATTTGGAATACTTTTCCTAATTTTTATCATTTTTATTAGGCATGACAACCTAATCCCTGATAGGTAGTGAGAAGCTACTGCTTATTACATACAAAGCTACATTAAAAAGCATGAGTATCATAGCAATATTGGTTGCTACCAACCTGAACCTTATTCTGACCTGTAATCTACAGGCTAAATGCTCACACATCCTATTAACAGGGCTCTGTACAACAGAATGTATTCTAATTAATTATGGTTTGATGGGAGTCCATTCTGTTTCACTTTTTTAAAAAAGGGCTTTCTGATGAGGACTCACAATAGGAATCAGATTTAATTCTTTAAACTGCAAGATTGATTACTGCAGGTTTTTTATAACTCAGTGGAATACAACATTTTTATTAATGATCCGGAAGAAGGGATAAACAGTGCATTAATTACATTTACAGATGATACTAAATTAAGAGGCGCTTGACTCACCAGTGAGAAATGAGAAATAGAAAGGGCTCTGAGAAGGTGAGAAATAAAGTATGGGCAGGAAATAACAACAACAAAAAAGCCAGCCTGCAAAATCGCAAAGAAATGCATTGGGAGATTACTAATCCAAAACGCAGATATAGCCAATAGGTGTGATACCCATGGAATGTGGGAGCATAAGTCTTGAAATGCATAGAAAATTGGTATGTAGGTGCATATCATGATGGCTTTAAAGCAATAATCAGGTGATTTTGAATATGTCCCATATGCACATGCTTTTGCAAGATGATAGCCCCTTTCCATTTCCATATGGCAATGTGAGATTGCACATCTAGAATACTCAAGCAGCTCTGGGCACCTCATTATCAAGAGGACATCAAAAGTTGGAAGGGATTCAAAGGAGGCCAATACAAGTGATTAAGCAGCTGGGGGAAATGATTTATGATGGAGATTAAAAGGACATAAATGTACCAGATATACCATATAGCAAAATTATGACTAAAGCTACGATCCGTAATGCACATACTCCTGAGACCCACCCATAGATTATGTATTCCGGCTTCTTTTTGCAGACAACTGTCATATGGCTTTTCCCAGACATTCAAGACAAATGAGTTCCTTGATTTCATGCATGCATGGTGTTCTTCATTCAATGACTGCAATTACAAATTACTTTTTAGGTGACATTATTGTGACAAGCGGCATGCCCAAGCGATGTGCATACATTAGATGACTCATAAACTTTACATTAATGTAGACTTAGCAGTGCGGAGAAACCTCTCAGGCAAATCTTTCAGGCACTTTCCCCCCAAGCTTTATAGGGCTTTATACACCAGAACGAGCTTCTTGAACTTAGCTTGGCAGGAAATTGGCAGCCAGTGCAATTCTTTCAGCTGGAGATTACAAGCAAATGGACACAAGGGACTACCCATGCCCACAATGAGATGCTACACTCACAGTGGTTAAAATTAACATACTCTTCCTGCTAGCCTCCAAGTACCAGTCTAAAAATTTGGTTTAGTGCTGGTGCTGACCTTTAAAACCCCAAACAGCTATGGCCCTGCATACCTGAAGGAGCATCTCCACCCCCATCATTCAGCCCAGACACTGAGATCTAGCTCTTAGGGCCTTATTGCAGTTCTCTCACTGCTAAGTTACAGGGAACCAGGCAAAGGGCCTTCTCGGTAGTGGCACACACCCTGTGGAATGCCCTCTCGTGAGATGTCAAGGAGATAAAAAATTACAACCTTTCAAAGACATCTGAAGGCAGCCCTATATCAGGAAGTTTTTGATATTGGATGCATAGTTGTGTTTTTTATACTATGTTGGAAGCTGCCCAGCATAGGTGTCAACACCCTGGGGCCCTGGGTGCCCAAGCATCCACAAAATTCCCCATGAAGGGGCCAGGCACCCACAAATTTTGGTGCCAGGGCCATGCACACTGCATGGCACCCACAGCCCCAAGCGCCCACGGTCGCAGGGCCAAGCTGTCACTCCTGCTGCCCAGAGTGGTTGGGGCAATCAACTCAGATGGGTGGGGTATTAAT
Source organism: Podarcis erhardii (assembly GCF_964252035.2). Lineage (NCBI taxonomy): Eukaryota > Metazoa > Chordata > Lepidosauria > Squamata > Lacertidae > Podarcis > Podarcis erhardii. Next base: position 44,827,401 of record NC_138507.1, on the reverse strand, counting down.
ATCATCATCATCATCAGTGGAACCTTTAATTCTAAAACAGTTTTCTTCCCTTGTTGGGTGCTGGTTGCTACTCAGTTTATAGCATGGATAAGACAGAGAAAGACATGCTCTTTGTAAATATTGCTTTCAGCCAGATAACCACAAAGGAAACACTGAAGCTTTATTTAAAAGGTTTGCTCCACTGGGCTGCATCCATCTGTCTCAAAGGACAATGGAGGAGTACACCTTTGGGGGTGAAGTCAAGCTGTTGGAAGGTTGCAGTGCCCGCTGTAGCTGTAGAGTCAGATGTGGGAGAGACATGCTTTGTTGGAGCTGAGGCAGATGAAGGAGCCCCATTGTGTTGCTGCAGATGCACCACAGTGTTTATTCTAAGCAAAAAGTCCAATTCTTGAGTTGACTATGTTGGGGGTTCATTCATGGGATATTCATTCATATCCATGTGAAAACTCGCTGCTTCTTTTTAAGTTTACATCCCTATTGCCACTCTTATACTGTGAGGAAAGCAAGTCAATACCCAGCTTGATGCCAACTGCAATGGTTGGCAACCAAAAACTTGAAGCAAAGTCTCCTGCTTGACAAACTTGGTGCAATAAATCACTGTCAACAAATTGCGCTGCCAAGCATTGTTTGCCATGAATTAATATTGCTCCTACAGACAGGCATTTGTCATTTCGAATTATACAGTTCTGAGAACTGGGCTCTTGTTGTTTTCTTTCTGCTGAAAATCACAAGATTAGGAAATGCAGCTCAGTCCCAAACATATATAACCCGCCCCCCTAAAAATATCTGACCATTTTAGACTTGTTAGCCATACAGGAAGGGGGCTTGCATAGTCACGAAGGGTGTAAGCAGGAAGATCTCTGTACGCCCCATCAATGAATGATGTCATTGGAGACCCTTGCTGCTGTGGAAACATTGCCTGTGGTTACTAAATGGCTTCCAGTATATGTCCTTTCAATTCATCCATCTGTACTGGATCATTTCCTAATTGAGCCCGGCAGGGTGGTGGGTGCTTGCTGATTCCTCCTCTTTCTTTGTGCTAACTCTGCTAGTTATTTCTTCTTCCATTTTATCTAATAGAATCTTTTGCTTTGGCATTGAAAGACATGATTAGCCTTGAGCTGCCTACCAATCACTTCTGTATCTCTGCAGATTAAATCGAAACCCCAACACAATGACCAGAATGCTGCACAGCACTAGTGTCATGAATAGAGCCAAAAGCATTGCATCAAAAAAAAAAAAAAAAATGGCATATATCAGTGCCACTATGCCAGAAACAACCATCATCTGCCAATGACCTTTTCTTTAGCCCAAGGTTGCGCAAGATTTGGTCAGCAAACAGTAGCAGCTGTTGGGGCAGCATGGCTCACCTATCTTCTGAACCCCAAGCATCTATGCTGGTTCCTGAGAAAAGGAGGGACAATGAATGTAGAGCAAGCTATGGGTGTGGCAGCAGAGCCAACCTGGCACTCCTACTGCCATGCCCATACCCTACCCTGCTCTATGAACTTCTGCCACTCAGCATTTGGCAGCAACACCACCCCATCTGCTCTGCCCTAACTACTGCTACAGGCAACAAACCATCTGGTGGATGTGACTCAGTTATTTATTGCCCTTATTTAGTAGCTCTAGCAGATTTCATTACATCCCTAGCATGATAGGCCTCACTGCACGCTCACAGAGATGCTCAGTGTGGCATCACTTACCAACTTGCACATTTGAACTGGGCCAGTGCAGCATGTAGTAGAGTCAATTTTCATCATTTGGCTTACCCAGAGTGCTCCATTGGTCACATAACTCTTCATGCTTTTCCTGTAGGATATATGTGTACAGTTAGCATGTTACTTATGCACATGGCATTAGGTACATGAGCTGAATAACCGCCCTATCCTATTGCCTCCAGTGACTCAGAAGTACCGAATAAATGTGCAGCTGTAGAAGCAGCAGCTGCAGCAGCAAATGGCTAAAATTGAAAGCACTGGATTTTATATCATAGGCATGAAATTTTCCTGCTCGCGTAGACTTTTTAATATAACACAGCACACAACAAGAGTGGAAAATACAGTAATACACATTGGCCTCGGCTAGTGTGGCTTCCTGTGATATGCATGTATTGTTGCAGATGCCTATTTAAACCAACTATAAAATATTCGAAAGAATTAATTATGACACAATGCTTTTCTACAAATCAACATTTGTCTGTCACACATCAGCGCTCTTAATTGGCATGGCTGTGAGAACGGCCATCCAAAAACTGGAGGTTTTCAATAGCTGCTGTTGAAAACCTACAGCTGGTGAGCTGACTGGGATTCTACAACTGAAGCATACTGCACCTCTCTTCTGCTTTCTACAGAAACTGTCAAGGAATCCTTAAGCAGATATTTCTTGTCTTATTTGGGAAATTGGCTAGTCATGGAAAGTTTAAAAATATTTCTTCACCATAGAGCAAGAGATGGGGGTGAAGAGAGTTTCATGTAAATTATTCTCTCCTGACTATTATTCCAAATATTCAGAGAAGATTCATAATATTTCACAATGACACAACACAACAGCTATTTTTAATAATAATAATAATAATAATAATAATTATTATTATTATTATTATTATTATTATTGCAGGCCCACAGAACAAATGCAACATAAAGGTAAAAAAGGTAAAGGACCCCTGGACAGTTAAGTCCAGTCAAAGGCGACTATGGGGTTGCTGCGCTTGTCTCGCTTTCAGGCCAAGGGAGCTGGCCTTTGTCCACAAACAGCTTTCCGGGTCATGTGGCCTGCATGACTAAACTGCTTCTGGCGCAATGGAACACCGTGATGGAAGCCAGAGCACACGGAAACACCCTTTACCTTCCCACCACAGCGGTACCTATTTGCACTGGCATGCTTTTGAACTGCTAGCTTGGCAGGAGCTGAGATAGAGCCACACGAGCTCACCCATTGTGGCAATTTGGACCACCAACCTTCTGATCAACAAACCCAAGAGGCTCAGTGGTTTAGACTGCAGCACCACCCACATCCCTAATCTTAACATAACCTACAATAGTAAATATATTACGTGTACAACTTCAGATAACTTCTGTAGTTTATACAGAAAAGCACAAACACACAAACGTCTCATTCAGAGTTTGTTCCTTACATTACTGGCAACCAGCTGCCTACAATACAGCATCTGTTAAAGGATACGCACCCAGATGTCACCTACATCTGGAGAAAAACAGGCAAAGATTTCTTTTGTACCTCTTTATACTAAGTGTAAAGGAGCAGGTCAGTTTCACAGAAGTAAGCACCATAAAGCCTGTGATCCCCCTCTGGCCCACTAATGTATCATCTCAGAAAAGTCTCCCTGAGGCTTTGCCCCACTTGGTTTCTCAGTCACCATGGTTGCATGTGTAAAGTTATTAGTCAGGTAAGGTAACTTGAGCGAAGGCTGAACTCAACTTGCTACATCAAAGCGGGGGTGGGGGTGGGGAGATCTAGCTATGCTTTCCTGCACAGCTGCAAAAAATTGACAACTTACTTGTACATATCTTGCCAACGAGGCCATATGACAATTCTGCCCATACCGCCCTCACTTCTATATGCAAGAAAGGGAGCAAATGCTAGTTACGGCTAGTAGGAAAAGATGGGTCATTTCATCAGTAGCTGACAAAAGAATGGTTCAGTTCACATCCTTAGCTCTGCTTTCCTTGCCTGCTTCTAGTTTTCTGTCTCTGAAGGTAATGGATCAATCAGTTGTATTTACATCTGACACACACACACATACACACACACACACACACACACACACACATACTGCTTGCTTTGCCACATCACATCTTTGGATCTAGGTGTCATGTTAGGAAGTGGAGGAGGAAGCTGAATCTTGTAACACAATCATTTATATTGACATACAGGACAGCAGGGCTGTCTCTCTGAAGAATGTGGAGAACTGTGGAGGCAAGCTCACGCTCAAAATCCATTCCATCTTAAAAGCCAAGGCTAAGACTTGGCTTGCTGCCATCGCTGCTGCTGTTGTTGCAGATATAGAATTTGTCTGAAGTTTCAGACTTGGAATTAAATTGGGTATCGGTCTTTCTTCTGGTTCTTTCACACCTTCCTTGAAATATAAGAGAGAGAGAGAGCTTACCCCTATTCATAATTCTTCTGCTTGCTACATTGAAATGCTACTATTCATGCATGGACCAAGTAAATCAGGGAGTGGTCTATCTGGTGCCCTTCAGATGTTGTAGATCACAGGTGCCACCATCCCTGACCACTGGCCATGTTGGCTGGGGGTGATGTGAGTAGTAGTCCTCAATATCTGGAGGGCACCATTTTGGCTGCCCCTGTACTAAAGTATCACAAACTAGGATTCTTGAATGAATGTTCATATGGTATCAGCCCGAGTTGAGAACTCATTTTAGCTCCCTCTCCCTCGTTGGAATTTCAATTAAGCCACACCTTTTAAGACTACTAAACTGCTTTGAATCAATAGCACGGTGAGGCTTCATTTATTCCCAAATACTGTTTCAACCTTTATTTAGCTTGGTGAGTCATTACATTGGGTTCTGCAGTGTCTCCCATTGAAGATGTACAAGTATTGATTTTTGGGTGTTTGTCTTTTTTAGAATTCTCTACCAGTGTCAAGAGAGCATGTCAAATGTTTTTTCTTTTTCATTTTTGTTCTTGATGTGATGAATATGTTTCTTTGGACAGTTTACTTCAATTCTTTAATACAACTGTGGATAGAATGCATTAATCATGCCCAGCAACCCATAAATTTGTCTTATATAGCTCTGAGGTTTCAGGGCAGTAAGTAGCAGCCATTATCCTTAATGCCCAAACAGATTTATTCAACTGGCTAGTGAAAAGTTGCAGTCATTAAGCTTGTTTTCTTTAGAATCAAAAGCTAATCCTGTTAGCTATTATGTCTCCATAGAGGATTGCAGAAATGCAAATACTCAATATGCTGGACAGGTATCCAGTATCTATCTTGACCTGGTTTTGGATCTTGTAGATGGGATTCCTTATTAACATTAATTTGAAAAGAAGCATCACATTTGCTTTGGCAAGGAAACCCCATGGAAATGGGCAAATTTTGAAAGATAAGATCATGTGGAACATACTGATTTTCCCAGAACAAACTAAAAAGGAAAGGTCTGTTTGCCTAAATCCCCTTGAATTCAAAGGGATCTAAATGTCAGCTGCATACTGAAGTTCTATTGGTTTTCTTTAAAAGGGATTCTGTTGCACCTAACATTGTTTGGATTGCCCCCAAAGCATTTAAAATCTGGATTGACATAAAAAGTATGTATACCTTGCAGTTTGAAATGCCTTGCAGGCTGGGGACAACAGCTACCTTCCTAATTTCTGGGCAGGCAAAATCATTCTTAAAAATAAAAATAAAAAATCAAGTAGAAGAAACCTAAATGTTTACACTACTTTGAGCCAAAGCCTCCAATTTGGGAGCAGAATTTGGGGGTTCATGAATCTCCAGTACAAAATATATGTTACAGTACAAAATATCTGGTGACCTCCAGGTGTTTTGGACTACAAATCCCACCATCCCTGATTATTGTCTATGCTGCCCAGGGTTGATGGAAGCTGCAATCCAAACTACAGTCACACCCTGGAAGTTGAACAGCCTAGTTCTCGAACGTTTTGGCTCCTGAACGATCGAAACCCAGAAGTGACTGTTCCAGTTTTCAAACATTCTTTTGGAAGCTGAACATCTGACAAGGCTTCTGCAGCTTCTGTTTGGCTGCAGGAGCTTCCTGCAGCCAATCAGAAGCACACTTTGGTTTTTGAATGTTCTGAAAGTCAGACGGACTTCCGGAATGGATTCTGTTTAACTTCCAAGGTACGACTGTATCTGGAAGTTATCAGGTTGGGGAAGGTTGCCTTATATAACTGCAACACCTGTGCCATCACCTCAGAAGTGCTTGGTGGTGCATGGCTCTACACTGTTGGATTCTTACGGTGAACATCAGACAAGAGACACTCACCACTCAGAACAAGCAACTTCCAGTTGTAAAAGATGGGGAAAATATAAGCTGTGCTTTCAGGATACAGGAGACTAACCTATGTTCTCATCATTACAGCTGAGAGAGATTAAGAAACCCGCCTGGTGAGCAAGCTTGTTTCCTTTAAAAGGAAAAGTTCATCAAACTCAGGGAAAGTGGTGTGAGTTTATAATTAAAGTCAATGAAGAATTTAGAAGGTGGCAGGGAAATTAGACAGCAGGGGCTGAATACAAATCCTAAACACAGTGCCTTGGCAGTGGTCCTGTAGAAACGAGAAGATTAAGGCATTGATTCTACAAAGACCGTAAGCATGCATTTAGCTCTAAATATGTAAGTCTATCTCTATTTAGCAAAGCACTTAGGCATGTGTTTAACTTCAGTATAGAATATTCAGGTGTTTAATACTAATTGTGTGCTTAAGTATGCTGCTCAATGAGGATATGTGATGCTAACAACTGGTGAAATCGATCTTATCGCCTAGGACTTAGACTTTTGACATCACAAATAAGATTGGCCGGCCAGCTGTGTAGTCTCTTCCAGACCGCTGGATAGTAATATTCAGAAGGAAACTTGAATACATTAAGGATGTCAGGAATTTTGTCTGATCTGTGTTTTTTAAAGTGGGCAGACCTTATTTACACTTCCCAAACTAGTATGTGGACTGCAGTTATCGTTTGCTTTTCATGACAATACAGTTCTCAGCTCAAAAAACCATATCAAAATGCACATAAAAATGCATTGATGAAAAATATATATAATGTGCATTTCTTTTTCTTTTTTTAATAATTTTTATTAACTGGCCAATCAAATCAAATCAAATCACATAAATTCCGAATTACAAAGCCGAATTTTAAATTTTGTTGAGGCGACCCATATTTCAAGATCCAAAGGGGGATTCTGATCATCTTCTTGCTACTGTGTTAATGTCCAAATCAGTCCAAACAAAGTTCATAATTCTATCCAGTCTTATCTTGCTGTTTCCACATCACCTCTTGTTCATATAGTTTCTCTTTTTTCTTTATGATCTCTTCTGATAGTCTCCTTAAGCCGATAAACACCAATAATAATCCTGTGTGAATTTTTCTCTTCCAATCCTCAAATCGAGATGGTTTCCATATATCATCGCCTTCATAGATAACAGCGCTCTTTCCATCATTAATTACAGAACTGTCGTTCTTAAGTCCCACTGAGGAGTTTCACCCACAATATAAAAACAGCTCTATTTCTCCTCTCAGACTTAAGTCCTCCGACAGAACTTCCCAATATGGCGACGGCACTTTTAACTGCGTCATTCCAAAGCCCTTATACATTCCACGCTCTTCTCAAAACATGCTTTGGTTCGAAAGTTTATCTCCACACAGCCTTAAATCCACAGCTTAAGTCCTTTAAACGACATTTCTGGCTTGTGGTTCTTGTTTAATCACATATAAGAAAGAAAGTAAGGTTTTTTCCCCCTCCCCCATCAGTCCCTTTGCCATACCGAGTCTTGGCGTATCTTCTCGTGATTTATACTTGCTCCTTCGACTCTTCTTGTTTTATCAGAGATCTCTTCTGTTAGCAGTCTTTACTCCCCCTTCTTCCTTGAAATATGTGCATTCGCTTCATCCAAATTGTTTCTTTTGAAGTTCTTGCAGCTAGTGGCGCGGATCAGAGATGGCGTCCAGGAGCACCAAAATCCCACAGGAGGGCATTGTGCCTAGTGCCCCCATCCCCACAAATTCGGGGGTGGTATAGGGCACAGCAGGCAAGGGCAGTCCCACCCCACAATCCTGGGGGGGGGGGTAGGGAGGCTATTTACTCCAATCACAGCCTCCAAATTACTGTTGTGTTTGCAGAGTCCGGAGCACAGCGGAAGGATGAGCAGTACGTGCCACAAGCTTTAGATTATTTTATTTACACTTCAAAGCTGGTAGATTACAGAAAAGCATCTTGCTTCTCTGAGAGCAGAGAAAGCATCCTCCCTCCTCTGAAACACGGAGAGAACAGCGAAAAACAGGAAACCAGTGTATGTCACATCCAGTCTCCTTTCCCGTGGGAAAACCCAACAGCACAGACTGTGGAATGTAAACACCTGTCTCGTGACAAGCACTTCGCTGCACAGTGAAGGAAGCAGAAACCAACAATTACCTCGTGTGGGTCGGAGAGATGTTATTGTCAGCCATCTTCTGATGCGCCCCCTAGTGCCCCCCCTATATAATGTGCATTTCAGGGCAAAACGTGAGGGGGAAAGCATATTCTGTACAATAAAGAGTTAACAATAATATGCATTTTCTTTTCTTTTTTTCCTTGTATAAATTGCAGAGTAATGCCAAATGAGATGGGATTAATATATAAACGTACTCCAGTCTTGTTAGTGGGGAAAGCAAAAAAGAGATAGATGAAAGAGAGGATACAAAGGACAACTATGAGTACATTCTGCTACACTTACTTGGAATTCTCCTTGGATGGGAATGAAGAAGCTACTGAGCTAAATAATAATAATAATAATAATAATAATAATAATAATAATAATGTTATTATTTATATCCCACCAATTTGTCTGGGTTTCCCCAGCCACTCTGGGCAGCTTACAGCATATCTGAAAACATAAAACATCAAGTCTTAAAAACTTCCTGATACAGGGCTGCCTTCTGATGCCATCAAAAAGTTGTGTAATTCTTTATCTCCTTGACATCTGAAGGGAGGGCATTCCACAGGGAGGGTGCCACTACCGAGAAGGCCCTCTGCCTGGTTCCCTGTAACTTCGCTTCTCGTAGTGAGAGAACCAGCAGAAAACACTTGGAGGAGGACCTCAGTGTCTGGGCTGAGTGATGAGGGTGGAGACGCACCTTCAGGTATACAAGGCCGATGCCATTTACAGCTTTAAAGGTCAGCACCAACACTTTGAGTTGTGCTTGGAAACATACTGGGAGCCAGTAAAGATCCTTTAGAAACGGTGTTATATGGTCCCTGTAGCCGTTCCCAGTCACCAGACTATTTGCTGCATTCTGGATTAGTTGTCATTTCCAAGTCACCTTCAAAGGTAGCCCCACATGGAGCTCATTGCAGTAGTCCAAGCAGGGGATAACTGGGGCATGCACCACTCTGGCGAGACAGTTTGAATTTGGGGAGTGGATTTGAAAGAAGATCAGGCAATGGCACCGTGCAGGTGATCTGGTGGGGAGGAGATAAGAGTGAATAGGTGTTGTCATCTAAAATTGAGAGAGAGACCCATGGGCTGCTGAAAATAGTGTTAAGAAGGATGTGTTCATGTGCCAAGCACATTTGCAGCGTCATTTACCCAACAGGCACTCCTAGTCTGGAGATTTAATGGCTCTACACTAAAAAATAGCTTGGAGAAAAATCAACAGTAGTTGCACAGTTTTCATCCCCAGGACTATACATGAATTGGATAACATAATGCACTGGATTGAGTGAAACTGATTCATTCAATAGAATAATGAAGAACACAAGCTGAGAAACAGGTGATGCAGTTTTTGTTTCTTCTTGGCTGGGATTCATAAGTGGAAAATAGGAAAAAAGGGTGGTTGAGCCCAAATCCCAGTGAGCTATCTGTGTGATGAAGAATAATGGTGCAGCAAATAGAAAGGATACAATCCAGTCCTTGGAGTGACAGGTATTGAAGTATGTGTAGAATTGGGGCATTTAGACATTACGGAATTATTATTAGAATTATACATTGTTAACAGAGAGGTTACCTTTAAAATGTGACTATGAATTGCCATAGTTGAATTCTAGTATTTTAGTTTGCTGAATTGTTTCCAGTCTTCATTTCTTTTCTACTCTCCAGTTAAAGTCAGCAGAGGCTGGTCTTTAGAGTAGGGGTCACCAAGCTGGCAAAAATGGAGGCCTTCATTGGTGCCCCAGATTTGGAATTACTTTTGTATGCTTTATTGTTTTCTTAATGGAAGTCTCCACCCCTTCTAGAAAGTAAGTTATGTAGCATAATGTACAGGTACTCTTCGAAGCAATTTCTGTTAAAAAACGAGCTTGGCTGCTCCCACCTGTTAGTGTTTCCTGCTTGATATGAATAGATGGAGATGGTACCAACTTTTGACAGTAAATAGAAGATGGGTGGTGATTATTCAATTTTCTGTAGGAAATTGGTGTGAGGTTCTCTTCTAGATCAGGAGCATGCGCCACACTGTATGCCCAGAACTGGTTTTTTCTCCAAACAAAATGGTACTGAGCGATCTTTTCAAAAAGCATGCTTATGGCAACACATTTGACTCTAAAGAAAGATAAATTAAAACTGACAGAGGTATTAGAGACCACGTGCCAACTCATGTGGATGGTAGCTGAATATTACAGGAGTATGTGATGGTGATTTCATTCACATCAAGCAGCAGTAGATGGATGGTGGGACAGAGGTACTTCCCTGACCTCCCTACAACTGAGTTGCTGCTGCTTATGGAAATGGGGAGTGGGAAGGGTGAAGCAGTGAGGAGATTGGCACAGTGCAATCACAAGAGTAGGAGAGTAGGAGCGTCAGATTGACCACACTGGTGAGTTTGTGCCACACTGACCTCCCCATGTCATCCACCATGCCATCTGATGCTTGATGCCAAGGTAATATTTGTGAGAAGCGGCACCTACGTGTGAAATGTATATGCACTGATACTGTAATTTATGTTCAATAGGTTTGTCCAGATGTGACCCATGAGAGCAGCAAAATAACCAGACTGTACAAACGTGATGGGATACAATCAGGCCAAATTTCTATTGACAGCAGCATTCCATGTTGATGGAATGGGTTTGCTGGCTTTGGATCACTCCAAACCTGTATGATGGGAGTCGGCCAGTGTTGAACCTTGTTGTGGTCAAGCAAGTCAAAGAAGCAAGTCACTGGGGGACCAGGGTGCAGATTCCAACCAGGCAGATACTGAACCCATGCTTGGGTTTGCTGTGGTCAATCCTTCCCTCAGGCCCCTTATGGGGGGCTCTCTATACTATGTTGATCCTGACCAATCAATGCCATTTTCGCCCTTATACAAACAACGTTCTTCCGCCTAACAGAGGAAAGCCATAATTTCACTGAGGCTGTGAGCTCCAGGGGAAACAGCCTTATATTGGCTTTTCCCTCCCCCTTGCAGCAAGGGTTCATGGGACAGCTTTTTCCAATCACACAGGGAAGATACTGGGGGAAAAACCTTGCCCGGTATTTTGCTGCAATTTATGGGCCACAGCACCGCCTGGCAAAGGTGTCCTGTGCTTATTGGGCACAGAACGGAGCTTCTCTTAAACACAGAAAGTTTACAAGTTGTCTACACTTAGGCTGGAAATGAGAACATAATTTTAGGCTGGAATCCTAAACACACTCATGAGTAAGCCCCACTGAAGATAGCCTGGACTTTGTCTGCATAAACATTTTTTAGGGCTGTGCTGTACAATTAGCACAAATGTCTCTGTGGCTTTCCCTTGAAGATACTGAGTTTTGCACATAAGATTTAATAATCTGGCAAAAAGTTTCCATTCTCTTTCTAGAAGGGAATACAGAAATAAAGCTTCCATTTCACATTGTAATTGCTAGAGGAACAATGTTCACTGATAACATTTCAAGTTTGTGTGATTAGTTTCCCATGCTTCTATTATTTACAGAAATAGGCATTTTCATTCAAATAGAAAAGTCCTTGAAGCTCCTGTTTCAGTTGCAGGTCAAACATATATAAATATTAATGGAACATACCAGCAATGCCTAGTGGTTTGCTCATAGGCCACAAAATCCAACACAAACCAATCACAATAGAGGCATGGGGAACCTGTGGCACTCCAGATGCCGAACTCCCATTAGCACCTATCAACATGACCAGTGGTTAGGGATTATTGGAGGCCAACATCTGGATGTCAACAATTTCTACTACTAAACCGAAAGATCCACCTTCTTCCTAATTTCTACCCCACTTTCATGTATGTGCCTAACCTTGTTTCTTTCTCTGAATTTAATCAGGCTGATTTATAACTCCAGCTCAACATTGCTCCCTTTAGTAATTTGCTCATGTTTCAGCCTGCCTCTTTATTAAGAAGCTCTAGTCCAATTGTATTAAGACTAGTTCCCTCATTAATTTTAACTCCCCACCTTCTGACTTTAAAATTACTTACACAGTGCCATCATGAGAGTTTTGTGGCCATAAAATAATTTATTTCATTTTTCTCATGACAGAGATAATGGGTTCTTGGTGAAAAGAACATGTATTTTGTTCTTAATATGAAATAGCCAAGGTTTTTTTTTTTTAACTAACAGTTATTCATGACCCTAAAACATTAAGACTCCACTGATATCAATTGGAATTTTTCAGTGGACAGATTCCATCATAGATCAGTGCTTTAACTCTGTACTTCATAGGCTCCATGTCTTCAATCATGGCAAGGAAAACATATATATAAAACATATATATATATAATCATCTGATAATGCAAACCTATGCATGGCTACTCAAGTTGAATGGGTCTCACTCCTAGGTAAGAGCGTACAGGATCTGTTTTTTATTTGCTGATACGTCAATATCATTTGGTTTAAAATGGTATGGTTTCTTAGGACCATTTCGGACATAAGATGACTGCTGCAGGTGATTCCTATGCTTTGAAGAATCATGGATGTGTGTCACAGGAATAGCACAGTCACATACTCTGCAAAGCTGAAATCAGTAGGAAAAGTTATATAGATTGGTTCTTGTTCTGAAACAACTTGACATCAAACATCCATCTACTGGGTAACATGTACTCAAATTTAGCTTTGCTAAATGCTTTTGGTATGACCTGACAGAACTCGAGAAAGTGTACTTATTCTCTGGACTACCTGGTATAGTCTGTCAGCAGTTGCTATATGTTTTCCGCTCACGCACACATATAGACCACCTATTACATATTATGAGTCACTTCCTAGTTTCAGTTGTATCAACCTAATTTGTCACCAACTTTTTACCTGTGTGATTTAATGCCCCCATTGACTCATTTTCCTGGTTGTTTGCTTTATTATCGATTTCCTCGCTCTCCTTTATTTGTTCAAAGCAATAGCTTGCGTGAACAATGGAAAAAGCTTTATTTGTCTTTGGAATGATCTAGCATTTTCAGAATCTCTGCGTTGACTCAATAGTTTTGTACCATAAACTCTGGGAGAGGTTTTTAATGATTTCTCAGATCACTCTGCCACTGTGGGATCATATGTTCTGCCTTTCATCTTTTTCCTGGATCACATGCAAGCGCCTGCTTTGGGCTGCCTGCGAGGTTTGTACTGTCATGTACCAATTCAGTAAACATGCAGGATGTGAATATCCATTTGTTTTAATTATCCACATCACATAATCCCACCTTGCTCTTTTGCAAAGCTTGCTTAGAAGCTCCTTGCTCTTTCTTCTCATGTTCCGTGTTGAAGGTTGTTTGAGGTAGAGTTTATTCATATTTTAGATATGTCCTCGGGGTTATAATTTGTTCGGCAGTTGAATTAAACAGTGTTCTAATTCCTTTGTTCTATTGCCATTAAATAGGGACTTTCCCCCTTTTCAGAATCTCTTTATGTCAGGAGTTCTGCACACACAAAGATGTCGACTTAATTTTTTTTTAAAGACACTCCTAGCTTGTTCTTTGGGGCAGGAACATTGCCTAGTAATATTTATATGACACATTCATCCCCCCCCAAAAAAAATATTGTAAGCTAGCAGATTTGCCATTAGTGTTCACATTTGCTATTCTATAAGAAAGATTTCTAGATTATGGAATAGTTAGAATGATTATCCAAAAAAGGGGGGCTCATTTGATATTGCAAAACCAAAAAACCAGTTTGAGCATCAGCTATGGCAACAGGAATCCACACCGGAGTAGTTCTTAGTAGTTCCACCACTGTACTTTGCAAAGTCTTATGAAAAGTGTAGAGCATCTTGTTGCCCTCTGCATTTATTGAACTCCTTAGCGGCATCCCAATTAGTGTGAGCTGAACTAATGGCAGAGATGGAGCAAAGGTTTTGCTGTCAAGGAAACAGTCTTCCAACGTCCAGTGCTTCACTTTCTTTTTTTCATGTGAATGGCAACCATAAACCTATATGGAGAAAAATAAGAAGGTGATTTCAGGAAAGCTACTACAGATTTATCAGAGACTAAAACTGGTCCGTCTTCCTGCTGACCCAAGATTTTGAGCCAAGTTCAAACTCTCCCTCGGCCACAAAGTTTCCTGGGTGACTTTGAGCCAATCACCATCCCACAGCCTAAGCTACCTCACAGGGATGACAAAATGGGTGGTGCTGGTTAGAACTATGTATGGCTCCTTGACCTTCTTAAAGGAAAGATGAACTAATAAGGATGAGGATGATCACCCTCACATGGCTGGCAGCAGTTCTCTGGGCATCAAGCAGGTGCCTTTTTAAGCCTTGCTACATAAAGTGGAGATCACTGGGGCTGAGGACTGAACAGCATACGAAACATGAGTCCTGCAGCTTCATTCATTATTGGTAGCTGCAGCAGTTGCTTGAAAAGGTTACACACATGCCACGCCTGTCAGAAATTCTAGATACAGGTGCTTTCCTTGGGCCTAAATTCAGCTGGGATAGTTAACTCGCTGACATGTAGTCACAGGAAGGGTAAATGCAGGAGCAAAATTAACCTTATTCACAATATTTATGGATCCACCTTGGCTTCATTTAATTACCTGAATTATTCAGCAGCATCGTATAAATATCCTTCACACGCCAAATAAGGTTGCACTGATTACCATATTAAACAATCTTGTTCATCAGGTGAAAACTAAGAAGCTATATTTAGTGCTCTAGGGGCAGACAGTCAAAACCTCAGGCAAGCAACTCCTTGCTTTTTTTTTTTTAAGCGGCTGAATACAATTATCTCAAAGCAGCGCTCAGGATCTGCAGTGCTACGGACAGTGCTATGTGACACCGGAAATTAAAAAGTTAGCAACAAGCGTTGAATATGGAACAAAAGCCCTTACACAATTTGAGCAACTGATATGAATCTTTTTCAGCAGGACAAGGAGTCATACCCCCCCTTGCTTGCATTAATTATGTATTTGGAACTTAATTGTTATGCATGAAGAATGGCGGAGGTAGGCAAAGACTTAGCCTGCTGTTCGCTGCAGTCATGTACCTTAAAGTACAGAGAATCCTTGTTTACAAATATTGTGAAAGATTAGTGGAGTCGTTTAACTTCTTGGCTTCATGACAAAGATCCTCACTGCAAAGTGTTGGATGCTGAAGGAAGTCAGTTTTTCTTCACCATTATGGAATACTTAGATGTTATCAAGGATAAGGATACACTGAAATTGTTGAGAGTTCAATGAAGTTTGTTCTCTCTTAGGGCACTGCATGCCGTAAATTTCATACCTGTGGTCCATAACTGTTCCCAGTCAGCCATCATAATATTATGTCCGACATCTTGTGCCCATTTAATCATAGCAGATTTCACCGTTTCATCCTGAGTATTCCATTTCAACAGCAAGTTATACATTCTTGACAAGTTCTTAATTTTAGGATCTAACAGTTCCGTTTCCAATTTTGATTTTTCCACCTGGAAGCCAATTTTCTTGTCCAAATTGTAAGCCTCCATTATTTGATAATAATGAAGCCAGTCTCACACTTTGTTTTTTAGTTTTTCAAAGCTCTGCAATTTTAATTTATCTCCCTCTTGTTCCAAAATTTCCCAATATTTCGGCCACTTGGCCTCCATATTGAGCTTTTCCTGAGCCTTCGCTTCCATTGGTGACAACCACCTTGGAGTTTTGTTTTCAAGCAAGTCCTTATATCTTATCCAGACATTAAACAGTGCTTTCCTGACAATATGGTTTTTAAACGCTTTATGTGCTTTGACCTTGTCATACCACAAATATGCATGTCCTTTGCAAATAATGATTGTTAAAATCTCAGGAGAATCCAAAAATGGGCAAACTTTCCATTTCAGTTTTTCTTTGTCTCTAATTTTCCAGTGGTAAGTTCAGCACTCCAGATTTCTCTATCAGTTTGCTTTTTTAAAAAGCAAAACAAAATTCTAATGAAAATTCATCAGCATTTTGGTGAACATTTCTAATACACCCATTGCTATTTCATTTTGCATAGTTTGCACAGTTTTTTCAAACCAACCTTTCCTGATTTAATGCATTTTGTATGCTATTTCCACTAATACATACATTTATATGCACACTTTATCCTAGTGTATGCATTTTTGTACCTTTTACTTGAATGGAGAAATGCACTGCAAAGTTCAGAGTAGTACAAATTTCAAAGGATGGCTGTGTTTCAGTTTGTGTATTTCACCCAAGAAAGTGTGAACTGGATACATTCAACAATAAATGTGTGAATAAAACTCCAACCCAACGCTGATGTCAGGTTGCAGACAAAAAGTCAAGTGGAAAACCAGAACAGTGGAAAACTGTCTAACCTGTTGCTTTGGCAAAGCCTCCCAGCAAGTTGATGTCTGGCTTTACAACTACAAACTTGAATTTTTACTTACCGGTATTTATTATTTGTACTTTTTCATTACTACTTATTCTATGTATTTTATTTCTGCATGGTTCCAAAGTGGGCTACGAAAATTATATTAGAACACTTAAAATTTACATTAAAATAAAATTGATGGAGGTCATTTTTGCCCCCCTCCATCCGTCACTGTGGGAACGGTGGCTATCCTTTGCTCCATGGAGGTGTTATGTGAAATCCTTACATGAACTATGATGAATCATAATGTTGCCTTAGGCAATATTGAAACAGATCTTTGATAATGTAGTACTCAAATGTGTGCATTCTTGGGGCCACAGTACCTTCCATATGCTGATAAAATTCCCCTTGACATTGGTTCTAATTATATGAAAATATAGACTTGCTGTATGGTCAAACAATTTTTACATTAGCACACAAGCAACTAAAGAAGCACAAAGGTTCCTGTATAAATCAGCAACTGACACTTTGATCCTGTCAAACAGAATTCATATATATGTGTGTGTGTGTGTGTGTGTCTTATATTATCCAGCCCAAAATGGATGCTCAAAGCAACATTTAGCACAACTGAACAAGCATATTGATGTTTATCTATCATAACCACATTTTAGGGATGGCTCTGAAATTCTAGTTATCTGGATTTCTTCCCAGAATTATTTTGGTGCATATTGCTGGACAACTGAACGTTGATCATAGATACCAGAAGTCAATTTGATATCTTTCCTTAGCCACAACATCTTTCCTTAGCATGTTATTACAGCATTCTGCTACACATAAATGTTTGCTTCTGTGTGCTTCATTAAGGACTTATCTGAGGGCAGGGAAAAGGTTTTCTCTTCAATTCCTAGGATACTTTGTTCCAGATCTAAGCTATTTGATGAGACAAGATAGCGCTTTGATTCAAACAAGTCAGATGTACATTAGAAAAACTGAAAAGTTATAATTCTTCCCAATTTTTAAGTGGCCACTATATTTATTTTATTTCATGGTTAGCCTCTGATCAGCTAATTAGACTGTATCACAAGCAGTACCAGCTTCTAGAAATCATAGGGAAAAGTAGCAAAAGGGGAATAAAAGGGGAATTATAATCAGGATACAGGGGAGAAAATGACTTTTTAAAAGGCAAGCATGTAGATTAGAGGATAACAAATGTGGGTGTTTTAATTTAATACTAAATATTTAAAAGAAGGCAGTACTGCAACATACAGCAGTAAAAAAAATCACTATTTTTAATCACTCCTGATTTGTTTTAAAAGGAAAATTACTAATTCATTAATTGAAAAATTGCAAGCCGGGAAATCAAATGACAGCAATGATAGCAAATGGAAGCAAAGTTACTATTTCTGATTTCCAGCACAGGGATTAGGATGACAGATCCCAATATTTCCCAGTTGGAAATGGTGAGCTTTCTCCCTACACAGAAAGTCAAATTCCCACCAGGGATTCTGGGACTAGTGGTCCAAGTATTTGGTGGGAATATACATTCCATCATAGACTGGCAGCCCTGAGGTAGCATGTTTTCACTACCAATTTAATACGTTCCGCGACACACCAGCCCTTCTATCTGGGAGAATGGGATAGGTTCAGATCAATGACGTAACACTACCCTTATTCTTATGTCCTTTTTGCAAGCTTTTAATAACAATAAAGTCATGAAGTTGCTCCAAGAAAATTATGGAGAGGATTAGACAAATTTGTAGTGACAAAGCTATCAGCTGCTACTAGCCATGTTGACTACATTCTGCCTCTGCTGTCAGAGAGGCCTGGATTGTGAGCTACCACCTAGCTCCTGGTGCTTTAGCAGTGTTGCCTTCTCCCTCTCCAATGGTCACTACATTACAGTTGGAGGAAGTCATGATGGCTTCCAAAGCTAGCTGTCTTAGGCTTCCTCTGCCCTTGAGCTGGCCCCGTCAGAGAAGGAGGCAACCCAGTCTGGTATTCAGAGAGCAGGCCAATGCTTACCTCACAACCATCTACGTATAGTATTTCTACCTGTGGTATATTTTGAACAGGTTTTCTACCAAGGTAATCTTCCTGTATTTTAGCTGCGAAGGAAGAAAAACAACAACAAATCTTCATTTGCTGCAAATCAGCTGGAAAATTCTAGTTGGATCATTCAAACTGTGATTATTCTGTGAGGATTATACCCTTGGAAGGATAAGAAATGACATCAATTTCCTCTGCGAATAGCTCAAAAAAGGTGGGGAGCTTTTATCAGTATATTTTCAAGCTTTTCAGGGCTCATCACAGCATGAACCGAAAAGGGGGGGGTTATATAATATTTCATTACGTCGTTTAGGTGTACTAATAACATGGATGAACAATAGGTTCAAATGAACCAATTACCAAAGGACCTCACAGGCAGGCAGACACAGTTTTCCATTTTCATAATGGCTTGGTCATAGGGAGCTAGTTAGTAAAACTGTAACAGTATTCACAAAAGGTATTTTGGAAATCACCACTGTGTTAATAAAGAGGATTCAGCTTGAAAAACAAGGCGCAATGACCTTATAACCAAAAACCAGGCTCTGCTCTCATTATAAAAACAACCTTGGAGCTAATCATGTCAAAACCTGCAAAGACTCCCTGCTGGGGTAGGGTATTTACATAAAATAATAACAATATTGAATATCAAAGTACTATTCCAGACAAGATAATATGAAATTCTAATCCTCCATCTTTGTTGTATAAACAATTCCAAATAAAGTCCATCCACAAGGGCCTCAATACATTTTCCATTTCAGTGCAATAATGATAAGAGTGGCCTGTTGACTTTAACTAAGCCACACAAAACTGGTTGATTGACATAACCCACATTGCTACAAAATCATTGCTCCTTAAAATGCCACCGATATGAAATGTGAAATATACTCGGCTCAAGTTATTGCTTCACAGATTGTCAAACACAGGGGTCAGTAACTTTTTCATCAGGGGGCTGGTCCACTGTTCCTCAGACCTTGTGGGGAGCAGGACTGTATTTTTGGGGGGGATCAATGAATTCCTATGCCCCACAAATAACCCAGAGATGCATTTTAAATAAAAGCATATTCTACTCATGTAAAAACACCAGGCAGTCCCCACTAATGACCCAGAGACGCATTTTAAATAAAAGGACACATTCTACTCATGTAAAAACACGCTGATTCCCGGACTGTCCATGGGCTGGATTGAGAAGGCAATTGGGCCGCATCTGGCCCCTGGGCCTTAGTTTGCCTACCCATGGTCAAACAATTTTAAGAAATCAAAGCATATTTATAATAGACACTTTTCAGTTCATATTCAGACATTTCTGGGTCACAGGAGCTTAGTCCACATGTGAACTCTCATACCAAAGTGATAAAGCACATAGGTTTAACATAGCACTGTGTAATACCTGGTCAGTAATCAGATCAATAATTGAAGAAATACGGATCTAAAATTCTAATTTTTCAGTCTTTCCAGCATGCACTTTCTGGCAAAAGAGAATCCAGATCGATAGGAATAATATTAAGTATAATTTAATAATTTAGATAATAATTAGGAATAAAACATTGTAAGTACTTAATGTAGAATGAAACTTGCAGCGTCTGATTCTTTATTATTCCACATTGGGTAATAAAACAAGCTGTATGTAGAAGATGCATGTGTTTAATTTCTTTTTAGGTACTGTTTATTTTAATCATTTTAAAAAATAATTTATCTGTTTTTATCTGTAATTTTAATGTTTTATTTTATAAGTTTGTAAACTGCTTAGAAGTTTTCTTACAATCCAGTGGTATATAAATTTTGTTAAATAAAGAGGACTGGGAGAAAGACAATAAAATGCTTTTAAAATTGCATTTTACTCCTTGAAGATTTTGATCTAAGTTGTGGAATTGCTGCTTATTGTATATTATAAATTTCATTGCATTTACTTTTCATCTTTTTTTCATGTTCTGCGTGTGTTTCTTGTAATGGGATATAAATATAAATCATTTATGATTACAATAATGCTCAGATGCAGATGCTGCAGTTCCTAAATGATTTCTGTTTTTGTTGTGAGAGTTTTTTAAAAAACAAAACAAAACAAAACAAAACAAAACCAGCCCTACAAATCATTAAACATTTTAAAGGATCTCTGACTCTGATGCACAGCACTACACATTCAATATATTAAAAATACAATAAAATCTGTGAGTTGCTTTAGCAGAAGCCCATAATTATACTGGACATACTTGTCTCCCTCTGCTTCCACAAACATTTGGGTCCCCTGTGAGGAGCTCTGGTGTTTAAAGAAACCATGTAATCAAGGACTACCATGTGAGTTTTCAGTTCCAGCATTATGAAATGTGGTGTGACTGAGCCACAGGAAGAACGCTAAACCCAAACCTCCCAGTTGCATTTAGAGGGAAATTATTAAAACCAATATATCTGAGCTCTGGGTCTACAGTCTTGATGAATAGCCCAGGCCAGGAAGCACATAGCATCAGCTGCTGAAGGAACCATCAACTGCTTGAGAGAACTGTCTGGCATCTCCTCCATCACTTAGGGCTACTTAGGATCTTTGTGCCTTGAGGGAAAGTACCTCTGACCTTGCCCAGAATGTTACTGTTTTTCCAGAGTATAAAATGGCTGAGGGTCGTGTTAATGAAACCATCCCCCCCCCAATGTCTTGGAAATGGCAATTAAATAGTTGCTTGTGAATTTTCAAAGCCATTAGAACATTAAAGAACAATTGCTCCTGATTTCTGATTCTTGATTGTACTGGGAAGCTGTAACTACTGTGTCTTTTCATGTAAATTGAAATCTTTAATTGCTCTTTGATCTTTGTATAACCTATTTGCTTTTCTCATTAGTGGCCCTTAGCTAGAGTCCTCAACTCACAGAGATTTATGCAGCTAATGATATGGGGGGGGGATTACAAGTTGCTGTAGCCTGCAGCCAATGTGAAAAAAGATGTTCCCAATGTAAGATAAAGATTTCTCATTAGCTAGCTATTCTCATTTCGTCAATGGAAAAATAATATCAAAACTTTTGTGGGGGCTGCTGGTGCTGGTGAGACACATACAGTAACAAAATAATAAGATCTGAACTGTGATAGGTAGTGATTTACTTCTTGCAAAGGTCATTTCTATTTCATGTGTCCTAACATATTGCAAATCTTGGCTCTAGCACACTCAGATGCTTTCATGGATAACAACAATTGGCCATCTTCTGTGTAACTTTGCGTATTCTGGTATTATGCTTACTTTCACCCTTTTCTGTCCCTTTTCAATCTGGAAAAATATGTTTCTACAAAAATCAGAAACAGTGCCAAGGATTCGTAAACTAAAGTAATGAGCCACACTAAATCGGAACTTTGCATGTGCTCCAGCATACATATGGAACTCCTGCATGCAGATGTTGTCCGGTTCATTTTAATGAAAGCACCAGATCTGTGTCTGGGAAGGAATATTCATGCAGATCTACTGTTCAAAGGAAGAGAAGAGAGCACCTGCTAATGGGCAAAGGATCTCTGGGTGTAGTGTTCTCCGGCAATTCTGAAATCCATGCTATATGCCAGCATTCCTCAACCTGAAGGTGGACTACAACTCACATCAGATTTGTTCAGCACAGCTGGGCTGGCTAAAGCTGATGGAAGCTGTACTCCAAAGAAATTGAAAGCACCAGATTGGCAAAGACATCCATATACCTCTTATAATGAGACACTTTAGCCTCTAGCAATTACTGCATTAACTTGTGTCGAGAAGTCATATCCGGAAAACCTTTTGGACAATATAGAAAAGAATGCCTATGAGCAATAACATCTTCCTCTAAGATGGAGGTGGGGAACTGGTGGCCGTACAGATGCTGTTGGATTACAATTTGCCATCATACTTGATCACTGATCATGCTGGCTGCGGAGGATTATGGTAGTTTGAGTCAAAAACATCTGGAGGGCCACAAGTTCCGTAACCTGCTCTTAAGACATTGCTGTAGAGGCTTACACTAATTGGCTAGATATACTCTGCATCTTCTTCTGCACCATCAGCTTTGTTAAATGAGGCTGTGCACGCACAATATTTTATTCTAGAATCAATGGGGACTGAGTACTTGTTGTTCTTTGTTAGTCCACACACAATCTATATCTAGTGCATATTTTTTGTTTCTGAAAAGTGCTTGTTGAGAAACTGGTTTCATTCCAAAAATTAAAGCTTGTTGCAGATTGATTCTGCATTACCCCACAGTGTGTCCATTTGACATCAGATGGAAATAAATGTGGGTAGCCCCAGAAATTGGGGGGAGGTGGGTATCCACACTTCCCCAGTGATGTTGGGGGTGGATGTAGACCAATCACAATCATCACTTCATTCTTCATTCACCTGGGGCATGTTCAGGCAGAAAAAGGTGTGGATGACCTAATTGAGGGGAGGATTTTAAGTGTGCATCAAGTAGCTATGGCCACTCTTGTGAGTGGCAGGATATGGAATCAATCTAGGTTGAAAGCAGCATGAGGATGAACATGAATAATTATGGATTTTTTAAACACTCCTTTTTGTGCTATAAACAGGTTAGTGTATAGTACACATTCTAAGATTAGCATGCTTGAATCTTACATTGCATTGCTCATGCTATTCTTCATTTTCCTCCTTGTCTTCTTCCTCCTCTGAGGTGCTATTGTCCTCCTCTGAAGATTTCTTAAAGGCCAGAAAACTTTCTAAATCTAGATGCCGATTCTGTTAAAAAAAAAGTTATTTAACTTATTTAACTTAGCCTAGTTTTCATCTATTACAAACTTCCTGTAAATACTCTTTCCCTCATGTATCTTCCAAGCAACTTACATTATGAACAAGCTAGTGAAAATTACAGTCTATTCTTTTTGGAACAAGGAAACAAGATGCTGTTTTTGATCTCTTAATATCTTCCGTATGCTTCTGTGAAGACAATGTGGTGGTCTCGGGTGATTAGAATCTGTAAATCAGATTCCTGGAAACCTACAGTGCAAGTCCAAGCGAGACTAGCTTATCCTTCTTTGTTCAGAAGGAAATAGCCTAAGCTCTTTGAGATGCATGGTTTGTGGGTCTTTTGGATGAAATTATACATGGTCATTATTACAAGAACTACATGTAGAATTTTGCCCAGCTGCTATGCAGATTTGTAACACTTCTCTATAGTGATATCAACCATATCTTTAGAGAATTCTATATTCCCTTGATAAAGTAAACCGTATTGATTGAAGCAGAGAAAATATAATTTGGGATTGTACATACTTTATCATAATATCTACAATAACCCAGAATGCATCATAGATAATAGTGGTTACTTTATAATGCTCCTGTATATTATAAAGTTGAGCATATGGAAATCTTTTTATTAAACACCAGTAACATGTTAATAATGATAATGGGTTGGATCCATTATTTTGTTCTCAGAAGGGATTTTGATCCAGCAGAGGCTTCCATGAATGGAAGCTGGATATAGATGATTTTCACAAACTCTGCCTTTCTCCTGCACCAACTTCAATGATATTCCAGAGGGTCCCTAAGCCATCTGGAAGGTGGATGTGGCTGCAGAGGGAAGGGTGATCAGTAAAAAAACCCCCTCAATTCCTCTTTTGTTTAGTGAAGTGTCTTCTGGATCAATAGGAAAACAATGTAAGACACAGCCCAATGTATTTTTATATATCAAAAGAGGCATTAGATTTGCTTTCTTGTTAAGTGCACTCTTCTTTCATATAACTTCATTTATTTCATGCACATTTTCTTTAACTGCTGTTTGACTCTCTAAACTATATTATCCAGATAATGTTTTTTTGTTTTGTTTTTTGTTTTAACACTCTTCAAAGTTCCACAATGGACATCATTGGTTATGCTCCAGTGACTCCAAAATGCACGTAGAACTCCATATGTATATTGAGCTGTTCCTTTTTATGAGCTGTGAGAATGCTCTCTATGCACTGTGTGGGG
Source organism: Podarcis erhardii (assembly GCF_964252035.2). NCBI lineage: Eukaryota > Metazoa > Chordata > Lepidosauria > Squamata > Lacertidae > Podarcis > Podarcis erhardii. The sequence continues at coordinate 44,803,065 of NC_138507.1, read as the reverse complement.
CGTACAATTCTAGTAAAGGCCTGGTGGTATTTTGGAAGTCTCTGTGGGGCTTTGGATCATTCCCACATATACAGCAAAATGTGGAGTACCTTGTGTGGAGTCACACCAACAGTGGAATCAATGGAGAATGCTGCGATCACTGGAATTTTTGCATGTTTAAATAGCCCTAGAATCTGGCCAACTGTAAATAAATTCCTAAAAATATTCATGATCATGCTGAATTCTCATAAAGTTATATGAGTTTATTAGTACAAAGAAAATCTGAAACCTATAAAATAGTACTGAACATGGTAATGCACCTTATAAAATGTACTCATACCTAGAACACTCTATCTTTAATTAGGTGATTTGAACACAGCAAAGACAGATGGAAGGACACCCAAAGTTATGAGGACGATGGAACAATTTTCATTAGGGAGGCATTTTGAAAAGTACAAAGCGTACTGCATAGCTCAGATACAGATCACTTTATTGCAACGGTACCTTCCACAGGCAAAACCCTCCTTTGGTCTGTTCCATTCTGAATGGTTTTATATGTTTTACAATTGTAATCATTGTATTTATTTTTCTAATGATATGTTTGATTATTGTCACCTGTCCTGCAACCTAAAGGTGAGAAGATTTCTAAGAAATCTTAGAAATAAATTAAATCCTTTTCCAGATAATGTCAGAACAGGTATTTATTTAACTCTGCTGAACTGTATGCACAATTGCAGTCAAATAAAAGTCCCAGAATAATAGAGTTAATAACTGTGTCCAGAATCCAGCACACTATTTGGGCTCATGTAGTTGTTGGCACTAGCACAATTGAATTTTTAACATTTTTTCTAGAAATATATCTCACCAGCCCCACCACAAAGGCCATTTACCAGGCTGCATGGTACTTTCTCTCAGGGTCCCTTCCAAAATTATTTGCCCAATGAGAAGTCAGGGCTCTTGTTTGATTATAACTGCTCTGCTGTCTCCTTGGTGTAACAGAACAAGTTTCCAGGATCTTCGCTGATGTCTGAAATGCTGCACATACTCACTACTGGTATCAATAAAATTTTTTACAGCATATAAACAGGTGGGGAACTTAGACTAACGTTCCTTTGAAAGCCTACTTAATTAATACATTTGAAATAAAAATGAGTAGAAATAAGAGAACTGTACATTGCAATTACTACCCACAAATTTTACAATGAGTGTCAGCTTTGAGAAGACTATAAAGAGGCTTACAGCTCTATAAGAACACAAACCAATTACATTAAAATTGCGAATAAAATGTCTTCCGGGATAAGAGTGTTTTAGAAGACAATAAAGTTAGAAGGACTTTTCTTTTGGTATTTTGTCTTTAAAATACCATTGAACATATTTCCTAAAATAAAATAAAAGGGAAAACTGATTTATTCACAGAGTGCCTCTTTTGCTTTCTAACTTAATTGCAGCACAACTCTGTGGATGACTACTCAGAAGTAAATCCACTGATTTCCATTTAGGTTGCTTTTATTATTTCTTCAAGCAGAAACAGCCCTGCAAAACATTCAAGTGCTCCAGCTTGCATCCATTGGAGGAAGCTGTTATGTAGCATCATCTGAGGGGCATGTAAGATGGTTGGAGAAAGCTGCAATATATTGCAGAGCAGGGTGAAAGTTGATTTAAAACCCAACAACTTTATTTTAATTTAATAAATTTATATTCTGCATTTTGAGAAAACCCTCCGCAAGATGAATTCCAGTATCTTAAAATTCAAATCCATTTTATAAAACCTTTTATGAGTCAGCAGCAATGAACAATAAGTTCAAGCCACAGTCAGCAAAGGGGGGGGGGAGACACATCTGCCACTCCTCAGCCAGCTTGTAATTTTAAGGATTATGGTAAGTGCCCAGAATTCCACCCTTGAACATTTTGCTAAAAGTCTCCCAAAAGACATTTCTCAAAAAGGCATGAAAAATGTTCACCTCTTTTTGTAAAATGTGATAAAATGAACAGCCAAGCCAACCACGTATTTTTCTCTTAGTATTGTTGGTATCCATCTGTCTCAAGAGACAATGGAGTTGTGCCTCTGGGGGTGAGGTCAAACCTCTGTGTTAGCAGCACCAAGTGGGGTGCCAGCCTGGGCAATGTGTATGAAAGACTTGGGTTGCTCAAACAAGAAGACCCCGCTCTTAGCCTCACTGATGTGGTCCAAAGGAAATTGGTGCAATATGTTTATCACTAGCTTGGCTGCCAAAGCTACTGGAAGGACGCGTGTAAAGTGCCACCCAACCATCTTATAGTCAATTGAAAATTTGTGGTTTTTTGGCGTTTTTGTTAAAAAACGCTCAGTAACTTTGGGGTTTGTCTTTAAAAGGCTCAGCAATTTTCAGGATGTCCTGGATTTTTCTTTTTGGAATATGACAACCCTACATCTTAGGGCATGGGTAGGCAAACTAAGGCCTGGGGGCCGGATCCGGCCGAATCGCTTCTAAATCCGGCCTGCGGATGGTCCAGGAATCAGCATGTTTTTTACATGAGCAGAATGTGTGCTTTTATTTAAAATGCATCTCTGGGTTATTTGTGGGGCATAGGAATTCGTATTTTGTTTCTCAAAATATAATCCGGCCCCCCACAAGGTCTGAGGGACAGTGGACTGGCCCCCTGCTGAAAAAGTTTGCTGACCCTGTGACTTAGGGACTGCGCTCCAGACTTGTGTAGGGTTTACTGCTTAGCCTTTTCTTCTCCCGAAGATATCCCACAAGGCAGCAAAGGTTTCGAGTTTTCCTTCTCCTAGAAGGTTCCCAGGTTGATGAGCCCCATCTACCCCTCTCTTAGTATACCCAGTCATCAATAGTACAGAACTGACTTTTACTGCATATATATTCTTCATGTTGAATTCTACTACCAAATATACTTACTTGTACATCAATGACCTTCTTGTTAATCTTCTAAAGTACAACTCCTCCCCCTTTTATTTGTCCCTTACCACCAGTGACACAAGTGTCTTCCAGGCTGAAGAGCATCTCCTCATAGCCCCACACAATCTCCAATATGTTTTTAAGTCCGAAGCAGAATATGTGTTTCTCAGATCACATTTTCTTATTAGGTTGCTTTGACAAGTCACTGTTCACCTTTAATTCCCAGTCTGTAAAATGAAACCCATAATTACTTTTCTGACAGAAGTTGTGAGGATGAATTAGATCTAAATTGCAAAGCACTTTATATGCAAATGGCTGCATGCTAACTCCTCTCGCACCATAACACGAGCACTTGGGACAGGATGTAGCATCTATTACACCAAAGCTACAATATAAAAGAACAGTTAAGCACTGTGGGAACTTTACAATGAAATCACAATCGAGTGCAAATCACAACAAAGTTCAAATGTATGTAACTACAATAAGAATACCTTCCCAAATCATCCTCAGAATTCTGTATATATTGCTACTGAAATTCATAAGATATTCTCTAAATATATAAATATTTGCAAAATGCTCCCCACCCATCCAATTGAAATCTCTGTTGGACATCCAGTAACATGTTGTTTCAAAGCTTGATATTTGAGAAACGATGTGAAATGTGGTGATATCTAACCATGATGTCAAATGCAACTATATATGTGGAAATTTATAGAATTTGGTAAACAATATGTAACAGGTAAAGGTAAAGGACTCCTGGATGGTTTAGTCCAGTCAAAGGCAACGATGGGGTGTGACGCTCATTTTGCTTCAGGCCAAGGGAGCCAGCATTTGTCCACAGACAGCTTTCTGGGTCATATGGCCAGCATGACTAAACCACTTCTGGCACAACAGATCACTGTGACAGAAGCCAGAGCACATGGAAATGCCAATAATGTAACAACTTTGAGCTTGAACCTTCAAATGCCAGATTTTGAGGATGATGTCCTCATTCAATATAAAAATTTAAAATTTAGCACTCTGATTTTGAGTAGAGATACTGAAACTGTTGGCAAACATAAAAAAATGAAGAAGTCAGCATCTGCATGTAGGAAAAATTCTTCTACAATAATATAAATGATCTGGTATCTATTGCACTATACTGTAATGATTTTGCATTTCATTTTGCATTTTTAAGCAAAATATGTGGCTTTGTTATACCCTCAAACCATCTCCATAATAACGGGACATTCCTGGAATTACAGAAGCCATCCCAGCTTCTGATTTGATCCTGGAATGTCCATAGCTATGAGCCGACACTTGCAGTAGTGCCGCACTCTTGCGTGACCCAGCTGACATGCGTGACACCAAAAGACACCATGTCCTGATTTCATCAGGGGAAGGTTGGAGGGTTGGAGCCATTGGTTATTTGAGTGAGAGGCAATCCCATAAGACAGTGGTGGCCAAACCTGGCCCTCCAGCTGTTTTGGGACTACAACTCCCATCATTCCTAGCTAACAGGACCAGTGGTCAGGGATGATGGGAACTGTAGTCCCAAAACAGCTGGAGGGCCAAGTTTGGCCGCCACTGCCATAAGACATTGGTCACATCATTCAGTAGGTTACCTTGACTCTATGGATAGACTTTTCTGAGGATCCAGGGAGTTAGACAAGGAAGGAACAGACTTTCATAGATCCATTGGATACAATGCTGAGTGTGCTTTCACCTTCAAATATTTAGGAAAAGATTCATACAGAATTAATATGTATTCACATGAGGACATTATTTCCCCTGCCCACCATCACTCTTTTAATTGGTCTGAGGAATGGGTTATCTGAATTCAGTGGAGGCCTTTTGTCTTCCTCTTGTGGTAAAATAAGCTCACTCTGGAATTTAGTCACCAGATGGCTATGGTCTATGGCCTGTGGAGACCATTTCTCAGTGGTGTCCTTCTGTAAAGAAGACTGTGTTGTACAGTGCATACATGGACACATTTACATAAGAAGACATGTAGAGCCACTCATGGTTGCAGTGTAGAATTCTTTAATGCCTGGGTCTACCAGTGACTGTGAGTCCCTTTTAATAACACAAGCAAGCCAACAACCTGTTTTTCATCCACTCTGAGATGACAGTCACAAAGGCTTTATCACTGACATCTTGAACACACACATAAAAAGTACCTGTGCCAGCTAATGAAAAAGTTAAGTGACTATTTTTTTTATATAAATTAACTAGGGACCATATTTAACTTCTCAGCGTTAGTCATTTGTGCTACAGCCTGGACTTAAGCCAGCGACTCAGCAGGAGAAGAGTAATAGTTATGCATCAAGTGACCACAGGTTCCATATATGATATTTTGAAGAGTGACAGAAATAATGAATATAATTAAAGCAGCATGAAGCCAAGGCAAAGATAATTAATGTGCAACCTAGAAGGTTCTATGAAGTCTCTACCATGAAAAAAACTTTCACTTAAAGAGTTTAGTATAATCTGAACTAATTAACTTCCCCTTTCTCTCAAATAAAAGAAATGCTTTTTGGGCTAGGCCTTGCAGATAATGCTGATTGTAAATACTAAAAAATAAAATAAAATAAAATAAAATAAAAAATTAAAATGTTTTTTTAAAAAATATCATTCTTTTAAAAAAGCAGTTGTTCATTGCAAAATAGGAATCATATTTGATCAATCTGGTTGCTGTGTTGTTGGACAGCAATTTAAACCTGCTCCTTCCATTCATTGAAGGCATTTTCTTTCATGGAGGAGCCACTGATGCAAGCTGAGGGAAGGCAGCGAGGAGCTACTGCCCTTGACTCCTGACGTAGCCGGAAGCCTTTGTATGGAAACTTTCAATACTTCCATTCTGTTCATGGTGTGACGGAACTACAACAGTAATAAAACAACTAAAGAAAGCTGAAATGTAATCAGTGAAAAGAGAGGCCAATAGGTAGGTTTAAAATGTGTATGTTAGGCTGATATATGTAACTGTGAGAGCACACACATTTCTCAAGGACATTACAAAGCGGGTTCATTCTGTGGATGAGAAACCATTTGTTTCCTCTATGCACTTAATATTCATAAATATATTTTCCTGAAAACATTCATTTAAGACAAACCACATTCATTTACTACACACCAAAGACCAGATTCATCTGATAATGAGCGTTTGGTGTAATTTCAAATATAGCAAATGCAATATTATTGCAATTTGTAATTAATAAATGGAAACAGTTTTATTTTCTTTTAGAATTATTCTTTATCCTTACTTGATTAATCTAATGTGAAGCATTTCACAGTATATTATTTTAACATGCATTGTGCCCACTTGGATTTAATAGGCCCTAAAAAATACTGCTGATGGGTGACATTGAATGTTCCTGTCACAAGTGACTTGCAATAAATCCAGAACAATTAATACTGAATATTTACAGGTGAGAGGTGCAAACTGATACATGAAGGGCAGTATATCCCAAAAGTTAGCAATGAAATTTTTACAGACGAAGACTGCAGGGCTTTCTTCCCCATCCACAAGTGTTTTGAATATATCATGAGGATGAGCTGAACACAGCTGATTGATCTGCTCTCATTCTTGGAAAGATTAATTCAGTATCTGTCTAATTTAAAGTATCCAATTTTATGCAATTATTACAACCATTACAACAATGACCATAATTCAATTTTGAGCTATGTTTTCAAAGGCCATGGACTGTTGAAGAAAGTGGCAGGGGGAGTGGCTCATTTTAAATTCCTGCAAGCTGGAAAACAATTAAAAGTGATCATGATTAGTCCCATTAGCGTGACTGACATTTACCCTGTTGTAAGGAGGTATCATTGGACAGGGGACTAACTTCCAATACTGCAGGTAAATGAACAGTAAATGGCAATGAGATGTACTTATTTTATATTACAATGATAAAGGTAAAGGTACCCCTGCCCGTACGGGCCAGTCGTGTCCGACTCTAGGGTTGTGCACCCATCTCACTTAAGAGGCCGGGGGCCAGCGCTGTCCGGAGACACTTCCGGGTCACGTGGCCAGCGTGACGAAGCTGCTCTGGCGAGCCGGCACCAGCGCAGCACACGGAAACGCCATTTACCTTCCCGCTATAAAGCGGTACCTATTTATCTACTTGCTCTTAGGGGTGCTTTCGAACTGCTAGGTGGGCAGGAGCTGGGACCGAAAGACGGGAGCTCACCCCACCGCGGGGATTCGAACCACCAACCATACGATCAGCAAGTCCTAGGCACTGAGGTTTTACCCACAGCGCCACCCGCGTCCCCATTACAATGATAGCTATGAGTTTAAGACCTGAATCTAGAAAAATATAGAAAGGTCATGGAATCTCCTTCCAAATGCCTAAGCGCTTTCCCAAACATATGCATGTAGCTGTAGCTGTGTTCCAGATTCTTGGCTACCTGTCGCAGTGACAAGGTCTGTCCCTGGATACCTAACTTGAATGGTCTTCAAGAACATAGAAAATTGACACATTAGCGATGAGGGGAGTAAGTGCAGAGATGCAACATACAATTTTGTGTGTGTAGGGAGGTTATGTATGGAGGAATATTCAGTCATGTGAGTCTCCTCCCTTTTATTCTGTAGTGATGCAACCATTGTGACTGTGCTATGTGTGACATTGGAGGTCAAAGACTATTAAAATAGAGTTGAGATTCATACATCACCTATGCTACCTGGCAATTTTGGCTGCAACCTGTCCTACCTGGCAACTGAGGCTGCATAGTTTTGGACTGATCCTTGCAAATTTCCCATTGGAAGCAGGGTTAACAAGCTATCCATATCAGAAAGACATGTTGGCTTAGCTCTTAAACTGCCATTCCATTCATAAAAGGGCAGCAATTTGCACCAATTCTCTCCCTGCTCCATCTGCAGCTCCCTGCAATATCTTATGCCATTCCCAAAGATTCCATTATCTCAGAGTTTTGTTTGGGTTTGTATGTAGGACCTGCAGAGGAAAGGGGGAGAGCATGAACATTGCTTTGTCCATGGAAAGAAAAGTAAGCTCCAAGCCCATGAAAGAGATAACCCCAAAATATTCATTTCTCCATCTGAGATATTGTTTGGCTGGGATCAACACAGGAATAGGTCACACTTAATATTCCCATTCTTTTTTTAGGGGCATTTAATTACCAGGCTAGGTTGTTTAATCAAAATACCACTGCGAAATGTATTTTGTGTCATTTTATCTTCTTATCCCATGCATATTTTTCAAACGGATGCGCTGAAATATATGTCGCATGGTAATACGATCAAGAATGATGCAGTAATACCTCGCACATCATATCACAATACACAGGAAATTTGAAATGTAAAGAAATGGAGTGTGTAACTTATTGCTATTGGGGGGGGCACCTCAGGTTTTGCATATGTTTGACACTTAAAAGCAGACCCCAACCACATTCTGAGTTGACTACCAAAAGCAGAAAACCGTCCTATTTAGATAAGGAGAGAGAGAATAAAACTTCAAAATTTTGATAGGTCAGTTCCTAAAAAAGGCATGAAATGGAAGATATTTTATCTGTTAATCTCATTATCCCCATTTCTTTTTTTTTATCAGATTACTTGATGGCTTTAGACAAGACACAATCTCTTATCCCATGTGTGCTGCTTTGAGGTCCCTGGAGAAAAAGGTGAGATATAAGTGCAATCAATCAATATCTTAGGAATGGGGGAAATAGATGAAATCTAGCCATACGCATACAGTTGGAATTTAATGTCCACACCCACTTTCAGTAACAGTAGGTTGATGGGATGTTTTTAATACAGTGGTACCTTGGGTTACATACACTTCAGGTTACAGACTCCACTAACCCAGAAATAGTACCTCGGGTTAAGAACTTTGCTTCAGGGTGAGAACAAAAATTGCACGGCGGCAGCAGTTGGCCCCATTAGCTAAAGTGGTACCTCAGGTTAAGAACAGTTTCAAGATAAGAACGGACCTCCGGAACGAATTAAGTTCTTAACCTGAGGTACCACTGTATATTGTTTTAATTGGCTGGGCGGGGGGGGGGGTAATGTATCTGTGTGAGTTTTTGTTTGCTTGTTTGTCTGTAAGTCACTTTGAGTTGCCTTTGGCAGGAAAATGTGAGCAGTAAATTTAATAAATGAATGAATAAAATGCATTTGATGCAGCTGGGACACACATCCCTCTGCAGAATCATTTGCCACTTGGAAATAATGCCATACCATGTGGTACAGTCCTGGAAGTGATGTTCTCCTGCATGTGTGATCAGCTTTCAGGTAACGGCTGTGGATCAGTTGTGTGTGGGAAATACGATATGAGTGAATAATGGTAAAAGACTTGGGTTGCAGAATACCAGTTACACAAGTGTTTGATCTAAAATACAAAATGTAATGTGAGGCATTATGAAGATCCCTTAGGTAACTTATCCATATTATTACTACTATTATCATCATAATCACCATGATCATCAGTTTTTATTAGTATGCTATTCTTTCATTGAAAAGTTTGTGAACAGAGGCTTACGCTGGCAATGCGAACAGCAATACATAGCAAAATCGACAATCACAATAGACAATTCATAATAGCAGCAGTAGAACAGCGGTATATATCTAATCCAATGTCAATAAAAGGTGGTGTGGTGGTTTTACAACCAGCAGCAAATGCAAACAAAAATGACATCTCAAAGCATTTCAGTGCTCTTAAAATAATAATATCTCATAAAAACAGTCTAGCAATCCATTCAATACTGATGTGATAGATTGTAAACTTTTGCAGGCATGACCTATGTATCCCTTTCCTGTTGATCAAGATGGTTTATTACTCTGGAATTACAATCCTGCACAGCCTGAGATATCGCACTATCAATAGAATTGCCGAAAATAGACTGAATTATACCATGAATTATAAATAACTTTATTTTTATTTATTTTCTTGTTTTGAATAGCCAAAAGAAGAAGAAGTAGAAGATGAGGATCTGGCATTTTAATGAAGGCAAGAATATAATGCAAACTGAACCCTGTAAACAGCGAAATACTCTGCAGAAGAGCAAAAGGTGTGAGTTCAAACGGGTATGATGTTACTTGAGGTGAAGAATAAAATAGATTGTTTCCTTATTTTCAGGGAAAGCATTTGAAAAACACCATATTGTTTAAAGTTTCAAATCCACAGCAGCTGAAGACTAATAATGAAATTTAATGAGCTGTCTCGGTATGGGGGGGGGGGAGTTAACTTACATCTGCAGTACATCCATCTGCAAATCATACAAAGTAAAGCAGCAGAAAAATCTTCCTCTTTCGCAACCTAATATGGCCTTCCAGATACAAGTGGCATTCTTAAGTTTCAACCCTTTCTCTAATTGCGAACTCAGGCAGTGAATACCAATGACTACGTCACCAGATAGGGTGGCTGAAAAACAAGAAAGAGCTATCAGCAGACTTGGGGGGAGAACGAAGTTTGCAGAAGTAGGATTTTGCCAAACCACAACCTTAAAGGAGCAATCCCTACCACAACAGGGCATGCTTAGTAGCTGTGGAATGTTAAATGTCAGGGGAGGGAGATTTTTTGGGGGTGGGGCAGTATTGTAAATTGAGAATCCTGGAGAGGGATATGGCTGCCTGGAAGGAACCCAGAATTTGAGTACTCCTGCTAAGGGGTGAGGATGTGGTTCAATGTTTTGTTGCAGATTCCACTAGGCTGCATTCACACGAGAGCTTTTTCCCATTTCCCTGACATTTCCCTAACTGTTTATTTCTGCATTATTATATTTGAGCTTTCACGTGACATTTGAGCTTCACAGTAGACATAGTGCAAGTCTAGCACTCATTTCCATGATATTTGAAATCAGATATTTTCTGAAAGCAAATAACACAGAAATGAATGCTGAACTTATGCTATGTTTCACTATATTTCCAGAAGTGACATCACGTGGAAACGCAGAAATATTGGGGCAATGGAGTAAGCTACTGTGTGAATGCCAGTTGTTGCTATACTACAATATAAAATACAGTAAAGGCTGATGTACCCAATATCTCCGAGGTAGTTTCTACGCAATCAGCATTTTCTTCTTTTATCCATTAAACCTGTATTATGCCACTGTTGATGCATTGGATCATATGCTGGCTTTGATGACGCTGGCTCTATTCCTGGGAATTGTGCTTTGATATGATTGTTGTCTATGTGGATGCTATTTCATGTGCCAAGCATCTTTTGGAATGGGTCACATACATAAAAAGAACTAGTTGCTATCAATCAGCAGATTACAGCTGTTCCATACTAACATGTTGCACTGCCATTATTTAGCAGATCACCAGACCTTTGTGAGGAGCTGGTGCACACAAATTGCTTTTTATGTAGAACCGCACCTAAGCTGTTTGTTTTCATGTGGCAAATGCAATGAACTATAGGTGAACCAATTTACAATATTTACTAAATGTTAGATATGTATGTCGCCTCTCTCTGGAGGCTGAATGATATGGCAAATTTGGGAACTATCCCCTGAAATGTGAGGTCAATGTGTCCTCCCCATAGGGTTGCCAGATTTTGAAGAGCAAAAAAGAGGACACATTTGCCAACTTCTACTTTTAACCATGGCTCGCTATGACGACTTTCATTTTACATACCCATGAAGAAGAGGACGTGTCCTGGAAAAAGAGGACATATGACAACCCTAAGACGCCACCATTTGTGGTTGTCTATTTAGACCACACATTCTAAACAGGAAATATCCAGATCTCCATATGGGCATCCTCCTCCTTCTTCATCTTCTCTCCTAAGTTTGTTGAATTTGTGTCAGTAAGAAAGTATTCAAAGAGAGAAAAGTGTAACCATCTGGAACACTATGGCAAGAAATAAAGCCTATTTATAATATCAATTATCCCTACAGGGTATGAATTTCCTTGTATTTTGAAGATTTCATAGGGGGGAAAGAGAAAAAATAGTTTCTCTCCATGTTGTCCAGTATTTGATTAATATCCTAGAGTTTGCATAGGTGATAAATGAGGTGGAGAAGAGAGCCCATAGTGTTCTACCAATGAAACAGAAACCTACTGAGAGCAGCAGGAAAATTAATCAAACTTTTTGGATAAAGTCAAGAGAAAGCAAAGCATATTCCCCATCTGATGACAAAACAGCAACGAGCCAAAATAATTGCAAGAACAACAAATGTGCTGGTTTATAATGCTGCAGAGATGCTGAAAGTAAAGATGTTACAACAGCACTGGTTAACCTATCACAGCATTGTCTTTCATCTTGTATAAGCCAGTTTGCCCATACTCAGTGGGAGAAGTTCAGGTGAACATTCCACCAGTGCAAGGATTTTAGCTTCGCAGATAAAAAGGTTCCCCACCCTCTGCACACTGTTCTGTGGGTTCTTCCACCCCCAATACAATTTCAGTGGGTGTGTGGGTGGGGAGACAGGGGAAAGTCCCATTGTGCAAATCCTTTACAGAGATTCTGCTGATGGGACTCATTCGGTTCACCCTACCCAATTGGTTTAAGCCAGTGGCACCGTTTACAAGTCCTGGAATCCAATATGGTTTAGGGTGTCAATGGTAGGTGCCATCTATAGGTTACATTTACTTTCTGTGTAGCTTCTTCTGATATTTCTGTCCTGAAAACGCTGCTGGTGTGGTTACATGACGTGCTTCGATTTGGTGACAGTGTTTGAAACCTCACTTTAATTGTCAGGTTGACGCTGCAATTTGCAGGTTCGCGTGCTGTGTATGCTTTGGGATCCATATAGAACAATGCCTTCAAGAGCTGGACAGATCAGATGCGGCAGATAGAGGTGCATTCCTGCTGGCTATTATGAAGGCAAATAGATGCATTTCTACCCAGGATGTTGCTCCTAACCTTAAGGAAATTTTTAAAATTGCAATAATATGGTAGAAATAGCATAAGATAAATGAGTTTCTGTATAAGGTTGTCATCATAATATATCCAGGTAATAGAGAGTTGGGGAGGTGAGGTGCTGAGAAACTCAGACATTAAAAATGAAAGGTGTATTAGTTTCATAAATCATTTTTGCCACAAAACAACAAGACGTAGAATTTATTTTCACTTATTAGTAGTGGCTCATTACCTCCTTATGGATTCTCTTCACCATGTCACTTTTGAGTGATAAAACTGCTTGCCTTGCTTAGTGCAATGGACACACCATCCTACCCTACAGAAACACACCCTTCTTGATGTCCAAAACCTCTTTGGGGGAGGATTTAATTTCAACAGGATCCCATCTGAAGTCTCAGTTTGGGTCACAATGAGGTGAATGTTACTGAATTTATCACTGAGTGTCTTCAACATACAGGTCTAGATAATACTCGCAAATAACAAGAGACACGTGTGTCCTATTTCTTGGATAATTGCATCTTCATACTTCTGCCATTTTTGGCTGACATAAATGTTAACTCATTTTGGAGGGTCAGTCTTAGTTCTGTGGCCCTCTGTTGCCCTCCCAGGAATCTCTTGAAGATATTCAACTATAGAGGCTAGTGTTCTTAATGCTACCTACACTGTGCACTTGTTAATTTAGAAACCATGCTAGAGCCCTACCAGACTTACAGCAGGCTGAATTTTGGCAGGAACAGAGCCAGGGTTGTGGAGAGAATAGTTTTCCCTAGCACCTGGTCTAAATTCCCTCAATCATCCATTGTTCCTTAAACTTACACCACCAACTCAGAAGATAGATTCAGATGAGTGTCCTGAACAAGCATGCAACATCATTGTGATGTCATGCAGTTCACTGTGGCTGCTGATTGGATGAGTTCACCCATGAGGCTCCTCTAGGAAAGGGAGCAGCAGCTGCGGCAAATAAAGGGATGGGGAGAAATAGTGTCAAAGAAGCTGTAATAGGCCAAAGAATGGTTTTGAACAACAGACCTGTTCCTTCTCATTAAATCTGTACTTAGCCACAAGCCCTCCTCCTTTGTTCTGTCTAATAGCCAACCACCCTTTTTATCCTCCCTGTGTTGGACTTTTATTGCTTATTGTGTATCCCTGTAAAATTTTGGGAACAGCAGGCAAAATGCAATTGCATTTATCTTATTGGATCCTGTTTGGTGGAAACGTCCTTTAATATGTCTGTCCTCCCGTGGCAGTAAGGGAGATGCACGGAATGAACACTTAAATTTGCAATCCTGAATTCACTACTTTAAAAGCAAATGTGGCATTTATTTTCTGTCTGATAGAATTTATCTGTGGGTTGTGAAAAGTGCACAGTTATTCATCACATTTCCTTCCTTTTTTGTCCATATTAATGATTGCATACCCTCCAGGTGATTGCATCCTCTTTCTGTCAATGTATATGGGGGGGGGGAATAATGTGTTTTTTCCTATTAAACATCTTGAAGGAAATATATTTGCAGGCATGCTACCCTTCCCTCGCCATAATAGAATCCATTTTACAACAGTGAATGCAAGGTACAAACTTTCCATTGTTATTATACTGGGATTCAGTGCCAATATATTTTATCAAAACGTAGCATCTGCCTTGTAATGCAGCATGTTCTGCTTTGGTGACAAAATGGCAATGCACCACTGACACCAAATGCAGTGACAGATGGGCTGATAAAAATATTGCTTTAGGGGAAGAATGGGGGAGAGCTACTTCTCCTAACTTTGCGTGCTGCCAAGATTAAAATATTACAGGTGATCTAATTGGCTTCCTAAGAAGTTTTTAGACGATGGATTTCCACGCATTTTACCTTTCCTCTCTAATTCAAAGAAACCTCATCCTTTGATTCAGAAGTCTACTGAGCTGGAGAGAAAAAAGGAATTATACATTTGCCTCCCTCCACTACCACCATACTGTGCTATGCTTCCTGAAGGGTAGTAAATGTGCCTTGTAAGCTTTTTTTTACCTATTGCTCGTCTTAAGACTGTTGATAATTGTGTACTGCAGTGATGTGTGTGAGCGTGTATATATATCCTACTGCAGCGTTTTTGTGATTCAGGCATTTTTCATAAAGTTGTGCAATTCCTACAGAAACTTGCTTTGACCTTATTGGATTAGTAGAAAGTGATGCAAAGTGTCAGCTGGCAGCAGAGTACAAAGTGTATAGTATTGATTGGGGGACTTTGGAAATGGCAGCCCAACCACTTGCATCCAAACAGCTAACCAATCTACTCCCAAATACACCCTATGTTTTGCTTGTATTACCAAAATTTCTGGAAAAATTTTATTACCCTCTGAGGAGCCATGGGCAGAGTGGGGGCAGAACACAACATTAGTTGCAATAAAATACAAAGCAACAATATTGGGATTTTAACAGGCCACAACTTTATTGATTACAGATGTCAGCAGGCTTTGGCCATAGGCATTGGGTGTGTATCCTAAAATCAACCAGCCAGACTGCTGGTTTATGATTGGCAGGGTTGACCAAGGTTAAGGACCACCCTATGATGTGCATCAAATCAGGGCAATGCCCAAGGCCACCATTTTGGGGTGCTATGGCCCATCTGCCCCTGAGCTACATGTCTGGACAAGAAGCAGCTCCTCCAGGCTTCTATTAAGGAGATATCTTTTAACCACAGAGCTTAGACTAATGATCCAACCCAATGTCTTATCTGCTAGTAAGTTGTGACAGTTACTATGACATAGGGAAAACTTTCAGACAGAACCAATTAGCCTAGAGTCAAATTCTTCCCTGGCCCCGAATACGGTGACCAAATATTAATATTAAAAAAGAAATAATGTCATTTCCATATTCCCAGTTTCCCTCAATTGTCTAAGGCCAGGGGTTCTAGTATGCCAGAAACAGAGAATTATAGGAATGAACTTCTTGGAATCTTAAACACATTTATCTGCAGCTCTGAAAGTGCAATGAAAGTTATATCCAGGGTGGGCCCTAGTGAATTGTACAGACACAATAGCTTGGATTGCAGCCCACATTGGAACATAGCAAGCTGCCTTATTGTGAATCAGACCATTAGTCCATCTTGCACACTATTGACTACAATGGCTGGCAGGTGCTCTCAATGGTATCAGATTTGCCAATGCTACCTGGAGGTGCCAAGAATTGAAGATGGGACTTACAAGAAAACAATTGAGTTCTGCATCTGAGCCATGGTCTCTTCCCTGAATGACACATGTTTGACCAAGTTTGTGTCTCCTACAGTTTCCAGCTGGAAACTGCCTGCAAAAACTGAGAAGATGGCTCATATCATATGGCATCATTGAAGATTCTGGGAACCACTCTCTGTTTGGACTGGTCTCGCCCAAGGCAGAAAATGAACTGCTTAAGACAGTGAAAAAACTTTGTGTTGTCTCTAAAAACATGATTGGAATTGATGTGCACAGTTCTGTAGAACCATAAATATGGTTGCAATGGAACCCAGATGACTCCAATAAGTGAGCTGTGGCATCAGCAAAAAACTGAAATCACCCAGAACTGGGAACACATTCCGTTCAAAGTCCAAAACAGAAGACTCTTTCAACATTCCAGAATCTAATTATATGCATTTTTGGAATCACTTGTCAAAAAGATGAGTGTTCAGGGCTCCTGAAAATCCTGCTGCACAGAGATTTGGTGTAGTAGGAGGAAGTTCCATAGCAGTGGGGCCACCATGGAGAAGGACCTGTCCTTTGTGCCCCACCACTTTTCTGACCTAGAGGGTAAGAACACCAAGAGAGCCTTCAAAGCAGATCTCAAGGTAGTATGGGTTAAGGCAGATCAGTAAATAGCGTGAGCCCAAACTGGCATTTAGGTTTTTAAAGGTCAAAACAAGCACTTTACACTGGACCCAGAAACACATTGAAAATCAGTGCAACTGGTATAATAAGGAGTTACAGATGCTGACCACCAGTAGGATTCTGGAAGTCATATTGTGAATATGTTGAACAGAGGAACTCCCACAAACAAAATCTTCATCTTAAAGGGAGTGAGTTTCAGTTTATTGACCTTCATGAAGTCCATTTTTGATTCAAAGAAGAGGTTCAAGTGCTTCCACAGTCTCACCTGAATCTGATGGGGGGGGGAGGGAACAATGTTGAGAGTCATCAGCATATTGATGGCACTCCACTCTAAGTCCCCGGATTGTAACAGAATATTTGCAAATTATTTGAGCCTGCTGTTTGAGCTTCTTAGGTTTACAAGAGAAACCAAGGAACAATGTTGAAATCCTAATATTATTAATAGAATTTGTCTACTATTAACTTTAAATCATGCTAGAATGCTTCTTCTCATTCTGCAGCAATAAGAGACTTTCTGTATGAGGTACCAGGGGTGTGTGGGGAATGAAGGCAGTGGTGAAATAATATCTAGGATAAATGAATAATGGAGATTTGAACACAAATAAATAATAGCTCAGAGTAGTGGGAGAAGATTGATAGAAATTAGAACTGTGAAATACTACTGGGGCACTAAACTATTTGGGTGAATTTAGAATCCCCGAGGTCCACAGTGGTGTAAGCTTAGCTGTGGATAAAAAATAGATTTACAGTCTTTCCCACCACCTGCCTGCTCCTGACGGTTTGAATAATATAGACTAATAGTCCAAAACCAAAGGTGCCATTCAGCTGTCAAAGCGTTTGCAGTCCTCTCATTATCATTAATAGGAATAATTTGTGCAAAGAAGAGATGTCTCATAGATCAAAATGGTATGGTTGCCACTGAAGAATGGCTTCGCTTAAGCAACTATCTACCCCTTACCTCAACAGGCACATCCCTCAAAATGATTTTTTTAATGCACCGTGGCTGGTATGAATGGAGTTATTCCCTGATCCTAAATCAACAACATGAATGCATAAAGCAAAAGGGAAATACTAGTGTGTGGTTGTTTACAAAACATTGTATGAGGTTAAATTTAGTAGCAGAGGAGCTTGCACCTCCAAATAATTGTAACAAATTACTTTTTTGACCTAGGCATATCCCACTTCTTGCATCTGCCTTTGACTCCTATGAACAGAAGAGCTCCTTCCATCCAGCACAATCTTCTGATCCAGCAGCCAAATCCCACTGATGGGATGGGTGATAATTTTGGCTGGTTCTGCCTTGCCCCTGCAGCATATGGCTCCATGGCCTCTGAAAATCTACTCCCAAGGGTGAATGAACTTACCATAGCAGTGTGAGAGGTGTTTCCAAGGGGGGGGGGAGCTTCTTCCAGTGGGACAAAACTATGGGTCCAACCCACATCACATATGCAACTTAAAGCAGAATCATCACCATCTGTTTCAAACAGTAATCAAAACCACATAAAAATAAAGAAATGACTACCATGCTAAGGTAATCAAGGCAAGCACTGGGGCTTGTTAGATGGAATGACCACCCTCCCCTTGTGAAGCTAAGCACATGCAACCCTGCACATTACTTCCCTCTTTTACTCCCTTTGTCAATTGTTTCCTCCTTGTTGAACATTACAGTGTAAGCTGCTTGGCACTTGCGCCTCCCCCAGAACCGTAGAACTGGAGACTTGGAACGTACTCCAAGGATCATCTTGTCAAACCGCCTGTGGTGCAGGAATCACAGCCTCCCGTATAAAGTACCGTAAACGTTGATAGTGTTTCATATAATAAATATTGAATATAATAATGAATGTCGAAAAGGAGTACCCAATTGTTGTCCTTCTCTGATGGAAGGCATCCAGCCATAAGAACAGGGAGAACATGTTTGTCCTATTTCCCCTGCACTCAGTGTCAGCACCTTGCTCAGTCTGTTCTGGAAGGGGGGAGTTGTACAAGGAGGGGGACTTCTGGAAATTGCCTCCCTTCCCATTAGGACATTAGCTGGAAAGAGGAGTTGAGAAGGTGTGGTTGGAGGAATTTGCAATAAGCTATTTGGGAAATAATAAGATAGGTAGGAAGATGATAGACAGAGATAGATCAATAGAGAAATAGATGATAGATATAGACACACACACACACACATTTCTCAAACACTGCACATTATAAATGAACAGCACTCGAAATGTTCAGACTTGTTTACGGAGTGAATATGTAAAGATAAGTAATATATAGAATAACTTTCCCACTCAAATACTGTCTTCCTCCTTCTTTTATATTTAAAAAGATGCTGTACCTAAAGGACTGCCTGCTTGGTGTGTTTAGTGTTGCTCCATATTAGTAATCAGATCACTGCTTCCCTTTCTTGTAGAATCTTTACACTAATGAAAGGAGTAATACAGACATATGCTGACATGCATTGCTCCCAAGGTGCCTTCTGAACTAGCCAGGGGATCCAAAGCAAGAACAGACAAGGTATTTCAGTTTATATTCCCAACTCATCTATTTCAATCGAGGAATGAAAAACCTTCAGAAGAGTTACTTTGGTTCTGAAGGCATAGAATGAAACATAGCAGCAGTGAATTTGATACTCGGCATTAAAGAACTTTTTTCCTGTCTTGAGCAATCTACAATAGGATATACCCTACATAGAACCAATTTCCAATGCGTATGAGGAGGCACAGGGGGTGAGAGAGGTCAGTGAAGCATGCGGAGTAATGAAATGACCTCACCAAATTCAGAAAGGAGATCACTTCTGTGTTTATTTTTAGACGATGACTTTGTTCCTCATTGAATTGTGGTATTGTGTGTGGAGGGGTCATCAACTCTCCCCCAAAAATATTTTCGGGAAAGTCTTAATAATTTCACAAAGTTGCTTTATAATTCTTAGAAATAGGGATGGAAGAGAATTTAATTATCAGTATTAGGGAGAGAGGCCTGCATTTTTAAATGGGGTGAGAGGATTCACACTTCCCAGACTAATACACAGATTGGAATGTAATAATCCTTCAAACTCTGCATGTCTATGAATGTTGTGATATAGTTATTTATTTTTTAAAAAACCCAACAGGGCCAAATGTACCAAAATGCATATTTTAGGATAAAATGTGTTGAGAAATGTACACATTGTGATAATGTACATATCTTAAATACATTATATGATAAAATGTGGATTTAAATGCACACTTAAAACAACAATCCAGACAGAATGTACTGGTGAATTTGCAGACTTTGGCAGAAATATCTCAGGTCTATGTGAAGAATTTAATATTTAATGCTTTAGCTGAAGACAACAGACTTCAAGTGGGTTGAAAATGGATCAAGAGATGTGTCACTTCCAATGATTTTTTTCCCTTCACACGTATATTTATTAATTAAATTTATATACTGCCCTTCGTCTGAAGAATACATAGAAGTTTACAGTATACCGTCTTTTTCGCACCCTAAGACGCACCTGACCATAAGACGCACCTAGTTTTTAGAGGAGGAAAACAAGAAAAAAAATATTCCGAATGAAACAGTGGATGTATGATTTTTGTGGTTCATGCTGTGGCCACAGACATGATATGTGATTTGACGGGGAGTTTGGGGTAGCCCAATGCAAAAATCCTGTGAATCCATGTGGATCCATGCTTTGTAACCACGTTTTTGCGCCATTGTGGCCCCACGAAACAGTGGATGCGTGGTTTTTTGGGTGCAGGCTGTAGCCATGGACATACTATGTGATCTGATGGTGAATTTGGGGTGACCCAGTGCAAAAATTCTGAGGAACCATGTACTTTTACCTCCCCCCTCCCAGGCAGCCTCCTTTATCTTAGGAGTCCCTTATCTCCCTCCCGATCCCTTGCCGATCAGCTGCTCAGCGGCTTTGTTTCAACAGCCCCTTTCCCCTTGTTTGCCTTAGTGTCTTTTCCTTAGCTGGAGCAGTTTCTTGCTCCTGATTTTCTTCTAATTTCTCTCCTCATTGCTTTAATCTTCCTGTCTCCTCTCCTTGCAAGTTCGCTGTATTTACCTCCCCCTCCCAGGCAGCCTCCTTTATCACTAGAGTCCCTTATCTCCCCTCCTGATCGCTTGCTGATCAGCTGCTCAGTGGTTTTGTTTCAACACCCCCTTCCCTCTTTCTAAAAACAAAAAACAAAAAACCCCCAATCTGCTTTTTGCCCCTGGGCAATTCGGCTCCAGGGACCATGCATTTACTCCATAAGACGCACAGACATTTCCCCTTACTTTTTAGAAGGAAAAAAGTGTGTCTTATGGAGCGAAAAATATGGTACATTGGTGGGGTTTTTTGTTCCACTGTCACCTTTGAGCTAGTCAAACAGGCATGGCATATTTTTGAAATGATATGAAAATCTACAGACCTACTTTACCAGAGGTAAAAAAATTCCATAAGCAGAGTTCCACTTCCAAACCACTAACCATGGAACCACAGGTCAAACAGCCTTTAGGACTATGTTCAGATCTTACTCTGAACAAAACTTAATGTGATACAATTCGTGCTAGTTTTTCTTTAATGGATAAATGTTTTAATACCAGAGATACTTTATATGTTCATAGCCCCACAAATTTCATTTCTTTAGTTATGTATAAATAATATTGCTTGAAACAACACCTGATGTGATATTCTCCTCTTCTGCAAGTGATATTTAAATAACAGATGTAAATATGCACTCACCTTAACCCCCCTCAATCTGATGCCTATATGTGCAGATGGAACTCATAATTTTATGTTTTAATTATATGTAGAATATTTGCCCAGTGATTGCACATGAAACATTAATGACAAGTGTGTGACATAACTGCATACTTATTTATTTTTAATAAATGCAATCCACAGTCTTAGAGCTTGTGTTGACATCACACACACACACACCCATTTTCTCCCTCCAAGTTTTATTAATGTTTTTCCAACCTGTTTCTTATTTCATTTGAAAAATAATCCACCATTTCTACCAGGAACACTTACTGGTCAGGATTACAATTAAATGAGTAGCTGACATGTGATGGAGCTCAATAATGAGAAAAGGGTGATATATACCTTACGAAAACAGTATTGTTGCAATCATTAACAGAAAAGTCACAGGAAATCACTTTTTTATTTTTGGTAATTTTTTGCAGGCGTAATGTACACTTCAAATTATCCAGTTTAAGTGGAATGGCCACAACTCTTACAATTTGTCAGAGTATTTCTCAAGACATTTGAGTCCTAATTTTGATTCATGTGGAATACACACATGCATGCTGAATTTGGGTAAGCTTGTCCCTTTAAAATAACCATGAACACAGGCTCAATCCTTTGTCCATTATTTTTTTCAAGTGACAACCATTGAAAAATGCACATCATAGTATTACAAAAAATCTGGAACTTCGTATGTTTTGTTTGTCGCAGGACATGACTGTGATAAATGTATTTTAGGAATGAAGTAAATGAACACAAGAATTGTCCTTCAACATTCCTCTAAAGAGATATTCCATCCCAGGAATATATATGTGCTACAGTTAGTTACCATATCTGCATTATTGCTACAATACATTTTTATTAACAGGTCATTGTGGGAATCGTGAACAATTTCTTGGTGTGATGAGTGTACTCTGTAAATAGGATCTAAGTAGCAAAGTCTGGATCTTCAGATAAGACTTCCTTTATTTTAGGATATGGACCCTCCTGCACCAAACCCCTTATTCATTCATGACTTGAGCTGATCTGGCTTGCATTACTGAGACTTGGGTGTGATGCCTTGTGTACGCTCTTCGCAATAATTGCCTCTGCTCAGTCAGAGATATATACAGTTCTTTATTTTACATATGTACAGGCAGCCCATTACAATCATGCATCTGAATCCTCCGGTTCAGATTCTGGGAGTGGCCTACGCCGGCTTCTCCTCCAACAGAAAAGGCGGAGAAGTTTCATGTGATGCTTCTCTCCCCCCGCCCCCACCACCTTTTACTCTCTCCTCTCCTTGGCAGACGGAATAGGCATTGCCTCACTATCGGTGCCAGAACTTCCTGTGTGGTGCTGGGGCTCTCCTTCAGGATCTGAGAACCTTTCCGCCTCCTGGCTTTCCCCTCTTTCCTCAATCGCCACTTCCTGCCCACCTCCCTCTGCCTGTTCCTGCTCCTCCCCGGCATTCTCTGGCAGTCCCATGAGATTGGGTGAGTGAGCTGGGTCCGTCTGACCTTACCCAGCTATACTCATTTGGGTACTCGGTACAGCACCAGGCTAGATTGGGGAGGTGGGCAAAGGTGGGTGTGTTGCTGTTGTCCATAAAAGCACCATCTCCTTTACCAGATTTGGGATGGGCTTAGAGCAGGCTCCCTCAATCTCGCCCCTCCAGATGTTTTTGGCCTACAACTCCCATGATCCCTAGCTAGCAAGACCAGTGGTCAGGGATGATGGGACTTGTAGTCCCAAAACAGCTGGAGGGCCAAGTTTGTCACTGTCACTAGGCTGGCTCAAGACTTCATGGCCTCCATGACAACCATTGAGCTTTCTCCAATGGCCATTGGTCCAGCACACCAGGCAGGGCACATAGTTGTTGGATGCCAATTATCTCTTCACGGTCACAATATTCTTCCATGCATTTCCAATACAGAAGCTGATACTGATATACAACTAGATATGCATATGGTTGCACATTGCAATGGTTGTTGTCGAAAACTGAACTATCCAGATGTGTTTATAATGGGGATATGTTAGCTGAATTTGACTAGAGGTAGTAATTCTGTGCTGAATCCAGTAAGCAACACAGCTTTTCTTGGGCGCTATTATAGCTCCTATTTCCCTCTATTTTTATTGTGCTTTTTGATTACATAGAAGCCTAGCTACCTTTCAGCTCCTTTTTTACTCTTTCCTGTGACTTCTTGCATAGCTTCATGCTTTGTTTTGCTATGCTATTTTGAAGAATCCCTTTCTAATATATCTGCTATGATTGCATCCTGTCCTCCTTAAGTAGCTTTCCAGCAGATCATAATATTAACAGATAATATTAGGACATTAACTTAAGAAGTCTTACTCTGAGATATGTGGTGTAAGAAGTGATAAAAATTATTTTTCTTAATTTCTCTTTTATCGTTCATTTATGGGTAGAAGTCAGCTGTGCATACATTTTAATATCCGCTTCTTTTTTCTTCATTTAAAATCTCCAGTTCTCTAATACTCTACAACGAATGGTACTTTCAATGAATTCCTTTATCAATTAAAATGCTCATTGTATTCTGAGAAAATAAAATTGCACTCTTGTCAGGGGTTCAGGGAGAGAGGCGCAGATGAGGGAGGAGACAGAGAGTGAGGGGGAAGGATTCCAGAGTGACGAGGAAGAGGATGACAATGACCCAAGATTGTCCATGAGTCCGTCCAGTGAATCGGAGGACTCCCAAAAGGGAGCCCCTCTGGTCAAGCCAAGGGGAGCTAGAGGGGGAAGCAGTCAGGAGCAGGGAAACGAAGGGGGAACCCCCAGTGGGAGTTGGAGAGCGAGACCGGCTGCTCCGCTGGAACGGAGTGAGGGGGGAGGAGTGACCAGTGTGTCAGAAGGAGCAGAAGAGGAAGCAGAGAGGGGAAGGAGATCAGGGCAAAACGTCCTGCCGGAAGGGGAGGAAAGTAGTATCGAGGGCAGTGTAACTGTTGAAGGGAAGGTCAGGGGCAACGTACGCACGCCAAGTTCAAAATGGGAGGTGCGCGGAAATGAAGAGAGTCCTGGGGAGGAGCCTGGTCCCAAAGCCCGAAGGAGGGGGGAGGAGGCGGCAGAGGATTCAGCCTCTGGAGAGTCCCGAAGGGAGAGAACACAGGGGGGCAGAAAGACCCTGCGGAAAAGGAAAGAGAGAAAGAGGTGGACCAGTACAAGCCTCTTAAACTGGTGTAGAGGGGGGACCGACTCAGAGGGGACTTCAGCGGTCTAAGGGTAACAGACGTAGAGTCACGGAGCTCGGATGTGAAGCTAATAATGTTCTCCAATAAAAGCTTTTGTACGTAAGCTGGAGCGGACTTTGGTCTCTTGTGAGCTGGGACCACGGGTGACTCTGACAGTAAGTCCCCTCCCACAGAACGCAAATTTTTTTTTTTTTTGCAAAGCTCACGAACGGTAGCGGCCATGAGTGCGGAGGAGCAACTAGCAACGCTGCGCAACGCAGTTACAGAACTCACCGCTGCAGTCATTGCATCTCAGAAGAAGAGTGATGAAGCGGAGAAGCGCTGCCAGGACCTGCAAATAAGGTGGGAGCGTGCAAGCAAGGAAGGGTTCCCAGGGTCCAGATCAGAGGGAATTGGACTTGGAAGGCGGGGGGGCAGTCTAGTCACCCACTTCGATGGGAACCTAAAGCACTACCCAAGTTTCAGAGCAGACGTCTTGTATGCACTGCATTTGCTTCGTAATGACTTTAAAGATGAAGAGGAGAAAGTGGGGTTTATTGTGTCCCATTTGCATGGGGAGGCAAGAGCTTGGTTGCGCAATTTGTGGCGCGAAGACGGCCCTGCCCGCCGCGATTCTGATGAATTTATTAAAGCGATGGACGCTTGTTTCCAGTCAACCGTGGATCTTGATCTTGCACGCAGGGAAATGCACGGGTTGCGGCAAGGCAGAGCCACTGTGCGTCAATATCATTCGCGATTTTTCGCCTTACTGACTGTCTTAGGCTGGGAGAAGGACTGCAAACCAGTGAGAGATTTGTTCTGGGAGGGTCTCAGCGGCCCCATAAAAGATGAACTTGCCAGGGGAGACAGACCTCAGACCCTGGAGGACGTCGTGCAGAGGGCTCTTGCAATAGGGGTACGGCACGAAG
This sequence comes from Podarcis erhardii, assembly GCF_964252035.2. NCBI lineage: Eukaryota > Metazoa > Chordata > Lepidosauria > Squamata > Lacertidae > Podarcis > Podarcis erhardii. The sequence continues at coordinate 44,777,746 of NC_138507.1, read as the reverse complement.
AACGTCCTTGGCACAATGAGGAGGGACGCCAGGCGCGTGCACCGGCAAGGACGCCTCCTTTTCTCCCCAGAGATTTCAGCCAGGCACATCCCTCGCCTCTGGCGCGGCAGGGGGAGGAACCGATGGAAATTGGTGGTGCTAAGGCTCAAGCAACAGCCAGAGTCCCAGCATCCGGGGCAGTAAAGGCGAAGCCTCCTAGAGGGAACAGGAAATGTTACATCTGTGACAGTGCACAACACATGGCGAAAGAGTGCCCCCAGAGGCCCCAGAAGCACACTGCAGCCTTAGCAACAGTGGCAGCAGAAGTGATGCAAGAGGAGCAGCCTCAGGGAAACGACAGTGCCTGGCTGGAAGCAGAGCTGCTGGGGCTCAGCCAGGCGAATCTGTAGAGCAGTCCCCAGTGCCTTTGCAACGTACAGACCCTTTACCACCCAAGCCAACGGTGCAGCTCACTGCAACACTCCAGTTGCCGAACGGAAACACCTTGGAAGTCCCCATCACGATCGATTCTGGGAGCAACGCGGACTTTGTGGGGGTGCATTTCGTCAAGCAGCATCGCATAGCGCTTCTGCCCGCGACAACGCCTCTAAACGTAGTCACGGTTGATGGCAGGAAATTGCTGGGAGGACAAATTGTGCAACAGACGCCTCCCATGGAGATGCGGATTGGACATCATAGAGAAGTCATCAGCTTCAATGTCACCCGCCTGTCGGACACGCCTATAGTACTAGGCATGAGTTGGCTGGAGAGACACAGTCCTGCGATAGCGTGGTACCAACGGCAGATCACCTTTTGCTCATCGTACTGTGCTCAACATTGTATCCAGTCCAGCCAGGAGGAGGGGGCGGAGCAGCAGCTGCAACTTGGCATGGCGCAGGCAGTTCCTCGCAAGTACGAGAGTTTCCTGGAGGTTTTCTGCGAGAAGGAAGCTGACCAGCTGCCGCCCCACAGACCTTACGATTGCGCGATCGACCTGTTGCCGGGGGCGCAGCTGCCGACTGCGAAGCTGTATTCCATGTCTGAGGACGAGATGCAAGAACTCAGGGAGTTCATAGAGCATAATTTGAAGCGTGGATTCATCCGGGAGTCCAAAGCAGTGGGGGGCAGTCCTGTGTTTTTTGTAAAGAAGAAGGACACGCCCCAGAAAAGACTCATTGTGGATTACAGGGCCGTAAATTCCATGACCAAGCCCAAGGCCTTCCCCATGCCCAAGATTGATGACCTCCTAGCGACCGTGCGGAAGGGGAAGATCTTCACCAAGTTGGATCTGCGTGGAGCGTATAACCTCATCCGTATCCGGGAGGGCGATGAGTGGAAGACGGCCATGTTCACGCCTCTGGGCACGTATGAATACAGAGTTATGCCGTTTGGTCTCCAAAATGGATCTCACGTCTTCCAAGCCTTTATGCATCACGTGCTGGCGGGGCTCCTCTACAAGAAGTGTGTGTGTTTCCTCGACGACATCCTGATCTTTTCGGAATCGCAGGAAGCTCATGAAAGAGACGTGAAGGAGGTCCTGCAGAGACTGCGAGAACACAGGCTCTACGCCAAGTTAGAGAAATGCCAGTTTGATGTGACGGAGGTGGATTTCCTCGGCTACAAGCTGTCTGACAAGGGGCTGGCCATGGACAGCGTCAAGGTCCGCGCCGTGTTGGACTGGAAGAGCCCACGCAATCGGAAGGAGGTCCAGAGATTTGTCGGGTTCGCCAATTTCTACCGCAAATTCATCAGGGGTTTTGCAAAGGAGACGGCAGCAATCACGGACACTCTCAGTTCCAAGAAGAAGAAGTTCACTTGGACGGAACAGGCGGAGCGCTCTTTTAGGAAGCTTAAAAGCCTCTTCGCTTCCGAGGAGCAGCTGATGCACGTGAATCCGGGCAGACCCATGCGAGTAGAGACCGACGCCTCAGACAGAGCGGTGGGAGCCGTACTCCTGCAAGAAGATTCCCAAGGAAATTGGAGACCCTGTGCCTTTTACTCCCGAAAGCTCAGCAAGGCGGAGCAAAACTACACCATATGGGACAGAGAGCTGTTGGCCATCCACGCTGCCTTCAAAGCGTGGCGACACTTCCTCATAGGTGCCAAGCACACAGTGCAGGTCCGCACAGATCACAAGAACTTAGAGTATTGGCGCACGGCGAAGCTCCAGAGCCAAAGACACATGCGCTGGGCTGAATTCTTCGCGGATTTCGACTTCAGGAGAGAATACATCCCGGGAGATTCCAACGTTATAGCCGACGCGCTCTCCAGGAAACCGCAATATCTCGAGGAAGCAGCGCCAGTGGCAGCCAAGCACATTTTCGCACCGCAGGCGTGGACATGCGCTACCATCGCAGTCGACCTGGACGCGGTGCGACGTGCGTTGCAAGTAGATCGATTTGCACAATCCAAGATGGAGGCGCTGCGCAGGGGTTCGCAGAGAGACGATGAGTTCCAATTACGCGACGGGCTGTTGACTCACAAAGGTGCCCTCTACGTACCGGGCGAAGAGCTCCGCGCAAGGGTTCTGCAGCAGTTGCACGACGCCCCCAGTGCGGGCCACTTCGGCAAGGAGAAGACAATAGAACTGGTGGCCAGGGACTTTTGGTGGCCCCAGATGCGGGGAGAGATAGCGGATTACGTCGCCAGGTGTGACACTTGTCAGAGGTCCAAGCCAGTGCACCAGAAGCCAGCGGGGTTACTGGAACCGCTGGAGACACCACAGCAACCGTGGGAGAGGGTGGCGCTGGACTTCGTCACTGACCTGCCCAGCTCCAGAGGCAAGACGGCGGTGCTGGTGGTGGTGGACCTGTTCACCAAGATGGCGCACTTCATTCCTTGCGCGAAGGTGGCGACGGCGGAACAGACCGCCAAACTCTTCATCGATCACGTGTTCAAGGTGCATGGACTGCCACAATCCATCCTGTCCGACAGGGGGCGCCAATTTGTTTCTACTTTTTGGCGGAAGCTTCTAGGTATCCTGCATGTCAAGATCAACCTAACGTCGGCAAGGCATCCGCAGACCAACGGCCAAGCAGAGAGAGTCAACGCGATCATGCAGCAGTACCTGAGATGTTACGCCAATCAGCGCCCGGCGGCGTGGGTGGACTACCTGCCGATGGCGGAGTTTGCCTACAACAACACGAAGCACGCGTCGACGGGGGTGACGCCGTTCTTCGCGAACAATGGTCGTCATCCCAGAACCTTCCTGGGGTTCGTAACACCGGGAGAGGGGGTGACGCAAGAAGCCGACCAGTTCGCAGCAGAACTGCAAGAGGTGCACGAGGAGCTGCGGAGACATTTGGAGCTAGCCAAACAAGCATATAAGGTGCAGGCAGACAAAAACAGGAGAGTGGGAGAGGACATCCAGGTGGGGGACTGGGTATGGTTAGCGGCCCAAGCGATGCCAGCCAGATCGTTGGCTAAGAAGAAGCTGGGACACAGGCAGCTAGGGCCATACCAGGTGGAGGCTAGGATCAACCCTGTAGCTTTTCGACTGGCCCTCCCTGAAGGTTCCAGAGTGCACCCGGTCTTTCATAGGTCGGTGCTCACTCCCTACAAGACCCCGCACAGGTTTCAGGAGTCTGAAACAGTACCGCACGCACGCACTCAGTCACCCGAGAGGGAGGGGGCGCCCAGGGCCGAACCGCTCAACGAGGTCACTGAGATCCTGGACTCGAGATGGGGGGTAGAGGGAGTAGAATACCTTCTAGCCAGAGAGGGTACCCCGGCCAGTGCCAATATTTGGGTGCCGGACTACGCTTTAGACGAACCTCTTCTGAAAGACGAGTTCCATGCACTTTTCCCGCATAGACCCATGCCAGCCGAGTATTTTGATGACTGGCTCTTTACGCCCACACTTTCAGACAGTACTTTCAGGGGCTTTTCTTCCGCCGAGGAGAGAACGCCAGACTCAAGCCCGCCCAGGGGATCGTGTTCGGGGGTAGACACAGAACCCTCTTACTGGTGGGACGAGCAACCAGAGGACGACTGGCGCAAGAAATGGCTGACGGGGCCTTGGCAGGCAGCACCAGACGAAGTAGCAATGGAAGAGGGAGCTGAGAACACCTTGGGTGAAGAACCCGCATTCGAACACACATACACCGAGCTGCTAGCAGAGGACATTGAAGCAAACGAACTGTATCCTGCATCTACCTCCGAGGAGCTGCGGCTCCCACGACGTGCCTCCGAGGGCCGGGAGGGGGGAAGGGGGGCTTTGAGGGGGGATGGATGTCAGGGGTTCAGGGAGAGAGGCGCAGATGAGGGAGGAGACAGAGAGTGAGGGGGAAGGATTCCAGAGTGACGAGGAAGAGGATGACAATGACCCAAGATTGTCCATGAGTCCGTCCAGTGAATCGGAGGACTCCCAAAAGGGAGCCCCTCTGGTCAAGCCAAGGACTCCCAAAAGGGAGCCCCTCTGGTCAAGCCAAGGACTCCCAAAAGGGAGCCCCTCTGGACTCCCAAAAGGGAGCCCCTCTGGTCAAGCTAGAGGGGGAAGCAGTCAGGAGCAGGGAAACGAAGGGGGAACCCCCAGTGGGAGTTGGAGAGCGAGACCGGCTGCTCCGCTGGAACGGAGTGAGGGGGGAGGAGTGACCAGTGTGTCAGAAGGAGCAGAAGAGGAAGCAGAGAGGGGAAGGAGATCAGGGCAAAACGTCCTGCCGGAAGGGGAGGAAAGTAGTATCGAGGGCAGTGTAACTGTTGAAGGGAAGGTCAGGGGCAACGTACGCACGCCAAGTTCAAAATGGGAGGTGCGCGGAAATGAAGAGAGTCCTGGGGAGGAGCCTGGTCCCAAAGCCCGAAGGAGGGGGGAGGAGGCGGCAGAGGATTCAGCCTCTGGAGAGTCCCGAAGGGAGAGAACACAGGGGGGCAGAAAGACCCTGCGGAAAAGGAAAGAGAGAAAGAGGTGGACCAGTACAAGCCTCTTAAACTGGTGTAGAGGGGGGACCGACTCAGAGGGGACTTCAGCGGTCTAAGGGTAACAGACGTAGAGTCACGGAGCTCGGATGTGAAGCTAATAATGTTCTCCAATAAAAGCTTTTGTACGTAAGCTGGAGCGGACTTTGGTCTCTTGTGAGCTGGGACCACGGGTGACTCTGACAACTCTGAATAAGATAATGCTTTGAAATTATATGTGTGAAGGGGGAGGGTCATAGCAACATATGCATATATTTTCTTCCAATTGTAAACTTGTGGGGTGCGACTGGTCAGCTGTAGCCCTGTGCCAGGATTTCTGCATGTGCAATAGGGTGGGGACTTGGTGAACCCTCAGAACAGCACAAATAGAAGGTGTGTGTGTGTTTGTTTTTTTACATTTGAAGGTCAGCACTATAGCAATCCAATCCCTTATCCTAAAAAAAACACAAATGAGTATTTTTATGTTTGTGTTGGGACTGCTGCTGAAAAAGAGGTTTAGCATACTAAACGACACTTGCTGTGATTGTGTGACATCATAATGTGTGCCACTGGTGCCAATTCCGGGGGGTAATGGGGCTTTAGCCTCCAAAATAATATATTTGAGGGGGGCAGAGCTGATAAGCATTGGCATTCAAATGGTGTGCACGTGTTACATCTTGTGATCAATTTTGCAGGGTGGGACTTACCTGCCCCCACAATATTTTATTCATGTTGGCACCCCTGTTCTTCACACAGAAAGGAGGCAGTGATGCCCACCAACATGGGTGGCTGTAAAAGAAGATTAGACAAATTCATGGAGGATATGGCAAATAATGGCTAAACTATGGTCAGAGGCAACATGGTTTTGAATTCCAGTTGTTGGAAACTCCAGGGGGGGGAGCACTGTTGAATACATGTCGTGTTTGCAGGTTTCTCACAGGTATCTGGTTGGCCACATTGAGGACAGGATTTTGGACTAGATGGTCCACTGGCCGTATCCAGAAGTTCTATTCTTATGCTTTCGTGGTTAACACACTTTATAATAAGATTTTTAAGGATTGCAGGATATGCCTTGTTTTATTCATACCTCTCCACCATCTCACTGTGGAAATTACACCATGTCCCCTCCACCAAAATGTCTGAGTCCAAGTCTGCACACATCTTGTACGCATTCATACTTGTCTGATCATTGCAGTGTCAGAAATCTGGAAACAGACTCTCATTCACTTCTTTGCTGAATGTGTTTGCCTATGTGTTGTAGCTCCACTTGAAATTAGAGACCATCAATTCATTTCACGTAGGCCAATGAGAGACCGCAAGCTTTCAACAACCCTTACAGCCAATTTCTTCAATGGTTTTGCTTAACACCAGGAATGAATTTGGTGTTCGTTTACAACTGACTTGAATCAGACTTGTTATAATGTCCTGAGAATGAAAGAATTGGTATCGTATTTCGAACACATCTAATAGTCCTCATCCTCCAGTCTTGAACCATATGTTTTAAAAATGTAAACCTTGACTTCCTTGGATTGCTGCTTCACATTTGACTGTGCTCTTTCCCTCGGTGAGGGAGCATAGTTTTTTCCTTTTCCTTTTCCTTTTCAACATATAAAAATCAAATGGTTCCAAATCTGAAGTATAATACAATGGGACCTTTCTTCTTTTTCTTTTCAAATCTTACGTTTGTGATCTTCAGAGTGTGTATTGTTGCATGCAAGTTACCACTTCATGCTTCTCCTATTTCTGATTAATGTACAACAAAATTTGGAATGGATTAAGATTTAACTTTCATATAGAGGTATAGTCCTTTATTGAAATTGCAGATTTTCATAATTTTCACCCACATACTTTTAATGTACTGTTTAAAAACCTAATGTTCCTTTTGAAAGAGGAAATTTTATTCTGTCATTCCTTACAAGTTCTTTGTTTCCCCCAGGAAAGGCTCCCCCCTCACCAATGAATGTCTCTCATTTCAATGGAGCTGAAAATATTTGGCTAATTTAGTTGGCCTATAGAGCTGAGAGGGTGAATTTAAATAGGGTTTTTGATTTTCGAAGCTTTCCCTTGTCAACGTCAGCTAATATTCTTCCTTCGACACTGCCTGGCAGTTTGCAAAATACTGCTACAGACACCGTCTCAGCTACTGCTCAGTCGATTTCATTAAGCAGCTTCAAAAGAACCCCTGCGAAAAGGGGAACGGATAAAAATGTACAGTATTTATATTTCATGTATTACCCAGGTTTTGATTTCCTTGACATCTTAATAATGTCTTGCAACTCCAAACAGAAATCATGTTTGGCAGACTGCAGCTAAATGGTGGAGGGGTTAATTATTCATATCTTTTTTATTGTTCTGCAGCTTTCATGAGCATAAATATGTCATGCGACAAAAGCAGGATATGGAAAATATGAGGTATCATTTAAAATCTTACCAAACCTTTATCCCACAAATTTCACTGCGGCACAGCCATTTTGGCATCATCCCCTCACCCCATTTATTTTTACCAGAAAGGACTTTGGATTGCTTGAGAGACATGTGAACGTATTGAAGGATGAAATTTTTGAGCGTATGAGGCATTTTGCATAAATCCACAGGATTCTGTGGTAGTGTATTTTGTAGATTGCACCATTCAGGTGGGATCATGTTTGAAAGTCTCCCCCACCCATCAAAACAAAACAAAACGCTTTGACGCAGGCAACTGGGATGTCAGAAAGAAGGTGTCTGGCATACCTTGATCCCTAAAGTGCTAATTGTTCATGAGGGAACTTTCAGCCACCCACACAGTCTGAATGGTACAGCCCAGGAATAAACAGAAATCTTCTCTTTCGAATGTCTTCCCCGATTTTGTGGTTTCACATTACTCAAAGTTGGTATCAAAGCGGCACTCCTCATGTCAGAACTGGTTCTTTCAGGTTATTTTATAAAAGAATTTGCATTCTTTCAGAAAGTCAACATAAAAAAAACCCTCACAGGATTTTTCTTAAAAGTTTTCCAGGGAAGCAGGCTATTTTTAAAAAAAAAAAAAATATTTAAAACATTGTTAATCCACAGCAGAGCACTGACTGCAACAGTTACAAAAAGAAGAAGCCATTATCGCCTTTTGTTTTTAACTTTGTTTAGTGCAGCTAAAGTACAGTGGCATTTACCAGGACAAAAATAAATAAATAATGAAAAATTAATAATAATTAACAAGAGTTAAATAGACTCACTTTCCCTGAATTATTTTATATATTCATTATATAACTGCTTCCTTGGCATAATGGAATGTTCATGACTTGGTGAAGATCTTCCAAACTAAGATCATTACACCAATTTACACCAGTCTTCCCAGTTCACATGGAGACAACGAGCAGGGGTAGAGCTGAGGGCAGGTGTACCAACTGCAAGGGGAGGGTCCCAATGATTTGGTTGTGCAAATACTGGAAAACAACTGCAAATATCAGTTTAGAATACAAGGACAGATAAAGAAGGGTTGCAAAGGCTTAGATTGGTTTTCATTGGTTGCAGTCAATAACCTTATGGCAGAATTAAACAGAAAGCGGTAACTTCTGTGCTTCCCTTTCATTTCAGGCGAAATGACAATACCATATCCACTTAATCATTTTATAGCACTTTGGCATGTGTTGCCCACAAAGACTACAATATAAAATTGAATGCACTTCTTTGTTTCTTCTTGCCTTCAGTGTATGTTATAAAGTTACACAGAACCCTCTGAATACATCTCCGTGACATAAAGCTTAAGGAAATGAATCCATAGTGAAGACATAAAGCTTAAGGAAATGAACAAGCTGTTTTTGTAATGATGCTATGCTTGTGGAATAGCATTTATTGTGTGTGTCCCCCACTTCTTTACGTAGGAAGCATATTTACTAGGAACAGTAGTTAACATTTGATTTATTGAGATGGTTCAATTTTTCATTTATGCTGTGCAGTAAATCATTTGGAGGGATTAACTTTACATTTCTGAGCACTATATATTAAAAAGGTTCTTCAAAGCTAATCCTAAAAGGATTGTGAAAAAGCACATCAAAAAGCAGAGCACACCTCGTGTTATGGGAGTTTTCCAACATTGCAGGGCTCTACAGAGGTGGAGGCAGCAAATTACACCACTTGGGTTTTTTGAAGTGTTTGCAGATAATCAAAAGTCATCAGCCGCCTGCATGTATCCTGTTTGGGAGGGGAAAAGAAGTTTCAGTTGGATATCAGCTTTTCAAATGGTTTCAGAATTGCATGGGGGAGGGAGGGGGAGAAAAACGCTCCTTATGAATGATACAGGAAATGTGCTGGAAATCACAAGCAAGAACTGGCAACAAGGACAAATGTTCTTCTAGCATGCTTGCCTCTACAGCTGCAGTGTCTTTCAGCCTGATTGTCATTTGCAATTCTATCATCTGCTTTTCTCTCCCAACCTTGTTCTTGTTCTAATTGTATCCTTTCAGTGCTTTTGCCTCCAGTTCTGTGGTGTCTCTTATTTTCACATATTCGATCCAGCATCCCTTGGCATTATAGAGAAGGATGGGCTGAGCCTTTTGGCATCACCTCTTCTGCTGCATCCACAAATTAACCCCATAGAGGGCAAGAGGACTACAGAAAATGGCCTGCAGAGCAAATAGCTTCAGTAAACTTAAAAACTATAGTCTTATTCAGGGGGGTAAAAGGTGAAGGGACCCCTGACCATTACCGTAGGTCCAGCTGTAACCGACTCTGGGGTTGCAGTGCTCATCTCGCTTTACTGGCTGAGGGAGCCGGCGTACAGCTTCCGGGTCATGTGGCCAGCATGACTAAGCCGCTTCTGGCAAACAAGAGCAGCACACGGAAACACTGTTTACCTTCCTGCCGGAGCAGTACCTATTTATCTACTGGCACTTTGACGTGCTTTCGAACTGCTAGGTTGGCAGGAGCTGGGACAAAGGAACAGGAGCTCACCCAGTTGCGGGGATTTGAACCGCCGACCTTCTGATCGGCAAGTCCTAGGCTCTGTGGTTTAACCCACAGCGCCACCCGTGTCCCGTATTCAGGGGGGTACACACACACTATTGCTTTCATCACCCTGCATGAGTATTCAAGTTTCCCCATTTCCATTTTATACTATGGCATGAGAACACAGTACACTCCCCTAAAAGAGAAATGAGTGCTTATGGTAACGTCCCCACTCCCAACATATACAATGGACTGACTGTATTGTTGATGTCAAATTGTCATTACTGTCAGTTAGGGATTATGAACATGCCTCTATCTGTTTCCATATCCATTCACATTTTTACTGGGCATTTTCCATTCTGCAGTAATTGGTTTATTTTGTACAAGTCTGTGTTCCATTTTGTCACCCACCCATGCAGAAATATATGTATTTTTATGTGACATACAGTAGACATGCATATCTTAGCCACCAACAGATATTTACAAATCGCTTACTTTCCCTGCATGTTCCCTTTCAAACTTAATTAATTTATAGAGAGCTAGTTCTGTTAGTTTTTTTTAGAAAAAGCAACAGAGAACAGCCTAGTGGTACCTTGCAGATAAAATTAACGAAATGGCTAATGGCCCATCACAAAGCCATCTATGGCCACAAACCTAACCATATCTCCTCAGAAGCAAGTCCCAGTGAATTCAGTGGGGGTTACTCCCAGGTAAGTGCAGTCATTGTCACTACCTTGATTTCACATTTTAGTATAAACTTGCCATCTTATCTCATTTCTTTCACTCAGGCATCAGGGAGGGATAGTTCAGTTATAAATCAAGAAAATTGGAGGGGGGAGTTGAAATTTACTTCTAAGATGAAGGTTTAAAGTAGGCAAAAAAGGGCAGTCAAATTTAGATGGTTGGCCCCAGTTTGACAGTGAGGTACAGACAAAATCCACAGGTAACACAACAGATTACTTCTTTACATGTGAAAAGAACAATAATGAGTGGTACAATCTATTGCTTTAAAAAATTCACAATAGGAAGCTTAGCATGGCTGAAATCGTAACTCTACTTACTTGGATGTAAGCTTCACTAAATTCAGTGGGGTTTACTTCTAAGGATACATTTCTAGGATTGTAGCCTTAGTGCATATAGGCTGCCTTTGACAGCAAACAAGACTTCATAAATAAGAAAAGCAAAGAGGCATCCGTGTAACACCTTGTGTTATTTGCTTCCCTATGTGTTCTTTTTCAAAGTAAATGAAGCAGTTAATGGTCCATCAATTAGCCATCTCCCCACCGGGTTCAAAACCTCTTTTGAGCTTCATGACAACAGCATTAGGAAATGTCAAACAAACTTGCATGTCAAGAAATATGGCATTAACTACGTATGACCTACACACTTAAACAACAACAACAATGTTGTGGATGAATGCAGATTGCATTTGCTTCAATGAATTCCCTTCCTGAACACTGAGCGAATACGCTAACAGAGGGAATTGCCATATCTACACCTGCTTAAAGCGGAATTATCCAACTAACTTACTGTCAGGCAAAACCAGCCTGCGAGCCTTCCTCTTGGGACACCACACTATTCAAAACGAATATTGCTCAAAGCATCCATCACAGGTGTAGTTCTTAACATGCCGCAGCCATTTTTGATTACTGTTCTCCAGGGATCTATTATGGTTCTTTATTAAAAGGTTAGGCAATGTAGCAGGCACATGCACTAATGCAATGCATGTATAACCAATGCACAGGCTGGCATTGCCCATTATCTCTTTGGATCAGAGGAGTGCTACTATTGCAATAGGACTATAACCTGTGGTCCTGCTGATGTTGTTGGACTACATCTCCCATCTTCTCTAACCACTGGCCTTGCTGGCTGGAGGACCACCGCTACTAGAGGAGGTTATTTCATTTCGACACACTTTGTGCAAGACTTTCCTGCTGCTGAAATTCACTGGATCTGAGTATAAGGCATCATCTGAAATGATATAAAACATTACATCTTATGAAAGCTTCTTTTTAATGGAGAACTACTGTTGACTCTAAAACGATGGGATCGTATTGCTGGTTTGCAACAACTCTATTGCTGCTTAATACGCAGCAGCCAATCCTTTTGGGAGAATGCAAAAGCCTCCCTTCTCTGTGGTGGTATCCTAAATCAGATTGTCACCCCAGCTCCTAAATCCCCAAACCATCTTAAAAATCAGGTCTCCAGGGTAGCAGTGCTGCCGCTGCATCACCAATTGAAGAAAAAAAAAATTCCAATTTACTTTCCCCTTTAGATCTGCCCGGAGAATGAGTCTACATCAAATTGGTATGATCAAGGAAGATATCGCTTGCAGCAGTCTCTCACAAGTTTCAAAATGACTCACAAGGGTTGAAAAGCTGTATGTGCATTGGTAATGAACAAGAAAACAGCAGGAAGAGTGGAAATCAGCAACCCCAGCTTTCCCTTATAGCTCATAATGTTAAATTTCCAAACAAAAGGAGGTAAATAGGAAAATGTAAATAGAATAGATATTTCAGGCATAATGAGATGGGAAATTGAGTTCAAACTATAAGTGTTACCAATATCAATATGCCTTAAAACGGGTAGGCTAGTGTACTAGATTTTCTTAAAAAATATGTGATTAGCTAGTTATGGCAAAGCAATGCTTATCCATTCCTGAAATTTTCTACACTGTAGTGAAATATCAGGTGGGGGGGGGCACAAGGGATTGTTTTGAAATGAATATATACATTTTAATAGATTCTCTGTTAAGTGACAGGACTAACCCGCTCCGAAGAGGCATACAGGGTAGAATGGAAATGTTTCAAATGCATTTTATTGTGAAACATTTTGCTTTACAGCATTTATTCAATATGCCTTATCTGCCGACCACCCCCCTGAACTTATTTTGCATCTAACAAACTCCAGGGAGACTTTGGTCACCTCCGTATCACTACCTTTAGAGCACATATAAAAACATGGCTTTCCCCCCCAAATCCTTGGAACTGTAGTTGCCTAAGGATTGTTGTTGCTGGCATGCTTTTGCCTTGGGAGGCAATGAAAGAGTGCCCTTTCAGGGGTGAAGTCAAACTGTGGGAGAGTTACAGCGCCTGCTGTGGCTGTAGAAACAGATACAGGACATGTTTTGTTGCAGCCAGGGAAGATGAAGTTGTCCGGTTGTGCTGATGCAAGTGCACCATGGCGTTTCTTCTTTCTGTGCTCCTCCCAGCAGTCATTCCTTGCCTGGTCACTGCTATGGATACACAACTTGACTGCCTGTCTCCAGGCGCTGTGGTCATTTGCAAGGGATTCCTATACACTGGCGTTCATTTTTGCCAGCCTTCATGTTTGCATTATGAATTATTGCAATTATGAATTATTGTAAGCTCTGCCTGCAACTCGAAAGTGTGAGATGACCACATGGTCTCTACATTTGCCATACATAAAATTCATTATGCAGCAAATTACATGACTAGAGCATGTGTTTTGCATGTAAAAGGTTCCAGGTTGAATCCTTAACATGTCCAGTTAAAGGAATCAGGTAGCACTGATGGGGAAAGATGGATGCCTGAAACCTAGGCATAAATCCTGGGCTGGATTGACAAACAGTGTGGCCTGATTTAAGGCAGCTTTCTGTGTTCTACACATCACTTGTTTGCAATAATTTATTACTGTTTTCTTTTAAAGGTTTTACCTATTACAAGCAGTGTGGGAACTGCAGACTACTCTGGAATAACAGTTCTGGCAATGTTGTAGCTATTTGCATCAAAACTTCCTGGCTGAAAAATATACAATATAAATCACACCATCTAACTCCTACACCCACATTGTTGTGGGTGGGTGTTTACAATTTACATTTGCGTTCTTTTAGCATTTGGAATTGCTAAAAGTTTCATTGAATTATTTCTCTTTTCAATTATTTTATTTTCCAAATATTATACCCCATTTTCCGTTCCACAGAGATACCCAAAGTGACCTACAAATAATAAAAAAATGTATAAAAGAATCAATTCAATATTAGCCTAGTGTTACATTGCTGCTTTGTTCCCAATTTTAAACTAGATTTAAACCATCCAGCAGGACACCGGCTAGCGGGCGGCGGCGGGGCGGGGGGGAGGCGTGTTTCAAATTTTTTTGCCATTCACCGAAGTTTTCTTTTCTACAATTAGAATTCTTCATCCTCTGTGTGACAAAATATGCTTCTGCATTTTACTCAATGGTTTTTAAAAGTGTGATTTTAACATTTAACTTTTTAACATTGGAAAACAGGGAAATGAACAATTATATTAATTTCAAACACATAATGGACAACCAAACAAAGCACTCTTTTGGGGGGTGGCGGGGAGACAGTGTTCCAGATTAATTTTATTTCCTTCATTTGTTGTTAAGGTGTCTATACTTTCTTTGTTTTTGTTTAGCCTCAAAAAATCAAATTGATTGTGCATAGATATATAGATATTGATATAGACATAGATAGTCAATGATATCCAAACATACATTTTCTCTTTTTTAGCACAAATAAATTCACAAATGGATTTGTATTTGCCACAGTCACTAAAACATAAGAAATTGTTTCTGTGGACTACTGAAAAAAAGGCTCTGGTTCCTTTTGAAATCATTGGAACTCACTTGTAAATCATCCTGTTTGGACTATATGTCTCCTAAAGGCATTAGCTATCAGTTGGGGGAAAATACATCTATTGGCTTCTTTTCCATCAGTAGCTTTTGAAGGAAACTATTAAAAAACAAAACAAAAGGACTGTCTTCACATCTCCCATTTGCAGGGTAAGAATGTTTGATGAGATAAATTGAGATAAAGCAAAAGGCTAGTCTTCAGCTATTATCGCAAAGGAAACCGGAAATTCTTTGCACATCATCTTACACACAAGTTCAAAAGCAACACTCTGTGTGATGATGAGGGGACAGTAGTCACTCTTTAGTAATCCTGAAGATGACAAATACTAATAATATGCTTTCTTCCCACTTGACAGAAATTAGGGAAGAAGGAAAAAAACTAGAAGAAAATTTGATATGAGTTAAGTGTACTGTAGACAGGAACAGGTAGAGTTTGCTTTCTAATTCTGCACTGATTTAAATATACAATAATGCAGTTGTGTCAAAACATTAAAATAAACACCCACAATTAAAATGTGCAGTGAAACAAGTCCATTATTATACAGATCACAAATATGCACCCCTTCTGAAACTCGTAATTCAGAAATATAATATCTCTTTAAAAGAAGAAATTTGCGTATAATATTTCTATACTGGAGGAAAATAATTTATGAAGGAAGAGCCACAGATACAATTCTCTACTCTAACTCACTGAATGGAGTCTTAAGGGCAACTGCAAATGGGCAGTAGCTCAGTTTATTTATCTGAACTGAATATAAATTTTACTGAGGTAATTTAGCAATTCACTTTTTAAGAGCTACTCAAGTTTTTGATATAATTTTATACCCTCTATAAGAATCTGTTGCAATCATATATACCCTATATTTCAAAATTATTTTGTGCACATTAACACAGCTACTGATGATTTCTTTTTGCTGTTTCAAACAGGCTTCACTGATTATCATATAGCAACATGGGTCTGCAAGTTTTAATTAGGAGTTTAATCAACTGAATCAGAAAGCTGATGAATTAGCAAGGGCAAATTTTATTTGATGGGTACATTGTTGTACTCGACAATGAAAAATAAAAATAAAAGAAATGTGGCTTTTCCTTTTGGCAAAAAGTGACAGATATATGTGTGTGTGTGTGTGTGTGTGTGTGTGTGTGTATCTCCTTCCACATTTCTTAAATGCAACAATATTGAGTCTCATTTACCTGAGTAATGAATTTGGTAATGAATTGGTAATGCAAATTATCAGGCAACTGAAAATAGATAACCTTTTTTTTTACGTATTAGACCATCACCCCTGCACATAGTGTTTCCACATTTTGGACTTTCCCACAGAGAGACCTGTGTTATTCACCTGAGTTATTGCAAAAGCTAGCAGTGGGGACAAAACGATGAGCAATGTGGCCAGAAAACAATCAATCATTTTAATTAAATTACAAAAAGACAGAGAAATGCAAATAAAAAGTCTGTAGTTCTAATTTATTTATTTGCAAGATTTATATACTACTTAATAAAAAAATCCCACACAATTTACATATAATAGCAAAAATATTCATTAAAAATAAGTAATTGTTTTTTAAAACTGGAGGCATAATAAAACAGTGAAAATGTATTAATCAATACTTTTACTTGTACTTTACTAATGTACTTACTGTGTTAGTACTGTGTTTTAATTACTTAGAAAACAATTAAAATTCACATTTTGCATAAATGCAATGTAAAATCCTATTAGTTATTTTGTGAAATCATTCTTTTGACTGCCCCCCCCAAAAATGACCTCTGAATTTTTGAATTTTATAGATATTGATGCTGCATTTTATGTTGTATTTTATGCTGTTTTATGCTGTTTCTAAGTCACATTTTAATCAATGTTTTATATTTGCTGTTAGCCGCCCTGAGCCCGGTTTTTAAACCGGGAAGGGTGGGGTATAAATAAAATTTATTATTATTATTATTTTCTGCCATTATTCAAACAATTTCTTATGGACACAAGGAGTCCTTGGATGTGGATATTGGATATTGGGAGAGTATAATTGGTGCTTAAAATTCTAATTGCAATGCACTTGATCCCCCCCCCCTTTCCTTTCATATAAACCAAGAAACTTAGTAGCCAAAATGTACAATTTACAGTGGTGCCTCGCAAGACGAAAAGAATCCGTTCCGCGAGTCTCTTCGTCTAGCGGTTTTTTCGTCTTGCAAAGCAAGCCCATTGACGGCTTAGCGGATTAGCGCTGTTAACGGCTTTTAGCGGCTTATCAGCTTAGCGGATAAGCGGCTTAGCGGCTTAGAAAAAGGGGGGGGAGGAAAAAAACACCCCGCAGGAACTCGCAAGACATTTTCGTCTTGTGAAGCAAGCCCATAGGAAATTCGTTTTGTGAAGCACCTCCAAAACGGAAAACCCTTTCGTCTAGCGGATTTTCCGTCTTGCGAGGCATTCGTCTTGCGGGGCACCACTGTAGTACTTCTTTCATTCTATTTATTTGAGACACTTCTATACCACTTAATTATATACTTTCCTAAGTGGTGTGCATAAAAACATAAAAATGCCTGCTGAAACAAGAAGTCTTAGTCTGCATTCAGACAGCACAATATTCCATTTTCCCGATGTTTCTTTACCTGCTAATTTTCATGTTTTAAGTGATGTAAAATGTAAAGCGGTTTAGTGCTTACATCCATGTCAATGGATTCCTGAAAAAAATCCATTGCAACCCTGGAAACCTAGGTCACTGGAATAATGAATTTTTTTGGGCAGAATTTTGACATATGTTGTGATGAAATGTGGAGGAACAGAAGCACACATGCCATTATTATTATTATTATTATTAAAATTTGTATACTGCCCTTTATCCATAGCAACATGTCCAATGGCATTACTGTTGTGCCATGCACCACCCACTGGTGTGAATGAATGTTAGTGCAACATAGTGGTATATCAATTGAAAAGCCACAGTTTCTTAAGAAACAGGAACTGCAGTATAAAAGGAGTGTTAGATATCTGGGCAAAAGCACTGGTGAAACTAACACCATAAACCCCACATCTGAATGCAGCCTTAATTATGCATTTGAAGTTCAGCAAGGAGGGGGCCTATCTAATCTCACTTGGGAGGGGAGATGCACAGGGATGAACTGGCCACACAGAATGCACAGTGCACATGCACATCATTCATGCTACAAGCCTTGATGAATCACATGCTCTTTGAGAAAAGGACACTGTGAGTCCTTAAAAGTCCTTAAAATTAATTATATGCTTAATATGTAACCCTCTACTTGATATTCAATGAGAGCCTAAATTGACTGTTGGCCCTCAACGAGGTTTTTTGACCAGTTACAGTTTGTGTTGGTTCAGTGACCATATATCTTCACTTTGCTTCTCCCTTCTTAATAAGCCTAGACGCAGAGAGCATTATCTTAAGGAAATGAGCAAAATGGAAGCAAACCTTGCATATTTTCTTTGACTGTGACTATGTGTCACTCCTCTCTCTCTCTCTCTCTGCCTCATATAGGAATGTTTGTTCGTTTCTCTTTTTTTCTATGTATTATTCATCAAAACACTTTGATACTTAAAAGCTTATTACATGAGGGAAGGCTAATGGTAAATTCATCAAAGTGGAACTTGGCTTCTATTTTCTATGCAGGAAAGCTATTTATAGACTTGGCCCCATGAATTCTCTTTGGAACTCTTGCCCTGTGTTGCTGCTTTTTGTAAAATCATACATTTCCTTCTCATTAAAAAAAATCCCACTATTTAGGCCTGAAAGGTCCACTTAAAGAACCATGTCCCCATATTTTGTCATTTATTTATTTGTCTTACCCATGGTTCTTCATGGAGCCTCAGGGTAGGCCTAAAACAATATAATCTGTCATTATAAAAACAGTTTTATAATGTTACAATGATAAAACCAGATAAAACTACTTTATCCAGAATTGAACAGTAGAAATTCAACAAAAGAGTTTAACTGTAAAAAGCAGTAAAGAGAGACATCTTTGTATACAAAGATGACAGTGCCCCCACTCCCCTGGGTGTATTTTTAATTGTGCTGTCATGATTATTTTCCCCTTGTGATCATATCAGGGGAATACAAAATTCTGTTTTCCCTCATGATCATATCAGGGTGCTTATACACAATCCTGTTTTCCATATTGGTTTGTCACAACTTTGCTAGCCCACCCTCGCCTTGACTTTTCTTTTTAAAAGTTCTTAATAACTCAGACCTAGCCCCATCCCACCAGGCCTATACTTCCTCAAGTTTGCTTTGCAAAACCTCTGAAAGTCATTAACAACGTTGAAAGATAGAATGCAGCAAAAAGATGACAATGCAATAAAAGAAATCAATGATAAGGTATAGTATACACAAACAATAATCAAATACAACCAAAGCACACATACAATTTCACCTGAGCTTAATGGTCTCCCAGGTCCTAGTCTGAGACACCTAACAATTACACCATAGCCTAGGTGCAAGTATGGAGGATGTCTGGTTTTAAGTACATGTCAACCCTAGCTTCCAAAGGTGGAACTCAGAGCACATCTCCTCCTCAAGGATCTCAGCTGGTGGCCAGGTTCATATGGAAGCAGGTGGAACTTCAAACTATTTTAACATCCTGGCTGTTAAAGATCTGTAACATTCCTTTATGGATGGCTCCAGTGCTATTTTTCTAGAAAAAGAGGTGCCAGAACTCACCATGATCACCTCTCTCTTTCTCATAGAATGGCAATGGCACCCACCCGAGTGGTGCCAGAACTCACCTGGGATGTGCTGTAAGTGAGTTCCAGTGAGTTACCCCTGAAAAAATTAGGGGGTGTCTTATACACGGATAGTGCCGAGGGTGGACTGTCGATTGGTTGTTGCCCAAAAAATTGGGGGCGTCTTATAGACGGAAAAATATAGTAAGTCACATATTCGGAATTACTTGGGTCCAGGATACTACCTGCCTCCGTATGAATTTGTCCACCAACTAACTGATTCAGATTTCGTAACAGGAAGGAAACAACAAAACTGAGCCTCTGATAAAATTTGGAGATGGTTCAAACAGGGGTGGGGAATAAAATGTTAATCTTTTTGCCCCTGCAAATCCAGCACAGTCCAGAATTAACTCATGTCAAGGGCTCTACCCTTCACCTCCTCCTTCTGATCAGGAGCCTTTTTTCGGATGAGTGGGCATTCATAGTAGATAAAGAGCCCTGTAATCACTTAACTTCCTTTTGATTCCACTATTCTTTGACACAAATCTCTTTACAGTGGAACGTTGCATGCGTGTTGGTTTGTGCCATTTGTGGATTTTCCCCCTCCCCCTGGCTTTAATTTCTTCTTCTTCTTCTTCTTCTTCTTCTTCTTCTTCTTCTTCTTCATATTATTATTATTATTATTATTATTATTGTAGCAGCTGAGCTGTAACCCCTTGGAAGTAAGGAATTGTCATGGAAATGCCAGAAACCCCTTTCTCTGAAAGCCTGCGACTGACATCTCTATATCTGTAATAATGAAATGCAGCTTCACTCAAACAGGAAGGGGAGGGGGAAATCTTCCAGTGTGTATACGAAAAGCCCTACATGGACTCTGAGTTTGTCACTTTTTCTTTTTCTTTTGGTCTTTGTTTATGTGTGTGTATGTGTGTGTGTGCCCAGACTATAGCGGGATGCCATTTGATTCAGGCTGGGTTAATCTTTCTGGGCCTAATCAGTGGCCTTTTGCACTGAAACATGATCTGTGTCTTTCCTAGTATTTGTATGGCAGGCAGCTACACAGCAGCAACTTCTGTAATCCCTTCTCCCACAGTCAGAGCTACTAGAAAGGCTTAATAATATCCCAGAGGCAAAGATGAAACCGTATCTGCACAGCTACTGTTTGCTGTAGAGAGCTTTTGAAGTCAAGCTTAAGATGTCTTTATTTCCCTACCAGAAAGATTTCTTCTCTCTCTCTCTCTCTCTCTCTCCCCCACCTCCCCCCACCCTGCTTTCTTTCTTTCTTTCCTTCTTTTTTTTTTTAGTTCCTTTACTCCAGTGTTGTCATGATGATGGCTTTCTGCTTGAAAAAATATTCCTATGCTCCCATAAAGCACTAGGGAATGAGAAAAGCTTTTCATCAGAGGCTTCAGGTATATTGGTAAGTACAGTTTGTCACTGCAGAAACCCGCAGCCGTACTAGCAGAAATGGCAATTGAAAAAAGGGAGGGATGAGACTCCGGTTTGTTCCTTTATCAGAGTTCGGGAAGAAGCTACTACTTTCACTGGCAACATGTTCCTTGGCATCATCAGCTTTTTGCTTTCAAAAATAAAATCTAAATTGATTTTTGTTCTGTGGCATCACATGTAGACATGTTTTCATAGTGAAAAAAGAAGAAGAAAAGGGACATCTTTATCTGTTGATACCTGGATGAAATTCAATATTAATTTCTCCAGTTGCCTCAGGGTGGCGACCAATTTGCTAGGAAGATAAACATTCACTTAATCATAAGGTCATAAGAAGAGCCTTTTGCATAAGTCCTTATGGCACATCTCTTCCAGCATCCTGTTCTCCCAGTGGCCGCCCAGATTTGGTGGGAAACACTCAAACTCGAATTGAGCACAAGGGCACTCTCCTCTCCTGTGGATTCCAGCAACTGGCATTCAGCAGGGCCGTCTTAAGCATATGTGGTGCCAGGGTTCAAAGCTCTGCCCAGTACCCCCCTCCCCCCGCTTGCCCAGAGTTTAGGGAGGGCTGGCGCGAGATGTGCACAGCAGAGCTAGCCTGGCCAACCACCTCGACACCAACAGAGGAGCCCGAGATAGCGGGAGGCAGCAGAGCAAGACGGAGGCCAGGCACCTGGGGTGAGCAAGCAGAGCCCAGCACAATAACAGTCGAGCCCGAGGCGGCATCAGCAGCAACTGAGTGAAGCCAGGCACCTTGTGTGAGCAGCGTGTGCTGGGCAGGCCTCTCAACGGCCCACCAATCCCAGGTATGCAGGCAGCGGAGCCAGCTGGCTGCCTCAGCACCTCGCTCGCCCGCAGCAGAACAGCTGTGGTGCTCCGACAGACTCTGCTCCGCTCGGCAGCAGATGTCGGCTCTTTCCAATCCCCGGACTCCAAATCTCAGCCCCAGACTCTCACCCTGGCACCCCTTAGAGCCCAGCGCCTGGGTGCCCCAAACCCCTAGTGCCTATGGGTAAGACGGCCTGCCTGGCATTCAGTCTTGTTACTTGCAATTCTGCTCTCCGTTCCCCTTACTTGCTTTTCTCCTTTACCTGATATTTAGGGGATGTGACCTTAATCTTTGGGTTCATTTGGTATTTAACCAATATTTTTGTATAGTTGGATCACGGAGTGACACTCAGTGATAGCCATCAGTGCTAACCGCAATAGCACCTCTACATGATAAATATGTAGAGAAAGAGGTTTTATCATGCTAATGCAACATCTGCTGAAGTTTGGATAGCAGCAATTCCTCCCTGTTCAAACGGCCCACCTTAAGAGACTGATGGAACACATACCCAGAATGCTCTGGGGTATTTACCAGTGGAGAAAGCTGATGACCCTGTTGGAGCTCTAATCTTCAAATGGCAAGGGGAAATGGGTGGTCAACACAATCACCCCCAAGCACCCTCTCTGGCATTGTAGAACCTCATTGGTATTCTGGGGAGCTATGGGCTATGCAGCAAGCCAGATGAAGATTAGAGTGCAAGGGCACAGGTCTCTCTCTGAAGCTGACCCAACACCCCTTAGTATACATAGTTGTGCCTACCATGTGGCAATGTGAGCTGCAAAAAAGGTTCATTATAGATTTTCCATTATAGTGAATGAGGAAATACATAACTTGATTTAATACAAGATTTGGGTAGGTAGCCATGTTGGTCTGACACGGTCGAAATATTTTTTTCAAAAAATAAAAAATGTCCAGTAGCACCTTAGAGACCAAACGCACATGAAAGCTTATTCCCAGAACTAACTTTGTTGGTCTCTAAGGTGCTACTGGACAATTTTTTGTTTGTTTGTTTGTTTTGATTTAATACAGGGCAATTTAGGAACTGAATTACAAATCAAAGTAGACAGTGCACAGAGCAGCTCAGAAACAGATTGAGTTTCTTTTTTTAAAAAAGGCACAAAGTAAGTCTTGGGGCCTGTGTAAACCCTTAATATTCATTCAAAGATTTTATACCTTTATCAAAAGAGAAATTGGAAATGCTAGAACATCATTACTGGAATAGAAAGCATGAGCATTTTTGTTTTCCAAAGAAACCAATTTTGGGGGCTGAACTCACCACTCAGTTTTTTTAACCTATGTATATTTGGCTACAGTAACTGTTGGAGATGCTCCATTGATGGATGAAGACCTTGTGTAGAGAAAACTCATATTTATGAAACAATAGGTCTGCAGTGTAACACCGTGGCTATTTACTGTGGCATAGTCTTGGATGGATGGACAGATGGAAAGTGAAGCACCATAGATTTTCAGTCCAGCTCTCCATTGTATAATGGCTCACTTGTGATTAATGCTCTTTTCTCTGTGGAAGAATCTGAACTGCATGTCTCTTTCTCTTTCAAAGAACTGAACATTTCCAATGTCAACAATAATTATAGAAGTTGAATCGGGATAACTTCATGGGGGAATACTGGGTTTCAGTATGGATTCCCGAGGCAGGGAGGAAGGACTTGGACAGAGGAGCACAACTGGAATGTTGTCCGTCTGCTTTAAGGACTTGGCAACATGATGTCCACACAGAGAGCATGCTTAATGTCACTCTGAAATTGCATTATCTGTCATGGCCAGCTGGATACCGCTAAATACTCGGCTACGAAATAGTACTCTGATGGCTTTGTCCTGCTGCTGCAGCCATCCATTTCAGTGTGTATCCACTGGCAGCGAGTCTTGCTCCAGGGCTCCAAGTTTCAGAATGACCTGGCAAGATTTGTGAAGCATGGTATGCGTGAGTTATAGCTAGCTAGACTGGGACCCTCTTGATGAATGAGAACAATTCAAGTCAGTTAAGTGCCTATTTGACAACCTGTTTTGGCTGTTCTGTTCTGCCACAAGGAATACATTTGGCTTTCTTGAGAGTGAATCCTCAAGGCTGCAGGTAAGGGCTAAGGAAAACAAGGATTTTGAAAACTCATATTGTTGTCGGATTCTAGAACTCGCACTCATGACCAGTTCATGTGCACATAATCAACATGGCCCAGTTATCGCTTGGAGCCTGTACCATTTTCTCTGAAAATGCTCCCACATGAAAATTTCTGCACAGCAAAAAATAAAAAATCCATTACATTGTGAAAGTGTTTTGCTGAAACACCTACCCACATGAAACTTGAGGTGCTATAGACTGCAGGTAATATTATGCATGTTTGGAACATACTTGATTTTTGTGGGTGGGTGGTGGCGGTGAGAGATCAGGACTTTATCAATTTGCTGCTATGTACCTCCTATCCAGAGGTATGGAACTTGTTTCAGCTGGAAGGCCATATGCTCTCATAGACAACCTTCTGGGGGCCACCTACGAGTCATGCATGTGGATAATCACCTTGGTACTAAGCAGCACCTTCAGTGCTACTCACAGGATTGGTAAATTGCCATTTACCAATTAATCATTGCAGCTACTCCATACCTTTTTTAAAGGCGGCTTAAACTAGGATGTGACAAGAATGGCCAAATTCACATCAGCTTGCTATGTAACTATAGAAGTGCTTTCTCTCTGGTTTCTAGCTTAAAAAGAAGGGCTAGGCGCAGCAAGCTTGCATGACACTTCTGCTAATTGCCTTTCCCCTCCCTCTTTCAGCTTAATGAGCCCAGATGGCTTGAAGCCTGCCCAAAAGGAAGGCATCTGTTGCTGAATCTTAATTTAAAGTGGCTGTGGCAGCTGAAACATCATCAGTACTAGTCCCAGGGCATCACCTGAAGGCTCCTGGTGTATGGACAGTACCTGGATGGGAAATGGTCCAGGAACTCTGTGCATACCACCTTGAATATCATCATCATCATTTATTGTATTAATCACCTTTCATGTAAGTCTCAAGATGATTAGCAGTAAAAACAACAACACAATTAAAATTAGGTTTTAAAACAATGCAAATATCCAACCAAGTCAAAAACTTGCTATTTCCCCACTAGCCCAGCTGTGCAAGCTTGTTGAAACATAAAAGCCCTCAACCGTTTCCAGTAACTACAGATATTAGGAGCCTAGTGTATCTCAGCAGGGATGCTGTTCCACAAAATGAGGTGGCTACAGCCCTGCTCTGAGTTGTGGTAGAGTGGGGTTCACTCCACTTTAGGGACTTCAGAGAGGTACTTTCCTGCAGAAAACAGTATTCTGGCTATGATGGGGATAAGGCAATTTCTCATGTATGGGAGAAAGGCAGCGCACACAGAGAGAATCATAGAATTGTAGAGATGGAAGGGACTATAAGGGTCATCTAGTCCAATCCCCTACAATGCAGGAATCCACACAGTATACATCCGCACTTGGACCAGATAGTGGATTAGCTTTCCCTGGGCCAGGTTCTGCATATAGGTCACCGTTTCTGAATCTTTACTATAGTTCCTTATATTTTCAGATTCCTATAAATACTCCAAAATTAATACAGAGATTAATTTAGCTGCTTTTTGTTTTTGAAACACATTGGCATAATGGAAATAGTGCCATTTTTATCACCTTAGCATGGCATATTAGAGCCGAAAGAGAAGGAAGTCATGTGACGGCCTCACTAAGAATTCATGAAATTGCTTTCAGCCTCAGTTCTTATTTCAGCAGACAGCATATGCCTTGGGAAGGCATGGCTCCACTTATGGCGATGCAAGCTGGGGCTTCAGCTTATACTTTCAAAGATACCTACAGGGCTCTTTCTAATCATCTCATTCTCCCTGCTCTTACTTAAAAATTTTCACTGATTGAGATGTTACATATCGTTCCGAGTGGTGTTAACTTAATTATATCTTATCTGTGGAGGATTTAAGCATGCTGGTGTGGCTGACATCAATTATTAAATAAAAGAAGAAAATGATTTGTAGATTGGGATGCCCTATTTTGAAGTCTCCCCCCTCCAAAGCTTGCCCTTAACTTCAACTTTTCTCCCCCTCACCTCCAAACATTAAAAAGAACAGCGTCTTACCTGCAAATTAATTTCCCCCCCACCAAAGTCAGGCTCATAACACAAAAGGACACACACTTGATCATGAATTCCATGGCTTGTTAATTAACGCTGGGTTTGGCACACACACACACACACACACACCATAGAAATTTAACTTTTTCCTTTCAGTGCAGCTATGTAGAACAGAAATGGCAAACCCTCATGGTTGCTTTTAACAAAGTGCTGATAAGTACACAGAATAACTTACCTATAGACAACCCAGGACACACAACATTCAGCTACAGGGCTAAGGGAAAGGATACAGTATATATCCATTTAAAATTCACCAGTATAAATATTTAAACAACAATTTCAAAATTGTGCTGACCCTTAAAGGAAGTACTTAAAGTATATTTGCAGCCATACCTGAAGATCACTCATTAGCAGCAGAATATATTTTCATGGGTTTAGGACTGTCCTCATTTGGGGTCTCAACTTCTCTGATCTGTGCAATGTAACTTGTCATTCACCATTTACGTTATGGGCCATGCCAATAAACCTTTGAGAAGACATTTAATTGCCTGGGCATAGGGACCACAGGGGGAAGTATGATCACTAGCTAAAAGTTGATAATGGAATGTTAAATGGATAGCGGAGTCAACCATTCTGTTTAGCCAAAAAGAAAAGAAGATGTCCAGAGATAAATTTTATGTATAGGCTTCAAGAAAACAAACAAGCTTCAATCTTTGATATGTTTAGATAGTGCAATTTCCAGAGTTGTCAGCAATGGTGGCTCTCTCATTAGGAGGAATGAAGTTAGCCTGGTAGTGGAGGCAAGTTCAAGGCTGTGCAGGTGTGCCAACTGGAATGCTGGGTTCACCCATCCATTGTGTCTAGTAGTGCCAACTTGAATAAATTATTAGGGAGGCCCAGACAAGCCTCACCCTGCATAATCAATCACATGTTGCAGTGCACGCACACCATTTGAGTGACAATGGCCTTCCAATTGGTGTGTGTGTGGCCCCCTCAAATATTTTATTGGGGGAGCCAAAGATCCCTTGGCCCCAAGCTGTCAGCTGCCATGACCGTGTCCATGCTGTCCTAGCTTTGCTGCCATGTGGCCTTGCTCCCAAACCATCTGGATAATCATCAGTGCTGCTGTTGTTGGGAATGTAGCACAGTGTGGCGCTGCCCTTCTATGCCAGTTGCTCCTGAAGAACAGTGTGGTGGTGATTCTCATATGCAATCCAACTTTCCTAAAATGAATGTGAAATTTGCCACGGACATTCATGGTTTGATTTCAGCCATGGAGTTGGCAGGAGCTGCTGGTACAGAGGAGTGGTGCTGCACCACTGCTGCTTACCAGAGTGGGGTGAGGCAGGGCAGTGGCAAGGTCAGGGCTTCTATTGACATACCACTGCCCCGCCCCACACCCCTTATCATCCCAGTAAGTGGCAACTGCCCTGCCATTGGCAACTTCTGATTGCGCTATTGTTGTTAAAAGACTATGAGAGCTTTGTATGAATGTTTTATTATGCAACTGGATACATGCCCACTTAGAAGTAAGCCCTATTGACTTCACTGGTGCATATATCTAGGTAAACATGCACGGGATTGCAGCCTTGGTGCACAGTTGATCACCCTTCCTTAAATCCCCAGGTCCTTTCCTCTTTTTATGTGTGTTTGTATCTCTTTGTCATTGTTAACTAGATTTCTGTTCAACTTTTGTTAAGCGAATAGACAACGGCAACCTCATCATTATACATGATTAACCAAAATAAGCATAACAGATGTCACAGGGCTCTTGGCAGTCAGAAAACAGTCTGTTCTGTTTCCTTTTTTTATTTAATTATTGAGCCACTCTCTGTTCAATTTATTGAACTATATCCTGTTCAAATTATTTATTTAACTATATGTGATTTTAAAAAGAAGTTAAACTCCTCCACAGTGGATGCATTGCCTTGAGCAGAACCACAACTATAGGCTATCATCTAGCTACTAACCTGTTCACAAATAATAATGAAAAATAATGATCCCAGTTAATTGAATTACTTCAAACTTAATCAATTAACACAATTAGCTTCAAACCTGGGGCAAATTTAAACCAGCACTGTGAGAAAAACAACTTTATTTTCATATAGTCCAACTCTCACTCAAACTACTTCATTTAGCATCAAAGTATTAATATTATCTGTAGAAAATATATATACTTTGCCATGTCTGGTGTCCATATATCTTGACAGATGGGGGGGGGGACCCAGTAAAATATTAGTATTTTAAAGATGCTGAAATACCAGTATTTATTGTCTCATAAACATGTTTCCAGGAGATGTGTATTGATCCACCATAATGACATGAAGAAATAGATTAGCTTCTTGGAATTTGTTCTAAGTACTTTGGTTGAAGTACTTCCCTACTTTATGGACTGAAGCATTGATATAAGGAAATGATATTGAATATTAAATATTGAACATGTTGCAGCTTTACTGTGCTTCTCTAAATGTCTGCAGCCCTCCCCTCCCCTCCCCATAACCAGAGTTATTTTGGCTGCCCCTGTGAATGTGAGCAGCTTGTCAGGTAACGTTCTTCTTTCAGAGATCTTCACCTTGTAAGAAGAGGGGGAAGCAAGCAAATGCATCAGAAACTTGCCAAACCGTGCTTGAAGTGGCTCTGAGTGTTTATTTTCCCACAATCATACTTGAAAGCCACTGCTAAACATGTTCAATATTTAATATTCAATATCATTTCCTTATATCTGTTCATAATGAAGAGAGGTAACTGAACTGCAGCACTTAGCACAGATTCCAAGAAACAGACCTTCTTCTTGATATTATTACGCAGAATCACTATGCAAGCGGAAGAAAGAACTAAAGAAAAAAATTAAAAAGTGATTTGGACATCTGCTACTTAAATCCCTTCCTAAACTGCCAAACAGAATGCTTAGAGTTGTTTTTAGCAATAGGAAAAATACACAATAAGTTTGAAGACATTGATAACACTTAAATGGAACAGCTCTTCAAGCACTTTGATGAGATGAGGTACCGTGCAGATGGCTTCCATCATGCGAGTCTTTTTCTGTTTATAGTGCTGCAGGTGGTAGAATGTGAAATGGAGTATGTGGAATAAAGGTTAGAACTGAGAAACTCTCATACAGATTTAACAGAATAAAATCTGTCTCCAGGGAATAGTCTTGCTTCTTATCTGCACTGCCATCAGGAGTTGTGTGAAACAAGTTTGTAACAAAAGAAAACTTGGAGCTCCGCTCACTTGCAGATTTGTCTGAAAGATATATCGCTTTTCCTGATCTAAAAGTATACAATATGTCTAAGAAAGGGGGAGGGAATACTTAAATAATTATTCTTTCAGGCTTATATATTATTATCTCCCAAAGTGCTAATTACTTGGAATTGGACTTATATGTATATATATATATATTGGCCTACAGTTCATGAGACATTGTGACAGCAAATACAGTGGATGCTCGGGTTGCGAACGTGATCTGTGTGGGATGCACGTTCGCAACCCGCAGCGCTTGCAACCTGTGTCTGCACACACACAGGTTGCAATTTGGCACTTCTGCGCATGCGCAAAGCACGAGTTAGCGCTTCTGCACATGTGTAACTGCCGAAACCCAGAAGTAACCCGTTCTGGTACTTAAAGGTTTCGGCAGTCCTCAACCCGAAAAAACGCAACATGAGGTATGACTGTATTATGTCTAGAATAATCTAGAATTCTGCAATTGATAAGTCTCAGTGGAATTAAGACTGTGGTTCTGACCATCACTTAGTATAGTGCAGTACTAGCACAGCCCATCCTCATGACCAAGATACTTCTGTAATACTTAATTTAATTAGAAACTCCCCCCTGGCAATTTTTGCCTCTGTAATTGCTTCTGATCTAGCAGGAGATGCAATTACTGAATTGTCCCTTAGTTGGCTCTTATTTTTTCAGTTCCTTTCCCCAACTATGTTGGGAGCCCTGAGGAAGAAGAAGAAGAAGAAGAAGAAGAAGAAGAAGAAGAAGAAGAAGAAGAAGAATGCTATTCCACAATAATTAGTGAGAGCATTTATAAACAATGCCACTAGAAAGTCCAAGAGTAGAGGGTGGATTATGATACTGCAAAGAGTCCACCAAGGACACTCTTTCCAGGACCTCTCAAGCCTAGTACCATCCCTGGCATGAAGGAATCTTCTAATTAAAGCTGCAGTGGCTGTGAAACACCTTAACAGTGTTTTACCAGTCACTCAGGGTAGGTTGGAACTATATCATTGAACTCAACATGTAAAAACCCTGAAGTGCCCAGGTTCGACAATAATAATGATTGACTTCATTTCCATAAGACTGTCATTGCTGAAGTACTCTTAGGCAATTTGATAGAAGATCCAATAGGAAACTAGCTTTCTGGTACAGTCTCCTGCAACTCCATTCCAGAATGGGGAAAATGAGAAATTGTTCATTCATTTATTGTAGGCTACTTTTTTTAGAGTACTAATGCCAGATTACAAAAACAATGAACAGCACATTCATTTCCTCATGAAGCCCAAGGTTGTAGATCTGTGGTTCCCAGGTGATCACTCAACCCTTAGCCTCAGCAAGGCGGTGAACTCATGTGCCTTCAAACCATACTCTGGAACCTTACCTTGCATGTGCAGAAAATCGCCTTTGGTTCCAATAAACACACCAGATATATCAACTAAATGCAAGTTGATTTTAAAACAAAACAAAAACTGCATACTTTGTGAGAGGTAGATGTCAAAAAGTAGTTCCTCACTTCAGTGGGCAGAAGTCTAAGACCTATAGGGTGAAATACCCTGCTCCCAGCCATCACTGTTTTAACACAATGTACAGAAGGCATACAGAAGGAAACCTGTTTTCCCAGTTACTAGTGTATAGACTTTTATAGACTTTAAAATAAGCTCCTATCCACCATGTCAAATCTTTATCTCTATCTCTCTAACTCTCTCTCTTTTGAATAAATGGATGGATGCAGCTAAGAAGTAGTCCTGTGAAATGCAAAGATCTAAGGCTTCTTGGGGTCGCACCTTGGAAGGGGGCTTATTCATTCCTTTGCTCCTTAGCCTTCCTTAGCTTTTAATTCTTACTTTTGTAGGGTTGCCACTGGGTAAGCTGCTGGCTTTTTAGCACCTGCACATGAACTCATTTGTTTTTAAAGCCAGGATTTGTGAAATCAAACAACTCAAGGCCAAATTAACTTCTTTGATGTGAATGGCAGATGTCATCCCCAAAGTTTTCTCGTCTCGTATACTGAACTCTCCTTGATGTCAATGGAGAAGGAGGAAAAGAATATTAAGTCAGTGTCTCTCGGTTCATCAGCATATCATGCAAAGCTGCCAAGAGGTCATGTTCTTTGTTTTCTTTTGTTACCTTAGAACAAAGGGAAGATTGCTTAAAATTTCATATTTTGTTGTAGCATATCATATTTTGTTGTAGCATATCTTTCTTTTCTCGCCTTTTCTCGCCTTTTTCAGTTGCTGGAGACATGTAGGAGAACTTTCTGCAAAGTCTACAGGTCTACAGGAGCTTTGGATCACAGGTGACTCCTCAGTACTTGAAGGAAGTGAGGAAGAAATATACCAAGAAAACAATACAGTGCAGTCCATTTATACCATACATTTTGATTGATTTAAGGTGAAAGGCATTACATATTTACAGGAAATATGAAGCTAATGCTGAAAATGGCACCTTGGCATCACCTGCTGCCCCTTTGCTGTCAGAAAGGCTATTGGGACATGACTCAATGGCCTTCCTTGTGCCATTCTGATTTTCAGTGTTTCCTGCTCTATGCTGTTGCGTTAACTGTGGGTTTCTTATGCTTTCAGGTATGGGAAGTAGGATGTATCGGGTCAGGCCCTGGAGGTTTTTGGCATTAGCTCTGAAGAAGGGTATGTGCACATTCTGCTTCAACACTCAAAGATTGACTTGAGGGAGGATCTTGACATTGCCACGAATGGCACCCATTGATTTTGCATTGGAGCTGCATGATAGTGATGGCTGAAGTGGGTGAGGCAGAAATCAAGGCAAGATGCAGAACTGAAACCTTTGGTTCCTATGTTTGCAAGGGGCTCAAGCCAACAATAATTAATTGTTGATTATTTGCTCTGTTTTTGCAAGAGCCTGGAGAATGTGTGAACACCTGAAAGTGTTAATTCATGGCCACAGTATGTGGGGGGCAGCCAATGAGCATCAACATCATGTCATGGCACTCATTTGGGGCTGCCCCAGCATGCTAGGGTCCAATGGTAGAACCACAGCAACATCATATGGGACTGCTTGTTGTCCTTGCTGTTCAACTCGGAGGAAATGTTGCACCTTCCACCCATTTTACACTGAGGGCTCAGTGACTTTGCGACTGCTTAAAGGCAAGGGTTTTGGGGTCATCAGGTGGCAGTGCCATGGGGTAGTCATTGTTTAACCTAATTTTCTCTCCAGACATGTTTGGTGGGGAGAGGGTGAGCCTAGGTGTCCAGATAGAATTTTTTTTAAAAGTCAATTGATGGGTTAAAATTTATCTGTTTGGTCCCCAGGGAAAAGTCATTCTTCACCCTCAGATGCATCATGCATAGGTCCAAACCTTGGTACATTCATTTAGAAGGATCAAGAAGCAGGCAATGTGTGTCCAAGTTGAACTCAGGAGTGGGGTTCCAATTTTGCTAGGAAATAGACAGGGAGGGTGAAGACATCACTAGTGCAAAGTACTGCAACTTTTTAAATCTCTTTTGATCAATGTCACCACAAAATAAGGGTTTTAAATGGATTTTCCCCCTCTTGCACAGGCACTAGGATCCTTATATTCAATCCTATACACAGGCCAGGGTGAGATCCTAACCCCACTTACCAGTGAGTAAGATGAATTGAATTTAACAAGGTTTACTTTTGATTAGCTATGATTAGGGTTGTGCTGTTAGTCTGTAATGCTGTGCACACTTTCCTTGGAGTAAATTCAACTGAATTTAATGGAATTTACTTCTGAGTAGATGCTGTATGCATGGATTTCACTGTTTATATAGCAGCTGAAAGAATCAGGCTGCAGTGCCCACTTACTTCAGATGAGATTACAACATTGAACACAGTGGGTTGTTCTTAGTAGATAAGCCCAGCAAGAAATACTGAACATCTTCTCTTGCATTTCTACAAAACAGGTCTATCACAAACCTCATGGTTGTGTGACTGATGCAGGCCAAAACCATTAAGGAAAGAGTTGATCTTTTCTTCTGTCTTCACAATTTACCTTACAAAATAATTGTGATAAACTACAGAGAGATCTGTAGCCAGGACCTGAGCTAATGTATGCTGGGATATATATAACTAATTTAAATTCAGCACATCAAATCCTAGAAATCTTACAAGGTTTGCAAAAAGCACTGATCCATCAAGCTGTTATGATGTTCCAGTTCTGTGCTCTGATGAAAATATTATATAAAAGTAGTTCCTTTGAAATTTTCAATGCTGTGGAGGGGAAAAAAATACTTGGAAGATTCCATGAAGAACAAAGGGAGAAGAAAAAGTTTATTTTGGCAGCACAACACTGAAAATCCAGGGAAGTACTGCTGCACTATTAAGTTCAGCCACTGTCATAGAGGGAGCATTTCAGTAGTGGGCAGGAAGTAGAGATGGAGGAGAAACTTGTTTGAGTTCACATTTAAAGAGGAATCTATCAAATTTTCACTTTCTGAAACAGTATGAGAAGTGAAACAAAGCCATCATTCAAAGTTTGCACTGGTCTGAATTTTGCAATGCACAAAACAATGTTTACAAAAATGCATGTATTTTTTAAAAACTGTTCTTAAAGGTGAATATATTAGTGAAAGTAGCATAAAAAAATGTGTTTATTAAGAAAAATTCACACTAAATTCTGGCTAATTTTCATGAGGATTTTATTTTTATTTTTTTATAAATAAAATGTGCAAATTGCTTCAGAAATATAGAGAATGGAATTTAGGATTAGAAAAATGAGAAACAGGTAGAATTGAAGTGGACAAATCCTTCTGTCTCTAGCAGGGAAAGGCAATTTATCAGACTTCTGAAACTTCCTTCATGCAGCTTGAAACCTCCTTAGGAGATGCACCTTAGAAAAATATTGATTGGTTAACTTTAACAGTGCGCCTCTTTATTTTAACATGCATGATCAACATAAAGTAGCTACTGTGAGTTTTCACATTTAAAAAGTTTGGGTAGCAGATCAGTTAAAGTGATCCAATTGCTGGTGACTGGAAGACCTTTGTCTGCCTGAAACCCAAGAGAACCACTGTCAATTACATGAGACAATGCTGAGCTAGGTGAACAAATAATCTGGCATGGCTTCCTATCTTCCACTGTTCACAATGCTGGAGTCACAAAACACCAATAAAGTGGACATCTAGTCTTCCACTTACCTCAGTTCTGTTTGACTTTGTCTAACTAGCCCTATTGTCCATCTAGTGAAGCACTAAATTTTATTTTATTTTATTTTATTTTATTTTTCTAAAAATGGAGGAAATTAACTGCATCTTTTGGTTAATAATTCATAGAGCTACATGGGGATAGATGAGGTTTGACTTTGAAAAATAGCCTTTAAGATTAGTTTAGGATCAGTCATTGTTAAAATGCAGCTTTTAAAAAGCTGCAATCCTAGGCAGACGTTTTAGGAAGCAAACTCTGCTGAATGCTGTGAGATATTTCTGAGTTAATATGCTGAATAATTACACTACAAAGAGGCTGTTACCCTAATCCTACAGTTCCAGTGCACTTTAGGATACTGATCTACACTTATGCAGAGCTCACCTCAGAAGACACCCATTTGTCCTTTTTGTTAATTTTATTATATGCATGGTTTTAGGATTTTTATAGTATGCTGCTTTTATATTTGCTGTTCTCCTGTTCAGTATATAATTATTTAAGGATTTGTTGTTGTTTTTGATGTATAGTCGATCTTTCCTTCAAGGATACCAAGGCAGCATACATGAGTAACCTCATCTTCATGTTCTCCTCACAACAACCCTGTCAGGTAGGTTAAACTGAGAGTTGGTGACTGGTCACCCAGTGAGCTTCAAGGCTGAGTGGGGTTCTGAACTCTGGCCTCCCAGGTCCTGGTCATGTTGTACATAAATGTCCAGATTTCCCTCAAGAAAGAAGACAATGGAGTGGGAAAGCAAGGAATTCCTAATGTCATTTTCACAGTGAGCTGGATTAATAGACATCACTGCAGCCTCTCTGTAAATAGATCTAAAGAAGATCATCTTTACGATAAGTAAGTAAGTAAGTAAGTAAGTAAGTAAGCAAGCAACTAGATAGTTCATAAGCATCTCTCTTTCCTCCTTTGATTTTATTATGCAGCTCTCTTCAGTAAGCGCTTCCAATCTGTCAAGGTCATGTATGCTGTATACTAATGTTTAAAATATTTCACATATCCTTCTTTTAATGACTAAATAGAGGGTTAAAAAAAACTTTTATTAGTATGTGATTTCCATCTCTTATCTACGTCAGGGACGCAGGTAGTGTCAAAGAAGAAGCAAAATAATACATTTAGGAGAGAAATGTATAAATACTTCTACATGAAATATTTCTACATGAAAAATATTGGCTTTTTTTTTAAAAAAAGAATGTTGCATATTTTATTATTTATCTCTTTGAAACATTAACATCTGCATTTGCAGAATATGCCCTTTGCCTGTTATAAACAAGTTTGCTTGACAGAGACTGCAGACATTATTTCTGGCAGAATATTTATAAGCTAGATGTGTGGTCTCTATTATTGCTGTGTCTGTTACCAGCAGGAGTTACGACTTAAAATGTTTTCTAATTAAAATGACTCTAGGAGCAATGCTTTGTGGTATACAAGTAGTATACAGTGGTACCTCGGGTTAAGTACTTAATTCGTTCCAGACGTCTGTTCTTAACCTGAAATTGTTCTTAACCTGAAGCACTACTTTAGCTAATGGGGACTCCTGCTGCCGCCGTGCCGCTGGAGCCCAATTTCTGTTCTTATCCTGAAGCAAAGTTCTTAACCTGAAGCACTATTTCTGGGTTAGCGGAGTCTGTAACCTAAAGCATATGTAACCTGAAGCGTATGTAACCCGAGGCACCACTGTACATAAAATACAGGAATGTCTTGGACCCCACCCAGACAACCTGAAAGGTTCGCTATGATGATCTTTATAAGATTGAGCCATTTTGTAAGAAATTCCACCTCGCAGGTAGGGCTTTTAGGAACCAGGTTGAGGAAGAGATCAGGGAAAATGAAGAGTGCAGAGCACACCTGGGAAGCTGATTTGCATAGAATCAGACCATTGGTCCCTCTAATTCAGTATTGTGTACATTAATTGGAAAGTGTTCTCAAGAATGTTAGATTGGAGACTCTTCCAGCCCTATCTGAAGATGCCAAGGATTGAATCTGGTGCATACAACGGAGATGCTCTGCTGTGGCCCTTCAGTTTGAAATGTTTCAGAATACCCTGGAAGGCTGAAAAACCAGAAAGTTTATTGAATCCCTCGTGAGTCCTCCATATGTGGATGGTGGACTGAATTCAGAATGACAAAGTTGTGTGGGCCTGAGTAAAGGGAGGAGAAAACATACAGCAGGAAACTCAACTCTCTGATTCTAAAACCACAACAGACCAGAAAAGCATATGAAGAGAATTTAGTGTTTGTTATTGTACTGAATGAGAAAATCCTGTATAACTAGCTGAGGCTAACAGAGGCTAAACGGGCTTAAAAATAAACAAATCTGAAGGCTGTCAGATGTGTCAGATAAGTTTTATTAAACTTATTTATTTATTTAAATTTATATCCCACCTTTCCACAAGAATATGGCTAGGGTGGCTAACAATAGCAAAATATGCAGGCATACTAAAAAAAAAAGTTAAATGATTAATGCCTTAGACTTGGTGTTTACCTCAACAGATGTTGGTGATCTGACATTAACTAAAAGCGAAACAAAAGAAGTGTGATGGTCAGATCACTTCCTTGTGCAACTGGACTTCTCCGCAACCCTTCCCCTCTGCAGGGAGGTGGGACCGATTCGGATGGTCCGCCCCTGCCACTTAATGGATCCAATTGGCTTCCAGAGAGTGGTAGGGGATGTTTTATCCCAAGTTGATGGCCTTTCAGCTGATTCCCTGGTGGCCTGCTGGAATGCGGAGTTAACCAGGGCTATTGACTGTCTGGCTCCAAAGCGCCCTCTCCAATTGCATGGAGCCCGGACAGCCCCGTGGTTTTCCCCGGAACTGAGGGCGATGAAACAATCGTTGAGACGGCTAGAGCGCCGGTGGCGGAAAACTCATTCTGAATCAGACCGGACACGGGCTAGAGCTCAACGTCGAGCCTACCAAGTGGCAATGGTGACGGCGAAGAAGGCCTTCTTCGCCGCCTCCATTGCATCTGCAGAAAACAGCAGCAGGAGACTTTTTCAGGTGGTTCACAATCTATCGGAACCACCTGCACCACCGGCGCCTGGTAGGGACCCCAAGATCTCCTGCAATGCTTTTGCAAAGTTTTTTGCAGATAAAGTCGCTCAGATTCAGAAGGAGGTAGACTCCACCGTGGGAGAAGGGCCAGGGCGGGAGAGTGCTAGAGTTCTGTCTAGTCCTGTTACATGGGATCAATTCCAATCTGTTACCTCCGAGGATGTGGACAGGCTGCTTGGACAAGTGAAACCGACCACCTGTCTCCTTGATCCTTGCCCATCCTGGCTGATAAAAGCGAGCCGGGAAGGGCTGGGCGATGGGCTCTGCGGGGTAGTGAATGCTTCCCTCTGTGAGAGAGCCTTCCCAGACCCGCTGAAAGAGGCGGTTATTAAACCGCTTCTTAAAAAAACATCTTTAGACCCAGCCAATTTGGCCAACTATCACCCAGTCTCAAATTTACCATTCTTGGGCAAGGTGATTGAGCGGGTGATTGCCAAACAACTCCAAGCACGCCTGGGGGATGCGGACCATTTGGATCCCTTCCAGTCGGGATTCAGGCCTCACCATGGGACTGAAACTGCCTTGGTCGCTCTGGTTGATGATCTCCGGCGGGCTAGGGACAAAGGTGAGAGCTGTTTCCTAGTTCTGCTGGATCTCTCAGCGGCCTTTGACACCATCGACCATTATATCCTTCTGGACTGTCTAAAGGAGCTGGGAGCTGGGGGCACTGTTATACGGTGGTTCCGCTCCTTTCTCCTGGGCCGTGTCCAGAAAGTGGTGGTGGGGGATGAGTGTTCGGACCCCTGGGCTCTCACTTGTGGGGTGCCTCAGGGTTCCGTCCTCTCCCCCATGCTTTTTAATATCTATATGAAGCCGCTGGGAGAGATCATCGGGGGTTTGGGCTGGGTGTTCATCTGTATGCAGATGACACCCAGCTCTACCTCTCTCTCCTTTAAATCAGAACCAGTGAAGGCGGTGAAGGTCCTGTGTGAGTGCCTGGAGGCGGTTGGAGGATGGATGGCGGCTAACAGATTGAGGTTGAATCCTGACAAGACAGAAGTACTGTTTTTGGGGGACAGGGGGCGGGCAGGTGTGGGGGATTCCCTGGTCCTGAATGGGGTAACTGTCCCCTGAAGGACCGGGTGCGCAGCCTGGGAGTCATTTTGGACTTACAGCTGTCCATGGAGGCACAGGTTAATTCTGTGTCCAGGGCAGCTGTCTACCAGCTCCACCTGGTACGCAGGCTAAGACTCTACCTGCCTGCGGACTGTCTTGCCAGAGTGGTGCATGCTCTAGTTATCTCCCGCTTGGACTACTGCAATGCGCTCTACATGGGGCTACCTTTGAAGGTGACCCGGAAACTGCAATTAATCCAGAATGCGGCAGCTAGACTGGTGTCTGGGAGTGGCCGCCGGGACCACATAACACTGGTTCTGAGAGATCTGCATTGGCTCCCAGTACGTTTCCGAGCACAATTCAAAATGTTGGTGCTGACCTTTAAAGCCCTAAACGGCCTCGGTCCTGTATACCTAAAGGAGCGTCTCCACCCCCATCATTCAGCCCCCCATGAGATCCAGCGCCGAGGGCCTTCTGGCCGTTCCCTCATTGCGAGAAGTAAGGTTACAGGGAACCAGGCAGAGGGCCTTCTCTGTAGTGACGCCTGCCCTGTGGAACGCCCTCCCAGCAGATGTCAAGGCAATAAACAACTCTTTTAGATTAGATTAGATTAGATAAATTTATTGTCATTGTCCGTATATACACAGTATACACAACAACGAAAATCAAACACCCAAGACCGGATTCACATACACATTTGCACGTATCTCCAACACTCTCATCCTATTCAGACATAATCTATTAAAACATACATAATCCAGAATATAACACAACCTATTAGAAGCATAGCATAACCTAAAACCTATCTCATTCCTTACTACTCACTGCTTGCTATTTCTTACAACTGGCCCTGAGATCATTATTTAGTGCAATCAGAGCTCTTGGATAGAAACTATTCAGAAGGCGTGTGGTTCGTGTTTTCATTGTCCTGTATCTTCTGCCCGAAGGCAACAGTTCAAAGAGGTTGTGAGCAGGATGGGTGGGATCTCTCAGGATATTGTGTGACTTCTTCAAGCTGCGAGACGTGAAGATCTCATCCAGGGTTGGTAGTTGGAGCCCAATAACATTCTGGGCAATTTTAATTATTCTCTGTAAAGCTTTTTTATCCATTCCAGAGCTGCTCCCATACCACGATAATATACTATAGGTTAAGACACTCTCAATGGTACTATGATAATAGGACAGAAGTAGGTGCTGAGATAGATTCAATCCTCTGAGCATTCTCAGGAAATACAACCTCCCCTGCACCTTCCTCACAACCATATTAATATTTGCAGTCCATGAGAGGTCCTCAGAGATGTAAGTGCCCAGGTATTTAAAACTACCAACCCTCTCCACCTCCTCGCCATTTATGTGCAATGGTAAAAATACACTTTTCTTTCTCCTAAAATCAATTATGAGTTCTTTGGTTTTTTTGGTGTTAAGCATAAGATTATTTTCTTTACACCATTGAATTAACCCCTGTACTTCTTTCCTATAAGCAGCCTCATCATTCTCACTAATGAGCCCCACCACTGTTGTATCATCCGCAAATTTGATGATTGTGTTGGACTTATACAGTGGGGTGCAGTCAAATGTGTACAGGGAATAGAGAAAGGGGCTTAACACACACCCCTGAGGGGCTCCTGTGCTTAATACTAGAGT
Source organism: Podarcis erhardii (assembly GCF_964252035.2). Classification (NCBI taxonomy): domain Eukaryota; kingdom Metazoa; phylum Chordata; class Lepidosauria; order Squamata; family Lacertidae; genus Podarcis; species Podarcis erhardii. The sequence goes on along the minus strand of NC_138507.1, from coordinate 44,738,148 downwards.
AGAAGAATAGTAAGGTCCCATTCTCACTGTCTGCGGCCTATCGGTCAGGAAATTCCTTACCCACAAACAGATCTTCTGATGTATACCCAAATTGGTCATTTTAAGGAATAACCTGTCTGGTAGAATTGTATTAAAGGCAGAACTGTAGTCCACAAACAACAGCCTTGCGTAGGTTCCCTGTCGTTCTAGATGACTCAGTACAGTATGGACAGCGATGGAAATAGCATCATCAGTAGATCTATTTCTTCTGTATGCAAACTGGAACGGGTCTAGAGTGGATGGAAGACCAGCCTTAATATAATCTAGCACCAATCTCTCAAAGCATTTCATAACGACAGATGTTAGGGCTATTGGTCTGTAGTCACTGAGAGATACCACCACTGACTGTTTAGGGACTGGCACTATAATCGATGTCTTCAGGCAGGTAGGGACAGAACCCTGCAACAGGGATAGATTAAAAATGTCCGTAAATACACCAGCTAATTCTGCAGCACAGTCCCTAATAACTCGTCCCATAATTCCATCCGGTCCAGCTGCCTTCCTAGTATTAATGCTCCGAAAGGCACGTTGTACATCGGAGGTCTGTAATAAAAGTGGTTGTTTATCAGTAATAGTTTCTGATGATGTGCTGGTAGCCAATGCTGTAGTGACGGTGGTTCCAGTTCCCACCTCAAAACGACTGAAGAATTGATTCAGCTGATCAGCCAGGTGCGCACTGCTGTTAGCCAGTTCGTTTTTAATATTTTGCCCTGTAATTTGTCGCAGGCCTTGCCATACACGACGAGGGTCGGAGCTCTCAAAATGCTTTTCGATCCTCCGGCAGTACATAGCTTTGGCATCCCTAATGCCCTTTTTCAGTTTGGCTCTAGCTTCTCTATACTGTTGCGCATCGCCAGAGTGAAAAGCAGCATTCCTTGCCTTTAACAGAAGATACTTTTACTTTTAAAAGACAACTGAAGGCAGCCCTCTTTAGGGAAGTTTTTAATGTCTGATGCTGTACTGTTTTTAATATTCAGTTGGAAGCCGCCCAGAGTGGCTGGGGAAACCCAGCCAGATGGGCGGGGTATAAATAAATTATTATTATTATTATTATTATTATTATTATTATTATTATTATTATTATTAAACTCATATAAAACCAGAACAAATGAAACAGTTAGTAAAAGCAGACAATTAAAACCCGCAAGAGAAGAGATACACAATGCAACAATAATGAAAGTCTTTATTTGAATTAAGAAGGTCTTCACATGGAGGCAGAAGGTAGGGAAAGCCAATCCACCTGTTTCAGGTTTTCTCAGTTTCTGATTTTTTAAAATAAAAAACCCTTGTAAACTTCATCATAATTTTAGTGCAAATTGATCCTACTGTTTGTATGCCATTTTCCCCAATAGAATTTCTTTTTCTATTGCTATTTTTTTAACATGTGCATTTCTGTGCATGCTTTACCCAGCACACACTACCTGAATGGAGAAATGCATGGCAACATTTGGAAAACTGCAAATTTCAAAAGATGGCTGTGCTATGGTTCTCATATTGTTTCGGAAAGTGTGGATTAGCTAGGTTTGCCTTTAAATGTGATCTGAATTTAATTTCTTTACCCAATCCTAGCAGAAGGTGATCAGAGAGGAGACTAAATGGTCTTATTTTGGGGAGAGCTAATAGCAGCACCAAGAAGGATAGGAGTGATTTGTTGACTATTCCCCAGAGTTCACTGTGTTCAGAGGAAATAATGTGCTCCCCTTATAAGAAAGCACCCATTTTTTTTTCTTATTCTCCCTTGAGATTTCCTTCCTCCTTACCTAACTTAAACATAAATAATAAGAATGACATTTGCTTAAAAAATAAAAATAAACACTCTCATAAATATTTAACATTGCATGTGTTATTGCTAATCTTATGCAAAATGTACTCAGAAAAGAGGAAGAAAATATTATTGTGTCAGGAAGTGAAGTTATGGCTTTCTTTATTTGTTCCACATCTGACTTCTCTCCATGAGTGCAAAAAAAATCACAGATTGCTAAGACAAAGCATCTTGAGCAAAGCTATGGGCGTGTGCGCGCACACACACACACTTTCATGCAAGATGTAAAGGAAAACATGTGGTAATATACATAATTTGGGTACATGCCACTTGGCATAGGAGCAACACACACACACCCCAAGTCCACACATGATCTCAGGAAGCAGAATGAAAATTGTAGCAAAGCCATTTTGAAGCTCTCTTCCCTCAGACAGCAAAATCCTCATTGCCATAGGATATGCTGGGACACTACCCAGTACTTGTGGCAGGAAGATGTAGACTGTAAAAGCCAAGGAGCCAGCACTGGCTGTCTTTACTTGCTATTAGTTTTGGAAGAACATGCAGATAGTTTGAACATTTCAAACATGCTGCCAGCTTCATCATATTGCCTGCGGATTGTTTATTGTTCATATGTTTTGGCAATGGCATACAATTCATAACTGAAGGGAAACTTCTTTCCTCTGTGTGTAGTGCTCCCAATCATGCAAAGACCTGCATGCATGTATTGTTTTGACCATTATAGTTCTGTTCGTAGGATCAGAATGGGAAGAAATGACATTTTTTCATTGTTGTGCAGAAGTATGTTGGTAAAAAAACAACGGTGCTGGTTTCTCATTCTGTGTATGTGTAGATATTGGGGGGGGGGGGGGCAGCATACCGAGAAAAATCCAAAAGTTCAAATGCACATCTTTTCCTGAGTTGTTTGCCTCTTCTACCTTTATGTTTAATGTCAGTTAGTTACAGTGACTTATAGCACTATATAAGGTTGCCATCAACACACTGACCAACTTGTGGATTAACTAGATGTACCGAAGGTCTGGTGTATTGTCACAGATTTCCCTGTACCACTAGGCAAGCAATAATTAATTGCCTCAAAGCTAGTGTTGGAGGCAGTTTCATTTGACCTTGGAGAATGAAGCGCTGATCGCTAGGCATATGTATATTTTAAAACAGCAAATTTCAGGTTTCCGATCAGTGAATCAGGCATGCATTTGTGACTCAATGCTTTTTTTTCAGATGCAGGATTTCACCCCAGCAAAAAGAATACATTAATTGGCAAATCAGACCTTGACACCAGGTGTGAATGCAGAAAATTGCTGAGATTAAAATACGCTTTATGCAGATTGCATTTAAAGGTGTTTTTTTTAAAATGGTAATTGTTTGTATGTTGACATTTGCTGGCATTTGATCCACCTAAATATTTTGAGACAATTATGCATTGCTTTGAAGATAGTTTCAATTATGCTTGCATTTTATTTTATCAGTTGTAATCAATTGTAATTAATTTAGCACATGAAGGAGAGGTGTATAATGATTAGAAATCCCGTAACCCTGCAGTGTTAGAGAAAAATATAAAAAGGCAAATAACGTGTTACTTTTGGAGTTTTCTGAACCGGAAAACTTTCTGCTTGTGTGATAGCAATCTATTAAGGTTTAATTATTTTTTTAATATCACTATAAACCTTGTATTCCTGAACTAACCTTATGCTTTTATTTTTCAACGTAATTAATATTTTGCTGTTAGTAACAAAAAATAATCCAAAGATACTGGTTTCGGAAACCTCTTAAAATTGTATTGCTGCCATTAGCTGGGGTGAGTTTGCTCCGCCCCTCCATCCCGCTTACCTGAAGGAGATGTCGGTTGACATATCTAAGGGGGAAGTGAGAAGGAGTTTGCCTGGGGTAAGGTGACCAATCATGAGGGAGAAAACCTGGCCAATTTAGGCTGAGTTGTTTCCTCAGTGGAAGGAAGGGAGGGAGGTAGGGAGGGAGACACCACAGTGATATCCTGTAGGTTTTCCCACAAGTACATGTGCAGTTAGTCTGGCAGTGTATATATTCTTTAGGAAATTAGATCATCTAAGATACTAATACAATATTCTTGTCTGGGTGCGTGTCTTACAGCACAATTCCAGTCATGTTCAATGGGGATTACTCGCAGGTAAGTGTGCACAGAATTCCAGGATTATCAATAGTGATGTGTTTTGGTATAAAGACATCACTGCCAAAAGTACAAAAACCTTCATTTTTGCTGCAAAACTTCTGCTATCATCAATATACATTAGTGTTGTTGTTTATTTTAAAAAGAAGAAGGTGCTAAGCCTGTACAACCAGAGCATGGCAAACTGTTCACAGCACCTATTCAGACAGTGTCAGCACTTCTGTTATCTCATTTTTCATGAGACTATAATTAGCATGTATAGAACTCACTCAGGACATGAAGTTAGAATACAAGGTCTCACTCCTAAGCAAAATTGCTTACCAAATGATACATAGCTTAGTTGTACAAAAGGGGGGGGTGAACCAAGCCCAAAAGGAAGTGTGTGCAGTTTGTGTATCTTGAAGCCACATCATCACAGCAGAAATTGAAGCATGAGATAAGTGTGAGCAGCCGTCTTCAGTGAATGAAACATGCATTGCCCTGACCCTGTCTACCTTTCAGCCCCCTTGCCAATTTCCCCAGTTTTAGGCTTGCTAGAAAACTAAAACTGCCCTTGGGACAAAGAGGGACTTTAAAAATAATTTAACCATAAAAATCCAAACTTGGCCAAGTTTTCTAAATAGCTACGGTAAATACCACCCACTATAGAGATGTTACCTTGTTCCATATTCTAAGAGTTGAATTTTTCTCCAGAAAGCTTGTAGTTTGAAGATATTCAAGAGAGCAAGAACTTTTTATGCCACAGGTCAGGAATGAGTAATATATGGCCCTCTAGATTTTCTTGGATTCCCAACTCCTGGCAGCCACAGTCAGCAAGGCCAATGGTCAGGATGATGAGACTTGTAGTCTATCAACATATGGAGGCTCAGGGGTTGCCCATCCCTGCTACATACGAAGGGTTAAATTAAAAAGTAGGATAGGAGAGGCCAGGATTTCCTGTGTCACAGTAGGAAGGGGAGACCCTCTGGCTTCTTCAGCAACCGCAGTGACAGATTGGAATTTGGAGGTGCTCCCAAAATACAAACATTTCTTTGCCCGACATGAGAAACACCCACCCGTAATACCTTTGTCTTATTAGGATTCACCTTCACTTTATTGGCTCCCATCCAGATGTGGATGTTGAACATAAAGAACTAAAGCAATCTTTCTGAAGTCTTAATATTAACTGGCATTAGATCTGTAGATTTACTGTAACAGGCAATGGCATCCATGGTAGTTATACTGGAATCAATTCTGTTGTAATTGATCCATATAACAAACAATTTGATACCGTTCATGTAGATATTAAACATACAGTGATTAGACAATACTATGTAATGATAGGCTTTGGTTCAGACAGATATTCCACAAGCAATGCAATCTTATTGAAAACCAACTCTATGCTGTCCAGCGCATCAGGTTTATAATAGCTCATTCAACAGACACCATCTGAAGCCAATCAATAGCAAAATGCAGTTCCCCACACCAATATTTCCATAAATTGTCCATTTTGACAACCATCAGAAAGAAGACCATGGTTTCATATTCTTTTTATTGACTGATGTCTTCAAACGGGACGAGGGAAGAAATGCGAGCTTTGAAAATGCAAAATGATGTTACTACAAATACAGCTTTTGATAAAGAGGAAGAGGAAAGAACATGCCATGAGATATATTGACATATATAGTGAAGAGGAAGATTGGGCATGGAACATATCCAGAATCAGTTAACAAATACAAAGGCAAGGGTGAGATTGGGAAGCATTTTCGGCATCCCTGGTGCAAAAGAAGGTATAAATATGAGGGTTTTTATATTCTACAGTGGAATCTTCTGTCTAGAGTTGTTTTTTTCACAACAGGGGCGGAGCTACCTGCCCCAGCACCCAGAGCAGTGTCGGAGTGGGGCTAGCTGGCCCACGGGGGCAGGGCTAGCTGCCCACACAGTGAGTGTCTTTAGCCACCTGTGGTGAGTGTGGGGCGCCACTAGCTGCCCGTGTGATGAGTGTTGGGGGCGCCGCTAGCCGCCCACGGCAGCATCGTCCCTAGTGGTCTGCCACCCGCGCAGTGAGTGTCCAGGGGTGCCACCTACACAGTACGTGTCTGGAGGTGCTGCCTGCGCAGCAAGCAGGGGCATGCAGCGATGCCACCCACCCCCACAGTTGACACTCAGTGCACACTGCACAGCCTGCACCCGCCTTCCTCCGCCAGTGAGTTGCAAATAGGCTCAGTTTATGTAATATCCCACACTTCAGTAGTGGCCAGCAAGGTGGTTTGGGCATTGTAATTTTGCACGCTTGGCTTCTCAGTGGTGAGTGTTGCTGCCAGTTACTGAGAACGGGACAGGCAATGCACTAGCAGGAGCACTGCATTGCCTATACGAAGCTCCTCACCACCTCATCCCTTCCCTGATTCATAACTGATTGTGGCACTCAGCATTAAGGTAGCCAGGTGAGTGATGCTGCCCTGCCCACACTCCTCCACCAATCACTACTCCTATACTATTAGAAGTGGTTGCTCCCATTTCAATACATTTGCATTTAAAATCTTCCTCTGCAAGGTTCCTGTTAGATGGTTCTGAATCATGCCTAGGATGTCCACCTGGTCCAACAGCCATTGTGGGCATGGTTCCAAAGCACCTAAGCTGCACAAACCACATAGATGAGATTTTACAGGTGAACTTTGAGATAATGGAAGGTGTAGCACATCTGGAATGCAAAATTTTGGCTACTGAGGCAGGAAAACTCTAGGAGAAACTATTCCCTCTTTGCTCTACAAAAACACCAAGATCTTAGTCTAAACTCAGGGAGCGCTAAAGCTGGAAATGACATTGAGTATTTAGGACATGTACGGTATCTGTACCTTCCGGGGTGGTATGTAGCACATATTTCACCTAAGTGGACTTCTTTACTAGGGATGGATGAATCTGTCAATTTTGGTTTCTCTCAGTTTATCATTTTACCAGACTTAAGTTCAATTTGCCACATATATGCGATAGTTCCCCTTCATGGATCACTGCCTTGCCATGGCGAAGGGGCTTGAATACCTCCAAGAAGCTATGAGCTATGCCATGCAGGGCCACCCAAGACGGACAGGTCATAGCCGAGAGTTTAGACTAAATGTGATCCACCTGGAGAAGGTACTGGCAAACCACTCCAGTATTTTGCCAAGAAAACTCCATGGACATCAAAAAGGAGAAACTTTGAGAAGAAAGTGAGAGTTTCCAAGGCATGCTTTGGTTCATGGGGTCATGGAGAGTCAAACACGACTAAGATGACTAAACAACGACAACAAATGCAATAGTTTGTGATTTTAAAGAATCCCTCAGAAAAATTCATCAACATTTTAGTAAGCATTTCTCCCAATATACACATTTTTGCAAGCAATTTTCTCCAATATGTATTTTTGTATGTTATTTTCACCTATATGTGCACTTTTACAAGCACTTTTCTCTAGCAAGTGCATTTTTGAACACATTTTCTATTGTTAAAAAAAACTTTGTCACGAAACTTGGAGAGGTGAGAATTCCAAAGGAAAGGAAAGGGACCACTAGGGGCACATCAGAAGATGGCTGACAATAACATTTCTCCAACCCACATGAGGTAAATTGGAGGCTGTGATGGGAGTAAATAGCCTCCCTACCCCCCCCCCCGGATTGTGGTGGGGGACTGCCCTTGTCTGCTGTGCCCTATACCACTCCCGAATTTGTGGGGATGGGGGCACTAGGCACAATGCCCTCCTGTGGGATTTCGGCGCTCCTAGATGCCGTCTCTGATCCGCGCCACTAGCTGCAAGAACTTCAAAAGAAACAATTTGGATGAAGCGAATGCACATATTTCAAGGAAGAAGGGGGAGTAAAGACTGCTAACAGAAGAGATCTCTGATAAAACAAGACGAGTCAGAGGAACAAGTATAAATCATGAGAAGATACGCCAAGACTCGGTATGGCAAAGGCACTGATGGGGCAGGGGGGGAAACTTTCCTTTCTTTCCCTTATGTGAATAAACAAGAAACCCCCCCCCACAAGTCAGAAATGTCATTTTAAGGACTTAAGCTGTGGATTTAAGGCTGTGTGGAGATAAACTTTCGAACCAAAGCATGTTTTAAGAAGAGCGTGGAATGTATAAGGGCTTTGGAATGACGCAGTTAAAAATTCCGTCGCCATATTGGGAAGTTCTGTCGGAGGACTTAAGTCTGAGAGGAGAAATAGAGAAATAGAGCTGTTTTTATATTGTGGGTGAAACTCCTCAGTGGGACTTAAGAACAACAGTTCTGTAATTAATGATGGAAAGAGCGCTGTTATCTATGAAGGTGATGATATATGGAAACCATCTCGATTTGAGGATTGGAAGAACGAAAAAATTCACACAGGATTATTATTGGTGTTTATCGGCTTAAGGAGACTATCAGAAGAGATCATAAAGAAAAAAGAGAAAATATATGAACAAGAGGTGATGTGGAAACAGCAAGATATTTTTTAAAAAAATAATATTTATTACTTTTAAAAGGAAAAAAGACAGAAGAGAAAAAACAAAAGAAAAAAAGAAAAAAGACAATACAATACAATATATAAACAATACAAAACACAACCTAAACCCATTAAACACTTTAAACTAAACTAAACCAGACCCACTCCCTAACCCTAACCCTAAATAAAACAAAACAAAAACTATTAAAAAAAATACATCCCCCCTTTTCGATACTCTTTCTTTCATTCCCTTGTTTCCTCAACCTCCTCTCACCTCCCTTTTTGTATTCCACTTCTACTAGTTATTTTAGCAGATCCTTTCCATCTTTCTCTATTCTCTATCATATTATAAATAACATATTTTTTAACCTTATTTTAACATTAAAACTAAAATACTTATATATGCTTAACTCCTTATAACATTTCTGCTAAATCCATAAAATATCAATCCATTTTTATATCACTCATTAATTTTGTGATATTTCTATATATAAACTTTAAATTTTCCAATCTTCTTCCATCAACTCCTCTCCCTGGTTTCGGATTCTGCCAGTCCTTTCCGTCAATTCCATATAGTCCATCAACCTGGAGATCTTATGTCCGAGGCTCTTAACTCTTTTCCAGGTCCCTTCTGCAGATCTTCTTCATATTCTTTAATGCTAGAGAGCAAATCTCGAGAGAACTCCATCCTAACATTACTTTTATTCCTTCTGGACAGTTCAGCCAAATTTCTATAGTTGAAGCTAGGGTCTATACAGTGTTTCAGGACATATTTCAAGATTCCTCCAAATCCAAAGGCCCCCAAAACTTCAATCGCCTCCAAATCCAAGTCCATGTCCCAAAAGTCAATTAATCCCTGGATAGAGGGATCTTTCCAACTTTCCTTCTTCAGTCCAAGCCGGGATCCAATCCTCAAAATCTGGCTTTTTCTAGATTCAATCATAAAAGGCCTCAATTTACAGTCCTCAATTTGCTTCTGTAGAACTAAGGATCCCACTTGTGTTATTTTAGGTTCAAAAACAACAACTTTCTCCTTTTCCTCCACCATTTGTTCTGCCAAAGTAGGTTCCTGTGCCAGGTCCTGAATTATTTCTGTATTGGTGCTTGCTTTTTGTCTCAAATTAGTCACTTTCTGTTCCAAATTATCAATTTTAAAAGTAATGTCATCCGTCTTTTTATGAAGCTCTTCCAGCAAATAGTTTATCTTACATAATGCAGTCACAATAACTTCTCCTATCAACATTTTGAATGGTCCAAGGTCAATCTCTGGTTCTCAGAATCCTTATCTTGCAGCTGGAGACCTCCCAGTTACACTCCTATAACAATTTCAAAGGCTCCCTCTAGAGGGAAACAGTCTCCACTTGTATCAGTTCTTTCAAGCACAACTCAAGCAATAAACATAGTTTCGATTTTTCAGTTACTTTTTCCTCCATTTTAAATGCAGAAGAGGACAATGGAAACAGTATCTTACTCTTATTTTAGCTAGCTGTGAAATCCGTTCTGTCAGTAAACTTTCCCCAAGCGTCATCTGGCAGCCTGTTCCCAGGTTCAGAGCTGTGGTAATTTGATTTTCCCCTCACTCCTGCAGGTTTACTAAGTTCAAAATTTCCCCCCTCTTCACCTGCTTCCAAGGGGGGTTTTGTATTTTTAACCGATGGAGATTTAATCCTTTGTCAAAAGCTTTCAAAGACTTTAGCTTGTAACGTCTTTGCTTCAGTCTATTTACAAAAGCGGAAGGCGGACTTCCTGTTTATGACCTTCCCGCTTCGGTGCCAAATTAAGGTACTTAAAGATCCAATTTTCCATTCTACTCACGGGTAGTTGTTTAAAATCCAATTGTCCACAGGAAAAAGTCAGCGCTCTCCAGCAACAGCAATGCGGCTTCACTCCGTGAAAGAAGCAATCAATTCAAAGCACCGCGCCACTCACCCCACATCACTCCGGATCCCCAAAACAGGGTTTCCCCGCGAGTAGGGGAGGCGCAAAAGGTGCCAGCTGAATCCCAGGTTCACAGGCTTCTCCCACTTGTGATTTCAATGGGTCTCCGCCTTCGCCGTGGCGGTCAGAACCTGTTTTTCACGGAGTAAGTTCCTCCTGATCGGAGGAGCTCAGCCATTGCTGGAGGCGCCAACCCGGAAGCAAGATAAGACTAGATAGAATTATGAACTTTGTTTGGACTGATTTGGACATTAACGCAGTGGCAAGAAGATGATCAGAATCCCCCTTCGGATCTTGAAATATGGGTTCCCTCAACAAAATTTAAAATTCAGCTTTGTAATTTGGAATTTATGTGATGTGATGTGATGTGATTTGATTGCCTGGTTAATAAAAATTATTAAAAAAAAAAAAAAAGAATTCCAAAGGAGCGCTGGGGTTTTAATCAAGCACTGCTTTGGTCAAGTGACAATTAGATACATTAAAATGTGAATTGAATCCATTTGATTCCCCCATCCCTATTCTCTGCCCATGGGAGCCCTACAATTTTCGCAGCCTGCAATGCACTTTGTGGATTGCAGAATAAATCACACAAACAGTTCCTAATATTGCAAAATATTCATCAACAAGAGAAAGAGGCAGGAAAATAATTCAAATGGCGTGATTCGTGTCAGAAACTTTAGAGGGGATGTATATGTTCCACAAACTTCAATCAGACTGTTTATTTTTTAAAAAAAAAAACACAAATGATTGATCCCTCCAAATATGTTTAGTTGAATCTAAATACATTACCCATACTGATTGAATTATTTTTGCAACTCCTGCACTATCTTTTCAGAAGGTTCTGATCTAATTTATTGTTCTAAAAGACAGAATCACTGTGCTCTGATGATGAACATGCTGAGGTAAGTGGAGACTGTGGAGAAATAACCCCACAAGCCCTGTAAAACATATTCATATTCTCTTAAAATCTTTTATTCACTTGATATCATGGGCACAGTATTGTCTGAAATCCCATATGGGAAACATTAGACTGCCATTGATTTTACATACGGCGGAACCTCTTGTTTGAGCACCCTAGAGAATGGCTAACATCACTTGTCTGGGAGAATTTATCTTTAACTAAATGCTGAAAAGGCCGTAATGCATCGGATGGCAACCTCAGTTCGGATTTCACTGTACACCATTTCCATGTTACATTCTGCTATTACAAAAGCAGAGCGAATACTGTTACTTGCCGCATACCCAAATAAGCAAACTGATACATCAGATTAATCTGCTTTCCCCTATGCAATAGCCCCAAATTAGGCACTCTGGGTCATAGCTCTCAAATTGCTCAGCCCTAAGGCTAAAAAGCCATATGGGCCTACAAAGCAATGTGAGAAAGGCAAAAAATAATAATTAATTTCTTCGCAGCAGATAAGGTTCCCATTAATGCTACGTATGAGTCAGCATTTTTTGCATGAATAATTAACTGTGCCCTCCAAAGAGAGCAGTATCAGATTTCCTGCCAATTGGAAGTAATGAAAGAAAAATGGGACAAATTCTTTTATAAATGGAGCAAAAGTGCTAGCTGAAGGAAGTGAGAGAGAAATGAATGGGATGTCGCTGCCAGCAGTAACGCAAAGGTTAAGAATTAGCAAGCAAAAAAAATAACCTTCTCCCCTTCCCACTTTCACCACAGAGAACATATTAATTGACTGCATAGTGCAGACTCCTCACTCAAAGTAAAAAAAGGTGAAAAAGGTGTTCTTTCTGCACAGTGAGCTTTCTGAGTGAAAGGCACTTTCGAGGCACACACCAAACCCTCTTGGCTTTTTTAGTAGTTGTAGTGCTCACCAATCCAGAATCAATGCTCTGCAATCAATATACAAACCATGACCGTGCTGCCAGGGGAGACAGGAGCTTCTTTTTTTTAAAAAAAAAAAAAAAGCTCTGGTGCAGGAGCTCAACACTTAGATAGATGTCATCAAAAAGAAACAAGATGTCTCACAGTGTTTCCCCCCTATGTCTTATTCTGTGTGAAGGTATCACAGGTCGTTTCAGTCTTGAGGCCAGTAAGGTGAACTAAAAGTATGACTTGCTCTTGTTGTTTAAATGATCAAAATATACAGGGCTGAATATTTTGTAATCTTGCACAGAGCATATAGGGCTCATATATGATGACGTTCATATCATAAAGAGATGAACTCTTTATCCATTTAACACATATAGGCAATGCACTTTTTGGGGCAAATAGTGAATACTTTTAACATCTGGAATTTTACTTTCCATCTCTGAATACTTTAGTTTTTAAAGTGGGGTGGGAGGGATTGTAATCCTCCAGATGTGGCTAGATTGTAGCTCCCATCATGCCTGACCACTGGTCATGCTGGCTGAGGGTGATGGGAGTTGTGGTCCAGCATCACCTGCCCAGGGGCGTAGCTAGCTGCTCCAGCACCCGGAGTGGCGGGGGTAGGGCGAGCTGCCCACAGGGATGGGGCGATCTGTCCACCTGGCGGACACAAGCCCCACACTGCCATGTTGGGCAGTGTGGGGCCCAAGGCACTGTGTCACTCCCAAGAGAGACGTGTGGCTCGGACGCGCTGCAGGCCAGGCTGCCCCTATCACCTGCAGCTTTGATTGCACCAGAATAGTCTATGCCAGTTCTAAGCACACACAACACCCCCCCCCCCCGTGGTGTGCCATTTTGTCATCTCCTTAGGGATGTCACCCAGGGCAGGTCGCACCCCCCACACTGCCCTTCCTACACCCCTGCACCTGGCTGTCTCTTGTTTTAATCCATTGTTTTTCAACCTCTTGAATAAAACAATGTTCTTTAAAACCAAGCAGGTATAAATGCTAGGAATTGAAATGGTCGAATATATTTTTAAAATGCACTGAAATGAGGTGAATTTTGATGTTCATGAGCATTCCTAGTAAGAGTATTTAGACATAGTATGACCTTTGCTGTAGCCTTGATTCCTACACTTAAAATACCACAAGACTAAAATATTACCATAGCTTTTCAACAAAAAGACTTTAAAATCATCTATGGATTCCCTCTATCCTTACCAAAGGGAAAAAAATATCAGCAATCTTATCAGCATTCCCTAGACTCCTTCAAGCAATCTGTAAATTGTCCTCTGAATTTCCTTGAATTCACTTTCTGCAAAATTCTTCTCCAAAGCTCCATTGGTTTGCAGGCTTAGCAGGAGTTGTTTTACCCCCAGTTAAAGGACTCAGATGTTGAGGATGGTTTAGATATACATTTCATTAAGGAATCCTCACTTAATGACCCAATTTGTTGAATTTATTGAGTTAAGGTCAAGAGAATTGAAGACAGCTAAACTTACATGACCTCAGTTATAGCTTCCCAAATTAAAGATGCTTCTGTGCAGGCCTCGAGAGTCCTATTCTTGCTCACAGCATTACAAAGAGCTTTTAAAGTCAATTACCAATACACTGCAGGTAAGTAGAGAACCTAGACCTTTTAAAAGAAGCATTGCAGAAGCATTGCAGTCACCTGTACTTCTCTTTAAGGATGTTCCAGCTAAATGTAAGCACTAAGATGGCGGACACAACTAAGAGCCTTTTGGTGTCCTATAAGGCTAAAACCTATGGATCAGGACTGGAAATTATGGACCCCTGATTGTGATAAAACCTCAAAGCAGTTGACATGTACATTCCAATGTGCGTAGCAGGGGGAAGCATAGATGATTTCCTAGTTTCAGTAGGGGGAGGGGAATACATCAAGTAATCTTTGCCTACTAACATTGAACAGCAGGGACCAACAGGGTGGAAGGCAAAGAGGCCAACAATTCATAGACCCAGAGCCAATGACAGACAGACAATTGATTCTAGCTTTGTACCCTTCCTATATCCTGCTGAGGTCCACAAGGGCAATACTGAAACTAAGGAGGAGGAGTGTGATGACAACAACTGCCACTGCCTTCCAACTCTAGAGTTCTATGATCCCCTGAACTGATTGCAAGTACAATTGCAAGTCAGGCAGGCAGGGTTGGTTGGGCAGTGCTCAAATGGACTGGCCTCCACTGCTGAACAGTATGTGTGTAGCTATGGCAGCATTCAGACATCCTGTCCCTACATGTACACATTGCAAAGAGTGAGGCAGAGAAGCCATGGCAGGTGGATGACAAGGAGCTGCATGTAATTATTCCTTTCCATGCATGGAGCCAGATTGGGAAAAGTGCACCACCTGCTCTGGACCAAATGCATAAAAAGGGTCAGATGTACACTGAACTAGGATTGTTGGATAACTTGGGTAAAATCCAGGAGCCACTGTAACTGAGAAACATAGTTTAAAATCCAGCCTGCTCTTGCCTCCTTTGAGTCCTGTTCAGTTGGACCATTATCCTGCTACTTCCATTTTTATAATGATTTTCTGAACTAAAGAAGATGAACACCACAATATAAAGAGAATCAGAAGCAATAATGGAGCAATTAAAAGTGTATTATAGCAATTATACAAGAATTTGCTGAAAGGAGATAAATATATACATTTTACCATATCTATTGAAGAGATACCAGAAATACGTAAATGAACCTAAGTCCTAGAAGGGGTGGAGGAGAAACATATGAATGGAGTCATTCAAATGAGGAATTACTAATAACACTTTTTTATAATAAAAAAAATCAAAAGCAAGAAATTCTTTGGACCAGATGGCCTGACAATAGATTGCTGTAAAGCCATAGAAATTAATTTAGTACAGCCTGTGTGAGATGAATAATATTCTCTGGATGTTTTTGTTCTCCTTCCTATCTCTAAATACCAGTTTTCTCGTTTTGAAGTATGTGGGCAAGATTTTGACAGGCCACACTAATTCAGTTATCAGAAAAATAAATCCTTCTTAAGTCCTAAATAGTTATAGTCAAGAAACTATTTCTTCCCTTGTGACCTATTAAGAGACACCAAGTGCCCTGTTAATGAGCTCTGCACATGAGTCACAGATGAAACATCCTTACCACTTTCTCCACCCTACACTATAATGGGATTCACTCCCAGTTCGAACACACTAAACTTCACATCAGCACCTTTGGAAAGAGTTGCAAGGCCTACTTGTCAAGGTGGGAAAAGAGGAAGAGATGCAGAAGAAAACAGGGTTCCTGCACTTTTAGTAGTAGTGTAGAAGAAGGATTTTCAGTAAGTGTGATGTATTTTGAATGACAAGCTAAATGTGCTGAAATTCCCACATGACCCAAGCATTACAGGTGCAGGAGATGACCTCCAGGGTCTCTTCCAATTCTGCAATTCAATGATTATGTGATTCTAAGCCCTGTCAACAAAGGTCTGTGTAGTAAAATCTATGGTTTTCCCAGTAGTGATGTATGGAAGTGAGAGCTGGACATATAAAGGAGGCTGATCGCTGAAGAATTGATGCTTTTGAATTATGGTCTGGAGGAGACTCTTGAGAGTCCCATGGACTGCAAGAAGATCAAACCTCTTCATTCTTAAGGAAATCAGCCCTGAGTGCTCACTGGAAGGACAGATCGTGAAGCTGAGGCTCCAATACTTTGGCCACCTCATGAGAAGAGAAGACTCCCTGGAAAATACCCTGATGTTGGGAAAGATGGAGGGCACAAGGAAAAGGGGACGACAGAAGACGAGATGGTTGGATAGTGTTCTCGAAGCTACCAGCATGAGTTTGACCAAACTGCGGGAGGCAGTGGAAGACAGGAGTGCCTGGCGTGCTCTGGTCCATAGGGGTCACGAAGAGTCGGACACAACTAAACAACTAAACAACAACAGCAAGCCCTGTCTCTTTTGCACTTGCCCACCTTAAGTTGGGAAAGGATGGGGACACTTCATTTAAATTTAGATGAAGTCTTGTCTCATTTTGCTTACCTTTACTTTTACTACTTACTCTGAGCTTTGGGGGTGTGAGAGCTATAAAACTAAATAAATATACTATAGGCAGATAGCTAGTGATGTCTCCGGAGAACCTTTGTTTTCCTCTAGTTTATGAGTGGCCATCATTTTCTCAGACAACCCAGTGATATTTACAAGCGAAAGCTGAAAACATCTAACATCTAAATGTTCCAGTGGGTCATGTGCCAGCAGTGCACTTTGAGGAAATGAACCAAAGACACCAGCCACAGAATGGCTGGTGTCAGCCATTCTAATGTTTTGTTCCCTCAGAAATTCAAAGGGATTGCCAATGAATGATGATCAATTTGAAGTGATTCATTCTTATTTATTGATTCCAAATCCTTGACAAGATAAAAAGTCACTGTTTACTCTTTAGGCAGAAATGTTCTCTCATTAATGTAATCAAAGCTGCTGTTGAATATGAAACCATTCTCCTGTCCAGCATTGATGCGACAGTTAAAGGTTTGTCAGAAATGTGTGGGATATATGAATCAATAAGATGCAATCCATTTCAGGCTTAATGTTGGTATGCATCAATACGCCTGTTGCAGCACTATCTCTAAATATAATTTTGAGAATCTATTTTTCATATCAGCAGTTCAATCATACTTTTTTCTCTTAAGCACATCTTCTTAGCCCTGCTATCTCAGTGGAAAAATTAAGTATTTTAACACCAACTAATAGAAATAATTAACAGTGATTCATATTGATGATTTAAACTTGCTTGTTTTCAGTTCCAGTTGAAAACATTTCTCTTCTTCCTGGCCTTTCTGATCAACAGTTTGGCTTGTTTATTGAAGCGAGACAGAGAATGGGTTGGTTTTATTGAACTGTATTGTGTGATTTTTATTTTTATTTTCTTATCTGATTTTTTGTTTTCCATGCTCTACAATGGAGGGGGGGTGATTTACAACGCCTTACAATGAAGGGCAGGGTATGAACTTGATAAATTACCGTATTATATTCTATCCATCTAATCTGAGCATGGGCAGCAATGTAACAATCTTCATGTAAAAATGGTTTATATCTGAGCGTGTACAGAGTACCTCTCCCTAACTAAATGCTGCTTCTTTCCAGACACATAAACTGCAGGATGGGGTTTGTATTTTGGGACAGAAACCATAGCTTTCATACAGGCCTGAACCTCACTGACTTTTCTAAAATAAAAAGGCAACCTCCCGACAACTTTCACTAGCATTTTCTGCAGCAAAAATGGAACTCATTTACTCCCTGATCCAAGTCTTCAGTCTCATCTGCCTCACGTTCTTAATAACTTTTCTTCCTTGCCTCAGTCCCCAGAAAGGTTAAACCCCTCTGCCCCTCTCCGCAAGGCTCATCAGGGCTATGCCCTGGAAGATCTGATGCAACTGTTTCCCCTCACCAGCAAGAAACCACAGTTATTCCTCATCCACATACTAAATAGTATTGTGGGGAATGAACCCATCCATCTATTAACAGAATCCCCTTCACTGGCAGCATCCTACAATGTTCACTCTTTGGCTCATGGAAATTCCTTCCAATTTTCCTCTTCTCATTTTCCTTCTCCAACTTCCCTTCTCACAACTGTCCCTTATTTTAAATAAATTCTGCACAGAAAGGAATATTGAGGGAGAAACAGTCTCAGCAGCCAGGTCGTCCAGGCTTTAAGCATTCTGAGAGTGGGTGGAATATATATATACTTTGACTTGACTGGGATCTATGGTGCTGCAAACCTCTTACCATGAAGGGGGAAACGGGGCTAAATTATAGGACATGCTTGACACATTAAGCTGGCTTCCATGTATCTCTGTGGAGTTTCCAGTTCTTGTAATGAACCAGAGAGGATTAAAAAAAAAAAATAAGGAAAGGAAAGAAGCAGAGTAATCATCAGAATCATCACATTTTGAACAGTGAGCTGTAGCCGATCTTTTAAATTTATTTTAAAAACTTGAGTGCCCACCATTCTGCTTTAAAAATATTGGTAACTGATTGTCCTTTGAGTCAAGTGTACCTAAATGTAGTGCAGCTATGACACTGTGTAGAAAACTATACTTCGTACCTAGGAGAAAAAATAAGGATGAATATTAAAAATAAAATAAAAATTTGACGATCCACATTTGGGCTTCCTTGATGTACTGTATATCAGTATATATGACACTGATATATAACCTGCAAGATTCTACTCTGCTTCAGATTTGGGAACATAGCAGTGCAGTTTTCCCCCTGACCCTCAGCTGGTCTTTTTTGTTTCAAAAGTCAAGAGTCTGTCCACTCCTTGTCCAGTTGAATTATCTTCATTCTCATCTGACATCCTTGGGAAATATTTTCAGGATGATATCATTCCTCTGACCCATATGCCTCTTCCTGTGTCCCACCAGGCGAAGCTCCAAACACTGACATGTGTGGTACGTGATTAGAAAAGCTGAATCCCCCCCCCTTTTTTTTGTAACTTCATTTCTATGGCCCAGAAGCTATCACAGCCTACAAAAAAAAAGAGAGACTGTATTGCATTGTTTTGTTTTGTTATGATATTGTTATGTGCTACCTGCAAAAAAAGAATTTCAAAAACTTTGCCAAATAAAGGTATCACACCTCAGCTGCTTTGGTTTTTTACCTTGGTGTCAGGTTGCTCTTGCTTTCTATGAATTGCTGTGGGAGAGAATAGCCAATGCCTCTCCTAACCCCTGCTAAATAAAAAAAATAAAAAACATTGAAAGAAGAAATTATGCATTGAATGAAAAACACTTCACATAAGAAGAGACTGCTGGATCAAACCAATGGCCCATCTTGTCAAGCATCCTGTTCTGACTGTGACCAACCAGATGCATGTGGGAAACACATAGGCAGGACTCAAGCTCAAGAGAACGCGCCCACCTCCTCTGAATTCAGCAGTGGAGCCTTATTACAATTCTCCCTGTGATGCTGGCTACACTCAAGTAGGACCCTGGCAGAGACACAAGCCCGACTGGCATGTTCCCTACCTCCTAGTCAATTGTTCGGGAGCTACAAAAGCTTTCTTCAGCCTGAACATCACAGCGACCGATGCCAACAGACACCAGCACACTTAGAGATCCGCAGAGTTTGCACAGTTGCGTAACAGATCTCAGCGTTTTGGCTAATCTACTTTATTTACATATAAACACACACGGAGCACTGAAACATGGCTCCCTCTCTCTCTAGCATGAGACAGCAAAGAGAAAAAGAACAAAGGACAATAGTCCCACTTCAAAGAACACAGTAACACAAACATCCTGTCTCCATCACTTCCTACTTTGTGGAGTCAAATCATACACTGTCGTGATAGACAAAAATCCCATGACTGCAGTCATGGAGCAGGAATTCTAACAGGTAGCAGCGGGGACAGCTCTCTTCTTGTGCGGAGCATGAGCAAATGAGGGTAGAAAAAGGATCTCCTTTAGCATGTACCTGCAAAGGCTGTTTGGGCCTACACCTGTAAAGAAGACTCGGGAGATGAAACATCGGGAGTGGGGAGGTTATATTCATCAAAATGCAACCATTTGGAGGAACTGCAAATAAATGAACCAAATTAATCTAAGTATGGGGCCAGTGAAGATTTCATCTAACTCTGAATTTCTATCCCAGGTGACTTAATACCACTACTTCCTCTAATAAGTTGGATGTTGACCACTCGGGTCAGATAGCACACTGGTTATTTCATTGTGTTGTTTGCATGTTTCTGCCCTGGGATCATCGGATGAAGGGCAGACTGCTTTTAAGAAGTAAATAAACCAAGCTTCTTAAAGAAACGTATGCAAAGTGGCAGATGTAGAGATATTAATGTTTAAATGCAAAGAGCTTTTGGCGAGGCTATACCTGGTTTCTACACAATGCAGTCTTCGTATAATTGAAGTTCTATCATTGTCCTTGAGAAATAACATTACCTGTCACTCTGTTCCAAAACTTCTCCCTCTCTCAAAACCATCTCTTTTAAGGATGCTTAAGGATCATGTTTATGTACATTCTTCTGCATTCTAATACGTTATTACGGGCTGAGAAATGCTTACTTCACTCATCTCTATTCAACCTAGTCTCTTGCTCACATTTCAGTTAAAATCTTCATTGCACAAGATATATATTTTTTAAGTGTCTTATTTGATAACAGTTTCACTTCGAGGGGCAGGGGACATAACAACAACCAAAAGTCCTAGAAGCTGTTTGATGTTTCTGAAGGTTCCCTCCCACTTCATCTTTTTGTAACTTAAAATTTATTCCAAGTTACATTGTAATTTCAAATGTGTACCTGGAGTTACGATGCTCCTTGACATTGCTGAGCTAGCTTTTCTGCTGCAGAAAATACAGAGTTTGTACAGCATTTGGGGGACAGGAGGGGAGTGTTACAAACTTATTTTTATTTAATTTTTACATTACTTACTTGAAACTGAAACACATTACTTGCTGTAGCATTTTACTAAAATGTTTATACTGATTTCTCTGCCTTGTATGTTTTGGCTGCAAAATAGTTGATGCACTTAATTTCCTAAGCTGTAGAATTTAGGAAAAAGTATATAAAAAGTTCTAAGCAATGAGAATGGTTTTTGCAACTGTATCTGGGAATAGAAAGAACCAAAACACAACTACAGGTAGTTGATTTCACCCTATGGCACTGAGTTCTAGTATTATGGGAGATAAAGAGAAGGGGGAGCTTTCTCAATTCCATGCATCCTTTTATAGACATCTACTGCAGCCCACTGTCATTGATTTACAGCCCTGATAGTAAACATTTAACTGTACTATCATTAAGATGCCAGATTCAAACAAGCCTTTGATAATTTTTAATGTTCGGCTTGTGTTTTTGGCTGATCTGCAGCATCTGATGGTTTTTCTCAATTTTATTTATTGTAAATGTACTCTGCTTTCATGTGTTTTTATTGGGCCCTGCTCAGAGATCTCAGGATGCGGGACAGCCTATGAATAGTTTTAACAAATAAGCTAACATGAAATGCTAACTGCAGACACTTGCAGTCACTTCTCTTTATTATTCAAAAATGTTTGCCTCCTTTTCCAAAGTGTTGATGATGCGGCACTGAAATCGGTATGAAATTATATGTGAAACTGCCCAATTTTGAGTTCCTTCTGGGGTGAAGATTAAGTAACCATTTACCTAGTGCTGGAAATTGTATGTATCATTTACATAGCATAATGTCCGGATCAAGGGAAGTAACAGTACTACTCTATTCTGCCTTCGTCAGAGCTATCTGGAGTACAGTCGCCAGTTCTGAGCACCACAATTTAGGGTGTTGACAAGCTGGAACATGTGCAGAGGAGGGCAACCAAGATGATCAAGGGACTGGAAACCAAGCCTTATGAGGAGCAGTTGTGGGAGTTGGGTATGTCTAGCCTGGATAAGAGGAGACTGAGAGGAGATATGATAGCCATGCTCAAATATCTTAAGTGCTATCACATGGAGGATGGAGCAAGCTTGTTTTCCGCTGCTCCAGAGGGTAGGACCCAAACCAGTAGATTTGATTTGCAAGAATCAAATGTCCTGACCAAACATTAGGAAGAACTTTCTGATGGCAAGAGCTGTTTGACAGTGGAATGGACTTCCCCAGAAGGTGGTGGACTCTCTTTCATTGGAGGTTTTTAAGCAGAAGTTGGATTCTTTAGCTGCGATTCCTGCATTGCAGGCACTTGGACTAGATTACTCTTTGGGTCCCTTGCAACTCTATAATTCTATGGTTTTATTTTCTATTGAATTATATCTGCATCACTTGGAAATATCTGCTGTCAAGACCTATGGATGTGTTGTATGGTGCATCCAGAATCTGAAGCTTCAGCTTTAGAAAGAGAAGATCTTGCCTTCTGAACAAGAGACTGATTATCTACGTTTCTTGTTCCTTTTCAAACTGACTGCATAGCAACATTATTCTGTTAGCAGCATTCTCCTTTATCCCATTTGAAATAGCAGCAGCCCTCAAATCATGGGTTTTCTTCATTCTTCAAGTAAATTAGTTTGTGTGAGGTTGAAAGTATTATAGATTTAAATTGCCGTCCACACATTTCCAGTGGAAGATAGCAGATATTGTTTGTTTTGATTAATACATATGTCCAGGTATATTCTATATTCCCTTCATTTCTTGATGAGACCTCTGAGCTCAGCCATCATCAGAGTATTTCAATATCATGGTCTACAATATCATTTTCAACAAATACAGTGGTATCTCAGGTTAAGTACTTAATTCATTCTGGAGGTCTGTTCTTAACCTGAAACTGTTCTTAACCTGAAGCTGCACTTTAGCTAATGGGGCCTCCTGCTGCCGCCGCACCGCTGGAGCACAATTTCTGTTCTCATCCTGAAGCAAAGCTCTTAACCCGAGGTATTATTTCTGGGTTAGCGGAGTCTCTAACATGAAGCGTCTGTAACCTGAAGCATATGTAACCTGAGGTACCACTGCAGTTTTCCCCACAAATTTTTTTCCAATTCAGTTGCTTCATGTCTCAGACATTTCACTTTATCAACACCCCACACACACCCAGCAACCTTGTTCTAACATATACATAGTTAGGGTCAAGCTCTAAAGGCATTCTTACAAACCTTTGGCTCCTTTGCCTTACACATGACTGCCATAACAGAAATTTCAGAGAAAAATACAGTAACAATTGACAGCCCATATATGCTATGGGATGGAAGGTTATATTTTTGTGTGAGAGAATATTTTCCCCTTTAGAACTAAGAGCTGCTGGATCCATGGTTATTTTCTTGATATATATCACTTATATGCAGTAAAGTGCATCTAGAGACTCAGCTATACAGCTGCAAATAAAATGTTTTAAGCATGTTGTAGAGTGCAATATGCAAATGTGACACTAGATGGTGACAGTGAGCTATAGCAAATTCAATAAATTTTTCAAAATGTTTTTTAACAAAAACATTTCCACAGCATTTTTTTATATGTGTGTAGATTCTACTTAGGATGGTTGTGTACACAATGTGGCAAATGCATGTCTTTTTCAGCATATGAACACGCAACTAGAAGGCACATTTAGTAGCTGATTCCTATCACATGTGCATAAAGTGAAATTGGATGAGTCCATGGATTTGTCACATATGATGGCTATGTCAGAAGCTTATCGTGGATAAAGTGAAACTCAGTGGTCTGAGTTTTTCTTATCCCTTCCCTCCAAAGAATATACCTCATATCAGAATATAATGAAAAAGTACAACCCCCACAAAAACCTCAAACCACTCTGCTTTGGCTAGTTTGGCTTATTATAGCATTAATAATACCTGTCACCACCACACTGCTTCCTTGGGTTTGAATTTATTCCAGCATGTAATAAATGATTGCCAACTTTGTAATAATATTGCAGCCAGATTTACAACTCACATTTATTTGAATGCTATTTTATTCAGGGTGCTTCCAGGCAGTTGTTCACTGTGGGATCGGTGCACCTCATGCATGCAAGGTGATGGTGCGGTTAGGAGGGGATGGGTTGGCAACACACATATCAAAATGCAGCCTGTTTCCTCCATCCCTGCCTTTAATCTGTTCCTGATCAGGCTAAACAAAAAACAAAACAAAAAGCCACCCTGTAGCCAGCAACTAATATGTGATATTTCAATGCCCCATTTGCAATATGGAGTCCTCCTCTGGAAATACTGTCATTAATATTATAGGCCTGACTTTCCTAAATCCATCCTCCACTTTTACTCCTCCCGCCATATTCAGCATACATCATCTTAGCTATAGTCAATGGATTTGCCACTCGTTTATATGTTTCTTTCTAATGTGGCCTCTGATATCATTAAACAAATGTACAGCACGAATGGAGGTTGGAATCCTATTATCTCTTTAATTATAGCAAGCTTCTTTTTCCAATACTTTAAATTACTTAACAATGCCTCTTTTGCTTGACACTTCCAGCTCTTCCCTAATGCACTTCTAAACCGTTTTAAATCTTAGCTGGCATATCAGACCATTCAAATAAAATATTCAAGAAATGTTCTTTAATAGCTACATCAGATGGGTATATTAGAACTATTTTTTTCTTTTAAAAATGTTAATTTCACTGTTTTTCCAGAGATGCCTTCATTTCCTCCTCTTATTTTATTTTTATTTTTCTTCGAAGGAAAAGGTTTCCATGAGGATGCTGTAAATTTCGGAAAGAGGCTTTTTGCACAAGACCTTAGCTGAAATTAATTGCTTGAAGTCATTCAAGTTTTTCTAGAGCTAGTTGGTACTTTGTAACAACATTCCTCTAGAAAATGAAGAATTACCTGAATTCCACTTTTCATTTCAGTGTAACTTGGAACTGTACCCTGACGACCTCACTTTCATAGGTCCCAGGACATGGACTCTAAGAGGAAGTTACACAAATTTGGGGCTGTGGCCAGACCCTGGTTGGAAGACCCCAAGGAAACTTGCGTATACAGTGGTACCTCAGGTTAAGAACTTAATTTGTTCTGGAGGTGCGTTCTTAACCTGAAACTGTTCTTAACCTGAGGTACCACTTTAGCTAATGGGGCCTCCTGCTGCTGCAGTGCCGCCCCCCCCCCCAATTTCTGTTCTCATCCTGAAGCAAAGTTCTTAACCTGACGTACTATTTCTGGGTTAGCAGAGTCTGTAACCTGAAGCGTCTGTAACCTGAGGTACCACTGTATATGCCACCTTGGGTTCCATTGTGGAATAAAAGCAGGATATACATATACTAAAACTAGGTTAGTATATGTGTTTTTGCCTTTTACACCTCTAGATTTATCCCTCCCCTTCTATATTTCTCAGGGAATAACATTTAACATTTATCTTTGTGTCCTGCACTCTGTTTCTATACTTTCCCTATCCCTAGCCTTCTTCATCCCATTGTCTTCAAGGGTCCAGCTGAAAAATGAAAAACCCTACATGCAATATTCATACTATCTCCAGTAGTTTAATCCAGTGACCTGTCTGGGCAGTACAGATCCATAAGCAAAAGATGTGTACAAAGTTGTGTACGCAGGGAAGTATGGACAGAAATGCATATATTATTGGGGGTGGGAAACATAATGGTACATTTTCTTAAGGAAACCTACTTGCAAAAATATTTATATTAGGCAAAATTGCAAATAATTTTGGGCACTAAATGCTGACAGGCTTTCATTAGGACAAACTTGTGCAGAAGTGTGGTAAATGAATTTAAGATTGGAAATATGAGATCCTAAGAGAAACAAATTTTCCACCCCTAATCTGTATCTCAGTTGATATTTCCCATTAAATATGGAAATCATATTCTCTCACAGATCCTGTTTGTGTGGAGCTCTGAGTCATCCATGTCCAACTTTCTTGTCTCAGGTTGATACCTTCATTTTTAAGGCTGCATAGAAAGAAGAGGCTGTATGGCTTATCCTGGATTCATGACCTGTAGAACGACAATGTGGTGGGAAGCGAGTAGGATGCTCTCTAGTTCTTTGATGCCTGCATATGAAATCTGATCCAATGATGTCATTTGCTGGGGTTTTTTAATGAAAAAGAAAGAATGCCAGAAGTAATACATATAAACTTGAGTCAATCTGGAAAGTTATAATGTGAATGAGGTTATCAAAAGGCAACAGGGCTGGCTTAATCATTAGGCCAAACATTACAACTGGTTTGAAACCAAAGCTGGGACCCTGCCAAAAGTCTCACCTTAAGTGAGACCCCCAGATTCTTAGTGTGAGATTCTTCGACTGTCCCTACTCACACCTGCTTTTCCCACCAACAAAAAGGTGGCCTAGGTTTATTTGGACAAGCAAGTTAACAGAATTCGCCTTTGCTTTTTATTGGTGTGTGTTTCCCACACTAGTAACAATCCTGAGGCTGAAAGACAGGGTGGGCTGAAAATAAAGGATTGTTTCCATATTTCATTTCATTTCATTTTTTTTAAGAGAGAGAGAGAACGGGAGAGAAAAAGAGACCACTGCTGATGTCTGCCCTGGTACCTTGACTAAGTACTTGCTGTTTACATTTTCCACAAAGCCCTAGACTAGAGAGGCTACGCAAAGCCCTAGAGAGAGGCTACGTTAGGGGAATTGTGAGGAAACTAAAATGGTTATCTGGCACCAGTCAGACAAACACTGGCATCACAGTGCCACCATAAGGAGTGGCAGAAGTGTGTTCGATGGGTCAGAGGTAGAAGCCCACAGGTAAGGGAAGAGAGGGGGAGAAAAGAAATCTGGGAAGTGGGGAAGCACCAATATAGCAAAGGGCTCCCCTCAGCAATCAAAAGTCAAGAAGACCTCCCATAGGAATCCATGCCTAGGGCCAGTTCAAATCTGGAGAGGGTGGCCAGTTTGCACAATCCATCTCAATAAACCTCCTGAGCATGTTAGCTGACCATTTTGTTTCCTGGGAAGAAATAGCTGGAAGACTTTACCAATAGCCATGATAGGTGAATCTGTCAGTTTCGGTTTCTCCCACTTTCTCATATTTCCACTGTTATGCTCAGTCATCCACATTTCCACACTAACTTGTGATTTAGAAAAAAAAAGAATAAGTGCTGGTAAGGATTCATCAGCATTTTAGTGCAAATTTCTGCTACTATGCACATATTAATATGCAATTTTGCCTAATATATATATATTTGCTAAACAATGCTCCCTAGTATTTTGCCACCAATATATGCATTTATATATGCACAATTCATCCTAGTAAATGCATTTGCTACACATTATGTGGCTGGAAAACTGCTTTGCCAAATTCGGAGAAGTGCGAATTTTGAAACCTAGCTGTGTTTCAGAAAGTGTGGATTAGGTAGGTTCAACTATAAATGAGAACTGAAATGAACCCCCCTGCCATCCCTAATCAAAACTGATACTCTTCTGAAAATGACAAGGAATGCTGATATGAAATTTATAATTGAGGTGATGATTGCCTCATTTGGCAGAACCACAAACAGCAGTTTTAATCCTGCTGATCATTTTATGCAGTTTTTCTGCTGTTCTGGCTCAAAGGTTATATGAGCCGTGTATGTTCATTCCTCTTCCTAGTTTCTTTACTTTGTTTCATTCTCCCAGTACAGGATGTTGGGGGGTGGGGTGAGCTCAGTTGCTTATATACCTGCTTCTAAAAGTTTTCTGGTTTGGTCCTGTAGATCAATGTGCTTTGCAAAGGGATAGAAAAATCAGGCTTGAACGTGCTCCCAGGCATATTGACTATGTGTATATCGTGTAACAGTTTGAAAAATCCTACACTGTGTAGCCAGGGCCCAAGAGACTCTTACATCACAGAGCTCCGTGTCTCAAATACTTTGTGCCTCCTTAAGAATTAGATTTATAATGCCGTCTGCCTCCCAGAGGTGACTGTAACAACCTCTCTCACCTTGCCAAAAGGGCAGCCTTGTCAACCTCACAGTAGTCAATATCCTATAGTGCATCATTTAGCACAGGAACGTGGCCCTAACAGGGACTCTGCAGTTCTGGGACTCAGTTGCACGGGTGTGACAGAGATAAATAGCTTCGGGCTGCAGGAACTAAGCAAGGACAAAGGGACACTTTGCCAATGCCATGTGAGACTTGGAAGCCCACATAGGTTTACCCTACATATGTTTAAGTGATGTGAGTAGAGATTTTAATTCTTTGAAGTCTTAGAATTCAGGAGTTGAAGGAGGGGGGAAACCGAAGAAAACATTTTTCTTGATCCTAATTTTTGTTTTTCAAAGACGAACGAAGATTAAAAAAAAACCACTTGGTGGTGGTTGTTGTTGTCTTTAAATAGGTAGGCCAATGTATTTCATGGTTTATATTAATTTATATGGCGGATCCCTGCCAGAATAGTATTGCTTGGTTTTATTACAGGATGTATTGGCCAGCCTCTGATTTACATAGTTTTAAATACTCCTTTAGTGCAGAATCACTTGCTGTCTGATTTGAGATATTCTACTTTTCATTTTAGAATGATGTAAAACTTTATGGGAGTTTGACTTCCTGTCATGCAGATGTATGGCTAATTATTTTGACGCACGTAGCTGCAATGTCTGTATTGCAAATGCCTCAGGGGCATTTCTAAAAAGTCAGATTTTTCAGATTAGCAGGAAGAGTCTTTTGGCACTTTAAAGACTAACAACTTTATTTATGGCATAAACTTTCATGGACTGCAATCCACTTCGTCAAGATGCATCAAATGATATCTTGAATTAGAGGGGTATAGGTGGGGTTCTTTTTTATAGGGGCCAGGGGCCAGGCCAGAGGGAAATGAAGCACAGAAAGCTACAGACCTTGACACTTCTGTAATTAACAGTGGTCAATCACTAAACAGTTGTTGATAGCAGAGGCATCATGACATTGGTAAGTGAATTAACTTATATAATGTGCTAAAAATCTGTTGTCTTGGTTCAGTCTACTATGTGATAGCATTGAACCTGTTGACGTACTGCATTTCAGTTTCACATTGCAATCTCCCTTTGAAGGTTATTTGCTTGACCACTCCACTATCACTTACGAAGCATCCTGAAAGTGTTAAAGGTTCCCAGTTGACTTTTGATCTATTGCCATTTCTGATGTCAAATTTGTGTCCATTTATTCTTTTGCATAGAGACTGGTCTGCTTCTCCTATGTAGAATGCAGAAGCGCATTGCTGACAGATGGTGGCTTATTGCATTGGTAGATGAGCAGGATATTTACATGTGTCCAGCTTTTAATCAGAACATGCCGCGGTATCCGTTATCTATGGCCAAGCCCTATGATACCATCTGTCAGGAATGAGCCAGCTCCTTGTGGAACTTTACAGCCTGCTGCAGAACAGAGAGGCTTAGATTTGACGCAGGCTGAGCGAAGAACACAGCATCTAGTGGTGACTCCTCCAGACATTGGAATGCTGGTTGCCAAGGGAACAACTAAGGGCGGGCTGGAACACAACCAAAGCTCTCAGGAAGCTCAAACAGGTGCGAACAGCCTGCTAGATAGGAAGCAAAACAAGAGACATAAGGGGCGATGGTTCAATATATTTTGTAGGAACCGGAAGGGGGTCTTCAGAAGGGTCATCTTGAATGATAATGCCGGCAGCTGCGTCAGGGCCGTCTGGAGCTGTTTATTTTTTGCAATAAATCCTCCTTTTCAATTACCTATGCTTACTGTGTTATCAAGCTGGGAACGTGGACTCCTGACACAATCACACTTGTTCATATTCATCAAAATAGACTCAGAACTTGAGGTTTTAAATCAGGCATTCCGCAAACTTCACCCAATGAAGTATGTGTGCACATGCAGGGCGTGAGGGGGGGGGGCAGATCAGCAAGACCACAGTGGTACCTAGGAGTGATCATCCACAGAACAGAGCTAGAAGAGAAAATGTCAGAATAGCACTTGTTGCTACTTACAGTTCCCAGCTGGAACCACCCCAACCAAAGCAACTTCTCATCAGCAACACAGGCCATAAAACAGATATATAGACACAGACCCAGTCTCCACAATAGATTCAGATGCCAACCCGGTCCCCACATGTACTGTGCGTACAGGGTTACAGGAACTAAATTGTTACATCAGGGATTCATTCACCAATTCAATGCATATTTCCATTCCGGATTTAGCATTTCATTGTGGTTGTGGAGCGACACTGATGCGCTTTCTTTCACCATTCATTCTTCAAGGATAGATTTACAGAATCTGTAAAAGATACCACACGTCGTGCTTTGCTGTACCTTCCTTCCAATGGCCATGGGACTGCTAATTTATATGCATGAGCAAGTGCACACTTCACCATCCTATTTATTTCATTTCATTTGCCTTTGAGCATGTGATCGTGTGCCCAGTTGCAGCAATTATTTTCTTGGTGAATCCCATTTTACCTGGCTCCTCTACTTCCTGACACCACTAAAAAGCACTAGCAAGGCTTAAGACATCACGCTCCCTCTACGCCCCCCCCCCCCACCAACCAGCACTGTGTTTTTGAGAATGGGAGCACATGATTGCATCAATATTCATTGGCAACTTCTGCCTAGCAGTTTGCTAGCCAAATGAGTTGCTGGCATTTTGAAACAAAATGAGAGTCCAGGAAATTATGCAGTTGTCTTTCTATGCCTTGATTCTCTCCTCCTGAATAACCTATAGCTGATTTAAATGGAGTTGCTTTGTTCCTTCTGTTCTTATCCTTTACTCATTCTTTAATACAAATCGCAAGACTAATAGTGATAGATTGGGAACATGGGGAGCTGCATTAAACTGAGTCAGACCATTGATCCATCCAGTTCAGTACAGTCTACACGGACTGGCAGCAGCTCTCCAGAGTTTCAGAGAGGGATAATTCCTGTTCCTACATGAAGATGCCAAGGATTGAACCTCCATATGCTAAACAGACACTCTACCATAGAGCTACGGCCCTCCCGTCAATATTCCAGTACAAAATTTAAATGGAACCTATGGGTTGCTCTAAGTTTCACTCCTGCTAACTGCTAAGTCCTGCTCAGCTTGCCATTTTCTTTCCTTCAAAATGTTCCCATTACAAGTGGGATAGGAATGGTGAGGAGGAATGGGAGATGAGAATGCATAGTCAAATCAAATACAAAGATCTATGAAACTCTCCCAAACTGATGTAATTTAGTCTGCAATCCTATGCATGCTAACCTAGAGGTAAATCTTATGGAATTCAATGGGGCTTGCTTCTGAGTAGACATGAAAAATATTGCATTTTGGATCTTGTTATTGTTTACATGATTGAGTATCTCAGATAATTACAAATAACAAGTTGAACCACTGTTTTTTGGTGTAACTGTTCCCTCTTTTTCTGAACAGCTTAGGTGTTGCAATTTAAATTTCTGTAATTGCCTATCTTGGCTGCTAAAATGAAGCAATGGTAATTTGCTCATCCTCACGTTCAAAAAGGTTATTTAAAGAAGAAGAATACAAAATACCTAAAACAGACATGCTTGCAACATCCATTTCTTTTTGCTAACTCTACACTTTTTCTCTGCGTTGCTCTCCTTTGAAAATGAGCTCTTAAATGAAATGCAGCCACTCGCATCTGAAAATATATATTTGGTACAATTTGAAAACATGACGGAATCGGTCAAGGAGGAATACCGGGAGAGCTGAATTCATAACCTCACCCTTTAAAATAACAAGAGAACTCCGTGAATATTGATGGGTGGCTCATTTTTTAATTAAGCCTAATAACAGTTACTGTAAAGGCAAGAACCACAGAATGACATATTCTAGGCATTACATTTTCTTTTTTCCTGGATAATAAACATGCTATGGATCAAAGCCAATGCTTGAATATTGCTGGGATGCTTAACTGTGGTGAGACCCTAGGACAAAAAGGGGGGAAACCAGAATTTTATTGCTTATACCATCAAACCTCCATCATAGGAACATAAGGAGCTGCCTTGTACTTAGGCCAGTGATACAAGTATTGTCTGCATTGGCTAGCAGTGGCTTTCCATGATTTCAGGCAGGAATTTTTCCCAGGTCTGCTTGGAGACGCCAGGGATTGAACCGCCAGCTTCTCAATGCAAGGCACATCCTCTGGCACTGAGTTATGGACCTCCCCAAGTAAGAGCATTTTTTGTCATTCTCTGTCAAAACAGGAAAAGGAAGAAGGGAGTGGGGGTTTTCTTACTCTCTGTGGTGCTAAAGCAACTCCAAGCCCTATTGCCCAGGACCCCACTAACTCCCAGGGCCTAAAGGTAAAGGTAAAGGGACCCCTGACCATTAGGTCCAGTCGTGGCCAACTCTGGGGTTGCGGCGCTCATCTTGCTTTATTGGTTGAGGGAGCCGGAGTACAGCTTTCGGGTCATGTGGCCAGCATGACTAATCTGCTTCTGGAGAACCAGAGCAGCACATGGAAACGCCATTTAGCTTCCCGCCGGAGCGGTACCTTTTTATCTACTTGCACTTTGATGTGCTTTCAAACTGCTAGGTTGGCAGGAGCAGGGACCGAGCAACCGGAGCTCACCCCATCACAAGGATTCGAACCGCCAACCTTCTGATCAGCAAGTCCTAGGCTCTGTGGTTTAACCCACAGCGCCACCCGCGTCCCAGTTGGCATTAATAAGAGAGACAGCAATAGGCATGGCCTGTGCAAGAAGGCCACTGTGATCTGGGTCAGGAACTTCTCTTACTTTCTCTGTTTGTTTGCCAGGCTTCTTTGCCAGTTGGACAGGGCAAAGTGGTGAGACAGTTTCACGGCTGACTGGCATGTGGTTAGGGCACAGTCAGAAGGCACATGAGGCAACTGCCTTGCTAGTCGGTGCGTAGATGAACCTTCCAGCGGTAGCCTGTTGCAAAAGCACTGGAGTGGGGCATGGGGGGCATGCTATATTGGGCCCCTTAGCTGCATCATGTTAGAGAAGGTGCAGCAGAAAAGAAGAAACCACTTTCCACCTTCTGACTTAGCAAGTGTGACTGGTAGAATTTAGGATTGCTCTGCTAGTGCGTGCATATTACTGCAAGTCTACCTGCATTGTCTCTAATATGAATGGGGTCTTCATCTGAAGAGGGTCTTCATCTGGCCTGCAGGGCTTCTATGCTGACTGCAGGTGAACATCTCTTCACCTTCAAGCAGCATAAACTTTCAGGAAATAGGGGCTACAGTGGAGGGAAAGGATTAAAGCCCCCCCCCATCCTCCACACCAACATCTAGATTAGGCCCTCTACACATGTAGTTTGTTTTGTGGTGAATTAGAAAGGGTTCTTCCAATGCAAATTGCAAGTGTGTAAGGGTGGATGGGTGGTGTGGTGTGTATTTGAAATATGGTGTTGTGTTCCAATTTACTTTGGGCTCTGGTCTCATCCATATTGGCATGTGGCCAAAGGGCAAAATGTTCCCCATGCCTGGCTTATGAGATAATATGAGCAGTCTATGCACCAATGTGAGTATCACTTTAGGAAACTGCATATGTTGAGACTTGAAAATAATGAAACTTTTTTCCTTTAGGAAATATGGAAAGTGAGCATACCACTGGAAGTGATTATTTCCATTTGTTTTCGTGGAGCATTATCTTGGCTATACCCCCATGTTGCGCAGGGTGAAGCAAGCATATTAAAGATAGATTTAATAATCAGATCTGGTGTACTTGACTAATTAGCAAAATGGATAGTCTAAATGTGTATTTCATTAGGGCAAGATGCATCAATTTCCTCCTGTGCTGTTTCAGGGTTGATGTATTACACTGCTGTGGTTTATTTCTAGCACATTAGCCCATGTTGATTCACATGGTTATCCCTGGCAACCTGACAAAATGTGACTTCATTTTAATATTTTATTTTTTTTAGAAAAAGAGAGAGAGAAGTTTGTGCCACCAAAGACATATTGGAACCTTAATCCTAAGTATTTTTATTTTTTTAAAGTTCCACTGGCATTTCACAGTGTAAGGTGCTGAAAGTGTCTGAAAAAATGGTTGTTTAAATCAAAACAATAAATATGGAAGACATGTATCACAGCCTAGTTTAGCTTAATTTAGTATCCTGGCCCTAAACAGAA
Organism: Podarcis erhardii; assembly: GCF_964252035.2. Taxonomy (NCBI): domain Eukaryota; kingdom Metazoa; phylum Chordata; class Lepidosauria; order Squamata; family Lacertidae; genus Podarcis; species Podarcis erhardii. The sequence continues at coordinate 44,704,570 of NC_138507.1, read as the reverse complement.
TTTGGATGTCTTGAAATAACTCACTATAATTAGGCATTCTTGAAATAACTCACTATAATTAGCCATGTCCGGTTTGCAGCTGGCCAAGGTCCTGGTCGTTGTTCACCTTTGTTAGGAACGAATAGCACAAGACGTCTCCTTTTTCATTGGTTGGCTCTGCGCTATATTCCACTGAATCTGCCATTAAGAGCAGATGCAGGCACAGTTTGCCACAATTCACATGTTCGCCTCCTTGCTGATTACCATTGTGCCAAGAGTGCATAAGTGCATTGACTTAAAACACTGTACCAAAAGGAATCTTGGTAAATTGCATCTGTGCATTAATGCCCCCTTTGCACTGTGTTTTAATCAATACATGCAGGTGTCCATGTGCTTTGGCAATCTATGAGGAAAATAAGTGTAACAAACTGAACATGTGCAACAGTCTATATACAGTCTGGGAATTTTTTTTAAAAAAAGCTGTTCCAATAGAATTGTAACTATTTTTTCCTACCTGCTGTACTTTTACTGTTTGCGAGGACTTTGGCCTTGGAAGCTGACAGTTATAGGCTTGTTAGCCCTATGAAGGTTTCTTCATCTTCCACAATTAAACTTGCTTTTTCTATAAAGACCTGCTCATGCCTTAGAATCACCAGATCTCTTGGTGGACCCTACGCAGCATGAAGTTTGTGGCATGTGGGATTCTATGTGGAATTCCCTCACTATATAGTTTTAGGTGAGTGGTCAAGACACGTTTTTGGCAGGCATTTGGAAGAATAATTGATTTAGGCCCCAAATTTTAGGGGGTTAGATTATTTTATATATTCTATGTATCATTTTTATCTTGTTTGATTTTGCTGTAAACCACCCTGTGGCTTGTACAAAAGGTGGTATATACCATATTTTTTGCTCTATAAGACTCACTTTTTCCCTCCTAAGAAGTAAGGGGAAATGTGTGTGCGTCTTATAGAGCAAATGCAGGCTGTGCAGCTATCCCAGAAACCAGAACAGCAAGAGGGATTGCTGCTTTCACTGCGCAGCGATCCCTCTTGCTGTTCTGGCTTCTGAGATTCAGAATATTTTTTTTTCTTGTTTTCCTCCTCCAAAAATTAGGTGCGTCTTGTGGTCTGGTGCATCTTATAGAGCGAAAAATACGGTAGATCATTTAAATGAATAAGTAAATAAAAACACATGAGGGGAGAGTGGGGATGAACTAAGTAGCTGATTGTAAGCGGTTCTGAATCCAGATGTAGCAGGTGGGAGACAGAAATGGAATTGTGAGTGGAATTTGTGGATGTGTACTTTTGTGTCCCATGTGTGGTATGGAAATCAATCCAAAGGACTGGTATTTGCTATTGTTGTTGCTTTCAAATGCACAAACAATACATAATTTTAGCACCAAAAGAAATGTAAAATTTACTTCTCTCAGTTTCACATTCTTCCAATTTTAAATTCAGTTGTCTGTATTTTGCAGCTATTTGCATTATTTTAGGGGGGGAATCATGAAAATTTATCAGCATTATAGTGTGAGTTTTTCCTAAGAAACACATTCATATAGTTTTGACTAATGTGCACATTTCTGCAAGCAATTTCACATAATATAATGCATTTTGTACATTATTTTAAATAATATTTAATCTTAATACACACTTCCCCAGAAAATATGCATTTTTATAGACATTATTTGTTTGGAGAACTGCTTGCAAAATTCGAATAAGTGCGAATTTCAAAGGTTAGCTGTGTTTTCATTCACAAGTTGCTTAGGAAAGTGCAAATTTGACAATTTATGTTTAAATGCACACTAAATTAAATTTCTCTCACATTCCCAGCTAATTGGTTATATTTTCCCTCATTTGCATTGCATTTGCTTCCCCTTTATTTTCCATTGAAATGAATGGAATGGAAGAACATAATGATGACATAATTTATGTAATTAATTATGTAAGTTATGCAATTTTCCCACAACAGATAGTAAAACAAATAACATCGTTTGGGGCAGAATAACAGAAACACTGCTGCATGAATACAGGACAGAACGGAAAACTCCAAATGTTCACCCTCTAATACAGGCATCCCCAACCTGCGGCCCTCCAGATGTTTTGGCCTACAACTCCCATGATCCCCAGCTAACAGGACCAGTGGCCAGGGATGATGGGAATTGTAGTCCAAAACATCTGGAGGGCTGAAGGTTGGGGATGCCTGCTCCAATACACGGAAGGCAGTTTGGCTGGTAATGGTCTTAACATGGTGAAGAGAGCAGAGCTAGAAAGCATGTCTCCATTCGCTCCTTTCATTTTGATAAGAACACTTGAATAGTGCTCTGTCCAACTGGCTTTTAGCTTTTTCTCTGTCTTCACCATAGTAGGATACAAATTATATTTTCTAAACCACAATTGGTTAAATTAGGAAAATGAATTTACTTGTCCTCTAGTACAATGAAGCAATGTGTGCTTTCTTGCTTGTACAGATGAAGTGACAGTCAGTGGCTTATTAAATATAGCCACAGATGAAAAATTAGCTCAAATTTCTTACATCAGCACTGTAAAGGGCATAAAGCATTCAAACCTTTTCAGTAGGGAAAAATGTTTTCCCTAATGTGAGCTGTAATAGCAACCAGTGCACCGACCTAATTATGAAATGTGAAGCAAATAAGCCTTCATATTTCGGGAATGAAGATGGCTGAATGAACCTTCATTGCCCAGATGCAGCCGTAAACCAATATGAACTGATGTACCCATTTATCTACAGTTCTTCAGAGACCGCTTTATATTGGCAGTAGGCAACATTAATAGAGCCCGCCTGTTTGGTGTAATGTGATATCATTCAATGACCTGGGATGGCTGAATATTATCAATGTTATAACCGTAATCATTCATAAATTATTCATGACCCCCCCCCAAAAAAGGATTTTAATTTGTAAAAACTTTGCGGAGTCCCTCTTTGGAGGGACATACCAAAGAGGACTATGCATTCAGTGATTCATTAGAGCATACATACCTCAATCCTGAGATTTTTAGGTGGAATAAATTGAAACGGAAGGCTTTGATTCTTGGATTAGAGTGCAGAACAGGGGCGGGGTACCTGTGGTTTTCTGGATATTGCTAGACTCCAACTCCCATCAGCCCCCAGCTAGCTTGGTCAGTGAGCAGGAATGATGGGAGCTGTAGTCCAGCAATATCTGGAGCTCCACCCATTTCCCATCCCTAGGTAAAGGTAAAGGGACCCCTGACCATTAGGTCCAGTCATGGCCGACTCTGGGGTTGTGGTGCTCATCTCGCTTTATTGGCCAAGGGAGCTGGTGTACAGCTTCCAGGGCATGTGGCCAGCATGACTAAGCTGCTTCTGGCGAACCAGAGCAGCGCACGGAAATGCTGTTTACCTTTCCACCGGAGCGGTACCTATTTATCTACTTGTACTTTGACGTGTTTTGAACTGCTAGGTGGGCAGGAGAAGGGACCGAGCAATGGGAGCTCACCCCTTCGTGGGGATTTGAACTCCTGACCTTCTGATCGGCAAGTCCTAGGCTCTGTGGTTTAACCCACAGCACCACCCGCGTCCCTCTTCCCATCCCTACTGTAGAGTTATTACCAAGCATTTACCAAAGGCGTTTTAGCATCTCAGCTCAGCTGAGATGGGTTACCAGACAAGATTAAAGAGTTCTGGGCTGTGGTCTCAGGCAAGCATAGTGCTTACTAAAAATTCACCAGCTAGTCAAAGTGTAGGAATCCTGCTGACACAAGTTGCATCCATTCCAGGTAGATATCATGGGATCACAATTGATTTAGACTAGATAAAACAAACCCAGTGTGCAGGAACGTTTCCACCAGCTGTCTTAAATGAGCTTGGCAAGCATTTGCACCCCAATCTAGCCCGTAGATCACTCACAGATCATTTGTTAATGATCCCGTAGGGCTCATTATGCAGTAGTTGTGTATAACTCATTAGGTGGCCTTGGGCAAAGTTCTCCCTGGCAACCTCAGACCCACCCACTCCATTTACAATATGGGGATAAAACTGATCTACGGCTTCGATTGAACAGTGAAATCAGGTGAGGGTAGCAGATGGGTCTTAAGCCTTTTGTGATTTAGGGACTTTCTCTGCATGCAAAGACAGGCTGCAGTGCATTGAGCACACAAGACCAATAGTGGGTCCAACAGTCAAGAAGGCAGCTACTGCACGTGCTGTCAAGGAAAATGAGGGACAGATGGGACTTGTCAACCTGGGAAGGTAGAAGGAGAAGGAAGGGAAACTCTGATCCTAAACTTCCACTGGCTTGCGGCTATGCTCATTTGTGAGAAAGACTTTGGTAGTAAACCTTTGGGAAAATCCATGCCTGTTGCCTTGCAGGACATCTTTGGATGAAGAAGCTAAGGAGTAAACCCTACACAAACCCTACACAAATCCAGAATGGAATCCCTGAAACAACCATGGTGCCTTGTACGCCTCCATCCACTAACTCCTGCCGCAAAGCTGGTGCCAAATGTTTTGCTCTGCTTTCCTTTGGACCACATCAGCAGTCCAGTCCCAGGTAGTTTCCCATGCAGATACAGACCAGTGCCAGACCTGCTTAGCTTCATTAAAGTAGGTTGCCCTCAGCCCATGATAGAGGTTGGAAAGTGAGGCAAAGGCAACGTACATCCAAGCTGGCTCTGAATTTCCATTTACTTGGGGCAGGATCTGGGAGTTTTGTCTTCATGGGGCCCTATAAATTATGCTGAGATGACTATCACTCATGCACATTGCACATGCCTCTATTAAAAAAATACCAACATGTGACAGTGGCCATGCACATAAAATGTGTACTTCCATAATGTATCTCAATGCTTATTAGAGCCCAGCTGAACTGGCTGGATACATCTTTGGAAACTGATGGCGTTGCAAATCATATGTGATGAATCACCCACAACTGGAATTGGATCAAACCAGGTTCTTAGGAGCCCGAGCTCTGATTAAGCTCTGAATAGGTTGTTTTGCATTTCATACTGTTCTAGGAATAAACAAACCTGGGGAAGCTATAATTTACCTGCATTGGAGAAAACATTACATGTCATATGTAATCTCCTAGGCAAAGAGGATTAGTAAACTCAGTGTGTGTATAATTTAGAGATACAATTCCAGAGGGAATAACTTTCAGTTATCTGTTTAATTTATAGAGACAGTGCTTTGCCCTGTGCAGCCAACATCCAATGATAAAATCATAAAATATGTGTTTCTTACACACAACCTATTTATCAGCGCCCTTGTCAGATCCCCATTACAGTGGTTTAAGAGTGGTAAAGTGCAAGACCACCAAACAGAAGGTCAAAATGCTAGCATCAGCAACATGAGATTGCAAAATCCATGCACAATCTTTTGCTTATGCTGGGCCTTAACCTTTCTGGGCCTCAATTTACTCACCAATAAACACAAAGTCCAGCAGGTCTAGGGCAGTTCGGGCAAAACTATATTACTCTGCTATCGAGCACTCTCTGGAAAATGCAGGGAAGTGAGGGGTGAAATAGTGCTTTGTACAAGTGCAAGGCATGCCACAATATAGAAGGACATGAACATAAGAACATAAGAATAGCCTACTGGATCAGGCCAGGAGTCCACCTAGTGCAGCATCCTGCTCTCATAATGCTTAATATATCATTTCATAATAGTTTGATTTCCTTTCTGGAAAGTGTCGCCTCCATTCCAGTTCCCAGCTGAGGTTTCCATGATATTCCAAGCAGGTTGCAGTATCTTTAATAAATGTGTTGATGTATACAAAAATATTCTGGCACATCTCATAAATATCTTACTCCTTGAGCTCACTGACCACTGACTGATATCACCAGTATAGCTTCTTGAGGCATAAATTTGCCAAAGGTACCCTAAGGAGACAAACCCTACAGATATTATGAAACCCAGAGGAAAATTTAGGGAAGGGATAATAGTCAATGCTAGTCCTAATGGGCATCACTATCTTAGGTTCATGAATTCCCATGGGTTTACTCTGAGTAGGATTTTGTTGAATACAGCCCATAGTCTGAACTTTTCCAGCCCTGTTCCAAAGAAGGTTCTTGGGGCATTCATGCATCCCAGTCATTAGGACACCATGCAAAATATGGAAAAAATGGAGTGCAAAATATATTGCTAGCATGCTAGCATATTGACCTAACCCAACCACACTGGACATGCAAAAGCCAGCTTTTGACCTGGCTGAACACAAAGGAAGTTTACCAACACAAAGGAAGAACATTGCCGACTTCCTTTCTCTCGTGCGAAATGATATAATAGGAATTTGTGCCAGAAAACAGGGATATACTTTATACATTGTCAGCTCTCTTGCATGAAGGGCAATCTGCAATCTGGCCTAAAGCAAGCAAGATGAATGACTTCTGTCACACTCCCCAGTGACAGTGATCAACTGTGGGGAGGAGCAATTATGAGCAAAAGTAGATTCACCATAACCATCACTTACAGTACTCAGCCAAGACATCTTAAAATATGCTTTCAACCAATAAAGTTTTGAAGGTTTGACATATTAATGAGTAGTAGAAATTCTCTCACTGAGTTCAGAATGCAGTGAATGCTTTATAGTTTGGGAACCTAATAGTGAAATTCTGTCTTTGTTTATTTGCCCCACTGTTGCTTTCAGCTTACAGTGCTAAGAACACTTACTAAGAGATCAGACCCATTGGGATTTACATCCAAGTAAGCTTGGGCTGCTTGAATATACAGACCCATAATCCAAGTTTATGTGGTTAGAGGCATTTCACTGAACTACTTGACAAAGATTGTGACAGTAGAAGCCCTCATTAGATATAAAGGCTTAATGTCATAAAGAAGGTCAGAATATTTGAAGAGGCCTCCTGGAATAATTTTATGCATCTATTCTTGCTTAAAACCATTCCTAAATAATGTTCCTTAATGTGACGTGTGTATGTGTGTGTGTGTGTGTGTGTGTGTGTGTGTGTGATATATAGAAAAGCAACATATATTTTTAGAACATTGGCATGGTAAAAATAAAACCTGCACTTTCAGTATAATGAGGAGTCACTTCTTTTAGCTGGAAGGAACAAGCCACTGCTATAGTTGCTACCTTTCCCTCTTAGGACTCCTGTGCCTTGCTGTATGTTGGTGGTGGAGAAGCTGTGGCCATCCAGATATTGTTAGACTACAGTTCCCATCAGCCCCAGCCAGCATGTGCAGTACTCAAGAATGATGGGAGCTGTGGTCCAACAAAGGGCCAAGACTTTCCACCCCTCCTGTACGGCAAACAGAAATGATGGCACCCAGCTTTTTCTTGGCAAACTTCTGCCAAACAGCTGCTAAAGGTGCAGGAGATCATGGCTGAAGAAAGAGTGATAATTGTTTAGCCAGTTATCCAAGCTCATTGTCTCTTTCCCCCCTCAACTAATGATGCCATCTTTTCCCTAACAGCCCTGTCAAGAAAAATAACACATTTTTCTTGTTTATCACTTGTGTGAAGTGATTTTGAGAATCAGCATTGACTGATTCCTGAGGTGGTGGGATTGCTGAGGTAACTGACACACATCCCAGTTACCTACTGACAATGACAGCTTTCTTGTGATTGCCAGGGTGTAGCAGGGATGCCACCAGGATAGGGTTGCCTTACCTTTTGGTAGAGTAATGGAGCTTCCTCAGGCAGCAGCTGGTGGGTGGTTGCGAGTGGTAGCAAAGTGAAGGACAGAGCTGTATGTACCATGATGCATGGCCTTTCCTGCACCCTCTAAGGTAGCCTGCTGCCTTCAGATTAAGTGTAGGATGTTGACTTGCTGCCACTGTCAAAGTAAGGTTCAGCTGCCAGTATAATGGGTTTCTATATATGGAATTGGGAGGAGACATCATCTTGTTATTTTGCCTCAGGCAACAAAGCACCTTGGACCAGCCCTGGTTGCCATCAGTTTACTAGCCTGCTGTGTCCTTCAAAGAACTTCTTGGTGTACAGAACTTATAAAAGTGAAGTTCCATCCTGCAGGGCATGGAATTAAAATGATGCTTGATTTCGCGTGCCAGGGTTGTGTTCAAGACCTAGGAATAGGGCCAGTAAAGACTGGCAACCTTACGATAAATATTTATCCCAAATGATTCAGCATACTGAATATCGGCATCCTTCAAAATCTAACAATAGATTTGCAAAACTAAATATGAAAAGCCACTGTAATATATTTAAACTCTAAGATCACCAAACAGTTTAAAAGATCCAACACACCAACCACACATCATATTTTTGAAACAGTGAGGAATAGCTTTGGGGCAAGGCACAGGAAAAAAATGCAGCTCTCCAATATGGCAATCAAAGTAAGCAGAATTAATTGGAACTTGGCTAGCATAGCAGGGCTGGTAGCAAGTACTCGGAGACTTTTAAAGCACAATTTTATGCCTCATTTAAATGGCTTGTTGACTAACCTTTCCCCTCCCTCTGCATCACACGACTACAGATGGTGAAAAATTCTTAGGCACAGAAAGTTTTGAGAAAGAGGCTAATTAACTTTCCCAGTGGAAATTTTCCTTGTGGATATGCTTGCCAGCTTTGAAACAACAACAAAACCCACAATGTTTTGGAAATCCTAAACACCGAACATTTTCCAATCATTCGTTAATTATCAGGAAGATTGAATGGAAATCAATACTTCTCTGCATCTCTCCTACTCCCCCCTTACCTTTATCAATCAAGATGCTGCAATTGGTGCTGGTGGAATCCCAATAAAGGGGTCCTGGCACAGCTGCCACCCTCGCAAGTTGCATGAGGGGTCCACAAAAGGAGCTCACATCACAAAGGGGTGATTGTTTTGGTATTGTTTTTAACTATTTATTTTGTGCTTTTACCCTGCGTTTTTATCTTGTGAACCACCATGAGATATTTGGATGAAGGGCAGTATGTAAATTTAATAAGCAAAATAATAACAAATAAGATGAAGTGCTCAAAAGTTACCAAAAGTTGGTAACTTGTTGCTTTCTTATTTGTCAGATGTCCTGGGTACAATGAAATCAGAACTGTAGTCCATGCAGCCTTAATAATCGTAGTAGTGAATTTCTGTAATATGGGGAATCATCAGACCATAGGAAGCTGCCTTATACCAAGTCAGATCGTTGATCCATCTACCTCAGTGTTGTCTACACAGACTGGCAGCAGTTTGACACGATTTCAGATGGGGCTCTCTCCCAGCCTTGCCTGGAGATGCCAGGGATTGCACACTTCTGTATGCACAGCAGATGCTTAGCCACTGCACTATGGCCTTTACCCATGCCTATACCTGTCCCTCTGCCTTCCCTCTCTATTTTTCTATGTAACCATGAATGTGACACAAGGGTGTCGAAGGGCATGTGTGTTTTGTGCATCGAGGTCCCCAAGACACCCCCCAAAGAAAAACACAATTGACACTTAATTTTTGTTTAAGGTTTTTGGCATAATTTTGGCCACAACTTTATTCAAATTACAGCAATGTGAGTGGTTGCTTAGGCATTGGTAGCACTAACTGACACCGCACGGGGACAGCTCTGACATTCGCACCCCCCCGAAAAGTCAGCAAGGGTAAGTCACCTGGGGAGAGAGACAGGACTGGGAACCATGCCTCACCTCTCCTCAGAATGCTCCCAGGGGCTTGCGTGGCCCTAGCCCCTTGCCAGGGGGTTTCGGACAAAAGCATGGGGAGCCCCTGGGTTCCTTTAACAGAAAACCCTTGAAGCAGCAGCAACAGCAGCATTTTGGAGGGGCAGGCACAGCTGAATCCATACCCCTCCACCAACCAATTCCAAGACCAATGCCTAACCACAAACCTTACAAGTTGTGACGATTTGCTACGCAGTAGGCAAAAACCAAGTGGCACACACTAATCAGCCAAATGGACAAAATTCCTACCAGGCCCCTGCCCCAAAGCAGATGACCCCATGACAGGCATAGCAAGGTCAAGCAAAGAGCCTAAAATTAGGGAAGGGAGGGCGGGTGATCCGAAGTAAGCAGCGAAAAGAGGAAGTTCTTCGCTGCGAGCATTGTATTTAACAAATAGGGCTGTCAATCAACAAATGGCAACATCTAGATTTCCCCAGTAACAGCCCGCCCCTGCTTAAAGGATGGCCAAACCATTTGCCTAGTAACAGTGAGGTTTCTTGTCAGCCCCGCCCGCTACCTGTGCTCTCCATGAGGGATAACACACTTTGTCACGTTTATATGGCAACGTCAAAAGAGATTGCCTTTTTCAAATATGTAGATGGAGGGGGGCGGGTGGGTGAAGCCTGTCAGTCTTTATGATATGTCATGAAAACAGCATAACCTTTTAAGAATACAGTTACGTGGAGCCCATTTCGTGAAGTGGAACAATAAACCTGTTGTTCTTGCTTTTATGCTTTCCCTTGTGAATCTTCTGATAGCATTTTCACCTCTAGACAAGACTGCTCTGGATTAAAGCCCACACCTGGCTCTGGGATTCATCAACAGTGGCCCGAGGCACTGACCCACATAGCGCCGATGACTTCAGCAGGCCCACACCCAGCTGCTTCCTATTTGGGACCTAGGTTATGTAGTACATTATTAAGTATTACAGGGTAATCTATCCTGCAATGGATTATACATATCCTTCATTTTCTGCACCACAGGGAATCTTATTGAAATCAATGAAACTAAGTATTTGCAGTCCCAGTCGTTAAGCACATGAACAAATCTTTGTAGAAGAGAGGCGCTGGAAATAAAGTCAGTTTCCTTTGGATACCACATTAATATTGTTGCTAGATGTGGCTGCATGCAGGCAGTTTGCCTGACTGATGCGTTATGCAGAGTTCTACAGCCATGTGCAGAGGATTGGCAGGTGGAGAAGAAGGTGCTTAACCTTTCCCCCTACCGGTCATTTCCCTGTAAAAATTGCCACTTCCCAAGCTGATTTTTTTCCCTCACAAGGGAAAACATACAGGTATTCAAATTTCCACAGTGGTTTAACAAGCAATCCTTCATCACAGAGAACCCTGGGAATTGTAGCTCTAGGAGATATAGGGGTTTCCTAACAACTCTCAGCATGCCTAGCAAACTACAACTCCCAGGATGCTTTGGGGAAGAGGTGTGACTGCTTAATGGGGTATCATAGTGCTTTAAAGGTGTGAATGTGGTCATTGTTCCTAAGGTGTATTGGTATTTGTATTTATAAAGTGTTATGTTTGTTAAGTTGGTTGTTGTTTTTTGGTGCTGGAGTTACATGTATGGTTTTGCCAGTCTCATATAAAAATGGAAAACCACCCCCGTTAGTCCTGATGCTAAATATTGTACTATTTTTTGAAAACTTTAACTGAAATAAGAATATGGATGTTAGTCCACCATAATTCAGAACAGTGTCTTGGTTTTAATTCAACCCATTTCCACTTCAGACAGTTTCACTGTGGGTTTACCATTGCCAATCAGGCTAAAAAAAAACTCCATTCAGATTCATGCTAATTGGCTGGCAGTTGAGACGCTTTTAAGAGCCACTTCAGTGCAATGTGGCAGATAATCATCGGCGGATAATCTTACCTGCTTATTTTCACTGGCAAAGAAGAGATTCTTACACTAACCCTGCTATGTTTTGCCAAGAGCAGAGCAGCACAACAGCAGGGCTGCTTCAACGTCTCTATGTCTTCAAGATCATCTTAATATGAGAACCAGAATTTCAGGTTTGGGTATGGGTACCTTGCATGTTTCTCTCCCACTAGTTTTTCTCAGATTCCTAGTTGACCAAAAGTGTCCCATAAAATCCAGATTTCCTCATTTTATCAAAAGAGTTATATTCAAGCCATGAAAACTGATCCTGTCAGCCCAAGATGAAGCTATGTCAGCACCAATTTAATGTAGTGAATATTCTAGAACCATGGAATACATCCTAAAGCTGGGATCTTATTTGCTCCATATTCAAACATCTTTGATACTGGTCTCAGCCAGATTTATGAGCCCCACGTGCTCAATAGCAGAATGCATGCTTTGCTTGCGTAAGGTCCTAGGTTGGGTTTCTTGACTTTCCATTTAAAATCCATGCATTTATTTATAGAATTTATTAGGCATTTTTCTGCTTCCAGAGTACCCAAAGCAGTGTAGTCAATATCCCAGGTGACTTGGCTGTTGCAACAGAGCAATGGCAGAGTCAGCCCTATCATTAGGCAAAGTGATGTGACTGCCTTCGGCAGTAGATACTTGTGAGGCAGAAGCGACACCTCCCTGAGCCATCCCTTCTAAGCCTGCATACTCCCTAGACTAGCCTGTTGCCATCTTGTTGACAGTGTGGAGTACAATTCAGCTACCAGTCCACTTGGCTTTTGCGTGTGAAACAGGAGATGACATATTGTCATCCTTTACCTCAGGCAGGAATATGTCTTGGTCCCAGCTTGAGAACTGGGCTTGGTGGACCTCGGAACATAGGAAGCTGTCTTATACAAAACCAGACTATTTGGTATTATCTACACTAGCTTGTGTAGTGCAGAGCCTGTGGCTCTCTAGATGCTGTTCAACTCAAACTCTCACCAGAGCCCACCAACAGAGGCAATAGTTAGTCATGATCCAACAAGATTTGGCGGGCCATCCCCTTATCTACATTGAGTGGCAGTGGCTCACCAGAGTCTCATATAAGAGTCTTTCTCATCCCTACCTGGAGATGCCAGACACTGAACCTGGTTGAACATATGCTGTACAACTGAATGATATGACCAGGTATATAAAGTGCTTCATATGTTCATGAGATCAGTGTTTTGATACTAAAATTTATCAGTGTTTAGGTTCAAAAGTGGTCTAAATTTATGAACAGGGTAGCTCTGATGACTTCAACAGGAGTTGTGTATGAATGAGTGAGTGAGTGAGTGAGTGAATAACTAGATTGAAGAATCAAAATCCAATTAAGGCAATGGCTTTATTGGTAATGAGCAAGTTTTCAAGTTCAAGATTGCAACCTTTGTCGCGACCTGAATGACCTTGAGCTCACCTATGGAAAACAGACTCTGCACACAGGAAAAGAGGAGGCCCACTGCTGCAATGCTGCTGTTATTCAAAGCATATGCAGCCCTTGTTTAAACATTTTCTTTAAACAGTGCCTCTTTTAGACGTCACGCTCAATAAAACACTTGCTCTCCAAAACTCAAAATGAATTAAAGAAAAGAAGGCAAAATAAAAGCCACACTTTTAATAGTACCATTTTTTATTGGAATTTAAACACCCAAGTGAAAGGGATTTACATAAAAGACTCTGACCTGGATGATATAGTCTACACAACTGAAAATTGCTTTTTGGCTCTTCATAAAGTTTTGGCTTGACTGGCAGGTACTGTGTAAAAACAATATGCGAGCCCTGCTTTCATTTAAATGTGCACTCTCACATGTCACATTGCATTATGTATTTTCATTTAATATTTTACAACGGCAATAATCACCTCAAGTGCATTAATATTAGACTCTTATATGGAATAAACCAATATGTGTCAAAACAGACTGGCATTTCCTTAACCCTTACCTTGCTCTTGCTTATAGAAGTCTATGAGGAACTTTTCAATAGCACCCAAGTCATCCTTCAAGCATAGTATTGCAGGATGGGGGAAGGAGAGTAAAGGAAGGCCTCTCTGTTCAGAAGCACAGTTAAGTCCAAAGGTCAGGGCAATTTACATGCCAAAATGCAAAAATGCAAATCCTTCAAGCAAGGTAGCCTTGACTGTACTCCAATATGACGTAGGAACAAAAATTGCCTATAGCCAATCTCAGAAATGGATTTCATGACATTTAAAGATTCAACCATTCTCCAAAAGAAGTCATGCCTAAAACACACACACCCCGTTTCTTTCCTTATCCTTCCACCACAACACACACAAAATTAATTGCTTGAACTTTCATTGAAGTTTGTACACCTACCTTATTTTCACTTTTCTCCAATTTGTTTAACAGTCACCCGTGGATTTTAGTGCACATCTCTCCTAATATACACATTGTGTGTGCAGTTTTGTATAATAACACACATTTTTGCAAAGCAATTCCTCCTAATACAATGCATTTTTGCATGTTATTTTCAGTAATATGTGTGCCTATCCACACAATTGACCCTTGTATATGCATTTTCAGGCTTGAAAACTACATTGCAAAAATCAGAGTTGTCAGGGAACTGCCATCGGTTCAGGAGGGAGAGAGGTAAAGCCGAATGGATTATAGAGAGCCTCCAGGAATCAGCTGCAGGAGTCGGAAGAGGCGAGGTGGCAGGACAGCTTGCCTGGGCAAAGCGGGGAGGAGAGGGGTCCTCCATTACCCACGCCCTCCTTGCGCAGAAAGGGGAGGCGCAGACTGGGCGTCAAGAAGCTGCTTTGCTGGGGAAAGTTTAGGAATCGCCCACTCACGGATTCTGCCAGCGATTGAGTTAGCCACGGGAGAGTGGCGCTCCGGACAGATAAGGTTTATTTTGGCAACAAAAGAAAGGTTTCACAGCGAAGCCGGGACATATTTGCCTGCTTGCTCTCGAGCAACCCCTTGGAAACATTACAAGAGTAATGCACATTTTGAAGGACAGTTGTGTTTTAGTTTGTGTATTGTTTCACAAAGTGTGAATTAGATAGGTTTGCTTTTAAATGAGAACTGAATCCAATGTCTTTCCATCCCTAATGGGATGGAATATTTTGCCTAAATATATTCCAAGTTCATTCCTTGGTGGGGCTGGAAGAGAGTCCTGCCTGAAACCCTTGAGAGCTGTCTCCAGTCAGTGTCAACAATACTGAGCTAGATGGACCAATGGTCTGACATGGTATTTGGTAACTTCCTGTGTCCCTATTTTTCATGTTTGAAATCTGCCAAGGAACTAGCCCTTTCAGCCATAATTTTTGGTTGTTTGTAAACCTAATGTGCCTGTTGTTTTTGTCCATGGAGTATTCTTGGCAGGGATACTGGAGTGGCTTGCTGGAGTGCCTGGCGTGCTCTGGTCCATGGGGTTACGAAGAGTCGGACACGACTAAACAACAACAAACCTAATCTCTATAGCTCTATAGCTCTTGTGGATCTTATCCATCTAAGGTGTTTGGAGTAGTGCTTTTGAGAAGTGCAGTCAGTTTTATTCAGCAAGAAAACGAGGATGGAATTAAATAATCTGCTCAAATAGGGCACCGAATGCATTGCTATTGTAACACAAGAGAATAGGGAGCTGATTATATACCATTAGTGTATGTACCAGGCATAGTGAACTTGCTCTGAGCTTTGATAGTACTTACTTCGTATTTATCTGTCATAAGATTAGGTAGAGAAAACCCAGGCAGTTTTGAAACTCTTTTGTCCCTGAATCCAGGAAGTTTGACTCCAGCCTTACTGAAGCCATCTCTGTCACTCAGTAAAAGAGAAGAAACGAAGAAGAAAAGAGTACTTTGCAAAATGGCTGTTTAAAGCAGAAGAATTCAAGTTTCCCTTGCATTTCTTGAAAGATGTGGTGCCTGTGGTTAGTTGGAAAGTACAGGTGGCCTTGGATACAAGGAAGAAAAAAGAAACAGGGAGAGAGGGAATCAGGATGGGACATTAATCACAATACCACAGAGGAAAAGGGGATCAAAAAGAGTTTAAAATGAAATGTGGAATTAATGCTTTTTAAATTATTTCCACTGAAATTATTTCAAAAAAAACCCTACATGCTTATTATAGATCAGGCCTGCATAGCTTGTGACCCACCAAGAAAAAAATATCATTTGTTATTATTGTTAGCTTATTACATTTGCACGCCCTATTTTCTTCAAGGAGCTCGATATCTTTCTTTTTTAATGTGGAAATTTAACAAGAAAAAAACTCAAGATAAAAAGATCAAATAAAATAGAATGAGACATAATAAGGATGATGATAGACAATAATATACAAACAATCCCAGTAATAACAGTGGACTACATCAACACCACAACCCTACAGACACGTCTACTAAGAAGAAAGTCCTATTAACTTCAAGGTATGCATAGGATTTTAGCCTTATAGTGTGAGCCTATGCTGTCTATATGGAAGTAGGTCTCCATAAGTTCTGTGGAGCTTGTTCCTAGGTGTGGGCATAGGATTGAAGCTTTAAAGGCTGTGTGGAACCATAATGCTTATGTTACATTCCTGTTCATAGGAACAGACCAGAAATCCCATTCACAGAAATGAATGAATGGTCTTTCCCATTCTTCCCCATTCATTTGAGAAGTGGGAGCAGTTTTGTGATCTCTATGTATGCACTTGTGCATACAGGGGAATTCGCACTGGGCACTCCCACCTCCCACCTCAAAAACAGATTCATTTGCTTTGAGACAAATACAACACACCATCATTCCAAAAGTTTATTGTTTTAGTTTTTGCAAAACACTGTGCACTATATTGCAACACTGCTAACATTTAATAAAAAAAAAACAACAACCCCAAACATCTAGGCTACAATTCACTAAAACAAAACACCTTTTTAATATTAAAAATAATAATCAGGAAATGGATGTATTATACATTTACATTAGAATTCCCCACGTGTTTGGAATCCATGGTAGGTACCAGCCTGACATTGATGTAAAGCCTCGGAGAATGTTTTTCGCACACTAAGCACAAATTTACATGATGGCAAGCGCTTTCTCCATTACGGCTGGTATTAAGAGACCATATCCATCTACTTGACAATTTTGTTGCTTCCCCCCTGTTCTTCTGTCTCACAGTTCCCTGGAACTTTGGGGAGTGATGATCCTTCATTTCCCTGTCATCTAGAACCGATGATTTAGTTTGACACCAAAACTCAGTTTAGGGGGCAGGAGATTATTGTGATGTAAAATAATTCAAAGTGCCACAATTAAATTTTGTTGAAGGCTGGGCCATTTCTAGGGGCTGCTGCAGTGTCCACCGTTTCCCCTCCTCTGGTGGATCAAAGCTAACTTTTAAACACATGTTTTAAATTACATAAACACATATTTTTTATGATGTGGCACCAAAATTTGGATAGTCTGGGGTACGGAGTTTTCTCAGCAATAAGAAGGATGCCTTGTCTGCGTTATGTTTCTCTATTATGTATATTTGTTGGTGGAGGGCAAGAGAGACAAAGGCCAATACTTTTGTCAAAATGATGAATCATACACCTTTTCGGAGAATTCTGTACTAAAATGAATCATTACTTTTAACCTTTAGGAAGCTAAAAGGATGTGTATGGGTGTGTTGATACATAAAGCAGCAGCTTACTAATGTACAATAGATTCTCGCACCGCTCAGAGATTGGGGTGGCATGCAGCACTACTGTAGGCTAGGTACCCATGGTGTAGTGGCCACATGGAGGCTGTTTTAAAGCACTTACCTTGGCAGCTTGCATTCACATGGCAAGCTGATCCTGTGTTCGCCGTGCATACTGGCAGCATCCTCCCTCCCAAATAGCACAAGACCAGGACTTAAACAAACAAATATCTCCATGTGCACAGCCGAACATAGTGCAGCAATTTGGTGGGAGAAACCAGTGCCTAAAAGCAGGAAGTGCTTCCTTTTATTTTCCAGAGTACACCTGCTCTCTTCTTGAGTCTGCTGTATTCTAGCTCATATGGGTGGATCTCATGGGACACAGGCAGGGTGAACAATGTAGGTTTGGCCTTCTTTTTATGGCCAGATTGGCAGAAGGAAA
Source organism: Podarcis erhardii (assembly GCF_964252035.2). NCBI lineage: Eukaryota > Metazoa > Chordata > Lepidosauria > Squamata > Lacertidae > Podarcis > Podarcis erhardii. The sequence goes on along the minus strand of NC_138507.1, from coordinate 44,687,031 downwards.
ACTGGGGCAGCTTGTGGCACTTCAATTCGATTTCTACTGCTGGCATGAAGCAAGCCTCTTGTAGTCCTGGCCAGCAACTGGTTCTACCAGAGGCTTACTTTCAAAAGGTGCGTGACCAGCAAGCCCCCTTCCAATTTCCCTAAGTCAGAGATGGGTAAGCTGTGGTCCTCTGGATGTTGTCAGCCCAACTGGCATTGCCAATAGTCAGGTATGTTGCGATGGCAACATCTGAAGGCCAAGCAGTTTCGCCATATCTGCTGTGAGCGAATAGTCGGCAAGTTCTGTGGTTACTGTCACCCCTTCTTTTCTCGCACGCACAATTCTCTTGCCTATGGATTGTAGCAGCTGGAGGCCTGAATTTGTTGCTGGGGTTTCTAGTTGCTGATCTGTTAGAGGGACTGATTTGACCCTGCAGTTTTTAATTTTTCTCATCCCTATATTAGAGGTGCAAAGCATAAGTACATAAAAGGTGGCCTTGGCAAGCTCATGTGAGATGTTCCTTCCCTTGGGCAGTTGTTTCTTTCAGATTGCCTTTTCGCTCTTTCTGAGAATCAGGAATTTTCAGCCACATTAGATTATTCTATGTGTGGCATACACAGGACAGCTGGATTCCACCCCCACCCCAGCCCCGTCACTCTCACCGTAGGCATTTCTTAATTCTTTTCACATACATCTACCCTCACTTTGCAAAATCATATTCAAAAACCTGATAGTGATTAAAGTGGTTGCATTCTGCACATCGCCTTGCGTCTGTTATTCGCTCCACTAGTTCCCAAGCGTAGGTCTGTTTGACATTTTTAGCAGCTTGTTTGGCTATCGAGCGTAATTTTCATTTGCCCTTCATCACACATTGAGCACAAGACTGGCAGTGATGTTCACAACTTAAAACTCGTGCTCTTCAAGGGCATGGTTCAATGGAATTCAAATCTTTTGTCAAACAAGCTCCATTCCCGCTAGGTAAAATCCTTGCACTATAGGAAGGCCAGAAGATGCTGTTAAATGATCAACAGCCTGGCATACTCCCTGTGTTTGCGCTTTTAGGTTCATGGCGCATACAGAATGCTGACCTAGTTTAATGTACTGAAAAATAAGAATGCAGCATCAGGTTGCCTTATGATGAGCTACACCATCATGGGCCTATTCTTGCCTATTATCATCTCTCAGACTGACATGGTCCCAGACAGAGTTTTTTCCCAAACATTGATACTTGAGCTTCTTTTCATCACTAGAGGTTGAACTACAGCGAAACAGGCAATCTGCTAACCTCCAGATGGTGTTGGATTCCAGCTCCCATCAGCCCCAGCTAGCATGGTCAATGGACAAGGATGATGGGAATTATCATCCAACAAAAACCTGGAGGGCCACAGGTTGCCCATCCCTGAAATAGAAAATTCATATATGCAAAACATGTGCTCTACCCCTGAAGCATGGCACCTTCCCAAAAATATTAGCCGTAACAGGTGCTAATGCAGGGAGATTGAAGTCAGATCACCTGCCACAAGAGGCTATGATCTTGGGTGTTTCTCAGATTGTCACACAGCACTCTTACCTATAAGGCAAAGTTCTGGGGCTGGATTAGACTGCTTTCCACTAATACCACTCATCTTCTACCCAATAACCACTCTTCTGAGGCATTTATTTGTATATTATCATGTTCCCAGGAAAACACACAGGGTACTTAGAGCATAAAGCAAGTGTGTGAAGCAATTTTTACATGTACCTTAAAATTCACATAAGAGGCAAGCTTTCTCTCCATAGGTCAGGTCGTGAATCAGGTGACTTGAAACCTTCAGATGAAGAGTTAATGAATACATGAGTTAAGGGCTGCCAACTGCAATCATATGTCAGCTATCAAATATTGTTGAAGACTGACTGCTAAATGTCAGATGGTATCAAATATTGGCAGGTCCTGTAAAATTGTGAGCTGTGAAATGCAGGTGAGATGCTGATGTTGAAGATTCACCAAGTGTCCACATAACCAGTGATGGAGCCTATTTTGCACAGGAGAACTCTTAGAGGCAAATTCTTTTTGGCTCTGGTGTGACTTGGAAGTCCTTAGCAGACAGTTGAAAGGAAAGGAAAAGCAGGAAACAAGAAAGGCAGAAAGGCGTATAGGTAGGAAAAACACCCAATTTTTTTTTTATAGGAACAGCAGAGTTCCCATGATGCTTAAGGGATTTGATATTAGCAAATTTCAATATAAACTGACCTCAGTTGCATTTCTCATACTAATGTACAGTTAAGAACTTTGTTATCATTGACTTTTGCATCCAGAATGTTGCTTATTTAATAATTATTACGATTATTTATATCCCACCTTTTCTCAATTGCTCTTCCTGTCTCCATCTTATCTTAGCAACAAGAATGTGAGATAGGTTAGGCTGAGAGACAGTGACCGGTCCATGGTCATCCAGTGAGCCTCACAGCTGAGTGGGAATTTGAATCTTAGTCTTCCAGGTCCAAATCCAATACTCTAACCCCTATGTCACACTGGCTAGCATGTTAAATGGACCACATGGGAACATTACATGGACCACAACCAGAAAGAGATTGATTCATTTATCCCGGTAGCATAGTAGATTCTGTTTGTTTTGCAAGTAGTGTACAGAGAAATGGGAGCAGATATGGAAGTACAGAAAGACAACAGCGGAGAACAGAGGCAAAGCTGAAGGAATCATTCCTGCTACAATCGAGGATTACATGGGTGACTTACACCATGATGCTGCATGGTTGGGTTCAATCTGGATGATAGAGGCTTGGATGATAGGGGCAGCAAAATCATCTTACTTCTTTCACATTTTGTTTAAACTTTCTGAATTCAAGGGCAGGCAGCTGAAATTCTTGAGAGATTTGCAAGTGGGAAGGGTGGTGGGTTGTAGCAAAAATTGGTGGCTTATAGTGAGATCAGGCACTTGCAAGAGAAGATGGCACTCACCAGCCCAACGGGGTTGCATGGAAAGTAAGTTTACTACCCCCCATCAAATGTACCACATCCCCCCAAATTGCCAAAATATCCCCCATCCCACTTTTCAGCCTATAAATGTAGCTGCAAATATGGATGGGAAACCAACTTTCGCTGAGCTTTACCTCTACCACAATTACACCTTGAAAACCCTTTGAAATTATTTCAGACATATGTTGAATTTAAAATTCACACCTGGGAATTTGAATCTGTGTGGGAAATTGAATCTGGAAGTCTCATCACAGCTGCAAATTCTGAATCTGAGATTTCCAGAGGCCATTGTCAGTTTATTATTTGCTGCCTATTTGCAAATTCAGAGCGCACATGGCTTGTGAAAACAAAGTGTCTGCTGAGATTAGTCCAAACTTGCCAAACAAATTCAATGAAGTCTTAAGTTGTTGAACTGAATTAAATGGAGACTTGTCAAAGTATATTATTCATAGTTGACAATGTTCTCAAATTATGCACATAATGTGCATATGCAGCCATGGAAACAAAAGATTCTAATCTGGGAAATTTGAAAAGCTTGTCTGATGAAGCCTGACGCGGACCTCTGCTTGACTATAAAGAAAACACACAAACAAGAAAAGAAAAGAAAAGGACACTCCAAAGTGTAATAATCTGGATGTTTTTGATAGTCTCCATGATATTCTCACGAGGAAGCTAGTAAAATGTAGGTTGAACGAGGTAACTGTTGGGTGGATTTGTAGCTGGTTGACTGACCGAACCAAACGAGTACTCATTAATGGTTCCTCGTCATCGTGGAAAAAAGTGACAAGTGGAGTTCTTCAGGGTTCTGTCCTGGGCCCATTGTTGTTCAACATCTTTATAAATGACTTGGATGAAGCAATTGAGGGGATACTTATCAAATTTGCACATGACACCAAACTGGGAAAGACAGAATCAGAATTCAAAAGGACCTTAACAGATTGTAGAACTAGGCGCAAGCTAACAAAATGAAGTTCAATAGGGGCAAATGTAATGCTTTGCACTTAGACAGGAAGAACCAGATGCACAACTATAGAATGGGGGACACCTGGCTTACTAGCAGTACATGTGAAAAGGATCTAGGGGTCTCGGTGAACCACAAGCTTAACATGAGTCGACATTGTGATGCAGCAGCAAAAAAAAGCTAATGCTATTCTAGGCTGCATCAACAGAAGTATAGTGTCCAGATCAAGGGAAGTTATTTTGTTGTTGTTTAGTCGTTTAGTCATGTCTGACTCTTCGTGACCTCATGACTCTATTCTGCCCTAGTCAGACCACACTTGGAATACAGTGGTACCTCAGGTAACAGACGCTTCAGGTTACAGACACTTCAGGTTACAGACTCCGCTAACCCAGAAAAGGTACCTTGGGTTAAGAACTTTCCTTCAGGGTGAGAACAGAAATCGTGCGGTGGCAGCAGCAGTGGGAGGCCCCATTAGCTAAAGTGGTACCTCAGGTTAAGAACAGTTTCAGGTTAAGAACGGACCTCCAGAACGAATTAAGTTCTTAACCCGAGGTACCACTGTACTGTGTCCAATTCTGGGCACCACAATTTAAGAAAGATGTTGACAAGCTGGAACGTGTGTAGAAGAGAGCAACTGAGATGATCAAGGGTCTGGAAACTAAGTCTTATGAGGAGCGCTTGAAGGAGCTGGGTATGTTTAGCCTGGAAAAGAGACTGAGAGGAGATATGATAGCCATCTTCAAATATCTTAAGGGCTGTCACATGGAGGGAGCATGCTTATTTTCTCCTGCTCTGGAGGGTAGAACTTGAACCAATGGCTTTAAGTTGCAAGAAAGGAGATTCTGACTAAACTTTTGGAAAAACTTTCTGACAGTAAAAGCTGTTCAGCAGTGGAACAGACTCCCATGAGAGGTGGTGGATTCTCCTTCATTGGAGGTTTTCAAATAGAGGTTGGATGTCCGTCTGTCATGGATGCTTTAGTTGAGATTCCTGCATTGCAGGGGGTTGGACTAGATGACCCTTGGGGGTCCATTCCAACTCTAAGATTCTATGAAACTGGCTGCTCATAGACAGAAGAGTGACTTGAACCTGAGGGTAGGCATACACTGGGATTGAAACCTGTGGAAGCAAAGTTGCTGAGGGGAGTAATTTGGAGCGAAGAATGATGAGCAGGAAAAGGGTTAAATGCCTTATTTCTTCTGTTTCTCTGTTCCAAATCTCTCTGTTTCCTTAAACTATTTGTTTAAAAAATGGAGAGAAAAAACTTCCCTGTATTGAGAGGCTGTTACACATATTAGTGGCTTGCTACTGAGACCCCCAGGGCACCTCCAGGCTGTTGCTATTTTCAGGTAGGATTCGGTCACATACTGACTAATTCAGACTGTGCAATTAAAGATGATTTGGTACTCCTCTGCAACAAACCACCCAGCCAACATTTTTCATCACAATAGCAGTCATGTACCTGGCATGGTTCAAGAATTCCAAAAAACCAATTTGAGATAAGTGGTTAAAATCAGTGCAATTCTGAAACATTCAGTCTGCCATCTTGATTTGAAATGTTGTCCACTTCTATCCAGAGGCGTGGGAATGTCAGGTGGTACCCGGTCCAGAAAATTTCTTGTCACCCCATCCCCACATTATTTCTTTTTTGTCTGCAAAAATGGTTTTACGTTATTTCATATTTTCTTACAAAGGAATGTGGATTCTGGGCCTCTGATAACAAGTAGGCGACTATGGACAGATACTTAAATCTACAGGATGGATTGTGTTTTGGCTTGTGTTGTTTTATTTATATTTATTGTTTATTTATTTAATACAATTTATTTTTAAAAACCTGCAAAGTGGTTTACCAAAACAAAAAACAAAAAAACACCACAGCAGTAAAATCAAGAAAAATTTGCTGCATGCAGCGGGCGGGGCGAAGGCAAAGCAAGGCCTAATCTATTCAGCCTAGTCTCATTTTCTTCACTTAGGCCGACTTTCCAGGACCCAGGAAGCCCAGCGGAGGGTAGGGCAGTAGGGTAGTTCATAAAAAACTCTTTTTTTGTTTGAAAATGCCTGCTCCAAAGGTCTTATCTTACTAAACTAGGGATTATATAGCTATATCTGAAATTTCATGCATATCAGTTAATATCTTGACCCTGCTCCACTGAATTGAAATTTCAGCCTTCACGACATAGGAAAACGGCCTAGTAAACAGCTATTTTCATGGAGGAGGGTCAAGATATTAACTGATACACATGAAATTTCATATATAATCCCATGTGTAGTAAGGTAAGACCTTCGGAGCAGGCATTTTAAAAAAAAAAAGTTTTTTATGAACCACCCTAGTAGGGCAACAATTGTTCCTTGATAATTTGGCACCCCCCTTCATTTTGGCACCTGGGGCGGACCGTCCCTGCCCCCCCTTCCTATGCCCCTGCTTCTATTAAAACACAGACAAAAACCTGTTCCTTGATCTCAAGAAGTATCATGCAAAATGTGGTTACAATATCTTAGCAGATGTTCAAATGCATAGAGAACAGACAAACTTTCCAAAATACATAGTAGAAAATACAATTTTGCTGGATGAAGCAGAGAAAATAGGGCTGCTCCACTGGTTTCTTATGAGAGAACTCCATTGGGCTTCTCTTTGCCTCATTTCTCAAGCTGCATCACGTTCTACCTGGTGGCAGCAGAGGGAAAGATAGTAAGGATAGACCATCTCCCTTTGATTCTGCTTCTCTCTGGTCTGTTTCTATTCCAACTTTGTACACCAGGGCCTGAGTTTGCTTGCATTCCTCTTCTTTCTTCCCTTCTCACCCCTGGTCCTCTTCCCTCCTCATCATTTTGTCCTTTTTGCTCATGTTGAAGCCCTGGTAGACCTCTGGAAGAGCCAAATGGCTCTCCCTGAGCTCCCTCTTCCACTCTGTGGAGCCCACTTGGCTCCTTAATATACTCCAGAGCTTAGGATGAGGAGCAAGCTGGGAAATAGCTCAAACTTACTGTGGCAAGATAGTTTGAGCATTTTACACCAATCCTGGCCCAACTGCACTGGTTGCCAATTAGTTTCTGAGCCCAAGTATTGTTTCTGACCTATAAAGCCTTAAATGGCCCACAGGACCACAATCCCTCAAGGACCACCTCTCCCTATATGAACCAACCCAGACCCTACAATCATCATTTAAAGCTTTTCCTCATGTGCCTTTTCCATAAGAGTTCTGGAAGGCAGCAATATGACAACAAGCCTTTTCTGCAGTGGCTCTCCATTTGTGGAATGCTGTCCCTAGGGAGGTTTGCATGGCACTTTCATTACATATCTTTTGGTGCCAGATGAAAACATTTCTCTTTAACCAACGCTCTGGCTAATTAACATTCTGTGTCCTTTTAATTGTGTCTGTGGGAAGAGGTTTGTAATTTTATGCTGTGATCCACCCTGTGATCTTTGGATGAAGGGCAGTACAGTCGTACATCGGAAGTCAAACGGAATCTGTTCCGGAAGTCTGTTCAACTACCAAAACATTCGGAAACCAAGGCTTGGCTTCCGCAGGAAGCTCCTGCAGCCAATCAGAAGCCACAAAACCATGCCAGATGTTTGTGTTCCAAAGAACATTTACAAACCGGAACACTCACTTCTGGGTTTGCGGTGTTCGGGAACCAAAACATACAAGTGCCAAGGCACTCAGCTTCCAAGGTACGACTATAATAAATAAATAATAAATAAATAAATAAATAAATAAATATTGTTCTGTCTTCTGAATTGTAAGCCTGTGACAGGAAGGTCTTGTTTTGATTACCAATGGTGCTCTGGGACCCCTTTTTACCTGAAGAAGAAGATAGAAATGCTTCAAATTAATGAATAAAAGAACGAAAGAACGAACGAATAAAACAATGTTCTTAGCTGCATAGAGATTTGATCACAGGTCTTTTTGGTCCAAGCTCAGCACTTTGTGGATGAGTAATATGGGTTCTTTTCATGCTTTGTTTTTAACCCAATTACAGAACCCTGGAAGCACTGTGGAAGGCTTTAGACCTGCTTCTGCAACCTCTTTATTCTTCCCTATGGTGTGGGTTGCTCATATACTTGGTGGGGCACAGGCTGAACTCTCAGGTCTCTAGGTGGAAGCAAGAAATATAAAACTTTTAAAACACATTCCAACACTCACATTTTTTGACACTTTTTATTAATATCAGTCAATCACTAATGTTGTTGCATGTTTGTGGTGTTTAGATATGGCTAAGCTACAGAAGCTAAAATATGGAAAATTAAAGATTGCCTTGAGCTTTGCCTGACTTTGAAGAAAAAAGGGAAAAAATAATAACACGCTGGAATAGATTTTCCTTCCAACATATTTTTGAATCTATTAACTTTCCACTGAAATCTATTAACTATTCATTAAAGTATTTTCTTGAATCCAAACCATTTCTATTCCTATGAGGCCTTTTTTTTTTTTTTTTGGCTCAGCCATTATTTTTCACAATGAAATACACTTGTCTAAGCTCAATACACATTTACAGTAACTGCCAAGTTGTCACTCAAAACCACTGAATATTAATGGTTGCCTTTCTTTGAACTAATGCATATTAATTGAGAGTGGCATTTTACAACTACAGAAGGCACTGAAACCCAAAGCAATTATTGTTCATTTTAGAACCGGTGTTTGCTGTCATATTTTTGCACTGAAAAAATGAGATCTGTAATGCAGTGATAAGAGAACACCTCTCAGGTACTATGCTAATGCTCTCTTATGTGTGGGTCATTATTATGTGTGCAAGGCTAAAAAACAAGTTCTGAAACTCACTGTGTCAATCATTTATTAAACAGCAATTCTTTCATCTACTATATATTTTAGAAAGTGGTTTGTCTGTCTGTCTGTTCTCTATAGGTTTGGCTGCCTCCCAAGATATCACCAAGTTCAGCATAAGGGTTCCTGAGGTTTGGACAGTGTATTTAATTGATATTGGGAAATTGACCACCATTTTGAATCAAGATGGTGAACCAAAATGCCACATTGGCATGACTTTTCTCAATTTGTGTTGTAGGTTTGGCCACCTCTCAAGATACTGTCTCCAAACTCAGCCTAAGGGTTCGAGGGATGGGGGTGGCATACTGTGTCACTGTTTGGCAGCCAGAAATACCAGAAATGCTGTTGTTGCATTTTGAGGAAATTATTGTCTTAAGTTCATGTTCTGGGTGAAAGTCTGTTGTTCTACATATTCTTCCCTTATTTACAGTTTTGTTATTCTAAAGCAGGCATGTCCAAAGCCAGCCCGGGGACCCCAGGCTGGTTTCAAATGGCCTCCCAGGCAATTTTGAAAAAGCAATCTCTTGCAGCCCCTAAGCGCCTGCCCACCAAAGCCATTTCCTTTTTGCAGGCTCATCACAAGCTCTCCCCTCTGCATGAGGGGCGTGGCTAGCTCCCACACCATTAGGGAGTCCCTGGCTGCATCACTCCTTGGGTCGACCAATCTGGTCGGCCAGGGTGGCATGACTAAAAAATAAATAAATACTACAGTACATGTTCGGGACATTGGTGCTAAAGCAATGGCGGTGGCAGAGGGGCGGCTGCCAGATTTATGTATAGGCTAAGTAGGCTGAAGCCTAGGGCCTCTAAATTTAGGGGGCTTCGCCAGTCTGCCCGCTCCCCGGTGCTTCAGTCTCCCTTCTCCCAAAATTGTAAACCCAAGCCTCCATGCAAGGGCAGGGCAACTCAGGCCCAGCAACTATGTGAATTACCTAAGAGCCACCAATAGAGAGCTCTAGAATCTGACAGCTAACCAATTGGGTACTACCCAATTGCTCGTGAATTGTATCCCTTCTGGCATCCTGGTTAACTCTATTACGCTGGTGTGAACCCTGTTGCACCAGAAGCCCAGAATAGCAGCAAATAAAATCTGCTCATACGGCAGCAACTGGTAAGACTTGTCAACCAGTTCTTCCAAACTCTTCCTAAATTATAAAGCTCCAAAATACAGGCCAAAAGAGAACAGGTCTGGGAAGAGTGAGGCATACAATGGGCACCATCAGTCAAAAGTCCCTGCTCCATATAGCTCCTGCCCTGTCATTTGATAGGGTGCCCACTTGCCCTCTTTCTTGACATGGAATGCTCTCTATTGGAGTCTTCAGGTCCAGTACAAAGACCATAAGAAGGGAGAGCAGGGACATTGAAGTTCCCAACAGCTGTTAATCAAGCAAGCAAGTAAGCAAGCAAGCAAGCACACAGGTCACCTTTGTCACAGTCTGGACGTCTATAACATATACAATGTGGCCTAATTTGAATAGTAGAATGCCTGGTATCTGGTGGGCAGACCAAAGCACTCATCAGGAGAGCTATGAGATTCAGGTGAGGGTCAGATGCCTCGTCAATCCCAGCAGGTACATAACAGGAAGACCTGGCCTGCCCATTATTATTTCAATATATTTCATGACCTGTCCTATGTTAGGATAATCATGACTTCATTTGGAATATCTTACAGTAGCTGACCACAGTCAAATAATTTGGTTAACTGACCTGTCAGCTATACTATTTGACTGATCAATTAAGCAACATCCCAACTCAACATTAAAATAACTCAGGGCTTTTTTTGTGTGATGGTAGTTAAGGGTATGGAGTACTATAATCTCTTTTTTGCTGTCATTGGCAGATATTTTGTGCTGGCACCTCCTGCACTTTGATCAAGATATGAGTACAGACACCTCAGTTCTGTTTTGTTTGTATCTACCAAGGAACAGCTTCAACATAACCCAATAGCCAAATCTAAGCAGCTTAAGTTCTACTGATCACTCACAGTTGCATCCAGCAGAAGGAGCATTGAGGTGAAAAACAGCTAATATAGATAACCCCCCCCCCCAGGAATTCTACTCAGGTCCCTTAGACTCAGACCCTTAGACTTAGACTTCCCTTAGACTCAGGGATGGCCACTGTGAGAACAGTATGCTGGACTTGAGAGGCCTTTGGTCTGAAACAGCAGGGCTGTTTTTATGTTTGTGCATTTTTTTATGGAAGTCTTGATTGCTTTTTACTTTCTCTGGGGTGTTCTTTCTTTTATGCTGGCCTTTCTTCTTGTATTCAAAAGGAATTTACTAGGCTCCACTCAAAATACTCCTTCAATCAACTAGGTTGGAGGTGAGTTGCATTACCTTCCTGTTCCAAACGAAGTCTTGTTAAACCTGATCTACGTAAGTGCACGAATCATGTTCAGGTAATTCATCAGGCTCACGTCTATTCAGGCTCCAGCACTTTTTCTCCTCCTCACATACATCTGATACATAGGAATGAAGGCGGCAGTGGTGGTGTCACGGGTATCCAGTCTCACATGTCAGAAATCTCTCTCGTTCTTCCACATATGAGATTTGCATCAAAGCTCCCCCATGTGGTGAATACTGGCCTACCTCCAGATTTCCACTATTAAAGGTTTCACCATTTGGGAAGCTAATTTGTGCAGACATTAGGCACACAGAAAATATAGATATTAACATTTCTACCTAGAAAAATATTTATTTAAAAATTGCACATGCAAACACAACCTAATTTTTATTTCCTTTACTTACTAACATTCTTACTTTGAAGCTATGAACATTTTCCCTCTCTGTGGCCTGAATAAAATGGTGTTAAAATTTATGGGTAGGCAATGCACAAATGTACAGTTTACTCCCACAAACAGGCATAGTTCTACTCTGGGAACACTCAAGCTGGAGGATGAGGGAAAACAACTTTTGCTAACCCCCTCCCCCAGTCTTCTGTGCCTACATCTCATGCTGTTTCAGAGGACATTGCCAATGGGGGGGGGGTCAGAGAGAGGGGCAAATCAGGAAAAGTTTTCTCCCACCTCAGTGGAGGTCAGCAATAACCCTCCACCAGATCAACAGTGTTCAAGGGACAGAAGAACCCTTTCTATCCACTTAAGACAAAGTCTGGATCCAACCTTTAGACTAGATTTATATGTTTTAAGCATAAAAATGGTCACCAATGCAGTTACCTTTTACAGCTGTATTCAAGTGTTCCATGGAGCACCAGCAGGGCTGTGCATGCAACCCTCTCCCCCATGAACCCCACCATTCTTGTGTTCTGTGGGATGTTTGTAGGTGTACTTGATAGAACATGGTTAAAGTTGTCCCTGTGATCAGGAACCCTGTTCGTGTAGGATTTCCAGTTGTCAGAACTTTTGGACTTTACCCAAATCCTGAAAGGTATTTTTACACTGTTAACCTTTCTGGATGGCTGCCGAGTACTTGGAGCATGGTTTAGAGCTCTAAGGTCAACTCTAAGAGAGGACTTCCGGTTTACCACGGATCGCTTTCAGCAACGCATTCGGCTTCTCTCGGAACATGCACTCACCAAAAGGAGGAAAGGGGAGCTGCTGGGCTTTGCAAACCCCCAAAAAGGTTCAGGAGGGTATCCTGAGCCTGGAGAGATTGACTGCAGCTTCGGGAAGGACCCCTACACTGGACCATGAGGTGCAGAGGAGACCCCTCAGACGCTAAGTTCCAGCGATCCCTCACCAGGTGAGAAAGCCTGACCTCGGAGCAACCAGGCGGTGGAACCTACACTAAAATTATGACCTGTTAAGACACCCAGTTACCTTACCAAGAATTTTAGGCAGTGGTATCCCAAAAAATATAAGAGAAATATTTTTATATGCAACAGCCGCTGCCCGGTTATTAAGGGGGGAAAGTACCAACAGTAAAGGAATGGCAGAATAAGTTATTAGACTATGCAGAATTGACAGATAGATTAAGGGGAAATACAAAACAATCATTCATGCAAAAATGGGATATGTTCAAGAAATACTTACAAAAATATAACAACAACATAAAATCTATGGCAGCATTTGAATGACCCTTGTGTAAATTAAATACTACTAAGCAAGGAAAAACAGTGCAATATGTTATAAGAAAGCACTAGAAACTATAGTAACAGTAAGGTAAGAAGTATAAATACATTCAGTGTCGTAAATGTAACTTACATCGGGAAATGACAGGAAGTCTGTTTTCATATAATTTAGTTTATTGGATTTTTTACTTTGGTTTATTTTTGTTTAGTTAGAAATTATAAGAAAAGAGCATGTACAAATAGCAGTTTAAATCAATATTTAGTGGTATAATTGTTTAATGCTGTACGTGTACCTAAGATTGTGTATGGATGTAAATTATTTTTTTAAAAAAAGGATTTCCAGTTGTCGGGAGGACTGCGGTTGCATTTAGCTGACCATGCTTACAGCTCCCAGAGGGTGGGCAGGTCTGCAATGCGCATCCCTCATGCTTCTCCACAGATACCTCTTATGAATCATTTTAGTCCTGCAGCACTTGTTAGAGCTCTGGCATTGTATTAAATACAATAATTGCAGCTGGGTATTCACGAGGTATATAAACATAGATAGGATCTATATTGGATCTAACCAAAGGGAAAGTAACAGAGAGGGAAGCCATTGCAAACTATTGTTTAAAATATTGCTATGAGTTTGTGGGGTGCCTGGGCTCCCTTTCTAATTCCTGGACCCCACCCCCTTTTCTAATTCCAGGATTTAGCATATTGAAATACAAGCCAGGGGCCAGCCTGGTATTGGCCTGCTAAATATGAATCATTAGGGGGACAAAGGGAGCGGTTCTGTGCCAGTGGGCAAATGAGAGGGAGCCCTCCCACAACTCAGAATTAGTTAGAAAGGCAAAGGCATTTGAAGTAGTTTTAGAGTTGGAAGGATAACAGTTGGTTTTTTAGGACTGTGTGCTCTAGGGGAAAAGTTTCAGTCTGTTAAAGTCAGCACGCTGAGCAGAGGGACAGAGGGCCATGAATGATTTCTGCTGGCATCTAAAACAGTGGACATGGGAGAAGCAAGAACCTCTCGGAGTGTAATGTTGTGAACCTCTCCATCACAATCTCCGGCTATATATATCTGTAAATAGACCATATATCCTAAAGACACCACAAGCCTCTGCTGTGCCTCATTTCCAGGGAAAACGTAAGCCCTGGCTAAGCGCTTGGACCCTTGAAATCTCACCACACCACTCAGGGGCTAGGGTGGCATGTAACAATATGTACAATCCAGATGCTTGCTTGTAGCGACTGTAAAATGTTGCGGCTGTGACTGCCTGTGTTTTAAGCACTACTAGTCATCGGATTTTAGTGGAACTGAGTTTCAAGTAAGAATGGCTAGGACTGCAGTCTAGTGGTCCTTCCTACTTTCCTATCTGTAATTGTTCAATAATGAATGTAATAACTTTAAGATCTCCGGCACAAAATCTATCTACAGGAAACAGCATATTCTATCAAATTGATGATTCCTTCTCTTCTAATTTAAGACTTGGTAATGTCTGTAATATCTGTAGACCAATCACTAAAATTAAAGTCATTTTGTGCTGATGAGCCTTTGTTGTTATTAAATCTTGATTAGTATTTTTCTCCTGTGGTACATACACAGGAGGTTCCCTCAGTTTTATCCAGTCAGGTATCTTTTAGGAACAATTGGTTCAATTGCTTGGACAGAATCAATTTAGTTCCCTTTTAACACATGAGTTCATTCAATACACAAAGTATTAAATCAACTTTGAATACCTAAAATAGTTACAAACCTAGGACTGCTGATAATGGCCTCTCTCTCTCTCTCTCTCTCTCTCTCTTACCTCACAAGCCTATTGTGAGGAATACATGGGGGGGGGGAGACTTACATATGCCACCCTGGGCTCTTCTAAAGAAAGGTGGGGTGCAGGGCCAGATTTAGATGAAGAGAGGCCCTAGGCTACTCCACTTGTGAGGGCCCTCTGCATCCCCCACCCTCACAACTAGAAGAAAATGGAAGAGTTATAAACAAAATTGAGTGAAGCCAAGGATGATGACGGGTATTTAAAATTCTGCAATTCACAATTTCTCCTCTAAAGGACATAAGATATTCTTGTTAAATACAATGGTGATTTTTAAAAAGGCATAAAATTACTTTTACAACTTTTCTGCTTGTATATGTTAATAATATAATTTTGGTTACTGAGAACAAACAAGAGTGTACAAAAACAAGATTGGATGCAGGTCTGGCCAGGACCTAGGTGTCCTGAATGTGACAAAGATGACCTATGTGTTTGTTTGCTTGCTTGCTTGCTTAACAGCTGTTGGGAACTTCAATGTCCCTGCTCTCCCTTCTTATGGTCTTTGTACTGGACCTGGAGACTCCAATAGAGAGCATTCCATGTCAAGAAGGAGGGCAAGTGGGCACCCTATCAAATGACAGGGCAGGAGCTACACGGAGCAGGGCCTTTTCACTGGTGGTGCCCATTGTATGCCTCACTCTTCCCAGACCTGTTCTCTTTTGGCCTGTATTTTGGAGCTTTATAATTTAGGAAGACTTTGGAAGAACTGGTTGACAAGTCTTATCAGTCGCTGATGTATGAGTGGATTTTTTTTGCTGCTGTTCTGGGCCTCTGGTGCACCAGGGTTTACACCAGTATAATAGAGTTGGTCAGGATGTCATAAGGAATACTATTTACAAGCTTTCTCCATTATCTGCACAGCAGGGGGTGCTCAGTCAACAGTGCAAAGGCTGAGCTGAAGCATTCCCTCCTGGTTACCTGCTTTCAGCAATAGTGGTCGCTGTTTGGTAGTACCCAATTGGTTATCTGTCAGATTCTAGAGCTCCCTATTGGTGGCTCTTAGGTAATTCACAAAATACAGAGTCCATTCATAAAACACAGAGTTCATTCATAAAGTAGTAACATAAATCTCCATTGATACATATTGGGTTATATTTCAGCAGTTGAACGTACAGGTTTATGGCCATGCTTTTGTGTAGTGCTTATGAGATTGTGAATAGAAGGTGGCTGGGCTCATTGTCTTGGAGTTTGGGGGGGGTGACAAAACTGATTTCCTATAAATGCCTCCCCCTTTATCTCAATAACAAGGCCTTGAGTCTGCACTCTGAACAGTGACATCAGGGACCTAGAAGGTGCAGGGCTTGTCACTCCAACCCCTGCACATTCTTATCGAGGCTGACCTTAACGTAATTGGAGCAATTTGGCCAAATTGGGCCCTGCGGCTCTCCTAAGGAGGCCCCCGCACCAGGGCAATCTAGATGGATTTTATTTATATGTATAAGATTTTTGCAGACTTTGGCTGTGAACCAAAAACAAAACAAAACATCAAGTTGTGCCACACTGCTTCAAATTGGGCCCCACTGGCTAGCCCTGAGTCTCATAGTTGCTGGGCCTGAGTTGTCCTGCGCTTGCATGAAGTCTTGGGTTTGCAATTTTGGGAGAGGAGAAACTGTGGCACTGGGGAGCAGACGGGCTGGTGAGGCTCCCTAGATTTAGAGTCCCTAGGCTTCAGCCTACTTAGCCTATACATAAATCCAGGACTGGTGGGGTGTAAGTCTATTAAATTAATAAATAACAATGTCAATGTCTCAGAAATGTGTGAGGCTACCGGTAGTATCTGGGGAAAGGCCATGCTTATGTGGAGGAACCTTTGTGACCTTCCAATCTGGATACAGACTGCAATAAAATCTCTATTTAAAAGGCTTGCTGGAAAACAAAGGTCTTCAATAGGTACCAAATAGATAATAGAGATGGCTCCCGCCTGATATGTACCAGGAGGGAGTTCCAAAGGACAGGTGTCATGACACTAAAGGCTTGAATCCTACATTTGTACACAGCAGACCTCCTGATGAGATGGTACCTTCAGGAATGCCTCCCCCCCCCCCCGAAGAGTGCAGTGCTTGGTTAGGTATATAAGGGACAAGGCAATCTTTTAGGTATCAAAGCATCACATCATTTAGGCATGTTCTGCCAATAAATCTTTTAGGTAGTAGTAACGTTTCCATCCTGCAAAAAGTTATGAATATTATTCAGTGAAAGCCTCTAGCCCAAAATGCAACAAGGTGATTTCATAATCTGGACTAAATGGTTTTATAAGGAAACCCCTTTTCTCTGTACACTTCTTTGTCCCTCACCCAGGCAAACAAGTAGCATTATCAGAGGTGAAGGACACTCCAAAAATGGTGTGAAGCAATTATATGCATAGAGAGGGTGTGGCTGGGGGGAATTCCAAGGGCCTGAGGTTTTGTATTCCTGCTTTATATGTGGATGCAGTATTACTTGACTGACTTCAAAATGTGGTACGCTGGCCCTGCTGGGTTTGGCGGCATCCTGCTCATCTTGCTGAGAGGGAAATCTACACAATTGAGTATGAGATCCATTAAAAGGTAATGGTAAAGGTCCTCCTGAATGTTAGGTCCAGTTGCGGACGACTCTGGGGTTGCGGTGCTCATCTCGCTTTACTGGCTGAGGGAGCTGGCGTTTGTCAGCAGACAGCTTCCGGGTCACGTGCCCAGCATCACTAAGCCGCTTCTGGTGAACCAGAGCAGTGCACAGAAACCTTCCCACCGGAGCGGTACCTATTTATCTACTTGCACTTTGACATGTTTTCGAACTGCTAAGTTGGCAGGAGAAGGACCGAACAACAGGAGCTCAACCAGTCGCGGGGATTCGAACCGCCAACCTTCCGATCAGCAAGCCCTAGGCTCAGTGATTTAGACCACAGTGCCACCCACGTCCCATGAGATCCATTCGGACATGCCTAATTTAGAACCATTAATTTCAGTGGGTCTGCTCTGATTAAACTTAGGCTGCATTCACTTCCCAGAGTGATTTAACAATCACTCTCTCTTCCCATGAAACAACTCTCAGCATCCTTAACAAACTACAGTTCCCAGAATATTTGCAGGAAGCCATGACTGTTTAAAGTGGTCTCATAGTGCTTTAAATGTATGATGTGAATGTAGCCTTATATAATAATAATAATAATAATAATAATAATAATAATAATAATAATAATTTATTATTTATACCCCGCCCATCTGGCTGGGCCTCCCCAGCCACTCTGGGCGGCTTCCAAAAGAATATTAAAATACTATGATACATCAAACATTAAAAGCATCCCTAAACAGGGCTGCCTTCAGATGTCTTCTAAAAGTCTGGTAGTTGTTGTTCTCTTTGACATCTGGTGGGAGGGCATTCCACAGGGAGGGCGCCACTACTGAGAAGGCCCTCTGCCTGGTTCCCTGTAACTTGGCTTCTCGCAGTGAGGGAACCGCCAGAAGGCCCTCGGTGCTGGACCTCAGTGTCCAGCTAGAACGATGGGGGTGGAGACGCTCTTTCAGGTATACTGGACCGAGGCCATTTAGGGCTTTAAAGGTCAGCACCAACACTTTGAATTGTGCTCGGAAACGTACTGGGAGCCAATGTAGGTCTTTCAAGACCAGTGTTATATGGTCTCGGCGGCCGCTCCCTGTCACCAGTCTGGCTGCTGCGTTCTGGATTAGTTGTAGTTTCCGGGTCACCTTCAAAGGTAGCCCCACGTAGAGTGCATTGCAGTAGTCCAAGCGGGAGATAACCAGAGCATGCACCACTCTGGCGAGGCAGTCCACAGGCAGATAGGGTCTCAGCCTGCATACCAGATGGAGCTGGTACACAGCTGCCCTGGACACGGATTTAACCTGTGCCTCCATGGACAGCTGTGAGTCCAAAATGACTCCCAGGCTGTGCACCTGGTCCTTCAGGGGCACAGGTACCCCATTCAGGACCAGGGAGTCCTCCACACCTGCCCGCCTCCTGTCCCCCAGAAACAGTACTTCTGTCTTGTCAGGATTCAATCTCAATCTGTTAGCCGCCATCCATCCTCCAACCGCCTCCAGACACTCACACAGGACCGTCACCGCCTTCACTGGTTCTGATTTGAAAGAGAGGTAGAGCTGGGTATCATCCGCATACTGATGAACACCCAGCCCAAACCCCCTGATGATCTCTCCCAGCGGCTGCATGTAGATGTTGAAAAGCATGGGGGAGAGGACAGAACCCTGAGGCACCCCACAAGTGAGAGCCCAGGGGTCTGAACACTCATCCCCCCACACCACTTTCTGAACACGGCCCAGGAGGAAGGAGCGGAACCACTGTATGACAGTGCCCCCAGCTCCCAGCCCCTCAAGACGGTCCAGAAGGATGTTATGGTCGATGGTATCAAACGCCGCTGAGAGATCCAGCAGAACTAGGAAACAGCTCTCACCTTTGTCCCTAGCCCGCCGGAGATCATCAACCAGTGCGACCAAGGCAGTTTCAGTCCCATGATGAGGCCTGAATCCCGACTGGAAGGGATCCAAATGGTTCGCTTCTTCCAGGCATGCCTGGAGTTGTTCAGCAACCACTCGCTCAATCACCTTGCCCAAGAATGGTAGATTTGAGACTGGGCGATAGTTGGCCATCGTGGCCGCATCTAAAGATGGTTTTTTAAGAAGTGGTTTGATAACCGCCTCTTTCAGCGGTTCTGGGAAGGCTCCCTCACGGAGGGAAGCATTCACCACCCCACGAAGCCCATCGCCCAGTCCTTCCTGGCTAGCTTTTATAAGCCAGGATGGGCAAGGATCAAGGAGACAGGTGGTTGGTTTCACTCGTCCAAGCAGCCTGTCCACATCCTCAGAGGTAACAGATTGGAATTGATCCCACTCAACTTGACTAGACAGAACTCTAGCACTCTCCCGCCCCCGCCCTGCTCCCACGGTGGCGTCTACCTCTTCCCGAATCTGAGCGACTTTATCTGCAAAAAACTTTGCAAAATCATTGCAGGAGATCATGTGGCCCGTACTGGGCCCCGATGTAGCAGGTGGTTCCGCTAAATTGCGGACCACCTGAAAAATTCTCCTGCTGCTGTTTTCTGCAGATGCAATAGAGGCGGTGAAGAAAGTCTTCTTCGCCGTCGCTACCGCCACTTGGTAGGCTCGACATTGAGCTCTAACCTGTGTCCGGTCAGCTTCAGAATGAGTTATCCGCCACCAGTGCTCTAGCTGTCTCAACGATTGTTTCATTGCCCTCAGATCCGTGGAAAACCACGGGGCTCTCCGAGCTCCATGCAATCGGAGAGGGCGCTTCGGAGCCAAACAGTCAATAGCCCTGGTTAACTCCACATTCCAGCGGGCCACCAGGGAATCGGCTGAAAGGCCATCAACATGGGATAAAGCATCCCCTACCACTCTCTGGAAACCATTTGGATCTATTAAGTGGCGGGGGCGGACCATCCGAATTGGTCCCACCTCCCTGCAGAGGGGAAGGGTCGCGGAGAAGTCCAGTTGCACCAGGAAGTGATCTGACCATGGCACTTCTTTTGTTTCACTTTTAGTTAGTGTCAGGTCACCAACATCTGTAGAGGTAAACACCAGGTCCAAGGCATGTTCGCGGCTATGGGTTGGGCCAAACTTATTCAGGGACAGCCCCATGGAGGCCATGCTTTCCACGAAGTCCCGAGCGGCCCCTTGTAAGGTCGTGTCGGCATGGATATTAAAATCCCCTAGGACAACCAAACTAGGCGTCTCCAGGAGAACATCCGCCACGACCTGAAGCAGCTCAGGCAGGGAATCCTTGGTGCAGCGGGGAGGTCGGTACACCAAAAGGAATCCTGTACTGCCCCTATTGCCCAACTTCCAGAACATGCACTCAGAGAACTGGGTCTTCCCAATAGGACGCCTGGTGCAAACTAATGACTTCCTAAAAATGACTGCAACCCCCCCCTCCCCGCCCACATGGCCTGGGTTGCTGTGCGTAAGAGAAACCTGGTGGACAAGCAGCGGCAAGAACAGGCCCATCTGCTTCATTCAACCAAGTCTCTGTTACACATGCCAGGTCAAATCCTCCATCCATGATCAGGTCATGGATGGCAGTGGTCTTATGAATCATTGACCTGGCATTGCACAGCAGCACCTTCAGGTCATGTGGGTATCCCTTGCTGATTCTAGTATCCATCTGGTCAGGACCAGACCTGGAGGCAGGGATAGTCCTCAGACAACGACTAAACCTGCCTCCTCTGTAATGACATGGTCTGGTCTTAGCGTAACTCCTCCTCCTACCCGAGATCACCGAGATCGGTTGTCCCAACGCATCCCCCCCGTGGAACATGCCGCAGCCATTTTGTTGGCTGGGACCCACTCCCCGGCAGCCCTGACCCCTCCCCTTAAGAACAAAATAAGGCCTTAAAACAATGAAAACAAAACAAAAAAGAAACCCCCCAAAACAAAAAACAATACAAATAAAAAACTGTAAAAATTACAAATCCATCAAAATCAAACAAATTCCCAACTAAACATCCATCCCACCCCCACCCCATCCCTGCATATACAATAATAATAATGACAATAATAATAATAATAATAATAATAATAATAATAATGAAATAAAAAGGAAAAGGAAAATTTTAAAACATTTTAAAAAGAACTCTGGACCCCTCCGGATCCCCCTGGGCCGCAGCAGCAGTGACAGCAATCATCCCTGTGAGGCCTGTCAGGCCCCGCCCTGGGCCAGATGGTGAGTGGCAGGAAGGAGCAGGGCCCTCAGACACTCACACAGGAGAGTCCTCCTGGGCAGCAGAGCACAGCAGTCCTTATGAGGCTTCAGGCCCCGCCCCAGGCCAGATGGTGAGTGGCAGGAAGGAGCAGGGCCCTCAGACACTCACACACAGGAGAGTCCTCCTGGGCAGCAGAGCACAGCAGTCCCTGTGAGGCTTGTCAGGCCCCGCCCTGGGCCAGATGGTGAGTGGCAGGAAGGAGCAGGGCCCTCAGACCCCCACACAGGAGAGTCCTCCTGGGCAGCAGAGCACAGCAGTCCTTATGGGGCTTCAGGCCCCGCCCCAGGCCAGATGGTGAGTGGCAGGAAGGAGCAGGGCCCTCAGACACCCACACAGGAGAGCCTTAGTTGGATACAGCTCCCACAAAACAATAACAATAACAATAACAATAATAATTTGTATCCCGCCCATCTGACTGGGTACCCCAGCCACTCAGGTGGCTTCCAACAGGGTATACAAAAATACAACAACAGACGCCGCTACCACCACTACCAGCAAAAATAATTAGGAAGAATATGAAGATTTTTGTGTGAGGTGTTAGTGATGGTATGGTGCTAATTCTGTGACTATATAATATTCTAAACAATGACAAGGCTCTAGTTTTTAAAACTTGTTTCATTTAAAAACTAAAACACCCGAATTCCCATACTGTGTTTAGAGTCTTTACTGAATCAATTTAGAGGAAACATTTATGGCCTTTAAATTGTTCCTGGCAATTCTGAGCTCTGTTACATTTTAAACAAATGTAATTTATACAAAACTCTGTCACATCTAGTCCCAAGAAATCTAAAAATATCCAATCAAGCCGTATTTGGAGATGGCTTTTTATTCTTCAATGTTTCAGTTGTTTTCCCATGCACTGTAAGAGGTGGCTTCAAAATTGACATCTGTGAAATACACATTTCCAGCAACACTAGGCCACCAATGGAATGACTAAACAATTATACAATCAAATCCAATAAATCTCTCCAAACACCATGTAGATTTCTGTCTCAGCCACTGTACAGGAGAGTACAGCTCTGATATATCTGGCAGAATTGAATATATCCCCCAGAATTGCTCCTATTATTGCTTATGTGTGGGGAAAACGGGAATAAAGAAATGTCAGTGCTTTGTACTTATAGACAATATAGTAGAATCTTATTTGGATTTATTTCTTCAACCCTTTTATTTTTATAGGGTTTTTTATCTGCCCATGTAATATGCTCATTTTTGCTTATTCTCTTGTTAGCTACTATTATCATTATCGTAACAGTGTGATTCAAGAGATATAGCTACGATGAGTTCTCCATTTCACTCTGAATTTTATTTTCTCTGTGGAAGGAATTAGGGAAGTCAGGGGAAGCTGTCATTGCTAGCTTTTTGATAGGATGCCAGTCTTCAGAATTTGTTTACATGAAAAATCTTCAAAGGCATTTGAAGGTTATATGAATATTGCAATGTGTAAACCCTCCCTTAGAAATTTTACAGAAGAATCTACTGCACTAAATTTGGTTAAATTCAAGAGGTTATCTGCTTAATTTTTGTTCAAGGCCAAACTAGATGTGAAATCATTAGGCCTGTGGTTTAAACTTGGGTCTGAATCATTCATATATAAAGTTGGGTGAATGAGGTACCAGTATTTGGATAAGGGAAGCCAAATGCTCCCTACACTTGCTGCTTATCTCCCTGGAGGATGTAAAATCTCCTACAGGTGCTTATCTCCCATCCAAGCCTGCTCATTTCCAGTGCCCAAGATCACCTGAAACTGGACAAAAATAGCCAGGGAGACAAGCAGAGGTAAGCAATGGGCAGTGGAAGATATGATGGGAATCTGAAGTCAGACTTCCATGCATTGGAAGTTGCTCCCAGTTCCACTCACAACACAGAGGCACAGAGTTCACGGCTGCAAAAGGTAAGGCACCAATAGTACAGTTCCGGACATTGATATACAGTGGTACCTCGGGTTACATACGCTTCAGGTTACATATGCTTCAGGTTACAGACTCCGCTAACCCAGAAATATTACCTCAGGTTAAGAACTTTGCTTCAGGATGAGAACAGAAATCGTGCTCCAGCGGCGCAGTGGCAGCAGGAGGCCCCATTAGCTAAAGTGGTGCTTCAGGTTAAGAACAGTTTCAGGTTAAGTACAGACCTCCGTAACGAATTAAGTACTTAAACCGAGGTACCACTGTATATGTCTGCCGATAGAGATACAGATATATAGAAGTGCAAAGTAGCTCAGTTGCTCCAGTAATGTAACACAGCAGACTCATTCACTTCATAAGACTGAGCTGACATTCAATGCTGAAAAGGATGCACCTCCCAAAATCCAACTCAGTCCAAGTGTGACTAGGGTGGGTGGATGGAATGATGGGAAAGAAGGAGAGCTCAGGGAAGGGACCACCTCTTATAGGCAAACCATTCCCCTTAACCTGTAGGCCCTTCTAGGCCACATAGATAGAGTCCCTTCCTCCTGAAAAGACATAACACAAGGCTTTCTCCATCATTGTGGTGCAGCAAAGATGTCCCCAGTTTATGGCTGGGAATGATATTCCTCTGAATTCAGTTTGAACTGTATGTGACATTTTCATCCGGAAAAGGAGCAAGACCCTCCTTATATTTTTGACCTTCTTACTTCACTCTTTGACTAGTTGTAACTTTTGGACTGGTTCTTCCCCCTCCCAAATGCCCACCTGATACATTTCACACTGTCTAAAAACTATTCCTTGATTTCTAGCCACACAGTTCAGCTGATTGGCAACACCCCCAATTACTGTTACATCCACAAGGTAGGTAAAGAGTTCCAATTTTTCAAACAACAAAAAAGAACTTTAAAAAACTGATTAAAGTGAAACCTGTACATCATTCAACTTTCTAGAAAATTTAAAAGATTTACTCTCACTGTTTGGAGCAAGAACATTTCCCTTGCAGCTGTCAAAACAAGCTGTCAGTTCAATTATCTGGAATGACTATTAGTTATTTTTTAAAATAAAGTTTTAGCTACTTTTCATTGCCTTTGAATGAATGAACTGTTCCCACACACCTTTTAAATATGCATTTCACAGTGGCCATGAAATTATGGAATTGTATGGAAGTTGCTGTTTCATTTTCTTATAAAATGCATTATATATTTTTTTTAATAGGTTGCCTATAGCTGGCATCATTTTCTGCTCAAAGGCTGTTGTGTGTGTTTTAAAGATATATCCCTACAATTAAGAAAAAGAGGGGGAACACATCCCTGCCCGGGGTACATAAAGATTGTTATATGTAGTTGGATTACCTTGATAGTTTTTCTTCTTAATAATGGGAAAGTTGCATCTGCATGTTCATCAGTTAGCTTTGTCTAGTAGCGCAGATCTTACAGCATTTGAAGGAGTCAGCATTTTGAGTATCAGAGAGGACAGCATATTTTATTTATTTGTTTGTTTATTTATTTATTTATTTATTTATTTATTTATTTATTTATTTATTATCCCATCCTGATACATCAAAAATTCCTAGCCTATAACTGCCTTAGTTGTATGCTCCTTTCAGGAATGCTCCTTTCAAATCCCACTTACAGGAGGAATATAATCTCATCTCCTTATACATTTATTGCAATGAAGGCATCACGGAATGACAAAGGCTGAGGTTGAGGAAGTAATTAAGGAATAGATGAACCCAGGAAAACATAATTACCATTCTTTCGTGTTTCCTGTACGCAAACACTGGAAACTATTAATGATAACATAATGATGGGTGGATGACTCAATCCTACAAGAAAGCACAACTGTAGTGCATTTGAGGCTTCACATAATGCATGTGCAGTGGTGGACTTGGGTACAATGGTGTCCTGTGTGAAGCCAAAATTTGGCACCTCCCCAGCCCTCCCACTGTCTTCTCAAAGGCAGGTAAGGAGGCGGCCAGCTTTGGGAAGGAAGTGCAAGGGCTCTGGCAGGGTCCTAGAGCCCTCCCACCCCCTTCCCAAAGTTGGGAAAGTGCAAACTAGGCATTGGGAAGGGGGCGGAAGGACTCTAGGATCCTGTCAGAGCCTCACGCCTCCTACCCAAAGCCCAATGCCTCACTCACCGGGCTTTGAGACAGTGCCCTCTCAGCTCAGTGCCCAGTGGATGCACACCACTTGGGCAGCCCTAAATCTGCCCCTGTAACAACAACAACAATTTATTATTTATCTGGCTTGGATGGGTATGAGCCAGTGCTGGGGAACCTGCGGCCTTCCAGATTTTGTTGGACTTTATTCCTGAATGATAAGTTATTGAAAGATTTTGCTCCTTGCACATAGTGCTCTTAATGTACCTTTATTTATCTAAGGTGATGCTTTAATTAGGCAAATAAATGGATAGTACCTACCCTGTAGTTACTCAGCTGCTGGATCATTCTTTTTAATTCACATCTGAATTTCCATATCCACAAGATGTCATAAATTCATCCCAAGTTTTAACTAGGGGGAAGACACTAATTTATTTTGGGGTTTGTTTGTTTACAGATAATTCTTGTCTTCTTTTAAGTGCTATTGGAGGGGGGGGGAATCATTTTGCTTTTCCTAGCCCATTGTAGTTCAAGTGACATCATATTAGATACCATTTCCAAAAGCACAGGCCTCATATCTCTGTGTCACTTGGATACAAGATTAGCATGTATTAAACTCAGAGAACAACATTACCAGATGTGATGCAAATGTTTAAACCCCTGTAACACCTCATGTATCCTCATATGCAGCCTCCCCCACTCCCCTTAGTGCTCAAAATATTAATTGATTTTTCTTTTCTTTTTGTCTCCCTGAGAGATTTAAGTAGGAGGTATTATTATCACATTTGCAGATGAGGACCAGACATAGGGAGATTAAGTGACTCCTCCAAGGTCACAAAGGAAAGCCGTAACTCTGCAGGAAATTGCACCCCGTTCTGATCCCAGTGCTTAACCACAAACCCATCCTTCCTGACTTGTGAAATATATGAGGTCATATAATTAAAATGAGAATTGTAATGCATATGCACTAAGGGACAGTTGTATAGCTTTGTAAGCCACCTGAATTCAGACACCCTCTGGCTTACAAATGCTTCTACAATACTGGTAAATTCCAAAGAAAGTACTGTTAAGCTTAATAATATGAGTTGTGTCTGAGACCCATTAAAAAAAAGATCTATAGGATTAATTTACACTTCTAATGACCCATTAAGCCAGTCATAGGTCCCTCCAGATCTTCCTGGACTATAGCTCCCTTCGTCCCTGACCATTGTCCCTGCTGTTTGGGGCTGATGAGAGTTGGAGTCCAACAACATCTGAGGTTTTCTCATCTCAGCATTGAAGGAAATCATTTGTCTAGTGGTGGCTGTTAAGATATAACATCTGCTCCTGTTGAAAAGAGCTATCCTTTCAAAAATGCAATCCATGCTAGGAGTTTGAAATGATCAGTCTTGGACACAAATATTTTAGTCATCACGGGGGTAGACAGTTGTGCATTGTCAGAAAAGGTATTTGCATCATCATCAAAAAAGAGGGCAATAGAGGGCACTAATTTGCCTAACATTTGCATGTGGCAATTTATATGCATAGGCATCAGTTTAGAAGCAATTGCTTTGCTTGAAGTGGAAATGCTGTGCATCTTCCCATAGTGAGGTGACTTGCATGTCTTCAAATCTGCTGATCAAGTGCTGCTAAGGCAGTGGTGGCACCCTGTGTGATGCCAAAATTTGGCACCACTGCCTCTTCCTAAGGGCAACTTCAAAGTGCCTTCTCTCTCTCTCTCTCTCTCTCTCTCTGGAACTTTATCTTTCAACCAAACTTTGGCAGTCCTGTCCTCAAATAAAAGGCACCTTCAAATAGAGGATAATCCTTTGTAAAGCAAGACACATGGTCACCCTAGCCACTGCATGAGAAAGAGGACCATAGATATTTCCCCCATTGAAAGACTTAGGAATCCACATCACATTTTAGTTTTGCAACTTTTTCTAACTTCCCACTAGGTCCTTTGTGGTGAATTGAATACATGCATGGTAAAATGGCAAACACTAAAAACATTCCAAGAAAATCAGGCTTGTCAAGGTGATAAACTTGAATGGGAAAATTCCCTAAATGAAAGCACTTCTTTCTGAGTAGCTGGGTTTCTCCAAACTGCAGCTTCTTAAGCAGACATGACTGGCAGGGAAGGGCAGTGGCATTTACTTGGCTTCCTGGAATTGCCAACCATGTGGCTTACTAGAAACAAGAGGGGAAGGAGCAATGGTTGACATGGCACAGATGCATCAGTAGGTGCACCAATTTGCTAATTTCCCCACTACTTCCCACCTTCCTGCTGGTAAGCTGCAGCACCAATGATGATAGGAAGTCAGGTAAACGTTGCTGCCCCTTCCTGCTGGTGGGATGCTCTCATTCTTAGGACCAGAGATGATGTTAATGGTAAAAGAAACTGGAGGGAGACAACAACAATCACATCTGCAGCACCCATTTAAAGAATAATTATTAAAGAATAATTACTGTTCAATGGCTTCCACAAAAGAATCATAGGGAGCTAGAGCCACAAGTCCCAGCACCCTTAGCAAACTACAGTTCCTATGATCTTTTTCGGAAAGCATTCTGCTTTAAATTTAAGATGTGGATGTGAACAGTGTGGATGTTTCTGGGTTGTTTTGTGCTCAGGCTCTTCATTTATTTAGGGCAACATTTATGCTGCACTAAGGCAATTTATAGCTGCATATTTTGGCACATTTTGCAATGTTTATTCAGAAACAATTCTGGAGACACAGGATTTACTGCTCTAGCTTGAAGGAAGTGTGTGTGTGTGTGTGTGTGTTTGCGCGCGCGCGCGCGTGCAAAATGCTTCTATGCAGAGACCCGTGGCTGATTAACGGGAGCAACCTATTTCACCTTCCACCAAGTGTTGCACCAAAGGGTGCTCCAGTTTTCAGGAGTGTCTTTTCAGGGGTAAAAAGGGGCAGCTAGTGGAAGAGAGGAGAGATTCCAGCAAATAATATTGCAACTGGAGACATTTGAAATTTCACATGGGAAGCTCCCTCCTCACTCACTTCTAACTTCACTTTAGGCAAACCACTGCTGGTGAATTAATCACAGCTGAAGTAGTGGAACAATCTTGTTTGTTTAAGCTACACAGTAGCATGGCATTGGCCCTGTGCTATTTAAAACCCAAACGCTTGCAAATGTCATGCTGGGTTTCTGTCTTTTTTCAGCCAGTGGTCCTCTGTGAAGAGCAGATCTTTGCAATTTAGATGGAAAGTAATATCACTGTACTTTCCTCTCCCCCCTCCCTCCCCAAATTTGCATCACAAAGTAATACAAGTGTTCTTTGGGGAGAAGAGGTGGAGCTGTTAGGTAACAGATTACAGACAGCCGAAACAAAAGATGGCACCTGCTGTTCTGCAAGCTGAGGAAATTAGTTGTATATTGCAAATTTACTGGAATAAACAGATGGCTGGGAGCCTTTTTTTTCCTTGACTGTAGTTTATCTCCTTATGCCTGAGAAGGTCTGACAATACAAGTCCCTGGATAGCACTTTGTTTAATAGAGGACTGCCATAAGTGTATAGGAAGTGTCAATATAAAGGGTATCATCTCTGTATATATGTATCTATTTTTGTGTGTGTGATTTTGTGAAACAGGTGTTTGATTGTATAAAGATGCACGAAGTTCAGCAAGTTCAGCATAGGTCCAAGCATGTCCAACTCTGCATTGGATTTTGACCATTGTCTGCTGCTGGACATTGACTGCCTGTCAGGCTGCAGGTCAGGAAATGGCCAGATGGAAAGATGCAGTCAAATGTATTCTGGTAGATGCCTGGTAGATGCTCTTTGTCAAAAGAGATCCAGATGTTGGGTACCTGCTGGGTCAAGGGAATCCATGCTGTTACTCTGTTCAATGAGATGCTCAGTCTGAGGATCCCAGCTTGTAGAACCCTTTAGAAGAGGTGGAGGACCTCCTTCAGCCTAAGGGTCACATTTCCCCATGGGCAACATTCCAAGGGCCACATGGCAGTGGTGAGTTGGGCAAAATGGATGGCCAAACCCATATAGCACTCCATTCTCCATCCAGGCAAACAAGAATAACTAAGGAGATAGTACAAGAATACTTGGCTAGTTTAGATGTATTCAAGTCTCCAGGGCCAGATGAACTGCATCCAAGAGTATTAAAAGAACTGGCAGATGTGATCTCAGAACCACTGGCAGTCATCTTTGAGAATTCCTGGAGAACAGGCAAAGTCCCGGCAGACTGGAGGAGGGCAAATGTTGTCCCTATTTTCAAAAAGGGGAAAAGAGAGGACCCAAATAATTACCGCCCAGTCAGTCTGACATCAATACCAGGGAAGATTCTGGAGCAGATCATTAAGCAAACAGTCTGTGAGCACCTAGAAAGGAATGCTGTGATCACCAATAGTCAGCATGGATTTCTGAAAAATAAGTCATGTCAGACTAACCTGATCTCGTTTTTTGACAGAATTACAAGCCTGGTAGATGAAGGGAATGCAGTGGATGCAACCTACCTTGATTTCAGCAAGGCATTTGACAAGGTGCCCCATGATATTCTTGTAAAGAAGCTGGTAAAATGCAGTCTTGACTATGCTACCACTCAGTGGATTTGTAACTGGCTGACTGACCGAACCCAAAGGGTGCTCATCAATGGTTCCTCTTCATCCTGGAGAAGAGTGACTAGTGGGGTGCCACAGGGTTCTGTCTTGGGCCCGGTCTTATTCAACATCTTTATCAACGACTTGGATGATGGACTCAAGGGCATCCTGATCAAATTTGCAGATGACACCAAACTGGGGGGGGGGTGGCTAACACCCCAGAGGACAGGATCACACTTCAAAAGGACCTTGACAGATTAGAGAACTGGGCCAAAACAAACAAGATGAATTTTAACAGGAAGAAATGTAAAGTATTGCACTTGGGCAAAAAAAATGAGAGGCACAAATACAAGATGGGTGACACCTGGCTTGAGAGCAGTACATGTGAAAAGGATCTAGGAGTCTTGGTTGACCACAAACTTGACATGAGCCAACAGTGTGCCGCGGCAGCTAAAAAAGCCAATGCAATTCTGGGCTGCATCAATAGGAGTACAGTGGTGCCCCGCAAGACGAACGGCTCGCAAGACGGAAAACCCGCTAGACGAAAGGGTTTTCTGTTTTGGAGGCGCTTCGCAAAACGAATTTCCCTATGGGCTTGCTTCGCAAGACGAAAATGTCTTGCGAGTTCCTGCGGGGTTTTCCCCCCCTTTCCCCCCTTTTCCTAAGCCCTAAGCCGCTTATCAGCTGATCCGCTGATAAGCCGCTTATCAGCTGATCCGCTAAAAGCCGCTAAACCGCTAATAGCGCTAATCCGCTAAGCTGTCAATGGGCTTGCTTCGCAAGACGAAGAAGCCGCTATACGAAGAGCCTCACGGAACGGATTAATTTCGTCTTGCGAGGCACCACTGTATAGCATCTAGATCAAGGGAAGTAATAGTGCCACTGTATTCTGCTCTCGTCAGACCTCACCTGGAGTATTGTGTCCAGTTCTGGGCACCACAGTTCAAGAAGGACACTGACAAACTGGAACTTGTCCAGAGGAGGGCAACCAAAATGGTCAAAGGCCTGGAAACGATGCCTTATGAGGAACGGCTAAGGGAGCTGGGCATGTTTAGCCTGGAGAAGAGGAGGTTAAGGGGTGATATGATAGCCATGTTCAAATATATAAAAGGATGTCACATAGAGGAGGGAGAAAGGTTGTTTTCTGCTGCTCCAGAGAAGCGGACACGGAGCAATGGATCCAAACTACAAGAAAGAAGATTCCACCTAAACATTAGGAAGAACTTCCTGACAGTAAGAGCTGTTCGACAGTGGAATTTGCTGCCAAGGAGTGTGGTGGAGTCTCCTTCTTTGGAGGTCTTTAAGCAGAGGCTTGACAACCATATGTCAGGAGTGCTCTGATGGTGTTTCCTGCTTGGCAGGGGGTTGGACTCGATGGCCCTTGTGGTGTCTTCCAACTCTATGATTCTATGATTCTATGATTCTAAGAGTTCAAGGACACATTCCAGCCAGGTAAAGTCACTAGAGGAGGGCAGAAAGCAGAGCTAGTGACGTCTATGGCTTGAGGTGTGTGTGTTTGTGTGTGTGTGTGTGTGTCCTGGGCAAAGTCCCAAAGTCCTGAAGATAGAGAGGCCTGGAGGTATTTTGACTCAACATCCAAGGTTCCCCATCTCTGGCTTCTTATTTCCTCAAATCACGTGGTATTGGCTGGACTAAACAGCTGCAGTTCCAGCTCTAGCCATCTGTGCATAACAGTGGTTGAGCTGGTAACCCCTAGTCTAAGAGCTCTCCTAGCAGTCAAGGAATAAGGAATCTATGCTCTGTTGCCTAGGTCTGTGGCTCCCTAGTGCCTCCATCTAGATTTTGCTTCCCCATGACTGGACTGCATTAAGGAAAATAAAATGATCTGATCACAGTTTCCCATGTAAAATTTAAAATATAAAAATTATAATTTATGTTATGACATAAGCGCATAGCAAGTATTGCCTGCTGCAGCATGAAAACATTATGAAAACATTACATTAATAATGAGCACTACAAGGGGGAGAGAGAAGAACAACAGAGTTCGCTGTGCTGCATAACATTTCCTACACCCTCCTACATCCAACCTCACTGGCAGAGGAAGAGGAGTGCAGAGGGAGTGTACCGCCCCGACAGCACGATCCCGGGGCAGTGCCATCGCGGCTGCTCCCCACCCACGCTGGGCGCCATGCCCCCGCAGGTGGTGTGCATCTCAGGATGCACGCCTTCAGGATGCATGCCATGCCCCTGTAGGTGGGGTGCCATGCCCTGGGATGCACACCAGCCCCACCTCGCCTGCTCTCCACCCCCCCCCCCCGGTGCTGGAGCATGAAGCTCCGCCACTGCCCAGCCTTCCACCTTTGGGTGTGGTAGAAGATGCTGACACATTGTGAGTGCTAAAGTAAGAGTCAATGACCAACACAGTGGGCATTGGGTAGGGGGGATGTGAAGGACATAAGGCTCATCACCACACACAGCCTTATGACATATAATGTGTACTTTCAGCTATAATGTGGGAGATTTGTAGTCAAACCTGACAATGCCGATTAGCATGTGAACTGATAAAGGACCACACGCATGGGTAGGCAAACTCAGGCCCGGGGGCCAGATCTGGCCCAATCACCTTCTAAATCCAGCCCACAGACGGTCCAGGAATCAGCATGTTTTTACATGAGTAGAATGTGTCCTTTTATTTAAAATGCATCTCTGGGTTATTTGTGGGGCCTGCCTGGTGTTTTTACATGAGTATAATGTGTGCTTTTATTTAAAATGCATCTTTGGGTTATTTGTGGAGCATAGGAATTCCTTCATTTTTTCCCCTTCAAAATATAGTCTGGCCCCCCACTCTTGGGGCAGTGGACCGGCCCCCTGCTGAAAAAGTTTGCTGACCCCTGGACCACAGAGTTCTAAATTGCTAGAGTAGGCTCAGTAATGTCACATCCCCGGAAGTAAGGCTTGTTTCCTATTCCTGTTTCTTTCTCTTGCTCACTTTTCACACTTCAAGCAATGGAGGCAGACATGCCACAACATATCTTTCTGCCTCAGGCATATGCCTGAGACTACTTTTGCTACAATGTTCAACAAAGATAATTTACCTGTATTTTATTGTTGCTGATAACAATGATGTATGATTGTAAGTAAAGTATATTTTAAACTTACTTCAGCGTGTAGTCTGTTTCTCTGTAAAAGGGGTAAAGGAAGCCAGATGCCTCAGGTATCTGGGACATTTAAAAAAAAGGTTTAAAGGCCTATTTCTGTGCTTCACTAAATCTGCCTAACAATGGGATTTAAACTCTGTTACGAGGGCTATTCATGTGCAAGCCCTGAGTTTTTAAAAACAGACACTAGCCATTTTTCTTTTCTGTGCTGACCTACACATGTGGGTCTGTAGAGGATTAAATATAATTAATATATCCTCTTACCAATACCATCAGATAGTGCTAAATTAGATCCCGCTAGATAAAACACATAGACAAATTATATAAATCAAATTTTGCTGGATTATTTCTGTCTATGTATTGGATGTCAATTTCCTCAGGTCACATATAAAGGATATGTTCCTTCTTGAGGGGGAGAATATAACAACAAAGTGCATGTGTAACTCATAGGTGATGAGAGAAGGAGGGAGGGAGGGAGGGAGGGAGGGAGGGAGATGTGGAGATATGTTCTGTAATATGTAAAATAAGGTTTTCAGGGAAGCCTTACTGAAAGAAATGTGCCTTATTCTATATGCAAACAGTAACACAAGATTAATTTCTTAAAAGCCAGGGAACAGGTCATAAGTTGCAGAATACCCCTGCAAATCTCAACACAAATTGGCCTTATTTCATATCTAAAGGTCAAACTTTTATATGGATTGGAATTGATGTCTGTCTATGTTTAACCAACACCTAGGCTCTAAACCAAGAATGAAACAATGCATAAATCCCAGTGGCAATTCCTGGGATAATACATCGCCCACCACCTGATTCAACCCGAAGAGAAAAAAATCAAATCACCGACTGGTCTGGACAGCAGTTCTAACAACATTGCAAAAAAAGTATTTGTGCATCCAAAAACCACATTTATCTTGGGGGATGAGCAATACCCATATGTTCACCAGATGAGAATGGGGATGGGTTTATGGAGTCAAAGTTTAAGTTTGTAAAAAGAAAGGGGAACAAAGTTGATTTCTTTATGGCTGTGGTTGATTTGCATGTTGCTTATGAAAAAATTCCTTAAAAACTTAATGTCTCCAAGGTAACTAGAGAGGAACTGAATTCAAGTATTTAATGATTGGCTATAATTCACCAGTTGTTCCAAATGGATACATTAGGTATTTCAGTCAGAAAGTCAGAAATGTACTGAGAGAAGACAAACAAAAATAATTAAGAATGGAAAATGCACAATACCTTTTACTGTAATTTTAGGGGGGCACTTCATTTTTTTTCTTTTATGGGATGTAGATGTGTAAAATTATGAGCAAATAACTCGTGTCACTAGATAAATCAGATAACAATATCCAAGACAGATATGCAAACTGTTAAACAGAGCCTTACAGTTCACAGATGGGCTTCATATTACCCATTCCATATATTTACAAACACAGAAGGTATTAATTAGAAATGTAATGTGAAAGGTCTAGGTTACCTGACTTAGTCAGCTATATGAAGCCTGAGGCCAACAGTCCACAGTTTTATGTAATTGGAGTAGGTCAGCTTTATAAGAAAGCTCTCAGTTTCCGGGGGTGAACACGCAGGGGAAGTCAACAGGGGATTTTGAGCAGTAGTTTAGTGTGGGGAATGTTGAGGAAGTGTCCAGGTAGATGGTTTTATTTAGAGATCTGAGCACTATGGACACTGAGGGGGGCATTCTGTTGACCTGCAAGGTGTGTGCCAGGTTTGTCTTCCTGCCTGAGGACTGCATGCACTACACTGGTAGCAAGTGCAAGTGAGCATCCCTGCCAGAAGAGGTGAAAGGACTTGAGGCACATATCGTTATGATTCAGCTGATCAGATAGAATGAGAGTTTATAGGTGAGAAGCAAGAAGCATTCCTGCACAGACACCAGACGGAGGAGGTTTCCAAGGAGAAGGAGGACAAACAGGAAGAGGTAAAGTCACAAGGAAGAATATGACACACAGGATGAGGAGAACCAGGAGGCATTCCAAGCTGTTGGGACTACACAGCTGAAGCAGGGCTCTCCCCACAGAGGGGGACCCTGGGTCAGAGGAAGAACTACTGCCACCATCTCAACTCACATAGGATTACGGGGGACACTCAGACTCAAGGAGGAGGTTAGGTGGTGGTTGGAGACAGGTCTGAAGCAGCTGTGCCAAACATGTCATCTTGGGAAATGTGTTGCCTTCCCAAAACTCATTTTCAAGATGTGATGGAGAGCTTGCCATACTTCCTCTAGATTGCTATTCACTCCTACTGACAATTGTTCCCTGTCATTGAAGGACAGACCTTCAGCTGAGAAATCTGGGTACTGAAAGTGAACAGCTGGCTGTGGAGATAGTTTGGTTTCTTGAACCTTGACTAACACTGCCTACACGAAGGATTCCTGACACAAGATGGGGCACTGAGAAGATTGTGATTGGCTGAATCCTTGTGAGACTCATCAAGAAGGCTTTAAAATAATTCCGAGGCAGCAAAAGCCCAGAGCTATGTGCCATGCTAAATATTAGGAACAAGAACAGGAATGGCAGTGGAGATAAAGTCTCATAATCTGTCATAAATGCAGCTAAACCGATACTAGTCCTAAGCATAACTTACTTAGAATCTCCCTTCAGACATTTATGTTCAATGCATGGAGGGAAGAAGTGGAACTGATAGAGATGGAGCTGTTGGGGTGCAGGCAGCATACAGGGGCCCACTATTCATAAATGTGTCTTTTGAATACAGGTATACCTAACACCGGAAGAGAGCTACTGTTTGCCACACTTATTACTATTATACACCTAATTAAAATAAAAGGGACCAATCAGGTATTGAAGGGGTGAGACAAACTTTTCAGTATCCCAGTCCAAAGATGTATAGGGTTTTATACACTAACCAACACCTCAGGCTTAGTCTGGTAGTTAATTAGCAGTGACCAATGCATGTGATGTCTGTATGCATACATAAAGATAACCAGTGAAGGGAAGTGACATACTGTACCAAATTTGATTAAAACTGATGCTAGGAATTTTTAAGAATTACATTCTTTTCTATTTCAGAAATTCAAATGCCCCATCATAGACAGGGTACCTGTGTTCCCACCTCCTACAAGGCTAGCAGGAGTGTACATACAGTATAGGCGATAAGTCAGATTTGGAAAATGGCACAATGGCAAAGGGTTGAACTCTCTCTCTCTCTCTCTCTCTCTTTCTCTCTCTCTCTCTCTCTCTGCCCCCCCAACCTGTTGCTCCAAACAAATTTGGAGCCTTTCCATGGCTGCTTTAAAATAAACACAAATATAAAAAACATCAGGAGATTTAATTGGGGGTCTCTTGTACAACAGTTAGTTTGGCTTTGAGGTTTAGATTTGTTCTGGCCTAGCTCTTTCAAGGAAGCCGTGGGGATGTTGCTAGACTAAATTCCTTGTACGATAAAATGGTGTAACCATATATTATAATCAACTCTAGGTGGGAATGAAATCTGAATAAATAATGTTGTATATAGTATGAACACATTTTGTATGATGAGCTAACTTAATCAATTCAATTCAATTACTGGTTTTCTTTTGTGTAAAAATGATTTAATTTAGTTGCAGTAATGATTACTGGACAAATTAAAAATGAAATTACAACTAGTTATCTACAGCACAGAAGTCTGCCTCAGACCACTGGCTTACAGAGATCTCTGCAAATGAGATGAGAACATTTCAAAGGCTGGACCATAAAAATCCTTCCTGAGATGCTGACACTCATAGAATGCATAAATTCGTTTTCTAGGCCATGGTGAGTTATGAGATAAGAACCTTTTATCTACTCAGAATGGGAAATCAATCTTGTTCTCATTCTCATTGCCATGGATATACTGGGGTTGGGAACCCCCTATATATTTCCATTCCCTATCATAAAAAAATGTTATCAAGCGATGGTACCCAAAGCTTGAAAACTGCCCCAAATGCCTGTAAGGTAGCACACATCATATGCAGAAGCAACCTCCAGCTTCTCAATTCTAAGTTCTCCTTAAAAACATAAACATGGGAACTGCAGAGACACAACTTCATATCTATCTATCTATCTATCTATCTATCTATCATCTATCATCTATCATCTATCATCTATCATCTATCATCTATCATCTATCTGTTAGAATTCAGGCTCGGTCAGAGGTATGTGCCTATCTGTCTAGGCACCGGCTGAATTCCTTTGACCTCCCTCCGGCGACTCCCGGCAGCAAAAACACACGAGGTCCGTTCCGGCGATTTTCCTCAGGCTGTGAGAAAAACACACCAACTGCTTCTCCTCCTCCCTGCTCCCCAGGGAGGGGAATCAGACACAGACAGAAATGTATCTACATTGCTTTTATTCCTGTCTTTAGCAGTCATACAGTCAAAGATGTCTGCTCTCTTCAACAAACAGAGAGAAACTTCAAACTCCACCCATGTACATCCTGTACAGGTCATATGACACACACTGAGCTCACATCCTGTGCTCAATAAGGAGAATGGACTGCCCCTTTGTTTCCATGGCAACAGTCACATACATCCTGTCTGGCTTTGCAGCCACAAGCAGCTGACTGAGCTGCTAGAGCCTTTGCTTGCTGCAGCATTGCTGCTTTAGAATAACACTATCATCTATCAATCATCTATCTATCTATCTATCTATCTATCATCTATCTATATCTATCTATCATCTATCATCTATCTATCATCTATCTATCATCTATCTATCATCTATCTATCTATCTATCTATCTATCTATCTATCTATCAGCTATCTATCTATCAGCTATCTATCTATCTATCTATCTATCTATCATCTATCTATCTATCTATCTATCATCATCTATCTATCATCTATCTATCTATCATCTATCCATCCAAGCACATTGAATTAAGCTTGGAAGTGACCCAGCAACCGAAAGCTATGCTAATTGCATAGTCACATGACAGGAATAAATGATGCCCCGCATGTGCAAATTGTCTTTTATTAGGCTGCAGTAAGAATGCAGGTATTTTTCTAGAGGAATCATCAAAGACATGTCTCATCTGGGATACTCTTTGACCCAAGGCTCACCTCATGTGTAGCAACAGATGTAGTGAGGAGGATAATGTGTTTGTCCACTTGCCCACCTCACACATAGGTTCTATGGGAGAAACAAACAACAAAGCCAGGTATTTTCTCACTGTACTATGTCTTTTGCCTCCTGCCTTGTTGCATAATTAGAATTAATATGGATGGCATGTTTCACTTTTCATAAACTGAAGTGTTAATAAGATGAATGTTCAATGTTTATGGTAAACTCTCCACATTTACTTATGCTGCTCATAAATGAAACAGAGTTTTGATGTCTTTATTATTATTCAAGCTATCGCTACAGGTGTGCATTAATTATGATTTACCAAATGGAATGCTTAGGATAATTCCATCAATCGGATTGGATAAGAAATGGGACACTTAATTCTTCCAGAGTATTTGGTGCATACCAATTAGAACTGAAAGAAAATTATACGTGTGTGTGTGTGTGTGTGTGTGTGTGTTTGTGTGTTTGTGTGTGTGTGTGTGTATTCTACTCTTCAGGGTAATAAATGACCTGCTGGAACAAGTTTATTCCCTGGAGTGTTTAGCTACAGGTTATAAGCTGTTTGCAAGCCTACCATTAGTTTGCAAAAATATTCTGTAGCACAAAAACAAGGGATTAATTTGTATAATGTACTTCAACTAAACCCTTTTAAAAATGTGGTATGCTAGATTTTTATTAAAACAAGCTTTGATTCCATTGTATATCAAGTGGAAAGCAACCTATTTATATGTGCCTCCACTGAACCATTTCCTTTATGGGATTTTTAATATTTTTTTTTTTTGGTCTTGCCTTTTGAGTGAATCTGCCCTTCAGCAATCATCCTCAACATCTGTCTGAGGTCTATGAGCAAAAAGATATTTGCATTTCTATGGAAATTTTAAATAGAAACATTAGCATATCCTACTGAACTACAGATGAGGCAACTAAGTTTAACAGGACATGCACATACTTTCTCACCACCTAAGATATTGTCATCTTCAGGGAAAAGATTGACAAGTCAAGTAACAATGTGAATTACAAACACACACATACACAAGCACACTTGTTCTTTTGCTCTGAGTTGCTCACTGTCCTGTTTTTCTATTCTCAATTGCTTCATTGCTCAACTAGAGCCAGGGCTTTTTTGGCTGTGGCTCCGATCTGGTGGAACACTCTGTCACGAGAGACTAGGGTCCTGCGGGACTTGACATCGTTCCGCAGGGCCTGCAAGACAGAGCTGTTCCACCAGGCCTTTGGCCAGGGCACAGCCTGACTCCCTCCTTCGGCAATCTTCACGGAGCTCTGGCCCAATGGTTACCATTGGTTTGATTTAAATTAATTTTATAATGAATGATTTCAGAGTGTTGTGTTGTGTCATACTGTTGTACTGTTTTATTGTTGTTAGCCGCCCTGAGCCCGGCTTCGGCTGGGGAGGGCGGGATATAAATAAATATTTATTTATTTATTTATTTATTATTATTATTATTATTATTATTATTATTATTATTATTATTATTATTATTATCCTTCCACTGCTGCATCCATTCCTGCTGATTTCATTTTCATCTTGCTTTAATAAAAGGTGAACAATATATATGATCTGAAGAGAAATAAGTGTATTTTCCTATCCCCTACCTTTCTTCATACTTAATTTTTGTCTTTACATCTTTTCACTCTTGACCTGTCTCAAGCACCCCCTTCTTTCCCTGCAGTCATCTGCATCTCCAAAAAAACATTACCAGGCGCATTGGGGGACTTCCTGAGCAATGTGGAATGTATCATGGGGAGGTTTTTAGGAGCACAAAAAAAATCACCCCAAAACTGGTGTCTTCTAATTTGGAAGTGATTCTTCCCATACATTTCAGCCTCCCATAGAAGACCCACCCCCCTCCCCGACCCTCTACAGAGGCCTTTGGCTGGACACAGATGGGTGCAAGGAGGAGGGGATGCCAACTTCTTTAAATTTAGTTGGCTCAGGATCCAAGTCACTGACTGGAAGGGAAGTCCTGCTGAAAGTGTTAACACTTCCTTTACAGATTGGAATGCTTAAAAACCAAATCAAGAGAAGACAGTATGAACAAGCACAGTAAGCCAAAAACGTTAATAATATATGGCATTTAAGTACTTCATTATTATCTTGAGCTTCCTTTGTTGACTTTAATTAAACTCTTGCTGAACTTGCAGTCCTGATGAGATTATATGCCTATATATGTGTGTGCACATGTGTGTGTATTTATGAACACAAATATTCCTTGTGTTGCAAATATTCCTTGTGTTGTTAATGTTCTAATCAATGTTTTACAGAGACTGAAATATTATTTGGCCAATGAACTGTGTTATGTTTGGAAATGTGATTGCTAATGTTGTTTACTGCGTGTGCCAGAAGCTCCTACATGCCACCTAGCGGAGGAAGGGGTAGAGGAGGAGCTGTCAAGTTGCTTTGCAGATGCATCTTCCTATGCTTTACTGTTAATCTTGAGGAAAGGTTCAAAGGGGGAGGGGAAGAGGCAACAAGGAAGCTAACTCTGAATGCTCTGGGTGCTATAGTACTCTGGCTGCCTTATACATGCCTCAAGACATGCTGTCCTTAGCTGAGTTCTCTGAGGCTCAGAACCATCACACGATGAGAATAAAAGAGGCAAGCCATGAAAATGGCCTAGCCTAGCTTCTCTCAACTTGGTGTACCAAGACATCATTGAACTACAGCTCCCATCATTACTAGACAGCAGGGCCAGTGGTCAGGGATGGTGGGAATTGCAGTCCAACCACATATGGGGGCCCAAAGTTGGGAAACGCTGCTCTACTCCAACCCTCCTGTTCAATGCAAGGTGCCACTCTAGTTATCCTTGACAAAGCATCCAGCTTCTCTTTAAATATCTATTGTGGTGGAGAGCCCACCCCACCCAGGGCAGTTAGTTATTCTGCTGAACCCATTTCCTGTTAGGATGCTTTTCCTAACATACTTAGATTTAGTATATGGTAGCTTCTCATGTTACATAAATGTCTTTGAAATTACCAGCTTCCTGGATGTAAGATTAATTAGAATCTGAATTACGAACCAAAAGGTTTTGAGTTCCTCTTTCGAATTTATTTGTTATAGTTATATCCTACCTTTCTCACAAGGGATATCATTTTAGGTTCACCTCAAGCATCTGAGCCAGCTTAGGCTGAGACACTTGCCTAAAGCCATGCTCTACCACTCATAGCTGAGTGAGTTTTAAGATTACAGCATATATGGTTTAAATATGTAAATTACACATATTTACAAAATATTGCAATTGCAAATAGGCAATAATATTGTAAGAAATAATCTCAAGGTTTTATTATTTTTATATTTATACATTCAAAGAATTACCGATGTATATCGTAATTCACTCTGACATCTAGAAAGTATAGCGAACAATAGAAATCTTTTTTCCTTGCAGGTTTAAAGATAATATAAAACCTTAACCTTTTTTGCAGTTAATTAGTGGAAATACAATTTTAAGCCACTCTTCCCTCCCATCATGTGATACCTGTCATTCCTTGTCAAAAACTTCTGTAGTCAAGTTATGAGAATGGACGAAACAGCAGATGTCAGAGAGAGAGAGAGAGAGAGAGAGAGAGAGAGAGAGAGAGAGAGAGAGAGAGAGAGAGTCATATACCTGAGTATATTAACTGTTTAAATGTTCTCAGCTGTGTGTATTTCAGGGAAATAGGCAATTTGGTGCAGAACAATTTTATTTTGCTTTTGTGCCAGTTATTATGATTAGTGGTAGTGCTAGAAGTGCTGATAGGCTGAATGTCATAGAATCAATTGGAACCCATCCAGTATGTCATGAGTTAGAGAAATTCAGTAATTTAGCTACTTGCGTGATGTCCTCTTGAGCCTTGTATGAAGACATTCTTTTCTTTGATCAATAAGTTATAAAGGGGGGGAAATACCACAATGGGACCAAAGAATGTTCAGGGGGAGGAGAAATAATATGTTCCAGGATGTCTTTCAAGCCCTGGTAGCCGGCATTCTTCACCATGTGGTGTGGCTGGGGGCCAAGGGAATAATTACTGCAATGTTCTAATTTGTAGATGAGTGTAACCTGATGGCCTGTGGTAGCCTTCCCCAACCTGGTGCCTTCTAGATATTTTGGACTACAATTCCCATCAGCCCTAGATTATAGGCCCTGTGCTGGGTGGGTCTGATGGGAGCTGTAGTCCAAAGCATCAAGATGGCATGAGGTTGGGAAAGGGCCTGTGGGATATTGGTGTTCACCTGAAAATAATGATTCACTGAAAGCAATCTCTTTTTCTCTGCCAGTACAGCAGCGGTGACAATGTGGTCCTCCCGCTGGTATGCCCAAGCAGCCTTGACATTTCCTCATACCACACCATCCCAGGGTTGGAAGAGTAGATCTGCAGGGATGTCCCAACACAGTGGTCACTCCCAGTGGCTCAGATGATGAATGGAGTATGCAAAGAGAAACATGGAGGAAAGTAATTGTTAGGTCCCAAACTGTTTATGGCTTTAAAGGTTCAAACCAGCACCAGCAATTTCCACTGATATCCTTTGAAAGGGACGGAACATTTCATGTTTGTAAAGACAGTTAAAATGCTAAACTTATTTTGGAATTATTACTACTACTACTACTACTATTACTACTACCCCGCCCATCTGACTGGGTTGCCACAGCTATTCTGGGCAGCTTCCAAGAGATATGCAAACAAGTTCCAGGCCTCCACACTTCTTCCTTAAAAGACCATCTATACATGTTCATGTATAGAATTAAAACACTCAAGCTGGGCTGAATAACGGTCCCCTCCCCCTTTTGAGAGATGATTAATCCCTAAGAAAAGCAAAGGGGATATCTGTAACATTCAGGCTGC
Source organism: Podarcis erhardii (assembly GCF_964252035.2). NCBI lineage: Eukaryota > Metazoa > Chordata > Lepidosauria > Squamata > Lacertidae > Podarcis > Podarcis erhardii. The sequence continues at coordinate 44,644,195 of NC_138507.1, read as the reverse complement.
TAGCAAAACCAAGGACCTTTCAGGTGAGATTCCCTCCTTCGTGAGAAGAAAGCTACAGCTTGGCTACCCTCTGCAGCCCAACAGCATTGCCTCTGGAATTTGGGAAAGAATACCTCATGGAGATGATACTACATCATGGCATAGCATCATTCCCATTCTTGCAGGTGGGGGAGGAAGATGGCTGCCCTCATGGGCTGCTTGGAAGATGGCTGCATGCACACTGCCGGATAATTGTCTTGAGGGACTGATATCTTGAAGAAAGTAGCTGAGAAAGAGGAGCACACAAAGAGTGCTTGACAAAGCAATTTAAGAAAACAACCCTTTCAGCAAAATGGCAGAGGAAAAGCTGACTACATAAATTGAAGCTAATGAAGAGAAGCACGAAGCACAGGCAATTTCTAAATGTGAGATGCTGAAGGGATAAAAGAAGAAGAGACCAACCAAGGTAAGGAAGTTCGGAAGTACAAAGAGTTCTAAGCCACCGCACAAACTTTACAGAAACGAGAAACATTTTTGCTACTCATTTTTTTTAAATCATCCCTCCTAAAATATGCTTGAACTTGAAGCAGAAGCTGATAGTTTGATCTTTTGAGTGGAAATAAGGAGAAAATTGTATCGTGTTCAATATGTTTTCAAATATACAGCTGTCCAAATACAACCCACGACAAATTGGATGGAATTGTTATTATATCATACAAAACCCACATTGGCTGCAATTCAGAGAATGTTGTGATTCACTCCGCAAGCCTGGCAGGATGTTGGCCTTGTGTTTGCCATATAGAAGCCCTTCTCTTTTCTGCACCTGCACAGCGTATCACTTTTGAAACCCAACACAGTTTCCAAAGCTGCTTGTAATACCTCTGTTGCAAGGAATATAGTTAAAAACGCCAGAGTCTGGATCGTGCCTAGGTAGCTCTTGTACAAAGCTGAAAGCAGGAGAATAAAATTTAAAAAAATGAATTTCCAGATGTTCTCCTAAAACTGAAAATAGGTTTTTCTGTGCCATGCTGAACAGAAAGGACTGAGGAGAAGCAAGGGGGCTGTAATCTCCCAAGAAGCTTGTGCATTTACACTAAACTATGGTTATAATTTAATAATAACAATTTTTATTATTTATACCTTGCCCATTTGGCTGGGTTGCCCCAGTCACTCTGGTTTGGCTTAGAATTAATTGTGAATCTGGCCAAAGTATCTGAGTAACATTGGGCGGGGATTATGATAAACATACAAATAAAGCTACAGAATCAAGAAATTGCACCACAGTTTTTATATGATCTCTTCTGATAACTTGTACCTTGAAAGTGGGAAGCGCACCATGATAACCCTGCTAACCTCAACATCAGTGTGTACAGCACAATTATAGTCTACTTCGTATCAGCAAAAGCAAATTCCAAAATCTCTGTTTGTCTGAATAAAGGTGTGAATAAAGGTCATTTATAGGGAGATTCAGTGATCAAAGTCAGTACTTCCTCTCTCTTGAACCTACTTACAGTATTTCCCACTGAAAATTCCCCTTCAATCTGGATTGCTTTCATTTCTCCGTTAGTTTGGCTGTCTTATTTTCTTGCTGCATCCATTTAGAAATTATTTTAAATGGTTATGGGAGTCTTCCTAAGAATAACTCAGCTGGTTAGAGCATGGTGCTGATAATGCCAAGGTCGCAGGTTCGATCCCCATATGGGACCGCTGCATATTCCTGAATTGAACTACGATCCTCAGGGTCTCTTCCAACTCTGCAATCCTATGATTCTATGATTCAACCCATTTCAGCACAGAATCAACGGGCAGGGGGAAAGGGTTAAGTGTTGAGAAGCACTTTTTTTAAAAAAAAGTATTTTCACCTATTTTGATAGGGTTTCCTCTCTGTGTACACTGTATAAAGTGTAATGAATCAATCCAACTCTGTTTTAGTGTTAAAGCACCATCTGCAAACAGGGGCCATGTAATGGAAACCACTTTTATACTAAATGCAGCACTTTGTGAGGGACTGTACTTTTCCATCTGATTCAAGTCCAAGAGATGGGACAGCTGGCAGCAGTTACTATGAGCAGCTTGAAGACGTAGCCTAGGCCTAAACATTCATTAAAAGGAATCCTTTTGCTAAATTGAGTATTTTTATTCCCTTTTGTTGCTTTCTCCTTCTGTCATGGTTCTGCTCAAATTTGGTTGAGTGTAGTTGAATTATAAAGGAGGGTATGCTGATTGGATTTGGTGATGAGTAATGCTCTATTGTAGAGTACAATGGATTTTGTGGCTTTAAAAGACCAACTACCCTATAGATACTAAATTGACAGACAGCATCAGAACATATTGATTTGGTTATTGATAGTTTTAAAAATAGCTCTTGCTTTTAAGTTTAATTCGCCAAACTTATCATTTACCAAGTTCTCCCAGTTTTGATGATGTTACATTCTCCCCTGGCTGGCTGTTACCCATAACCAGTGGTGGTGTCACCACTTAAAAAAATTGTAACTTACAGCACAGATGCCCAAATATCCCCCCAGTGTCAGAAAAGATGCCAAAGCATGTCATTCACATTGTGTAAATTGGATTCCATCTTGGCTGAGATGCAGGAGGAAATAAAAAAGAAAAATGACGTGTGTGTACAAGACAGAGCTATATGCATATATTAAAGTTGTACCATTTTAATCCCTGATTTTGTTTTGTAGTTTATTTTCCTTACCAAAAGTGTCCACCGGGTCAAACATTATTTATCAATAGACCACCACTATCTTTCACCCCCCTTATAATAAATGTGAGGAGCATCACAAGGGGCCTTCTATAGGAATAAATATTGCACATGAGGTTTTGCAAGGGTAGCTAACATGAAACCCTCCAGATGTTATTGTTCTGCAACCCCTATCATCTGTGACTAACCACTGGACATTCTGGTTGGGGCTCATGGGCTCCAGTGCCTGAAGGGCATTATGCTGGCTACCTCTGGGCTATTTTTAAAAAGCAGCACATTATTTAGCATTTGTGTGAAGATCTGCTACTGTATCCAAAATGTCTTAACAAAAATATTGTGTGCTTTAGTCAATGTATCAGCATAACTTTAACATTTCTTTGTATTTTTGAAGCCAGCTGGAAAAAATGGGCTGTAATATGGTGATTATTGATATTTTGAAAAACTATGAATGCTAGTAATTAATTATGAAAAATTAAATGAAAGTGCACAGTGCCTATAGATTTATTCTTTTTTTCCAACGCTACAAATGACACTGATGTATGGCATATCATTTATAAAATTCCAGCTTAATAATGGCAATTACTCGTATATTATTTTGTTTACAAGTACCTCCTTGCTGCAGCTTCTTGTAATTTTGCCTTATGATTAGTAACAAATCCTGCACAGCAGCGCCTTCTAATAGAACTCAGCATGGACAATTTTCCATGCAGATTGAATCTCTGCCCAAATTCTACTAATCCTTTGATTGTTCTCGGGGAGAAACGCTCTGTTATCGGCAGTGCTCCCCCTATACTGACTGTTTGCAAAGATAATAACAATCCTCAGAGCAACCAGGAATACAGGCCTTACACCTGCTCTTTGGCCTAGTTTTAAAAGGGCTACACACTGGATCCAGCTTATCAATCACAACGCCATACGCAGTGACTGACTCCTTTGCTCCCTGCTGTTGCTTTCACTGACAATCAGATTGAGGAACTGCTCAAGCACAATTCAAAGAACTGAAAGTCATTTTACGAAGAATCCTCAACAAAGGCCTAATTGGGCATTATGGAAGCTACGTAAATCACCACTAAAACAAAACCACGTTGCTGCTTCCTCTGCTGTTCCTCTGGTTACACCTTTTAAAACATAATTTCAGACATGGGCCGTGAAGCAGTGGCAGAACACATCTAGAGTCGTACCTTGGAAGTCGAACGGAATCCATTCCGGAAGTTCATTTGACTTCCAAAACGTTCAAAAACCAAATCGCGGCTTCTGATTGGCTGTAGGAAGCTACTGCAGCCAATCAGAAGCAGTGGAAGCCCTGCCAGACGTTTGGGTTCCAAAAGAATGTCCACAAACTGGAATAATCACTTCAGGGTTTACGGCGTTTGGGAGCCAAAATGTCCAAGTTCCAAGGCGTTCAACAACCAAGGTATGACTGTATCCCAAGAGGAATGTTGAGTTCAATCCCTGACATATGTGTACACACACAACTGCCTTAGATAGACCATTGGTCCATCTAACCCATCACTGAGCTGCAGCAGCTCTCCAGTATTTCCAGGGCAGGGGATGTCTTTTCCATCTTCTCCCTGACCATTTAACTTGAGATGCCACCAGTTTGAACTTGGAACCTTGTCCATACTCTACCACTGAGCTATGACCCTTCCAGCCCTACCTGGGGAGGGATTGCTCTACCTGTGTCAGCAGTGGCACATGAGGGGTGGTGGTGGTGGAGAAGCAGCAGCAGCCAGGATGCAGAGCCTCCAAATGTATCAATTTCCCAGAGACAGTCCCAGAATTACAGAAGCTGTTTCCGTTTCTGATTTGATCCTGGAAGGTCCTGCTTTTGGATGTCCCTCTTTTCACCAGAGAAATGTTAGAGGGAATATGAGGATGTCTCTCACTGGAACAGGGATGGGGCACCACACAGCCTATCCCACCCCTGTCCCAGCAAGCAGCAGCCCCACTGCAGCCAGAATGGTGCTGCTCCACTGCCTCACATACTGATGTCCATCATACTGTCCGTCAGTATAGAGAGCATGAGCTCGATGGGACTCTGTATAAATGTTCACACAAAATGGCATCATTTCACTATGAGCTCTCTTCTCCAATTTACAGAGAAATGAAGAATGTGATAATAACTTATAGGCATGTACACAATTGCAAGGAGAGGGATTGTACCTGTTGTCCACAACACCTTGCCTATACTTGTTTGACATAGCTTGAGAAATAGCCAAGACATGCAGAAAACATACATGTGTAGACTGTTATCTGTGGAAGAACTGGGGCACCCTGCTTTTGGCATGGTTCCAGATCACATGGCCAGAACCTACACACATCGTCTCTCGACAGGGAGAGATGTTCCACATATCAGTTTCAGCACTCCTCTGTATAAAAGGAAGCCCTCTTAGACCTGCTCTCCTTTCCCTCACTGCTGGTAAAGGTTATTTTTGAGGGGATTAGGGAACTCGCAAGGAAGAAAGGGGGTTGCAAAGGTAGGTTGTGGGCTCAAAGTGAGGCCCTGACTTGAAGCAGTAGTTCTTGAGGTGATCCTGTGCACACATCAGATTGGTACATTATTTTAGTGATAGAAGCTCTTGAAATCTGAGCAACTTCCACTTTTATTACCTATTTCTAATCACTGCCTCTCAGCTTGGCCTGCCTCATAGGGCCAAAGGTAATGTGTGGATTTTTTGAACAAGGGTTGACCTGAAAGCTCAATGATGGTGTTATATATATATATATATATATATATATATATATATATATATATATATAAAAATACGCCTGGCAGAATGACAGTAGAGTAACCTGAGAAGACTAGGTTTTACCAATCTTGATGCCATTTTTAAACATTCCCCTATGTAAAAACCTGTGTAAATTAAACAAGAATAATCCAGCACATCTCACTCACTGTGATGCTCATTTTTTACTTGCAATGAGTTGAGTTATGTGGGTTTTTAAAAAAATAAATGAATGTAGGGATAATCCAAACCCCAGTCTGGAATCATCCAAACCCCAGTCGGAAATGGTGCAGTCTACCCTACTATCCCAGGACGCCATTATGTAAGCCCCTCTTGATCATTCTGCTACTGCAGAATAAGCTTAAGTATACGGTAAATAGGCTGAAGATATCTGTATATAACTTTGTTTCCTGGACTACCACTCATTTCCATTTCCATTTCTTTTCTCACTCAGATCATATATGTACCAGAGATCTGTAGACTTTTATCTCTGTTGTTTTTAACATCCCTTTGCCTCTTCAAGCAAGTTCTTTCTCAGTCATATGATGTAAAGCCATAAATAATAATAGGCATATATCCTATATGGCTATGTGTCTGTGATGATTATGGTTTCATTGTTTTGTGAAGTTTCCTGACAGGAGCAATAGCTGCTATTTTCTGTATGCCTGCTGTGTTATCCCATGGTCACAATTGTCATTTTTTCTTCATGTGTTTGTTCTCCTGTTCATTTTTGTTCTCTTTCCCCCCTCTTTCTTTCTTTTGTTAGTGTAAAATAAAAGTTAATATCCCTTGCATACCGAATGCATACAGTTACTCAGATTGTTAGCAAAACAGACTGGAAACTGCATACACTCCAAAGGCCTGGTAATTCTCATGCTGTGAAAGTAATATTCACCTTTCTATGCCATGAAATCCACCAATTACGTTTCAGGAACATATTACTATCCTGGTGCGTGGCTGTTTCCCCTTGCTCAATTTCTATATTTGTAAAGAAGCAGATATTGCATAAACATAAGGCGGTAATCCTATGCACACTTGCTTGGGGAAAGTGACCCCTCAGCGAATTCAGTGTCACTTTACATCTTAATAAAAATACATAGGACTGGGCTCCATGCCTCGGTTCTTACATGGGAACTAACTAGCCCTGAATCCTCCTTTTACTGTTTGGAGAAACGAAGAAGAAATTATTCTGCCTATTCATGTGTGATACATGAATAAGAGCCTCTGGAAAGAGGCTGAGGTCAAACCCAATGGCTCCACCTCCAGTCGCACACTCATAAGGGAACAAATTGCATTTAAGCTCTGCTTGCCAGGAGACTACATCTCTTAGTTGCAGAGGTAACAATTAAAATTATTCTCTTTGCTCAGGCATTTTCCTTTGGATCTCCCTTGGAGGAATAGTACTCTTTTATTTCTTCATGGCTATTTCTTATCATCATGTTTACATTTATTCTACGTCCTGGGATGTTTTAATGGATTTTAAAATATTTTTTAAACTTCTTTCCCGTTCCTATATGAAATGTTACATTTCTCTGCATCCTACTCCTTCCTACTCCAAACGACTGCTTTAAAAAAGAGAAAGAGATAGTAGTAAGCTGTCCTAGCTAGCACAAACCTCAAACTACACTGAATTGGTCTATTTTAAGGGGGACATGGCGAGATAAAAAGTAAATCAAAATAGTCTATTAGGTCAACATGAGCAAGTTCACATATTGGGTGGGTGAAACAAGAAGTGTTATCTCTTTGAGCTTTCTGCTTTAATGTTTCCTAACATTATTGTACTTACTGCCTTGAGTGTGCTTGGAAAGAAAAGTGATTTATACATATAGATATGATAATGGTCGTGTGTGTGTGTGTGTGTGTGTGTGAATGATATAGCGGCCTTACTCACATTTTCCACATAGTAACATGTTTCACATGGAATTCTTCAAAACTAATCTGCACTGAACCTCTATCACTTGATTTGAGTGCCAAACATGGCATTTCCACAGGTCGGCGGTTCGAATCCCCGCAACGGAGTGAGCTCCCATTGCTCTGTCCCAGCTTCTGCCAACCTAGCAGTTTGAAAGCATGCCAGTGCAAGTAGATGAATAGGTACTGCTGTGGCAGAAATGACCCGGAAAACTGTCTGTGGACAAACACCAGCTTCCTCGGCCTGAAGCGAGATGAGCGCCACAACCCCATAGTCGCCTTTGAGTGGACTTAACCATCCAGGGGTCCTTTACCTTTTACCTTTACCTATTTATCATCCATTAATAACACTTTAAAAACTATCCTTTGAGGCAAAATTGTTTGGGCCATCTCAAATATAAGCAAAACATATTTTGAAATAAAACCATCAAAAGATGGTCATTTTTAGAATAGGATCTAGCCTGTTTGTAAATATAACCAAAAATCGTTTGTTTTAAAGCATGAATTATCACATGGTCCTGTGATACACAACTGTATTAGGGGAAAACCCCACTAGAAACAGTATGCTATGATTCTACTCATATAAAAATAATTGGAGAAATATTTTATAATCATTTTGATACCCAGTGATAAACATGCTGATCCTAAAGCATAAAGTATATTAATAAATAATAAAAGCATTTAATTGGCATAGGCTGATTTGAAGATTTAGTAACAGAGCTCCTGGGAAATGTGGAAAAATTGGGTTATCATTTTTTTTATTTTTTTTATACACAGACAATTATATCAGGAGACATTCACTAGCAAACTATTCCATTACCTTTCTGTAATGGAGCACTTGTAAGTGAGGGAATATTTAGCAAATTATAATATGATTTTAAACACATGAAAAGGGAATCAAAAAGTGGAAGATTATCTAATAACGCCTATAAGTCGGATCTGTGAAAGTACCTTTCCTCACAAAAAAAACTCTCAATAACATGCTGGTGTTTAAAAACAAATGCACATTATGGATAATTGCAAATTGCATCATTTGCATTGCATATTGTTGCTGCTGTCCTGGCAGGGGCCTCGTCATTTTTTCTTATTTTCTGAAGTGTTGTTTATTGATTATATGTGTCTATAAGATGTTTGTTCCAAGCTATGGGCACTAAGGCTACAATCCTAATCAGATCTACTCAGACATAAATCCCATTATGTTTAATGGAGCTTACTCCCAGGTAAGTGGGGTTATCTGTTTCTTACTGTGAATTTTAAAAACCAGTGGAATGATGATGGAAAGAAGTAGTCTCTTTTGTTACCTTGTGGACTGAGGTTTTCGAGTTTACTACACATTCAAAGTGCTGGTTTTGACCTATAAAGCCATTAATGGCTCAGGACCGCAATGCCTTAAGGACCACATATTTCCATATGAACCTACCAGGAGCCTGAGATCATCCTCCACACAAGAGCGGGTCTTTTCTGCAATGGCTCCCCATTTGTGGAATGCTCTCCCCATGGAAGCTCGGCTAGCGCCTCCATTATAAACCTTTAGGGGCCAGGCACAAACATTCCTCTTCAACCAGGCTTTTGACTGATTGACATCCAATGCCCTTTAAAATGTGTTGTGGGAGGGGTGAGATTATTGGTTTGTTGTTGCTCTTATTTTTGCTATGCCTTTTGTGATTCTTATAGTGTAATTTTATGTTGTGAACCGCCCTGAGATATGTGGATGTACAAATGACCACTCTTCCTTCTGCCTGATTCCAGTTTCAATTTCTTGGCTGGATGGCTCCCTTGTTGCTTAGCATCCTTGCTCTGCCACCTATGCCTTGCCTTGCTGGGCAGCTGTGTCCCCAGGAAATCCCAGCTCAGCCTTTGTGTGAATGGGACAGGATGGAGAACAGTTTCTGCCACCACAACAAGACCACCAAGTGCAGCAGCACGTTTTCTTTGGAATAAAGAGCAAACATTCAGTTGTTTTGAATAATACAAATGGCTGAGGCAGTGGTAAGACTGGGGTGAAACCTCCTTGCAACTGGTGATCTCAGTATTTAAAAGTCAAGCATGCTTGTATCTGCACTGCCCTACTCTTTCATTTATTGAGTCCTCTGATTCTGGGTTTTTTCTGAAGTTTGCCGGAATGCTGGATATTAGCTTTTTTTCTGGTGTGAGGGAAGAGTTCTCTTTTATAACACCATTACTGTTCACACACAGAGCTATTATTGCTACAGGTAGTTATGTTCCCTCTCATTGGGAACCAGTTGCTGCATTTTTGCTAGAAAGATCTATTTTAGGCATGGGATCATTCTAATTCCATGTACATGCTGCTTAAATTATGGTTTCAAAGCCCAATAGAGCCAGGAGCAGAATCCTTGAACTTTGCTCTCAACTCTCAGTTCAGTTCTATGAGTAACTAATCACACAGGAAGTCACCTACCACCCACTCAAGTTAATAGGAGAGTCTCCTTTTTTCAATAGGGCTGAATTTAGTCTATGAACTTTCAGATTGCAAATGCTGTCATATTGTTATAAAGCTGCATCCCAGCTGGCTCCAAAGGCTCAACGAAGTTATGGGGGGAAACAACTACTCTGTATCCTATCATTAATTTCATATTCCAACTCATTCTTCAGAGCTAAAATGTAAAACTGACTGATTCAGGGTAATTTTGTTCAAAAATGCAGATCTTGCGCTATGAAAATCATGGTAAATATAATTACATACAACATGAAAGGATTATATGATTAGATGTTTCATTTTGTGCATTTCAACAAATGCAACTCCCATCCAATTTCTGTTGATAAGATTGCAGATGCATTTCCCTCCCTTAGTGCCTTTTGAATAATTTGGTTAATCCAAAACGCGACATGGGAATGTATGGTTCCAAGCACCAACCCTGCAGTGGCCCTGATTGCTTCTGTCCTTCTATTGCACTCCATGGAGTTATGTCTTTACAGGTGTATTGCAGTGCAATTCTATATGTGTATACTCAGAAGTAAACTTTATCCTGAGGTTAATGGGTATAAAGGAGACAGTGATGGTCACCAACTTGGATGTCTTTAAAATATAATTTGTTGAGGATGAGGTTATCAGTGACTACTAGCCATGATGGTTCTAGTTATTCCTTTTGACATGACATTGGATTAGCATGATGCTATGCAAATGGGTTGCATAGTTTAGTACTGTTGCTTCTGAGACCACATGAAAATGCAGTCGGGGATGCTCTGCCACTCTGCAGCACCTTCACAGCTTAAGGACATCTTTTGCATTGTAAAGGCACTTCAAAGGAAAACTCCAGTGCCTTTTCATCTTAACTGGTGCTAGTAAAAAGGAACACAATTCATAATATTAGGAAGTGGCATTAAGCAATGCCTGTAGAGTTGCCGACCAGTTTCTAACTGAGGCACATTTTGTAGTGGCTGCTTTGCACTTTCTTCACTGTTTTCAACACACAATTCACTGTTATCAATAAGCACTGCTGCATACTCAGTGATCAGTACAATTTTGCTTCTCTTCCACCAGATGAGAACAGTCGATGGGTCTCAGACCCTCGGTGTGTTTGGGATATCCTCCTGCATGCGAAGACAAGCTCTGGTGGATTGAGCAGACAAGACCCAATAGTGGGTCCCAATGGACAAGAAAACGGTTTCTGGAATTAATGCATGGATTGGGACCACTATGTAGATATTTCGAAAGGTAACTGCTCAGCCAAAAGCTCACATTGCATTTTCAAAAACTGCTGTTACATTCCAAAATACCCTTGTAATTTATTTTGGTTCCAGCTCTTCAGTGTCTACATTTCCCCTTCTATCAACTTAATTGAAGATTTCTTTCTTTCTTCTTTTTTTACATTATACTGAAAAGACCGCAAAGGTATGAAATAGGCTTGATTTCCCCTACGCTTACTTTATTTCACTTTGATTGATCATAATTTCTTTCCTTCTCTTTTAATTATTCTTATGTTCCAGAATAAATTGTTTCAACGGCATGAAAATAATGGATGTCATGGAAATTTCAGGGAGAGCAGAGGGATGTAGAGCAGTATGCTAAATAAGGATACTGAAAATATTTGATTAAGTCCCCATATTTATTTCCCAGGCTCTGTAGCCTAATATTCACCAAAATTATTTCTATGTGTACCTTTAAAATCCAAATAATTTGTTTTTGGAGAATGAGGCCACAAGCACTCCAGTTCCTGATATGTTTGCACTTATGATTTTTACTTAATATCTATGTGGCATGGTTTACATAGCACACCAAGTCAAGCCAAGGCTTAGCAAGACCCCACAAATGTGTGAACTCCTGGACAGGAGCTAGTAGCCACTTTATTCCCCCCACCCCCAGTTCTTTATTTTCTGTTGTGCTGAGTTAAGCTAAGCCACTTTTTGAATTAGCATGCCATTCAAACCGAGAATAGTGTTTAATATAACTCCAAACTCACCACGAGATATAAGCAAGTTTTGCAGATCTCATTGAAATTTATTGCTTATTTAAACCTCAAACCCTGGCTTTCCATGTCTTCATTACGGGCTTTGGGTGCAATGATTCTGAGAAGGTGGAGAAAGGGGTGGAATTAAACATTGCACAAAGATGATCATTCCACCACTGCAAGCATTTCTGCTTGCTAGATGGAACAATGTCTCTTTCCTCTCCCCCTGTGTGCTATTCTGGAGGGGTCTCCTGACCCTCCAGAGCAGATTTGGGGAAAGTGCTGTCACGAATTCCCCGCAGTGCTTTAGCAGAAATGCTCAGAGTCCCAGGTTCTTCAGTGCAGTATATTTATGGTAAGCTATATATACAAGTCCCATGGACTGCAAGAAAATCAAACCTATCCATTCTTAAGGAAATCAGCCCTGAGTGCTCACTGGAAGGACAGATTTTGAAGCTGAGGCTCCAATACTTTGGCCACCTCATGAGAAGAGAAGACTCCCTGGAAAAGACCCTGATGTTGGGAAAGATGGAGGGCACAAGGAGAAGGGGACGACAGAGGATGAGATGGTTGGGTGGTGTTCTCGAAGCTACCAGCATGAGTTTGACCAAACTGCGGGAGGCAGCAGAAGACAGGAGTGCCTGGCGTGCTCTGGTCCATGGGGTCACGAAGAGTTGGACACGACTAAATGACTAAACAACAACAGCAATATATACAAATATCTACAGGCTATAATACATGAGCAGTTCATACAGTCACAGTACCTGGCTGCACCTTAAGGCAAATAGGAAGACCTGTAACTCTCTCTCTCTGACCACACTCCTCTACACCACACCTTACTGCTGGACAGGTTTCCCTTTTAAACCGATGACAGCCAATCAACTGACAGCACATTACTGCTGAGTCATTCTGACCCAGCACTTCCACAGAAAGTATTGCAGACTGATTGCATCAACCTGTTGCATCAGCTAGCAAACTCAAGCCTGCAGACTTACTATCTCACACAGCATTCTGTGAATCCCGACAGGTGCACGACAGGGGTGCCATCTCGCCCTCAGGATTGTGGGTGCCCGCTGATATAACATTGACGTGCGACGTCACCCACCCACCCACCTGCACTTATTGTGCACATCCGCATTGTGTCAGCCAGTGGCAGCTCCTCTTCCTCCTTCTCTCCACAGCCAGCAATGCACCCTTTTCCACAGGGTGCCTCTTTCATACAAGCCCCCACCCCTGGAAAGCCCCCACCTGGAAAGGGGTGTCTTGCTGACTGGCTGCAGAAGGCAGAGCTGAACTGCTTCTCTCTTGGAGGCACAACTGCTGCCACCTGCCGGCTGTGCTCATTGACTTTGTGGGTGCCCGGCCCCCACAATTATATTATTGTGGATGCCAAAGCACCCATGGCCCCCTAGAGTTGGCTCCTATGGTGCATGATTCACAAAGGGTTGGGGAGAGGGAAAGCTGCCATTGTACTGGCTTCTGCTAATGCACTGGGTTAGTTGAAACCGGCCCTATGTTTTCAGCTGCATTTCCACACACAAAGCATGAATTGTGACCGAGAGATACAATAAATATAGGGGGAGCATCTGAACATGCCTTCATGGATAATACAATCAAGTGAGGTTAGCTACACCACGTTAATTAAAAAGAGTCTTCTGCAGACTGATTTAATGCTCTCAGAAAGCATTTGATCTTTAATGAACCTGAAAAGGCTACTTGAATAGATGGTTGAGACACATTTTATCAGAGCAGCTGCTTATGGGTAGGTAAGTAGCCATTTCTTGTTTAGCAAGCAGTACAAGGTTGAAGATCTCACACAATTGCCACAAAGCAGATGCATTTTAAGCAAGGAACGCCTAGCACCGTCTAATTGTGTGATAAACAAAAGCAGCGTTAAATTTTATCAGCCTTTAAATTATGGCCACTTCACACAATGACAACAACCTCCCTTCCTCAGCCGCAAGCACAGTGAAAACTCTGTACACAGAGAGCTGCAGTGATTCCAGCTATTGTAGGAGCAGGGGAAAAAGTGCTTCTGTGAGTGCATAGAATTCTGCCACCTATATTTTTGCATCGTGTAACTCACAGTATGGGATCCATGTAATCATGACACTGCAACAGCTTGTGTAGTGCATTGAAATCTTGCAATTAATGAAATCACTTCAAAACAAATATATGCAACATGACAATGAATGAAGTTCATTATAGCAATGAATAAAACATCAAAACAATCACAAAACAAATTATCAATGTTATACTCCTTTCCTAATCTGATTACACTAGATTAATAACTGATTACACTACTAAAAACTAGATTACACCAGTCAATAGAACTAGAGGCACTATAACAGGTTATTTGAGAAACATACTGAGCAGGTCCCTGCGTTTTGCAGGAGAATCTCTCCTTGAAGTTTCTAAAATATTAGAAGCCTGATATTTCCACTTTGGGCCAAAACAGCATCCCTATTCAGATATAACACAACAGGTACCAACTATGCATACTTTCAAATAAACAATTGAAGCCATTTTCTTGTGACAAGCTTTTACAGTTGAATAAAGATTTATTTTTTCTGTCTGCCTTGGATGTTTAAATGCATTTATCTTAAAATGTTTTTAAAGCTTTTTGATTTTTTTAAATTGCACCTTGCAACATGCATGAAAGGTGATTAATAAAGTACTACTACTAATGATAATAATAATAATAATAATAATAATAATAATAATAATGACAAGATTTAATAGAAAGTCAGAATTCATCCATCCAAACTAGAAAAAAACCTAAGCAAAATAATAATAAACACACACTGCAAAATAATCATCTGCATAAATAATTTCCACCCCACAGGTGAACAGCATAAAGGCTTCACATAATTTGCTCCATGGAAGTCCATTCTGCACTCAAGTTGTGTGAAGTGGCAGTACTGAGTGGGGAAAAATACTGATTCTCCGAATCCTTCTAGACTGAAATATGGGAGAGGAATGACCAAGGTGGTGAGGGAGGCAGGGATTGCATCACACTCCTGAAATGTGTAATAATCCAGGTGTAATGCATGCAGTTCTTTTTAGATGGCATGGTAGAGCCAGCTCACTTTAAAATGTATGTCTCGTAGGTGTCAACTTCAAAAAGGTGGCCTTAGACAAATACCAGTCCCAGTACAATCTGAAGCATTAGCTACAAGGGATGTAATGTACATAGAGGCAAAACTTGTAAAAACAATATAAAATTTTACCATTTCACCGAGGTTGCAAAAATAGTTTTATATGATGGATTTACAATCCACCCATGGAGCTAATGGTTTGAGCGAAACATGACAGATTTCTACAAGTGTAAGAGACACAGAGCACATGATAGGCTCAGATAAACTGAGAACTGAGAGAATTATGTATGTTATTGCCTCAAGGGTGGATTTATTTCCAGTATCTCACTCAAATCTGTTATGCATTCCACATGCGCAAATATATGAAGTAGATCAATTGGCTATTTCTGAAAGCTTTTTTATTTCTTTTCAAGGAGATATATCTGCCAGATCCACAGGTATAAAATTTTGGCTCACATATCATAATGAGAATGAATGAATGAGAATGAAATCATCAAAATACAATATTCCAAATGTACAATTCATAAAGTACAAGGCAAGTCTTGGGGGAGACACAGGCTCCCTTCTGCCCCCATGTTCAGTCCCTACTTTCTGAGTCGCTATGAATATTTCCTAAATACCTCACTGGGCCATCACCAGCTGCTGCCTGCTTCCCAGAAAAGCTGTTGCTATTTAAGAAAATGCCTTTGTCCCCTTGGAGAAGAGCGAAAAAGATGCCAGACTCTACAGGAGGAGAGACCTAGCAGCACTTGTGCAGGAAAGGATTAAAGGATGAGGTGTAGGAAAAAACAAGGAGGAGAGATATAGGTATCTTGAGGAAAGGAAAGTGGGAGCTAGAGAAACCACCTGGGCTTGGCTGAAGGTTTTGTGAGTAAATGATAGGTGCATGAGAAAATGCTATGAGAAGAAATGGCTGAAGAGTTGCTTATGTGGCACAATTCCCACATATAGGCTGCTTTAGAACATTCCTTTCGGTGGTTGTTAACCCATGGCAGGCATTGGCTCACATGCTGATTCGTATCATATCCATGACATTCGGCTTATGTGTTGCTATGACGTTCAAGCCCAAAAGGGGGGGGGGGAGAACTATGGGAAAGCAGCAAGGAAAATTATTTGATAGCAAGTTACCAACCACTCACCACTATCAACAGAGCCAACAAGAAGAAGATATAATACTACATGAACTCTATAAAATCTTCAAGGTCAAGTTGGCTTATTGGTCAACAAGAGGACTTTCCATTGGCTGTTACCTATGATAGCATCTTTACCTCAGGCAAAATCCTGCCTTCAACTTGCCTTCCCACACCGAACTTTGCAGAAGCCAGCTCTGATGTTAAAGCACACATCACTGTTTCTTAAAAAGTTGAGCGCACTACATCTTCATGCCATGAGTTCTCACTTCTGTCAAAAACCGAAAATGAAACTTCTCTTAATATGTATTCTTTATACTTAACAGAATCTTTTTGAGAATATGAAGTTTTATAGTTCTGTTGCTACTGGGGAAATTTGATGAATGCTCTATTCTTAATGGGGCTTTTTCTGATGGAGCTGGAGAAGCTCTACTTTAGAACACATACACGCAGAGAAGCTGAAAAATTTCACAGTTTTTATTTCATTGCTGCCATACTTGCAATGTTTTTAACCTCTGACTCAGAAAAATGGCTGATAATGGCAAGTTCAATAAGTGGCTGGCCAGCTTTCACAAAATAGAACTTCTCAGTTATCTCTGACTGTATCTGACATTTCATCATGGCAGTGATTGCCGTAGATTCAAAATGGCTAAGGAATGACCCTGTGGTGGTTAATGGCTGCTTTCTGATTGGTTCTGTATTAATGGAATGTTCTGCTTCCTAAGAAAATATTTATAAAGACACAGTGATTTGCATGCCTTGATACATCGTATTTTTTGAGAGGCATGCCTAATGTGTGTAATTTCTGTATTTAAAGGCAGAAAATTTTGAAAAGGACTAATTATATCCTACATTATCATTTGATGACACAGTATCAACAATCTATTTTAAGTGACAAGCAATTTGCAGGAGAAGCATTGCCACTTCTAAATGTCAGTTCTAAATGTAATCACTTCTTCCAGAGCATGGGTTTCAGGAAAGCACAAACGATGGGTACTAAAATCTACTGACAGAATAACTGCACAACCCCAGGCATGCATTTGAAAAAGTTCAGCCGCAGTTATGTTTGTGTCACAGGGAGAGATAGACATCTTATATGTGGGGGAGAAGTGTTTCTAAACTGAAAGGCAGGAGAAGGCAGCCAACTGTTCAAACTTCTGGCTTATGGTATTAAGAGTGGCAAATATAAATATATGGTGAACACTATATTTTTAGAGAAATTGCAAGATGGAAAAATCTTCCTTTTTCATTTTGCACAGTTTTTAAAAGTAAGATAGGGTAGCAATCATTGAGAAAGGATCTCCCATTTTGATCTGATGAGATTTCACCGGCATTTTGTAGCTTTATAATAAAATATGATCAGTGCAAAAAGGTACTATTAGCAGAATATTGCTTCCCACCATCCCACTCTGAAAAGAGCCTGGATTGGCAGCATGTTTGTGGGTGGAAGTGGAAGAGCAAGAAACCACTTCCATTTCTGCTGGCTGACATTAACCAGTGCTAGACAGGATGCAGCAGGAGGATAAAATGGGTGGCACACCCTCTCTGCCTCCTTCCTTTGGATCTTCGAGGCTTGGTAGATGTGATTATGTGCCCTAGCAAGTGCTTGGTTGGCTTCAGAGCAAATTCTACAGCCAATTTCTGAGCAGGGATTGGATTGGATTGGATTGATCTTTATTACGGCCATTGGCCCGTTACACGACAGTTTCCCATACCAACATATTATACTTAAACCTCCAAATTTAAAATCGCCAAAACTTACAAAAGACAAACAGGAACCGAAGCAAAACAAAAACAAAGACACCATCATACATTACAATAAATTTGTAACCTATACATCGTTCTCTGCTCATAAATTAATCAAGGATATCAATGGTGATATCGCCTAAAACATAGATCATGGTTTAAAACAATGGTGATATCACCTAAAACATAGATCATGGTTTAAAGGGGTTATCCGAGCCACACAGGAGTCCGTTTCTCTTCTTTAGGGATAGGACGCTGATCAAGAATCTGGCAACCATGAGTGATCTTAGGGGGTCATTGTCAATTAGTAGATATCTCAGTTTAGCTTCATCCGTATCATTGGCAATTCCCTTAAGATATTGAGCAAGAAACTTGCTCCTGGCCAGTAAGTGAAAAGCACAGTCAAAAATTATGTGATGCAACGATTCCGGTGCCCCACAATTACAATCACATAAGAGCGATATCTGTCCATTGGAGAATCTATTTCTCAGTACGTTCGATGGGAAGGTGTTGAATCTTGCCTTTACAAAGGCATATCTATGAGCTGAGGAAGTTAAGGAATTCAAATAGTTTGGGAGCCTTAAGAGGGGTAATAAACCACGATTTAGAGGTGAGCAAGTACCATTGCCCAAGACCATTTTCTGCTGCAAGTCCATCTCCTCTAGCTTACAGCTTACTGTTCTTTTAGCTGGGACTATGTCCTGCTCTAGTAATTTGGATGGGGAGATTCCCATTGCCGTAATTTTCAGCTGTAAATTTTTTACCCATGGGCTCTGGAAATCATCTCTCCACATACATTGTATCAAGTACAAGTTTGGGAGATTGTGCCATAGAGATAACCAGTGACAAAGTATGTGCTTCCACAGAGCATTTTCCAGGGATACAATATTAAGTTCCATGCGTAACGCTGTATTACACAGTTGGGCAGTTTCAATATCCCTCTTAAAAACTGATTTTGAATGACCTCCAGGTGAGATAGGTTGACAAAAGTCCCCCAAATAGAGATGGCATAAGCAATTGTCGGGATCACCTTGGCCTTGAAGACTTTCAGCGCCGATGGGATATGAAGGGCCCCATCGGTGAAGAAGAATCGCAAGATCGCCAAGGAGATAGCTTTGGCTCTATTTGTAACATAGGCTACATGGGCCTTCCATCTGAGGTTATGTTGTAACCAAACTCCCAAATATTGGAATCTGTAGACTTGTTCGATGACTCTCCCATCAATTCTCCAATTATGGAGTTTCCGGCTCTTTGAGAAAATCAGGATCTTAGATTTTCCATAATTAATTGTAAGGGAATTTGCGTTACAGTATGATCCAAAAAAATTTAAGGCCCTCCTGAGACCTACCTTAGAAAAAGAAAGAATGACTGCGTCATCCGCATATAGTAACAAAGGGCAGCGATAAAGTGCTAGGTGGGGTGCATGAATCCTTTCTTGGGCCTCTATTAGGGGAGTCCTCATGTCGCTTATGAACAAATTGAACAGGACTGGAGCCAATATACAACCCTGTCGGACACCTCTGTTAATGGGAATTGAATTGGTGAGATCACCCTCGGGGGTGAATCTCACTCTGAGCAGGGAAATTGTGGGGACCGTTTCACCAAAGGGAAGGAACAAGTGTCCATTAGTTATTCAGGGGGAAGCTTGCAACAGCACAATGTCTTTCTTTCCCCCTGAGCCTTGCTGTGTTTTTTTGCAACCAGTACAAGCAGCTGTGTTGACAGATGGGCCAGCACTCTGCATCCTCCACACAGTGTCCTATACCTAGTTTCCACCCCAGGTCAGGGTGGGAATACTTGCTTCCACACACAAAAAGGGGGAACAGTATTCCAAGAAAAGTGTGAGAAAATGTCTTTTTTTTAATTAGGGGATCTAAGAAAAAGAAACCTTTTTTTAAAAAAAACAACCGAGAAATGTCTTCTGATAATTTTTTGCTCTAATAAAAAGCTAAGTGATGTTCGTAAATGCTTGAAGTAATCCTCAGATATTTCAGAGGTGGTGAAAGCAGCTTTTAAAGGAGAGGGGGGAATCAATCAACGAGCCTCTTTTAAAAAAGCTTTAAAAGATGTATTATTGAAATAACATTTTATAAAAATTGCACAGCTCATTTCCAAGTAATTTATCAACACTGTTTTTCTTCAACAATAAGTTTTAGCCTATTCTTGACATTCCATGACACTGTAGCAGTAGTAGTAGTTATTAAAATATTATTTCCTACTAATATTAAGAGATAAAAGTCCAAATATGTGTTCTGGAAACTCACCTGCTAAAATATCTTTCAGACCATATGCATAGTATTAATATTTCTAAAACAGATGCACAAGTACACCTTGGGGAAGAATTATGCATTATAGACTGTCAATGTAACCTTCATGGTCTGACTGGTTTCCTGGTCCCTCTTGCGATATCTACACTGCTCTTTTGGAGTGCCAATAACACCTGGTTGAAAACTTGAAGTTCTGTTCTACTTTGTAAACATGTGCCACACACTTCAAAACCATTTCTTCCCCACGGAAATAATGAAATGTGCCTTAAAGAACTGAAATGCTGAGAAATTGTTTAGAGGCTTGTGATTACAATACAGAGTAGTAATGCTAAAGTAGAATTATTTTCTCAGTCTAATGCTAAAAAGAAATGTTTGAGCACACATTATTTCCACAGAACCCATTCTGAACGTAGCAATGTTAAAATAAGTGAGATGTATTCACAGCAGGATGTTTAAATCCCTTGAACATTGTATTAGAACCACTTTCATTTAACCACTAGCTTTACACTGAACACATATATGAAATAATTAGATATAAACAAAAATAATAATAAAATCTTCAGTGAGCAATTAAGGCAAAGCACAAAGTCATATTTGTATGACTTTGGAACTTGTGACTTTAGTTATTCACATCAGTTACAAACAGGAGCCACATTCTCTGTAGTGTTTTATTTTTTGTGAGTTACTCCCTTTTGTGATGGCTGTCATAGCAATTGTCTCACATAAACTGTTTGCTTTCAGGATTGCTTCTTGCTTCGTTTTTAAAAATACAAATGTACTATCATATCTGAAGACAAGTGAAAAAAGTAATATTGAATTTAATAGAAGCATTTATCATCAAGAGAGCACATGAATTCTGGTGCCACTTCAAGTGTCTTGCAGACACACCAGTCATGAGTAGCATCGAGTAGCAAAGCTTTCCACATTAGACTCCAAGTGGAATATCATGGCTGGCATTTTGAAAACCAAAGCAAAACAAATAATTGAATATTTTAAAAATAGCATGTTTTAATTTTAATTTTTTAAAATCTATATTAAAACTAGCATGTCATGGTCAAGGATTCAGTTTAGCATTCTTCCAGTAAGCTTCTTTTTTCATCTCAGATCCATCCCCCGGGATTTTACAGAATCAGGTGCAGGTCACAATAATAAACCAAAATTTTAAATGCTCTTATATATTTGCTTTATTGCCAAATGTAAACATTTATAGGATTTGTTTGGTGTAATGACTTTTATTATTTGTTCATCACATGCAGTATGCAAACTATGTAGGCACTTTGATGATGCATATATAGCATCTCATGGTCAACTAAACTCAACTAAACTCCAGAAACCCTTGGACTCAGAAACAACTGCTGATGGCATAGCTCCATTGCTTACATGTTATGTATGTTTATTACATAACTATTCTGTAAAAGGTAAAGGGACCCCTGACCATTAGGTCCAGTTGTGGCCGACTCTGGGGTTGCGGCGCTCATCTTGCTCTATAGGCCAAGGGAGCTGACGTACAGCTTCTGGGTCATGTGACCAGCATGACTAAGCCGCTTCTGGCAAACCAGAGCAGCGCACGGAAACGCCGTTTACCTTCCCGCCAGAACGGTATCTATTTATCTACTTGCACTTTGACATGCTTTTGAACTGCTAGGTTGGCAGGGACCGAGCAATGGGAGCTCACCCCGTTGCGGGGATTCGAACCCACAGTGCCACCCGTGCCCCAACTATTCTGTAGTTCAGTATAAAATAAAACAATACTGTGCCTGGTTAAAAAAATAATCCTTCTGGAAAAAGGTTTTTCAAACCTCCTTGGCATGATTTGTTCTCTCTCTCTCTCTCTCTCTCTCTCTCTCTCTCTCTCTCTCGGCACGGAATCCATGACCAAATCTCTCCCAACTCCACCTCATTTGGCTTTGTCAGTAATCCATCCATTGATTTCAATAAAGCTTACTTCCAAGGGAAGGTATAATGGTACAACTATGCATTTTACATGCAGCAAAAGGCATGCAGACCCTCTAAATTAATTGAGTTACAATGCTGGGCAAACATGGGTGATTAAGTTAGTTCAGCACTTTTTTGTAATCACTATTCCCTGTTACAATCTCTTGGATACTTGTTTCAAGGATTTACTTACAAACGGGTTTTTTTATTTTTTTTTATCAAATCATGCTGTTAACTTTAGAGACCGGACTTCTCCCCTGCCCGGCTCTCCTTAGAGTATTAATCAAAGGCACTTCTGAAGTAATGGACTCTGAAATTAAGACAGACTTTCCTTGCATGATGATGAAGGAACAGACTTTCATCTCTGAGCTCAGCGAGATAAGACATGTGAAGTACTTATTAAGTCAATGAGTAGTTTTCTCCTTGCCAAGGTTATTTATTTATTTATATATTTACTTGTTGGGTTGATTCTCTGTTATCTCTCACGTGGAAAAGAACTTTCGTGGAAAGCATGGAGGAACAGCTTTAAAATAAGATTAGACAAATTCATGGGTAACATGGCTGCTTACTGCTACTAGCCCCAATGTCGAAAGCAGTATGCTCCTGAATATCAGCTTCTGGGAATCACAAGCTGGGAGAGTGCTGTTGCTTTGGAGCTTCCCTTAGGTATCTGACTGACCACTGTAAAAAAAAAAAGGATACAGTACTAGACTGGATGGACCATTGGCCTGATCCAGCAGGCTCTTCTTGTGTTCCTAGGTTCAAATAAGTGTCGGTAAAGGATACTGGCAAAGATACAGAACTCCAGAATTGGAGATGGAGATCCAGTGCTGAATAACCTCCCAACTGTAATGTAATGAAGTAATGTTCATAGGACCAAAGATGGAGTGTGCTGGGGACGTTTGGGAAGGATTAGAAAATAGCTTGGATCTAAAGGTTCCAAAGTCACCCCAGTGGCCTAACAAATCCCCAAACAGGGAGGATATTAAGATCAGCTCAAAGGAGGGAGGTCTAGATTTTTCCCTTTCAGTTGCACCCCACTTATTTCAATGGGAGGAGTGCTGTTTCTTTTTTTACAGAGCTAACCCTGCAGAATGGATGGATGAGCACAATGTCATTTCAACCCAGATGTTACGAGCCTGGTAGGGTGTTGGATGTTTAAACTACCTTTGAGTTCCTCTTAGCTTGCACCTTAGACATTTCTATGCAGTACTCTAGTCAGCCATACTTGTTTATTGCAAATTTCTCTTAAGGCTTCCCTTTCTCTTAATCTGTGGCTGAAACATACCAGGATAAGTTTATGCAGCATGTAATTATGCTTTTCCATTAGATTTGTGGATTAGCCGTCTGGAAACCTACTGGAAAACGAGTGAATTACTATGTACCTTGATTGTCTCATTTCTAAAGCAGTTTATAATTATTCACATAAATCATAAGGCTGATTTGAGAATGAATTCCTCTTAATCTGTTATTTTTGCTCTGCTGTGTTTCCTGTTGATTGGAAATAAAATAATCTTTAAGTAGGGTTGCAATGTTCCCCAAAGTGAAAATCTGAACCGAGTTAAGTTGTTGTTGCTGTTGCTGTGCTTCTTTTAGGTTAAAGTTGTTGGGAACATCTCCCCCCCCCCTTGCCATATGCCCAGGTTTTCCCTGGCATTTTGCCAATTTGGCGAAAATCCGACCAGACATTATTCTGCTGCCCGGTTCCCAGATGTGTACTGGGAAATCCAGATGAGTGGCAGCTCTACTTTAAGGCAAGAAACAATCAGATACTTTTTTTTCAATTTTCAGTATTCTCTATGTGTAATCAAATCTAATAAACTAACCACCTTATAGTTTAACATGTTTGTTAAAGGCTTTGCATGTTCAATGAAGTTCCAAAATGGTGGGAATTCACACCTGTTAAGGGGCACATCCTTAACAGAGGTGTTATTTAGACAAGGCATGGTATCCTACATTGTGGATGTTTCCAGCTTCACTACTAGCTTGGAGCTGGATGGTGTCTAATGACAGAGTGCAGGACCGAGGCCCCAGATTTGTCTGTTCACTGGAATAGATTGGTGGATCTTTTCTAACTGAAGCTGCCATTCCATGTTGCAGGAACCCACCTGGCAACCAAGACCATCCACATAGAAGAATATGTAAGGGACCTAGAAGGCAATCTAGTCAAACATCTACCACAATAAAGCATCTTTTCTTCATGTTCTGTGAGTATGACTTAATCACATATCACTCATAAAGTTAAAACCTTACTGTTGAAACTTCTGTATATTAAACAGTCAACATGTATTCCTTTCTCTCGTGGCTCCTAAAACAAGTAAATCCTATCACTGTCACATCACTACTTTTAAAAAAGCAAATGGCCATACAATTTCGACTTACAATGTTTGTACCTTCCGTATGTCAAAAACCCTATACCATTAAAAGAAGTAATAGAAATGCCATTTTTATACCTTCCCCAATACCCCCAAATGTTACACAGTGAGACCTTAATTGTGCTGAAGTGACTATTTGACATGCAGAACTGAGCAGTGTCATCTAGACTCCCACAGGTAGTGAACACTTAGCAAGTGACGGGTGGAAGATAATGCAGATTTTAATAAAAGGCCAGGGGTTTTCAGGAGTTCTACTGTGTAATTACCTGAAGCAGCCGGTGAGATGGTGCATGTCAAATAGGAAAATTACAGTCTCCAAGTGAGAAAGAAGGCCTTTTAGAGGAAGAAAACATGGAGGAGATAGCTCCAAAAATACCAGATGCATTTCATATCAGCATGGATAGTCCTTTGACCTATATGTAAGCATGGAAGTAAGTCAGTGTGTGACACGACAGAAATGTTTGTCTGCTGATGCCCTACAATATCTGTCTACAATGCTCTGCAGAGGATATAGTGTTGTATAACAAACAATACATGCAAAGATGCATCTTGATGTAAAAAAAAAAAAAAAAGAATTAGAGGATAGCTGATATTTTATAGGCCTCACACTCAAAATATTTCAAGCTATTTTAGGAATGATGAAGTTTACTGTTGTCCAAGTCCTTAAAGTTACCCTGATCCAGTGGTTCCTTGCAGAATGGACTGCTATCCAACACTGTGTTAATTTAAAGTGACATACATACATAATTTTGGAAATATAATGAACAGGATGGAAAGAAACACTATCAGCTCATGTGTAGTTCATATGTCAAAATAGATATCCAAACCAGATTGATGATTATAAGATATACGTTCAAATATAGAAAGGGCAGTGAGAGCTTCAGTTCATTGAATGATGGATGGATGGCATTTATCCTGCCAGCCTTGAAATCTAAGTCTCATTGCAACCATAAGCACTTCCTGAATCCACTTTGTTGTACATCTGTCACTCCCCACACCATGAACATATAATTTAAAAATGTGTGAACATTTGCAAATATAAATGAATGAGCTAAAAAGAACAAGAATTCCTTACCAGAAAGACTATGCCACAAGACATACCCACATCATATGCCAATTTAAAGTTTAATATCCAAGTGTAATTTATATTCTACCCTTTCGTGGCAGAGTGTACCCAATATGGACCGCAATAGATATGAAATATTAAAATGTGATATCATAAACCTATTCATTAGAAAACTTAACCGATGCAAATACGCAAAGTGACATCATCAGTGTTACAATGAAATGGGTCAAAAATAACAGTAGAACATATATAACTGGTCCCCAGCCAAGTTATCCAACACATACCAGGCTCATCAGAAGCATAAAGAAGACCCTCAACATGCAACCAGGACTCACAGGCACAGCAGCAAACAAAATGGCCAGATTTCATAAAGGCACAAAATCCAGCTGGCACTATAAAAGGGTCACATCCAGAAATTCTTATGTCAGCTCCATTATTCTTTAAGAGCCACGATGCCTCCTGTGACGTAGTCCAGATTTCAATGTTCCATTCCCTCTTCTCAAAGGTAAATGCATTGACGCCACTCTCATTTTATCCCCCAAAGTGACTTTAGCTGCATCAGGCCTTTCCCCAACACTTCAAATATTTCCACAAGCAGTGGCTTTTGAGCTGCTGGAACAAGCCAGCAATATCATGCTGATGTTTACTTGAGTGTGACTCTTTTCTCCTCTGTGAATAATTGCTTCCTTTCCTGCCCAAGAAGCAACTCTTCCTTTTA
The DNA here is from genome assembly GCF_964252035.2 of Podarcis erhardii. Classification (NCBI taxonomy): domain Eukaryota; kingdom Metazoa; phylum Chordata; class Lepidosauria; order Squamata; family Lacertidae; genus Podarcis; species Podarcis erhardii. The sequence goes on along the minus strand of NC_138507.1, from coordinate 44,618,125 downwards.
TCCGAGGAGCCCTTTGAATGCAAATTAGGCATTGCAATCCTGACTTCAAATGTTAAACCTGTAGCAGCAATATGTCTGTTTCTCACATCTGTGGTTATTTCTGTCTTAATAAGTCCATTTTATCAATACTTGCAATCAATATTAAATCATGTTTCCTTGAAAGACAATCTGAGACCCTAGAACAGCTCATTTAGGTCATACTAAGCATGTTGATTGCTAACAGTCCAGGGATGCAGAGCAGACAGTTCATTCCTTTGGGCATTCACTTCTTAGTTCAGATTATTTTTATGTCCACTTTCAGTGTGTCACTGTGAAGAAAAGAGCCAGTCTGTTACATCACATAGCAGGTGTTAAAACCACTGCCTCCATTGCAGCAACAACACAACCAATCATCAAACATCATTGAAATTAAAGAAGCTGAGCAATTCCTCAGAGTATTCCTCAGACTTTAGTCAATCTCCAAGTAAAATGTGCTGCACTGTTGTGGAGCAACCCTTAGGAACACTTCCCTGTGTGGGTCCTATGTCCTACACTAACACATAGAAGTGACTGAGAATAAGTTGTCTTAGTTTCACTTCACAAGAGCAATGCCATTTCAGTCTGACGTTTTACAAACCTACAACATTCATTTCTTTGGCGTACATTGGGCACAACGCAGCCAAACTTAGTCACAACTAAGTCTCATTGAAAGCAATGGGCTGGCTTAATGGTTTAATCATGACGATGCTGAAAGTAATTGTTTTCATGCAATCCTAAGTGTGTGTGAGAGAGAGGCGGGGAGGTGAAGTGGCAGATCATTAACCAGGGCAATAGGTTTCCCATCATTACTTCCAATGGTAGGCTTAGGACTGGCCTGATGCTGGTGCTTGTCTGACAAATGAAAGAACCTTAGAGCTAGCAGACTCATTTTTAGAGCCTAACTCCAGCAACTGCTGGTGAGAGAACCATAAGCAATAGTTCTGTTTCTGGCATTAGTCAAGAAGGGGTTGGGAGCCTCTGCAGCGGATGTACTCTTCCATTGGCAAAGCTCTTCTCCGCCAACATAAAGTCATCTCCACTCCATCTTAAATCCCTGCAGCCAGTGATCTGCGAATTAGAACAGATCGTGAAGCTGAGGCTCCAATAATTTGGCCACCTCATGAGAAGAGAAGACTCCCTGGAAAAGACCCTGATGTTGGGAAAGATTGAGGGCATAAGGAGAAGGGGATAACAGAGGACGAGATGGTTGGACAGTGTTCTCGAAGCTACCAGCATGAGTTTGACCAAACTGCGGGAGGCAGTGGAAGACAGGAGGGCCTGGCGTGCTCTGGTCCATGGGGTCACGAAGAGTTGGACACGACTAAACAACTAAACAACAACAACACAGAGCCGGATTTCGGGGAGTGTGACTGGATGCCGAGCCTTTGGGGCACCACAGGGGACACCACAACTATGATTCAGAATGGAGTGTGAGAAGCAGGTATGTATCTGTGTATGTGAATGTTGGCGCCGCACAGGGCACTGCTGAAATTTGAGACCTCAAGGTCTGCAACTGTAGTCTGTTAGTCATGACTAAATTTGCTAAAGGGTTTCTTGGAAAACCCTTATCTTACCGAGTAGATATTATTGCACAGAACACTGAAGTGATCTTTGTTATAATGTGAGTGGCCCAAAGTGGAATTACAGAGAGCTTTATTGTTCTGAACTGCATTTCTGCAGGTGTGCCTTCAGGATTGGAGCCTTACTTCCAGCAACTTCCGTAGCATGGCATGGGTGTCCATTTTGTAGCAAAGTTTGTGGACCTTGTGAAATTAAATAGGATCAAAACTTTCTGCTTTAGTTGTGGATTGTGTTGTCTCGGTCTCAGAAGAGAAAAGAGAAGCGTGATTACCGAACATTAATTAATAAAGCAATTAAGAAGTGCATAGAAGCTCTACTCAAAGACAAGGGATTCCATTATACTGTGCACTCTACTGTGAAACAAGAAAACAGGATGGACGCAACAGATGGCGACAGGATGGGGACAGGATAGGGGATGTCTCTATGAAAGAAAATTTATCTTTGCACCATGGCCTACATTTACCATTCACAGCAAGAGCAGAAATGTCTGAGACAAGATGTGTAGATGTTTGGCAGATTTCTTTTGGGAGGAGAGGCGGACTTTCCCTAGTATGCGATAAAACGGGGGAAATAGTACCGGTATTTTAGCAATTTTAACCATTTGACAGTCAATATTAAAATAGGGGAGAGGGGATGGCTCCGATAGTAATCACAAGTCATTTGCTGCTGATGAATGAGGAAGAGAAACCAACACAAGACGATAATCACAACTACACTTCCCTTTAATTTCATAAGGTATCATAACATTGATATTATCAGTGCAAACATAGAAAAACTCTAAAGGAATAGATATTCAAATTAGTTCAACAATATTTTTATGTTTGCCCTCTTTTGAACAACATGCTCCAGTGATTTGCTTCATCAGAGTCTTTGGCTTAGTGTGTTCCTGAATTAGGTTAGGGTAGATGCAGGTAATTGTTTTGCCCATTGACAATAACACACAATAATGCAAAGTATGTGCAAGTTTGTTGTTTAGAATTTCTTTACTGTCTTTCAGATAATCATATTCTTTTATACTTTAAGAATCTTCATTTTGCAATGGAAATCACCATTTGCTAGACTTTAATTTCCTTGCTGAAAAAACCAATATGTGTTCCTATATTCTATAAAGCTATATCTATTATGGGTTTTAATATATCCTTTTAATTGCTCACACTGATAAAGAAGCAACCCATGCTCCTTTAGTGTCATTTAATGAAATTAAACAAATCAATCAGAAGATTTGTTCTTCAGCTTTAAATTAGCTTTGCGAAACGTAAGAGTCTTGTTCTAAACAGCAATGAGGGAAAATGGGGTGTTTATATTTCCTTCAGGGTATAAAGTTGTAGAGTGTGAGGCGTATATCTACAAAGTACAGAGATATAATACAATATTTTATTCACTGTCTTCTTGGACTGAAGATGGAACTGAAATGTTTCCTCTGTGATTATGAGATGAATTACTGAGAATTTCTAAAACAGGGATACCCAGTGTGGTATTTTCCAGATCTTGTTGAACAACTACCATAATCCCTGACCATTAGCCATGCAGGCAGGGCTGATGGAAATTGTAGTCCAACAGCTTCTGGAGGAGACCACATTGGCCACCTTCCTATAGAATATTAACTGTATCGCAGCTCATAAGTTAATGTTATATGGTCCATTGCTGGAGCTGTTGCATAGAGTTATTTAGTTGCTGTGATAACATAAAACTAATGAGAGAGAACAAGTGACCGGAAAATGGTAACATCTTATTTAAAAGGTGGAAAGGTACAAATATTCTGACCTCCATTCCATTAAATATTGAGTTGCATTCTTTTCGATTAGCAAGTCCTGCTTTCCAGTGTAGATTCTTCTGGTGTCGTACTTTAGAACTAAACTCTTGGAGACTTCACGTGAGATTTAGCAGGCTTTAGATAACATAATCTCTGTCTAATGGGATTTTTTGTAAGCCAGTTGCTAAGTGTATGAATTATAAGAAGAGAAGACAATCACATTTAATATCAAAGATTGAACTGTAGAAGTTCAAGCAGCGGACAATATACATTTTCCATCAACAGAATTGTTTAATAAGGCTCTATCATCAATGCAGGAAACTCTAGGAACACCAGTAATAAGTGAATCATGATGACTTATTTCTTTTTAATTCTATACTCCCAGCTGGAACAAGGTGTGATTGGAGAATAGTTTAATTGTTCATGGACATCTGTCTTTGGATTCAATTGAAAAATAATATCCTGGGCATAAAATAGCTTACAGAATTTTTGACATTTTTATATCTTGCACAATCAAGGCATTGTCAGAAAGTCAGGTAGTGTGGCTCTTTAAAAAACACACACACATAACCTTATAGACACATTTAAAATATAAGAGAATAAAGCTCTAGCAATATATCAATAGGCGCAGCTGGAAAGCAGATGTTCAACTGAGTGCTCTCAGTGCTTAGGGAAAACTGTTAAAACTGTTACTTACTCAAATGAGAAATTTTGATAATTTATTGTTCTTGGTTCTGTTTTGTTTTTTAAAATTCTCCCCACCCTTTCTCTCCTTTGAAAGTTGACTACAGAAATCTTTTTTTTTCTTTTTCTTTTTATTGCTCCAGTCGATTATACCGGAAGTCTTACCACTGCAGAGTAAATGTTTCGCAGAGGAATGCCCAAGGCTACTGTCAATCAAGTTACCCAATGACGTATGACTTGTTTACTATACTGTGAAATGAAGTGATAAATGTGTGTCAACCAGTAAAATGTGACATTTAGTATTGGCTATGCCCACTTTACATAGGTTTTGTGTTGGCTGTATTCATTTCTTGCAGAACATTTTTAAAAGGCGCTCTGGTGATTAAAGGAGACATATAATATTAAGCTTTATAAGGTATTTGCAATTGTGCAATTCAAGTCTCTCAGAGGCTGTGTGGTCACTTTCCCATTCTGTCTTTTAGATGCATGCAAAAGTAGTACTGGCATACCACCTCCTGTGCGTGTTTTTCATCTGCCTTATGAATAGTGACAAAAAATAATTGGTTTCCTTGAGCATTCTCCTGGCTTTGGTTCCAAAACAATAATAATCATTTGGATAGAACACTACTGGCTCAAATGGTTAGTGAAATGTGAAACCCAGAATTAATAAATGTTGTACGCCTTAAAACAACATTCTGTAAATGGGTTGGTCTGAAATTGAAACTAGATCACCATATCATGGGGGGTGTATATGTTTGTTTTTTTGTGTGTGTATATGTGCATGCACACATGTGATTGTAACACATTAAACTGAGGTCTGCTGCTGAGTAGTTGGACCCTACGCTTCAAAAGCCAGGCTTAAGCAGGAGGTCCAGGCAGGTTAGGCAGATTTAAATTGCACACATTTCAATCTGAGACAAGTAAACAGTCTATATCGTCACATCCCACTGAAGCCATTAGGGTCTTAAATGCTTAATTGTGCCCACCATTCATTCATTTAGAGCACAATTCAGCCAAAGCAAAAGACTTTGGGAAAGATTTAAGAGCAAGTCCTTGACTCTGCCATTGAATTCAATGGGGCTTAAAAGTGCTTAATTTTCATTGAATTATTTATTTGTTTTTAAAATTCATAAACCAGGCCACTTCTCAGCTATATGCCGTAAAAGGTGACTTATAATTAATTAAGATGTAATACATCCCATAAAGTTCTTCATATAAAAATATATCAAATTAAGAGAGGAACACTTTTTTCAGGACTCACTGTCATCCAGTTCATTTATGACAGGCAATGTCCCAAACCATTGTTTTAAAGCCTGGACTGTCCTAGATAGCAAACACATCTATTATGAGATCCTTCTTCACAGGGAGAGGTTTCAGTTTCAGTATTTAAGGAAGACTAGCCCTGTTGTGAAGGATATGAATACTGATGGAAGCTGCTTGACCCCAGCTGCTCCTGGATTATGAAATCTAGCAGAGGGGGTTTGAATGGTTGGGCCCACAGTGTGGTTATTGCTTCACTGTGTGAGGGGATGGTGCCTGGTATCTTGGAAGAGACAGTGGGGCTCACCTGAAGAAACAGGCTCTAGCCCCTTTGTGCTGGAAAAAACCATTGACCAGTTGCAGTTGTTCCCCTTCTGGGAAAGATGGTGCAGAGAGTTGTGGTGAGGCAGCTGCAAGCCTTTTTGGATGACACAGATTATTTAACCATTCCAATCCAGGTCCAGGCCTGGCCATGGGTCTGAGTTGAAAGGTTGTTTGCTCTGATTAAGCACTAAAGAGCAGCTTCCTCCAGGGGTAAGCAGCAGAACAAGAGCAAGTTCGGATAAACCCTAAGGTAAGCAACCACCCCCAAATAGTGAAATTTAAACCCCATCTTTAGGCACTTTATACTGTTGTTTCTCTAGCTATGAGCAGCTAAACAAAAAACCCAAGCAAACCCCAGACAGCTTTTTTAAATAGTGCTTTTTTGGGGGGGGGATGCAGGGGGACGCCTACCCCTAAACATTTTGTGAATCTAAGTTTGGCCTCATTGAGGGGCAGTATTTCAATATGAGTAGGAAAATAAGAGTACCCCCCCCCAAAAAAACCCCACATTTTTTTAAAGGGGAAAAAACTACTGGCCACCTCAAACAACCCTGGGCATCATGCACTGTGGTGATGGAAGTCTCAGATCCTTCGGGGTGGAAGACCACCTGCAAGACCCACATGGTCAGAGAACACAGCCTCACTGCTGCTCTGTGAATTAGAGGAAATGTCTCCCCAGTCCCACAGGAGTCAAAGACTGCAAAATAAAACGATGATCCTTTAACTGCTAGTCAGCTTCTCTGGGGAGGTAGAAGTCCTGGTATGTCTTATGTCTTAGGACCCAGGAAGCTATCCAAGGTCTTGTGTATGCCTGACTTGAATTCCTGACTCAGATTACTGATTTATCCTTCTGTGGATTTAAACATGTTTTTCGACACTATTTGACGCTGAGTCACTCAAGGTTCCAAAGCACTTTCATCATGAACTCACAGAACTGCAAAGCATCAAGAAACCTAAGGTGAAGTACAAGGCTGGAACAGCATGGAACTGCTGGAATTCTACAGACTGTACATAGTTGCTGCAAATTTTTCAAACCTGGGGATGCATGCACATCTCTTTTGAACTTCATACTGCTACGAGCAGGTCTTTTCAAAGTTTAACCTTGCAAAGGATTTCCACTGTGCAAGAATAAGAGACGTGAATTTGGAGAACCAGTTGCAAGTAGCAATGTTGTCCATTCCACCAGTTATAACGAAGCTCATTAAGGAAAAGCTTGCATAGGCATGATATTAAAAGAGTTGAATATTGTATATTCCATATGAAACCATAAATCTATTACAAAGTTATACTTGTTGCGTGTTGAGTCCCACAATGCCACCCACCAAAAAATTCACACTTCACACATGATTTTTTGTTTAAGGTTTTTGGCATAATTTTGGCCACAACTTTATTAAAATACAAAAACGTGAGTGGTTGCTTAGGCATTGGTTATGACTACTGTCCTTGCCCTCAGGGACAGAGCTGGTCTTCCGGCCATCAACAGAAGCCAGCGTGGGAAACAAGTATTGGGTGAGAAAATGGAGCTGGGCCACAGTCCCTCACCTCTCACCCTCATGTTCCGGTGGGGCTTGCACGGCCCAAGTCCGACTCCGGGGACAAGGACGATAAGAATGGCAAGCCCCTGGATTCCTTTAACGGAATTCCCTTCGCATCATTTGGAGGGATAGGCACTTACCCCTCCAAGCACCAATTTAACCAATGCCTAACCGCCAACCTTACAAGTTGTGACGATTTGCTACGCAGTAGGCAAAAACCAAATGGCACCAGCCAATCAGCCAGATGGCAAAATTCCTACCAGGCCCCCGCACCAAGGCGAACGACCCCATGACAGGCATAGCAAGGTCAAGCGATATGAAAAAAAACCACCCTATAAAAGGGAGGGAGGGCGGGTGATCCGGTGCAAAATGGCCAAGAGGACGTCCTACGTCTGGCCCCTGTATTTAAAGACTCTGACCCCTCCTCCAAATTGGCAACAATCAAAACTCCCCAGCAACCCAAAGTTAACCACTTAAAGGCTTGGGTTCCTCACCAAATTTGCCTAGTCACTGCAGGGTGGCCTGTTTCCCCAACCGCAACACGTGCTCTCTGTTATGGAGAACACGCTTTGCGTGTTGAGTCCCACAATGCCACCCACCAAAAAATTCACACTTCACACATGATTTTTTGTTTAAGGTTTTTGGCATAATTTTGGCCACAACTTTATTAAAATACAAAAACGTGAGTGGTTGCTTAGGCATTGGTTATGACTACTGTCCTTGCCCTCAGGGACAGAGCTGGTCTTCCGGCCATCAACAGAAGCCAGCGTGGGAAACAAGTATTGGGTGAGAAAATGGAGCTGGGCCACAGTCCCTCACCTCTCACCCTCATGTTCCGGTGGGGCTTGCACGGCCCAAGTCCGACTCCGGGGACAAGGACGATAAGAATGGCAAGCCCCTGGATTCCTTTAACGGAATTCCCTTCGCATCATTTGGAGGGATAGGCACTTACCCCTCCAAGCACCAATTTAACCAATGCCTAACCGCCATGGAGCCCTCAGCTCACCGCCAAACCACTCACAGCCCCAACCAAGACCTCAGCTTGGTCACCACCGTACCAATCCAAGCCTCATTCCCTGAAGCAGAAAGGTGCACACCATCAGCTCTGAAAAAGGATGGCCTCTGAAAAAGAATCTCGGGGTGGGAAATCACATCACCACCCAGCTCCAAAACCTTTTTGACCACCGCAGCATTGATGCGTTTTCTGGCCCTTTCAGTGGCGGCCGGGCAACGACTGCCCCTCCAAACGCAGCGTTGCAAGAGCTTTGACCAAAAGATTCTCGCTGTTGGCACCATTGCCCGCAGCGTCTCCAGATCACCCAAAATTGCAGCACGTAGTGACAAGCAGTCCATGGTCACCATGTCGTTCTCGCCCTGCTGCACCACATAACAGCTGGCGGCCCCTCCAGGAGCAACTGCCTCCGGATACTTGGCAGGAACTCTGACCAGCGCATTCCTCATCTGGACAGCCAGGACAACCGAACGTGCGGAGGAAGGCCGAGATCTGGACCCCATCCAGATTGCCGTGCTGTGACACCAGCCCAATGGACGATACTGTGCCCCACCATCCAAATGCGGACCACCGCTAAACCTAATAAAAGTATAAAATAAAAGCAGTGTAAGATACCAATTGTCAGCGAACATAACCTTTGAACGCATTTGATTTCCAGCGACCCAAATCCTTTATTCTGGCAGCTGACAAGCCCCAGTGGGCAGCTGTCGTGGCAGCCCCTATCCTAAAAGAATGGGGGGCGAAACCTTGTGCTGTGCCGCCACAAGCCAGAATCACCTTACGCATCACCTTTGCAAACTGGTGTCTTGACGGGGCAAACCATTCTCATGCCTTAGCAGAGGCCCCATTGGTTCACGACTAGCAGCACCTGACCTCAGCAGGGCAGCACTGATGACTGGGCCCCACCATATCGTCAGTACCAGCAAACATTGTGGGGGAGCAAAGAATCCCAAGGCAATTGCATCCCACCAGGTGTCGTTCCCCTTAGGGGAAAGATGCACCCCATCTGCCCTAAAGAGGGCAACAGCCTTGAAGAAAATAGCAGGGTGCAATATTACAGAACCACCTAAAGCAAGGACCTATTTTATTTTATTTGTTATTTTATTTTATTATATTTACTTTATTTTATTCTACTGTCCACCACCTTATTAACATGCTTTCTGGCCTGCTCAATGGTAGTTTGTCTAGGCATTGGTTCCCGACTAGCTGCACCTGACCTTAGCAGGGCAGCACTGACGACAGGGCCCCACCATATCGTCAGTACAAATTAACAGCGTGGGGGAGCAATGAAACAGGATCAGACTCAAGCTCACCCCCAAATGCTCCCAGGGACTCTTGTGTGGCCCTACCCCTCGAAAAGGGGTCGACAAAAGCATAGCAAATCCTAGGATTCCCTTAATGGAATATCTTTGCGCATTGGAGGGGACATGTGCTCCCACCCCCCCTCCAGACCACCTTGAACCAATGCCTTAAATTATTTTGAGTCCAGGGAGAGCTGCCATCAACTCAATCCAAGCCCTCTTGCATGCAGGAATGCAAACTTATGCTGGAGGAATTCAGCAAACATTCTCGCCCAGCTGTACCACCAGCACTGCGGGAGGACCTGCACAGGTCACACTCGACTACACCAAAGGAAGGATCTCCTCCCAAAGCATTCCCCATCAGGACATCCAGTAAATGTTCACATGGGCAGGAAGACTGAGATGGCGCCCCAGTCCAAACTCATCAACATGCTTGCCATCCTAGTGTATGATGCTGTGACCCAAATGTGCACAGCTGCTCCTATATATATATATATATATATATAAAAGGAAATAACAGACAAGCATCAGCACAGACATCATTTGACACTTCTTGATATAACCCTTGTCAGCGTAAGACTTCCAATGACCCGTATTCACAATCCTGTCTACTGGCAGGCCCCCAGTCTGCAGCCTTTTCAGCAGTCCTATTCGAAAGGAATGAGGCATGTTCAGCGGTAAGCAAGCCGCAGGCCGTAGTAACTGGTGCACGACGTAAGCACATTGATGCCTGGCTAATGGGAACCCATTTTCATGCACTAGGAGAGGGCCAGCCCCCAGGGAATGAAAAGCCAAATATTCTGTTATCCATAACTGGGCAAGGGCCCTCCTCACTTGTGGCGGGAACCCTGATTGTGGCACTCCTGCCCACTAAGTCTGTTTTTGAGTTCCCGATTCTAAAGACAAGCTCCAAAGGATAAAGAAAAGTCCCGAAGCAATAAGCCTCCAGACTCTCAGCCCCATGCTGGCACCAACAAGCATTTTCCAACCCTCAGTGCGAAAATGCAATGGACTACTGAAAGGAATCTCGCCTTGATCTTTAACCAGCAGACAAGTTTTAACTTGTTGCAGATACTACATAGGTAAAATTGACAAACTTCCTGCCCGCTGTCCTATGAGGTTGGAGCCTATTCCAACCTTCCAAGGCCCTGCGCACTATAAACTTTATACAAGGGTCTCTGAAAATTAAAGCTTCAGTGTAACAGACATTGCTGCGGACTGAATTCTGATAGTTATAACAGCACGCCCAATCTGCAGCAGGTGGACCAAATACTGCAGGATCTGCTCAGAGGATGGGGGCTAATTCATCTGAATGGCTGAGGACTGCCAGCTTAAGGCTAAGAAATCCATCCAGGCCATCCCATAAGAGCTAAAAGCAGAAGGGGAAATGGAAGCGGCTGCTCTCTGTAAATAATAATTGTTGTCAAAATGCCACAGGTGGTCTGGAAAAGTCTGGCAACAGCTGAGTCTGGAGCCCAGGATCTGAAGCGCTTCATCTGAAAATGGGATAGAGTGTCAGCAACATCATTAGAGGATCCCGTAATTTGGAGAGTAGAAAGCACAATATTAAACCTTAAGCAGCGCAGCTCGAAAGCGTGAGCGGAGGGGCGGAGAATCTGCTGGAGCGTGAGGACTGTTTTGCCAAGACGCTCACCACTACCTGGTTATCAGACCAAAAGCAGATCCGATGGTCACTGAACTCCTCGGGCCACATGTGAACTGCTACTACAATGGGGAAAAACTCAAGAAAAGTTATGTCCCATGATTGCCTCACCACACCGGGCTTGAGGCCATAGCTTTGCACACCATCAGCCCTTGAAATAAAACCAAAGGGCAAAGATCCAGCAGCACCAGCATGAACCTGAAAATCCCTGTGCGGGTTCAAGGTATCCTGCCATGGCGAACTACTATTGCATACATTCAGGAATTGCTACCATCGCCTGATATCTGCCTTCACCACACTTGGTAGGCATACACAAAGGTAAGGGGACCTCAGGCCGCAGGCAGCCTGGCCTAGTGGGAAGATTAATTAAGTGACCCAGCAAGATCGGATCTGATGAAGCATCACTTGCTACAGAGGAAGTATTACAAAATAACTTCCTTCAAGGCAGACAGCTTCTCCATAGGCAAGTGGTTTGTTTTAGCAACGATATCCACTGGATCCCTAAATAAAATGGGAATAAGGGCAAAAGGTATTGAGCTATTGCTTGGCAGCTTCCAGCCCCCGCTTGGGCAGGGGGCATCTTGTGCTGCCATCATGATATGTAAATTTACAAGGCCGACGCTGGCCAGAACCCCTAAAGAAGTCCTGACAAAGCTGCCGCCGAGCCAGCTTCCTTTTCTGACACACACTCTGTGCAAAGCAACTACACACTCCGTGCAATGCACACACAAACCCTCCGTGCAATGCAACTACATACTCCGTTCAATGCAACTACACACTCCGTGCAATGCAAAAAACACGCTCTGTGCAATGCAACTACACACTCCGTGCAATGCACACACAAACCCTCTGTGCAATGCAACTACATACTCCGTTCAATGCAACTACACACTCCGTGCAATGCAAAAAAAAAAAAAAAAACCACGCTCTGTGCAATGCAACTACACACTCCGTGCAATGCAAAAAAACCACGCTCTGTGCAATGCAAATACACACTCTGTGCAATGCACACACAAGCTCTCCATGCAATGGAACTACGCACTCCATTCAATGGAACTACACTCCATGCAAGGCAATTACACACTCTGTGCAATGTACACACACTCCGTGCAATGCAAAAACAGACTCTGTGCAATGCAACTACACCCTCCATGCGATGCACACACATTCTGTGCAATGCTACTGCAAATCTCTCACGCAATGCAATGCAATTGCAGCCCGTGCAGCGCCGTGCCCAGCAACGCACAGAGCAAACTGCAATGCAGGCACGCAAAGGTGCTTTCTCCCACTTGCATATTGCAAATGTGGCGCCCATTACATCCCTCGCAGTGAGGTAACCACCAAAAGGACCTAAGTGTCCAGGTAGAGCAATGGGGGAGCACGCAGCTGTCCCATAAAGGGACCAATCCTGCAACCTGGGCATTACCGGCACTATGCGCTGACCCAGTGAAACCAATGCTTATAGACCACATGGGGACACTATTCAGGCCAGAAACACTTCCAGGCCATCAAATTCTAGGGCAAAGCCCTAGGATCACCTGCTAGGCCAGGCATAAATGTTTCCAGTGAAATAGGAGAGTTGAGGTAGCCCACAGCTTGTCCAGGTACCCCTGCTTGCCCTTTTAGAGGGAAGTACCCCTTCAAGAAAACCCAAAGTTCTTTTATCACAAATGGGCAGAACTACCCAGCAACAGAATAGCCTAAAAGGAGCAGTTAGTTTTGTTTTGTTATAACAATGGCTAAGAGGGGGATATGAACCCTGTCTCCCAGGTCCTAGTCTTACACTTTAGCCACTAAGCCACAATGGCTCATCTCTAAAATGGCAGTCGCCACTATCAGGGCAAAACAAACTTAAAGAAAATAAACTTGTTCAGAAATGGCATAGTTCAAGAGCATATACAGAGTGCTCATAGTCCATGGAGGCACAGAGAGCCTCTGGGGCCCTCTGTCTGCCTCAGATATACATTAGGAGCAACTGGGCCTGCAAACAGATACATTCCTATAGCGAGAATGAGTCACGTGTCAGAGACTTAACAATTAACTGCTACCTGTAGCAGACTTAGGCTTGCAAATTAATGTGCAGGCCGAATAGGCCTCCCTGTTTCTGCTCTTGAGAATCTTAGTCTCTTAGCAATATTAAAGGAAGCCAAATTAGTGCTCCCACCCAAGGCTAGCTTAAAATTTGGCCAACAGCACTGCACACACTCAAATTAAAGCCAACCTTCAGGGCTACTATAAACGAAAGTGATTCCAGCTAAGCTGGGAACAGCCCCGACTAGCCCCACAATTTCAACGAGAGAAATGGGGGAAACCTTCTGCGAAAGAAAGCCCCTAATGGGGGCTCTTTCCCTATTGGGAAAGGCATGCCATGGATATAGGGAGAATCTTCCCACAGGGCAGGGTAAGGGGTGGGGTGGGAAATCGAACAGGAAAAGGGGGGGAATTAGATTATTTAAGGGACTAGAGAGGATTAAAAAGAAAGGGGAAATAAAGAAATAAAGAAATGTAACCAGACAATGAGAAGATTGTCCAAGTGCTCCATGTGATCCGGTGCAAAATGGCCAAGAGGACGTCCTACGTCTGGCCCCTGTATTTAAAGACTCTGACCCCTCCTCCAAATTGGCAACAATCAAAACTCCCCAGCAACCCAAAGTTAACCACTTAAAGGCTTGGGTTCCTCACCAAATTTGCCTAGTCACTGCAGGGTGGCCTGTTTCCCCAACCGCAACACGTGCTCTCTGTTATGGAGAACACGCTGAACTGTTCTGTTTTTCATGTCAAAAGAGAGGATTTATTCTGGCTCTGTTCTAGCTGCTTTTGGAAACTGCCTTACCCCTTATTGACTTGTTCTTATCTGATGATGCCATGTGGCCCCTTCCAAGTTACCCTACACAAAATGTGGCCCTCAGTCCAAACAAAGGCATCCACTAATGGCCAAGAATAAAACTTGCTTCTGAATACACATGTATAAGATTGCTTTGTGAGGATACTCTTCTATGCACACTTACTTGGGAGTAAATCCCGTTGAAATTAATTTGGCTTAATTCTGAGCGAAGATGGATAGGATTGGGCTGCATTCCATCTACCTCGTTAGTCATTTTCATTCCAAGGTGCTAGTCTTTTGTTTATTAGCAATGCTTGGAGTACCAAAGTGTCACTGCTGTTTCAAATGCCATAACACACAGCTTCATTAATCATTATATACCACTGAGCCACTTCACTTTCACTACAGGACTTGATGTTTTATCATGTAACTGCAAGGCTTCCGTTCCTTTAGTGTGAAACTAACCTTACCATCTCGGCAAAGCAGTTGAGTTATTTTAGCAGAGACTCGCACAAAGCGGAAAGTAGAGATTTGTGACTCCGGGGAGCATTCATTGTGATGTCATCAAGCGACTCCAACCTGCACACTCAGCAAATCCAGCAATGATTATCATTTTTCAAGAGCACATGAAAAATATTCTCTTTTCTTTTGAGTTTATGTAGGAAGTTATTTGCTACTTGTCTTTTATTCCATTCACAAGTTTGGCTTTATTCACCCACATTTGATTCCCTATCCCTATTGTGACAGCCTCATAAAACACACACTCACCTTGCAGACAGCTTCCTAGTAAAGTCAAATGGAAACATCTTAGTATTCCTTTCTCGTTCTGTATAGAAGCTACAGTCCTACTACCCATGGGGTGTCATTGCGTGCTGTGGAATGTCACTTGGCTGTTTTGTGTGGCTATTGCAAAACTGACTGCCATTTACCATCCCTCCTCTCAGTTTTAGACCATGAAATCCAATGGGTTTTCTCCTTGCCCTGGTTCTGATGCTATCTCCTCTGTGTTGCCCTAATAACAATTTGTAACTGACAGCATAATTATGCATGTATATTACAGACATTATGTATCTGAAATGTTGATTATGCAGGATTGTGGAGGTTTTCATGACCTCTTAGTTGTTTCCAATACCACTGGCCAGAATATCTTTCCGGAGCAACTCAGGGAGCTGGGGATTGGAAGCACTTTCCTTCACTGGTTCCACTTCTACCCACAGGTCATTTCCACTATTTTGCACCATGGTACTTTTTCTGCAGTGTCCCACAGGGCTCCATTTGTCCATCATATTATCCAAAGCTTCTGGAAGCTGTCATCAGGAGATGTGGGGTGGCGCGTCACTAACATGTGGACGACACACAGCTCTGTATCTACTCCATTTGAACTGGGAAAGACAGTTGAGGTGCTAGTCCAGTGCTGGAAGTTGGCAATGGTCTGGCTGTGGGCCAATAAATTGAAGCTGAATGCTGAAAAGACAGGGGTGTTATGTGTTTCAAATTCTTGAGTCTGGGAAGATCTTGAGACAAGAGTGCACTTTCCTGGAAGGAACAGGTATATAGCCTGGTGCTACTCCTGGATTCAGCATTGTCACAGGAGACTCAAGTGGCCTTGATGCCTATTTCCATCTCTGGCTAGTTTGCCAGCCACAGCCCATTTTGAACAGAGATGTTATGGCCACCGAACTCCATGCTTTGTTAACTTCCAAATGGATTACTGCAACCCACTCTATGTGGTGCTACTCTACTGGCCAGAGTTCTATTTAGAACTATCATAACCCCTGTGTCATGTTGTCAGAGCTGCCCGAGGTCCCAGCTCACAAAGGACCAACGCCAGTTCTTGTTATATACAAAAGTCTTTATTGAAGTTCAGTTTCCATTTCAAAGCCGTGGCGCGCAGCTCTACGTCTTGAACTCTAGACCGCTGAAGCTCCGTCTGAATCTCCTCCCCCCAGACACCAGTTCAAGACTCCAGCCTTGCTCCACCTCTTCCTCTGCTCTTTCCTCCTCTGGGTCCGCTTGTCCGCTGGGGTCTTGCCCTTTCTGGACTCTTCTGACG
Source organism: Podarcis erhardii (assembly GCF_964252035.2). NCBI lineage: Eukaryota > Metazoa > Chordata > Lepidosauria > Squamata > Lacertidae > Podarcis > Podarcis erhardii. The sequence continues at coordinate 44,602,117 of NC_138507.1, read as the reverse complement.
CTGAGTCCCCTGATTCTTCCCCCTGCCTCCGGCGGGCTTTAGGACCTGGTTCCCAATCCGGGCTTTCTGCTGTCCCGCGCGCCTGTACATTTGAACTTGGCACGCGCGCCCAGCCGGCAACCTTTCTCCTGACCGTTACACTGCTCCTGTCACTGCTTCCCCCTTCGGGAGTGCTAGCTGGACTTGACTTCCCCTCCGTTCCCTCACTCTGCGATAGAGGCGTGGCCAGCCCTGACTCATCCTCTCTCCCTACTGGAGGAGACGCTGGCCCTGACACATGGGACTCTTCCCCCCCACTCCGCTCTGGTGGGGGAACTGGTCCTGATCTCCCGCTGCTGCTTTGGGAGTCCCCGCTGGCCCCTTGCTTCTGGTGTGTCCCCCCCTGGGACCCCCCTTGCCCTGGCCATCGGCGCCCCCCTCTGGGAATCTTCTGAATCGCTGGAGAAGCTCATGGAATCTCTCGGGCCACTGTCATACTCCCCTACGCTGCCCTCAGATTCCTCCCCTTCGCTCTCCGTTTCCTCTCTCCCCTGTGTCTCTGCTCCTGAGCCCCTGACACATGTGACAAAGGTATTTGAGAGCAGAAGCAGTAAAGGAAGCAGTAAAGGAGTCTAGAAATGTTGTGAAATGCTGAAAAGCTGTAAAATCATTTAGCATGCTGAATCACGTGACTCATCTTGAGGATGACTCATTCTCTGTATAAGTATTGTATCCACTTGCAGGCAGACTCAGTCAGTCAATGTGTGTGTCTGTGTGTGTGAAGGTGGAGCCTGTGCTCTGTGAAGCCTGTGCTCAGTGGAGACTGTGTTACTCAGCAACTCTTTGTATGCTCTGAAGCTAGTTTAATCTTTTGTTCACTATGCTGTTATTTGTTATTTCAGTATATTTTAACTCAGTAAAACATGTATTCATTTACTGAAGAAGACCCTGCGTTATTTACGCTGTGCGTCACCCTGTTCTAAATGAGCTGCATTTTTGTTGGTTCATTTCCTGCTCCAATTGCCAACACATCCAAGAAGACTCAAGACAAAAAGAGAGGTAACAGGTTATATTTATTAAAAATAACAACTATAGACCCTGCAATCAGAATAAGTCAACCGAATTAACCACAACCAATGAGGTCTGGGCAGTGTTCCAAAACGCATAATTAAAGATGTAACATACTTACTTGTGTGTGTGTGTTTTATAATAAATGTTTTATAATAAAAATACCCACTACTGAAAGATGAGGTAGAATGGTGATGAATGGACAAATGTGAAATCAACACAGATTGGAAATATTATTATCATCACCACCAATTTTTTAATTTCTTTCCACCCAATTGTCTCAAAGCAAAAATATCTTTAAAACACAAAGTAGCAGTAGATGCATTAAAAAAATTACTAAAACAATACAAAATAGATATCCATGGCAAAGACCCATTTATCCAGCTGGTAAAGCCAGTCATAGCAAATATATCCAACCACCCACCCTTAGGATATAATTCCAACTTTCTCAGTGGCCCAAGCCTATGTCTGGTCTGAGAACAGATGTAGCTGGGATCTTTTGCACGGGCCTTTCATTTTGATGTGGTTTAAAAATAAATTTGCAATGTAATCACTAAAACTATGTTTCATTGCAGGGTAGCTCACTAAGTTGAAATCAATGGGACCCATGTTTAACTAACTTAGTTTGGCTCTAACCCATTGTAAGTATTTTAGATTCCATAGGGTTCATTGGTAGGACAAACAAGGATAGGATGAAGCAGTCCAGCCTAAACATGTTTCAAACGGAACAAAACATAAATTGTAGACTAATATTATAGGGAATTTTCCACTGACCCCTTCTGCTTTCCCTTCAAAGACCATTACCCAGTACAGAAGGCTTTCATCTAAAACCATTAGTAGTTATTTGTTTGCTAAATGAGTTTAGAGATCTACTTAGACATAATTTAAATACCATTTAAAACCCCATTAGCTATGTTTATTACCAAAATTTAAATAGTAACTTTTCTGTTGCTTAAAAAAAATGTGGGAGAAAAAGGCACAAATGGCTGGCAGAGTTAATTAACCCACTGGTCTTCAACCTCTTGAGGCAAAGGCTCAGTACCAACATGGCTCAATGACCTGCAGCAAAACACATTAGAAAGCCTTCACTGAAGTCACTGCAAGAAGGAATGGAAAGTACAGACGGAATATCAACTTCCTATTTATTTTCACAGTCTGACTTAGTAGTGGGAAACTCAGAAGCAGGCATTTTGAAGACCAGCCATCAAAACAAGAAAATTACTGAATTTTAATCATGTGGAATAAATACATTTCCCTCTGTATTTGAAGAAGTATCCGTGAACATGCTGCTGTGTGTTATATAGAACAATGGGTCATGCTGCTGCTATCTTGTGGGTCTATATTTTCACTTATAAAAAAAGCTGCTTCAATGTATGTCCAGTGTTATAGCCATTTCCCAGATGTTTCATTCTTTCTTTCCTCATCCATAAATGATAAAATGCAGCAGAGATATTTTAAAACATGGGAGAAATTAGACACCGGATAACCAAATGGAGCCAGAGAACAACTGTTTGTGAACAGAAGGCTGATTCTGATCTAGCTTGTTCCTAATCCTAAAATGTCACTCCCTTCTGCCCCTTTTAAAGCTTTGATACTCAAGTAGCTAACCATTAAAGTTGGGAGATGCAATTCTTCTTCCAAATAATTCCTTAACATTTCAAAATGTTGCAACTGCAAGGTTCAATTTGAAGTGCAGGTACTATATTGTAGGGCAATTACACTTGTCCAGGGATGGACTTGGGTAATCTTTTGTATGATGGCACCCTGTGCAAGGTCAAAATTTGCCATCCCCAAATGGATCTTCTCAATTATGGATCATCTCAATTTTGCACCCCCTTGTCTCAGTGTCCGGGGCGGGGGGGAATCAATGCAGGAGAGGCTATCATAGTAGTAATTCATGCAACAGGCAGAGATGAGATTTCAAAAAGGAAGGTGCTCAAACAAGAGTGCAGGAATAGGGTTTTGCATATAATGTAAATATCCCTGTTTCAGGACATACACCTCCATGTGAGGTGGGAATTTCTACAGATGCCATATTTGAGGGAAAGATAGATGGTGCAGTAGGTGAAGTTTCCATTTGATTCAGTACTGATCCTCCTAAAGTCAGCGTGATTTCCTTCAGATGATGTTGGACTACAGCTTTTATCAGGCTCATGACACGAATAGTGGGAGCTGTAGCTACCCCTGTCTTACATTATATAGGTCTTCACATGACAGATTCTGTGAAGGAAGAATGGATCGTGACCACTGGCCATGCAGCTATTTGAACATGACTTCCTCCTTCACACATCCACAAAATGCAAACGATTGTATGCTGCATACTAAAGTGACTTTATCTTCTTTCTTCTGTTGGTAGCCAAGTCTTTCCTGGGCACAGAGTACATACATACATCCTTTTATTTGTACCCCGCATTTCCAGATTTCAAACTAGGCTCAAGCAGCCTCACAACATGAAAATATTACATAATTACAAACATAACAAAAGTAGTCATAAACAATAAATAAAACAGCAAAAAGTACACAACCAAATTGAACAGTTTCCGCATTCATCATAATAAATTCTAAAATAAAGATACAAAAATTAATATCAGTGACAATAACAAGTCCCTCGTCCTAACAAAACCCACTAAACACTCCTGCCCAAGAATCTGTTCAGCAGCCTCAGGTATTGTAGCTGGAGTCAGTCAGGGCCCCGCCCACCCAGGTCAGGTGGGAAAAGGCCTGCAAGGCAGGAAGCAGGTCTTCCAGGACTCACATCTAAGGTAGTCGAAACTGTGTGTTTCCTTGTTTCTTTCGCACACAAAAGTCTGGGCTTATTTAATAGCAGAAAAATATTACATCAACTTAAGAATTCCAGCAAGAAAATAAAATAAATGGGAGAAAATTCTACACCTTTCATTCGGTTTGCAAAAAATAATAATACGATGAATCTGCTCGCCATTCTGTAAATTATAAGATAATGTTTTTATTAAACCTTTTGATGATATTTTCTTCTTTACTTTTTATCAGGATTTTGGTATCAATTACACTATCTTGTTACCTATATTTTGTATCTTAAGTTTGCATTATTTAGTTACTTAGGGAGTACATTTTTCTTGTTTATTTTACTAGTTCTTTTATAAGATTGTTTAGTGGTTCTTAGGGTTCCGGTATTTTTTACCTGCTTTTATACTGCTGTATAAAATTCTCAGTGTGTGTGTGTTTGTGTGTGTCATTTATCAGCAGAATGTGTGAAGGTATGCAAATGTGTGAACCAGTGCTTTTGCATTTTAGATAACACTAGCTGAAATGACACAGGTGCTCTGACCCATGATAGCAACACATTTTCAACAAACAGAAAAGAAATATTGTGCTTTGAATACACTGGGAACATATTTATCAAATGTTTCCATTTTATGTACATGAAAAATTACCGGGTCTTGATGTTTTTTCCTGCCAAATATAATGACTTTTTCTGCTTCCTTTAAATTTTGCATTATTGTGCTGCATTTACATTCCACAGACAAACAATACTCAAAAGCATGAAATTCCAAAGTCACCTCAGGATAAAAGAGGTGATTTATAAACACATAATAGTCATTTTTGATACTTTTCATCATTAGTCAAGCTGAGAGAACAAATTGGAATCTGAGCTTCTGGTGGGTTTTGTGAAGGATCTGCAGATAAATGTAACCAACAATGAAGGATAATTCATATTAAAAGATAATGGATATTATATGCAATTATGACTGTAGCTAGACCAAGTGCGCTTAAAATGAATGCCACCATGTGAAAACACATAGGTGGGTGAATTAATCACTAGGATTGTTTTCTCCATTTTCTTCTTCTACATAGACACGTCTACACCCCTAATTTCACAATAAACTTCACAGGCTTTCTAGATCAAAGTCAAATGATTCCAACTCCCAAATGTATCATAAAATACGTAGCATCCTAAATAGCCCTTTAGGACTTTAGGGGATAATCCAGTCCATCACTGCTTCCTTTCCATATATGATGTTCTATTTTCAAGATTCCCTTACTGACCTCAACCCCCCAGTTCCTATCATTCTTTCTGCTCATGGAGAGTTATGCTCATCTGAGTATCATGTGCAAACATCGCCTGCTGTAGAGCATCAACTGGATTGTGACCCTAAAATGCAACCATGTGCATGTATACTCAAAAGTAAATCCCAGTGAGTTCAGGGGAACGTTTACCACACAAGTATTATTATGACTGCAGTCTCAGTCTCCCTTACATTTCTCTGAACTGCACCATATATGATTTAGAAGAGATGAAAATGTATTGATCTGCAAGTTTGGGGGTTTTTCTTTGCCTAATAAAATATACAGCAGCACAAAAGTATATACAGTTTAAAACAAACAATTCTGTATTTCAGCACACACACTTTAAGGTTAAGCCTATACATATTTACATGGCAGTGCACCCTCTTAAACAAAGTGGGACTGAATAAACATTGCTTGTTTGTTTTTATTTAAATATTTATAAGCCAACTTTCTGGACCAAGTTCACCCAGAGTGGTGAAGAAAATACAAGCATAAAGTTATCATACTTCAGTAGCATGATAAATCTTTGACTTTTACACAAACACGATTATAATTCAGTCAGTATAGAAATACATTTCCAAGGCCACAGCAATGAAGCTGCATGTCCATTTACAGTACTTTGTATCAAGTAAACTGTATCAAGCAAAGAACTGAATGCAGAAACCCAGACTCATTTTACTAAACAAAATATTTGGTTCATTTTGAGTAATTTGCTTAATTCTCTTCAGACTGTGTATTCAAAAGCCATAAGGTATTATACACATTGGGCTGCATCCAGCTGGTGTATTGCACTACGAGAGAATCCTCCCACATGTGAAAGACAGGGCACACTTGGTCTCCAGGATGGACAAGTGGCACACATGGCATAAATAAATCCTTGGCTATGTGATTATGGGTGGCACCTCCAAGCAGGTCCTGACCATTGTGACTCCAACCTGCCTGCATCCTAGCCCTGCTCCTCAGGACCAAGGGGCCCCTGCTTGCCAGGTTCAGTGTTCATGGGCAGCCATTGCTGCCTCACTACATTATGCAGCATGGCATGGGCTAGCATCACCAATGCCACCTTTGCTGAGACATGCACAGGTACCCTCCCCCCGGGTGTGGTGCAGGCAGCAGAAGCATGTTTTGAGGGCTCCAAAAGCGTGTTAGAGCACCATCTGAGGCCTGGGCATCATTCACACTCTCCACATGGGTTCACATGGGTGAAGATGACCTGGGCATTACAGATAGCCAAAATGTTGATCAAATGGTACTGTCTGCTTCGATAAAGACCGGGTTTGGAAAGTTAAAACCAAGAGCATTTAAGGCTGAGAACAATGATGCTTATTTGTGAGTGAACAACATAGTACAAAACTAGCCTTGTTTTAGAGTAATAGTGTATGGTATCAAGTTTTCAAGGCTGTACTCTTATCCACATCTGCCATTGATCTAAATGGCCTCAGTCCTGTATACCTGAAGGAGCATCTCCACCCCCATCATTCAGCTCGGACACTGAGATCCAGTGCCGAGGGCCTTCTGGCAGTTCCCTCATTGCGAGAAGTGAGCTTACAGCGAACCAGGCAGAGGGCCTTCTCGGTAGTGGCGCCCGCCCTATGGAATGCCCTCCCATCAGATGTCAAGGAAATAAGCAGCTATCCTATTTTTAAAATACATCTGAAGGCAGCCCTGTTTAGGAAAGTTTTTAATATTTAATGCTGTATTGTTTTTAACACTAGATTGGGAGCCGTCCAGAGTGGCTGGGGAAACTCAGCCAGATTGGCAGGGTATAAATAAATTATTATTATTATTATTATTATTATTATTATTATTATTATTATCTTGGTAGGGCTTACTTTTGAGTAAATATGCACAGGATCTTCTGCTTGATGTGGTTCGAAGAGAAAAAAGAGATGAGATTGCAATTATGCTTGCAAAGGAAAGGGCTAAAGAGGAAAAGGGGAGATACAAACAGTTTTTAAGGGGGTTTTTTATAGATAACTGAGATCACAACTTTGAGTACGAGTCTTTTTGGCATTTCCCCACCCCTTAAACAGGCGATTTTTGTAATCAATCCCACCTTCACACACAAATCCTCCCATTTCTGTTCCATGCGCACATCCATTGCCTTGATTATCCATGTTGCTTTTTCATTGTATTTTTTTGCTTCTCTGATATATTGTATTTCAATTTGAATTCCTAAGAATTTATATTGTATAATGCAATATAAATACAAGAAGCACTAAAATACAATTGAACACTATGCAGCATCTAGCACAGTGTGCAGTGCAATTACTACAACATGCAGAAAAATCATTAAGAAGTCCGCCAAGACCCTCTGCAATTTTCCAGTGGTCCGTTTTTTAAAAAAAAGCTGAGGAACCACTGTTCTACATATTCATGAATTTAAGTCTCAAAAATCAAACAGGCACTTGGCTTTATTGCTGTGCCTAATGAGAAAGAATTAAAATCCAGCAGGGACATGACCCAGAACCTTTCTCTTCCTCTTGTGTGTCAGCCAGACTCTCTATAGTTCTGTGATCAACTGCATTCTAAGTGGAAGTTGACACTGGCTCAACTTTCTGCAAATGCAGGTAAAATGGAATGCGAGCGGCCTGAAACTCAATGCTGATGTAACCTGGTTCTGCACCATTACCCATAATTGGTGTCTTCAGCTTTGTATAGCTCCAATTTCATTTCTTTAATAGCATGGACTTTGATGAGAATTGTGTTGGGATTTTATTTTTTTTTACCCCCTCCTCCTTCCTTCCCTCCTGGTGTCACTGTTGAATTCTCGCATGGCACAAGTTCATTTCTGAAAGAAATCCCCGTCATTGGTCTTTAATAGCAGCTTAATGGGCTGTAAAATCTCAGATTTTCCCCAACTGATTTTATTACCAGAAGGAGTGTTCTTCATCGCTTTGAGTTTGGACAATAAAGACCTCTTTCTTCAGCAATAACAGCAAAAACAAAAAAAAACACACACAAAAACCCATAACGCTCCACAAACTAGAGAAATTGTAGCCTAAATCAGATCGAGAAATGGGATTCTTTTTTATTCCCTTATGGTAGCTACAATATTTTGGAAGAAGTGCAGCCTCAGGTATTATTTGTTATTCCTATGTGAATCAATAAGGCTCACTGCAAAATGCTCTTGGCTGTGCCTGCTGTGAGCTTACAAATATTAGATGAAAGGATTCGGGGAGAACACATCATCTGTAAGTTCTCTAACCCATTTTGTCAACTACTTTGTGGCTTCTTCTACTGCATGCCAGGGGTCTTTTCTTCTTCTTCCCCCTCCGCGCAACCTCCTGCCCACCCTGGTTGATTCCTAAGTACCAACTTTTATTATTATTTAGGATAAACTAGTAAGGGAGAAGAGTCAGAAGGATTGACATCACAGATTTTATCATTATTCCAAACTCTGAATTCATAGAGAGGTTAACAATAAACAATGATTACAAATGTATTATTTATTTTATCTACAGCATACTCCAGTCAACATTAAACACAGCTTGGAATGGATCTAAATCATCTGTGTCATCAAAGAAAGGTTGCAGCTGCCCTACAACAACCCTTTCCACCACCTTCGCTGTAAAGAAATATATTAGTTTCATTTAGTTATTTATTAAATTGGTATACCATCCTTCATCTGAAGATCACAGGGCGGTTCACAATATAAAAATACAAAACGAGAACTCAAAATATGTAATAAAAGCAGGAATAAGAACAAAAGCAAACCAATAAAACCCCTCCCATAAATACATTTAAAAGGAACATAGAATGTTAATCAGTCAAAGGCTGATTTTCGCCTGATGCCTAAATATATGTTATGAAGGCGGCAAGCGAGCTTTCCTGGGCAGCACATTCCTCAAAAGGGCAGCCACTGAAGGAAAGGCCCATTCTCGTGTGGCCACCCTGTAGACCTCTTGTGGAGGAGGCACACAAAGAAGGGCCTCAGATGATGATTGCAGAGTCCCAGTTGGTTCATATGGAGAGAGGCAATCTTTGAAGTACTGGTGTCCTGAGCCATTTAAGGCTCTAAGGGTCAAAACCAGCACTTTGAACTGTGGCCCAGTCAGTGTAATATGCACAAACCATTTTGCCCCGGTGAGCAACCTGACTGCCAAATTCTGCACCAGCTGAAGTTTCTGAACTGTCTTCAGAGGCAGCCCTACATATAATCTAACCTAGAGGTACCCAGAGCATAAACAACAGAAGTTAGGCTATGCCTGTTCTGGGCCACCAGCCGAAGCTGATGGAAGGTACCCCATGCCACTGAGAACCCTGAGGCTCAAGTGACAGCAAAAGATTCCAAAGTACCCACAAGCTACATATCCCCTCCTTCAGAGGGACAGTAACCCCAAGAACTGCCAGCCTCCCATCCATCTGATCTAGGGAACCACCCACTAACACTGACTCCATCTTAACTGGATTAAGCTTCAGTTGCCATCAGCAGCATTGTGCTTAAGCTGTTGCAGTGGTACAAGTCACTACTTAGTTCACTGCCATCTAAGCTGTATCATAGGATTACTACTACTACAACAACAACAACAACAACAACAACAACAATAATAATAATAATAATAATAATAATAATAATAATTTATTTGTACCCCGCCCATCTGGCTGGGTTTCCCCAGCCACTCTGGGCGGCTTCCATAAAAACCAGAAATACACTAAAATATCACAGATTAAAAACTTCCCTGAACAGGGCTGCCTTAAGATGTCTTCTGAATGTCAGATAGTTATTTATCGCTTTGACATCTGATGGGAGGGCGTTCCACAGGGCGGGTGCCACTACCGAGAAGGCCCTCTGCCTGGTTCCCTGTAGCTTTGCTTCTCGTAATGAGGGAACCGCAAGAAGGCCCTCGGCGCTGGACCTCAGCGTCCGGGCAGAACGATGGGGCTGGAGACGCTCCTTCAGGTATACTGGGCCGAGGCCGTTTAGGGCTTTAAAGGTCAACACCAACACTTTGAATTGTGCTCGGAAACGTACTGGGAGCCAATGTAGGTCTTTCAAGACCGGTGTTATGTGGTCTCGGCGGCCGCCCCCAGTCACCAGTCTAGCTGCCGCATTCTGGATTAGTTGTAGTTTCCGAGTCACCTTCAAAGGTAGCCCCACGTAAAGCGCATTGCAGTAGTCCAAGCGGGAGATAACTAGAGCATGCACCACTCTGGCGAGACAGTCCGCGGGCAGGTAGGGTCTCAGCCTGCGTACCAGGTGGAGTTGGTAGACAGCTGCCCTGGATACAGAATTGACCTGCGCCTCCATGGACAGCTGTGAGTCCAAAATGACTCCCAGGCTGCGCACCTGGTCCTTCAGGGGCACAGTTACCCTATTCAGGACCAGGGAGTCCTCCACACCAGCCCGCCCCCTGTCCCCCAAAAACAGTACTTCTGTCTTGTCAGGATTCAACCTCAATCCATTAGCCGCCATCCATCCTCCAACCGCCTCCAGGCACTCACACAGGACCTTCACCGCCTTCACTGGTTCTGATTTGAAAGAGAGGTAGAGCTGGGTATCATCTGCATATTGATGGACACGCAGTCCAAACCCCCTGATTATCTCTCCCAGCGGCTTCATATAGATGTTAAAAAGCATGGGGGAGAGGACGGAACCCTGAGGCACCCCACAAGTGAGGGCCCAGGGGTCTGAACACTCATCCCCCCCACCACTTTCTGAACACGGCCCAGGAGGAAGGAGCGAAACCACTGTATGACAGTGCCCCCAGCTCCCAGCCCCTCTAGACGGTCCAGAAGGATGTTATGGTCAATTGTATCAAAGGCCGCTGAGAGATCCAGCAGAACTAGGAAACAACTCTCACCTTTGTCCCTAGCTCGCCGGAGATCATCAACCAGCGCGACCAAGGCAGTTTCAGTCCCATGATGAGGCCTGAATCCCGATTGGAAGGGATCCAAATGGTCCGCATCCTCCAGGCGTGCCTGGAGTTGTTCAGCAACCACGCGCTCAATCAGCTTGCCCAAGAATGGAAGATTTGAGACTGGGCGATAGTTGGCCATACTGGCCGGGTCTAAAGATGGTTTTTTAAAAAGCGGTTTAATGACCGCCTCTTTCAGCGGATCTGGGAATGTTCCCTCACAGAGGGAAGCATTCACCACCCCGCAGAGCCCATCGCCCAGCCCTTCCCAGCTTGCTTTTATTAGCCAGGATGGGCAAGGATCCAGGAGACAGGTGGTTGGTTTCACACGTCCAAGCAGCCTGTCCACATCCTCGGGGGTAATGGATTGAAATCGATTCCATGCAACTTGACCAGACAGAGCTCTAGCACTCTCCCGCCCCAGCCCTGCTCCCACGGTGGTGTCTAGCTCCTTCCGAATGTGAGTGATTTTATCTGCAAAAAACTTTGCAGAATCGTTGCAGGAGATCTTGGGGTCTTTACAAAGCCCCGGTGGTAAAGGTGGTTCTGTTAAATTACGAACCACCTGAAAAAGTCTCCTGCTACTATTTTCTGCAGATGCAATAGAGGCAGTGAAGAAAGTCTTCTTCGCCGTCGCTATCGCCACTTGGTAGGCTCGACGTTGAGCTCTAACCTGTGTCCGGTCAGATTCGGAGTGAGTTTTTTGCCACCGACGCTCTAGCCGTCTCAGCGATTGTTTCATCGCCCTCAGCTCCGAAGAAAACCACGGAGCTGTCCGGGCTCCATGCAATCGGAGAGGGCGCTTCGGAGCCAGACAGTCGATAGCCCTGGTTAACTCCGCATTCCAGCGGGCCACCAGGGAATCAGCTGAAAGGCCATCAACATGGGATAAAGCATCCCCTACCACTCTCTGGAAACCATTTGGATCCATTAAGTGGCGGGGGCGGACCATCCGAATTGGTCCCAACTCCCTGCAGAGGGGAAGGGTCGCGGAGAAGTCCAGTTGCACCAGGAAGTGATCTGACCATGGCACTTCTTTTGTTTCACTTTTACTTAGTGTCAGATCACCCACGTCACTAGAGGTGAACACCAGATCTAAGGCATGTCCATGACTATGAGTTGAGCCAAACTTATTCAGGGACAGCCCCATGGAGGCCATGCTTTCCACAAAGTCCCGAGCAGCCCCTTGTAAGGTCGTGTCGGCATGGATGTTAAAATCCCGTAGGACAACCAAACTAGGTGTCTCCACGAGAAAATCCACCACGACCTAAAGCAGCTCAGACAGGGAATCCTTGGTGCAGTGGGGAGGTCGGTACACCAAAAGGAATCCTGTACTGCCCCTATTGCCCAACTTCCAGAACATGCACTCAGAAAACTGGATCTTCCCAGTAGGACGCCTAGTGCAAGCTAGTGACTTCCTAAAAATCACTGCAACCCCCCCTCCCCGCCCACATGACCTGGGTTGCTGTGCGTAAGAGAAACCTGGTGGGCAAGCAGCGGCAAGGACAGGCCCATCTGCTTCCTCCAACCAGGTCTCTGTCACACATGCCAGGTCAAATCCTCCATCCACAATCAGGTCGTGGATGGCAGTGGTTTTATTCATCATTGACCTGGCATTACACAGCAACACCTTCAGGTCATGTAGGTTTCCCCTGTTGATTCCAGTATCCATCCGGTCAAGGCCAGACCCGGAGGCAGGGATAGTCTTCAAACAACGACTAAACCTGCCTCCTCGGTAATGACATGGTCTGGTCTTAGCGTAACTCCGCCTCCTGCCCATGATCACCTAGATCGGATGTCCCAGTGCTTCCCCCCCTGTGGAACTTGTCCCAGCCATCGTGTTGGCTGGGGCCCCACTCCCAGGCAGCCCTGATCTAGCCCCTTCAAAACAAAACACAAACTATACAGAACCAATAAAACAACAACAACAAAAAGGAACAGAACAATCATACTAAAATTAATCCCCAACCAAATATCCATCCCACCCACCCCCAACAATGGAAAAAAGAAATAAGGAAATAAAAATTTAAATTGCCACCGACTGCTTGAGGACATTTTAAAGCACATTAACCACCTGGAACAGGGAAGCAATGGCAGAACACTTCCCACCCTTCCCCAAGAGTTTGTTCCAAAAGTTTGTTCCTGGGCCACGCCCCCTGGGCCAGTTGGAAAAGGCCCTGGAAGGGAGCAGGCCCTGCAGTCCTCACCCAGCCGATGGTCCGCCAAGTGTGTCTCTCTCTTCTCTCTGAGCATGTGTGCATGCTGAGCTTTTGCTGAGCTTGTTGGAGTTCTTTATAAAAGAGATTAAAAGAGTTATACACAAAATGGCATGGGGCTATCTAGTGTACAATGGATGCAGATATAGGTATGCTTCCTTTTAAATTAGTTCATTATACAGTGATAATATTATAGCATAGCAAACTGTTTACTAATTCAGAACTGGATGCTTATTTATTGTTGGTATCCATCTTCAGCTCCCTTATTACCAGTACCATTAAAACATCATAAAACTGGGAAGAATTGCTATTCTTTAATATACCCCTTCATTAGTGAACATTATCCATCTGACACATTTTGTAAGCACTAGAGCTCCATTGAACTGTTCATACAAGATGAGTCAGCCCCACTAGGTAAAGAAGAAGAGGAAGAAGGAAAAGAAATGAATTCACTGCACTATTCACCTTGTGGAGCTGAGAAGCAGAGGGAGGGGGGTTGGAAGAGAAAGGCAAAAAACCTGCCAATATTTATATCATGTAATTCTGACATTTTTATGTGAGAGCTAGATCGATTGGAGAGTTGAGCGTGCGTGAGAGAAATGTAAGTGTTGACATTTTTCTCTTGGAAAGTTCTTGCCTGAATTTTAATTAAGATCCCTTAAACTCATGAACTCATTAAAATAACAAATATTTGTTTTGATTAGTGTGAATAAAATACTTTGTGGTCTTTGCATGAATCTGCTTATTTTCAATGAGAATATATAGGGAATTCATATGTTACTTATATGTTTTTAGCTACAAGATCCAGAATGTCACATAGTTAACAAACAAGTCTTGAACAAAATAGGGATAGTCCAGGGGAAAAATTACCTATGAGGTTGAGATGTGCATACAAGGAGGCATAAAACACACACACAGTCTCTCAGCTATTATAGACACCAAAGATTTGGGGGCAGGAGGATATCATACTAAGGAAAGGAAAAATGATCCTTTATACAGGAACCATTTCTCTCATAATGAATTGGTATCTTTGCCCCTGAAGATAACGGGTTGTTGCTATGGATAATTCAGTCATGGGATTATTACTTATTCAGGAAAATGCCTCACAGCTTTTGTCAATACATGAAGGGGAGTGGCGCCACGCTGAGTAGTACCTCCCCATCATATCCACACATACAGCTGTATGGGGCCTTCTGAATGAGGCCATAGAAAAACTGGTTTCTGGTTGATATTTTGGCACTCACCTACCCTCTTCTCGAAAGATGCAGATTTTGGGTTGCACCTTGGAACAGTTTCTGACTCTCAGCCTAACCTACCTCATAGGGTTATTGAGGGGGTTAAATGTTGAGGAGGAGAACCATGTATGTCACCTGGAGCACCTTGGAGACAAAGGTGGGATATAAACACCATAAATACAAATAAATACATTAAAAACATTGGGTCTGAATTTCTTCCTGGTCAACATCTAAATTATCTTCCTAAGCTTTTGGCAATGAGGCAAGTAACAAAATAGTATGTGCAGCTCTTGGAGATAGGCTACTATAGGATGTGAACATCTTGAAACATTCTAAATCAGAAATACCAATGGCTATGTTTGCCTTTCTCCACCATTTAGGAAAATATATGCAGTGGAAGAAGTTGCCCCAAAATATTTGTTGAAATGCTCCGTATGTGTCTTTCCATATAGACTGAGGAGAAAGCAGAGCCTCTGACTCAGAAGCACATGAGCTCCCACATTGTGGTTCAGCACATAGCCCCTTGTCTCATTGCATCTGTCCCCATCCTCCATTTGTTCTTCCTCACACAAAGCTGAAGTCTTGGGACATTCCAGGATTTTTTATTTATTAGCATAGGTTTCTTTTCACCTGCTTCCAATTTGACACTCACCACTCCTCTGCTGCCCTGATCCTCCTCTGCTTTTCCCAGACATCATATAAATATGTGGAGATCTCACATTTCTTTTCCCTTTGGTGTCAGCTTCTTTGTTGTGGTTCCCCTGTATCAAGCTGTCAGATCGAGGACTGCAGAGACACTCGGAGCATTGCTTGATAACACTGGGTGTCTGAACCACTCATCACTAAAGCAGACAGCCGAGCGGAGACACCTTTAGGGAACAATATGTGGAACAGGGGAGAGACCGAGGAAGGAAGGGAGAGAGAATTTATTCTTTGCAACTACATGGCTGAAGTGGGATGGAAAACCTGGACACTTCTAATGCATCAGGAAGTATTGAAACAGTGTTCATTTTTGCACACAACTCATTTTTTTATTTTTTAGCTGTCAATTAAAACATTTATAGACTGCCTTCTGCATAAAATAACAAGGTGGTTTACAAGATAAAATCAATACAACAAGATACTTAAATACTTAAAATAACTTGCACACAAATTCCACAGAGAATCAGAAATCTAATACAGCTCGTATGAAACATCAGTTTTCAGGAATGCCCTGTTTATGATTACAGCAAACGGTAGAACACCTTTGCCAAAGGGAAAGGCTATTCAGTGGCGTAGCGTGGGTTGTCAGCACCCGGGGCAAGGCAAGTAATTTGCGCCCCCTAACCCATGGATTTGCGCCCCCTAACCCGTGGATTTGCGCCCCCTAACCCTAACCCCCAGATGTTGCGCCCGGTGCGGCCGGCCCCCCCTGCACCCCCCACGCTACGCCACTGAGGCTATTCAAGAGTTTTGGGGTCACTGCACAGAAGGGAAGCCCTAGAGTAGGGCTGCCATACGTCCAGATTTCCCTGGATATTACAGGGATTTCTAAGATGGAATTGATCTGGGGGGGGGGCTTTGTCCTGGATCTTAGGCAAATCACTTTCGGGGTGAGCCTGGTTTCAACACCCCTACCCTTCAGTCACTGCCAGACAGGCCTCTGCTGGGTACAGCAAGTCTAGGAGGGACTTCTCCAGTGATTTCATTGAATGGACTGAATTGTACAGAAGGAAGCATGTAGCCTGGCTCTCAGCTGTTTGGGGTCTTGGGAAATAGGCAGCATACCTGTAATTCCTTTAGAATAGGTGTCATATGTTGCATGGTAGGCTACACCACTGAGCATCCCAGCCGCTGCATTTTGTCCTAGCAGCAGCTTCCAAACCAACTTTAAGCACATTCCCACACGGGGTACATTGCAACAAATCTGCTCTTTCTAGGGAAGTGGAATCCTATTAAGGACCAAGTAGACTCACAAACTCCTGCCAACCTAGCAGTTCGAAAGCACGACAAAGTGCAAGTAGATAAATAGGTACCAGTTCGAAAGCACGACAAAGTGCAAGTAGATAAATAGGGAAGGTAAACAGCATTTCCGTGCGCTGCTCTGGTTTGCCAGAAGTGGCTTAGTCATGCTGGCCACATGACCCAGAAGCTGTACGCCGGCTCTCTCGGCGAATAAAGCAAGATGAGCGCCGCAACCCCAGAGTCGGTCACGACTGGACCTAATGGTCAGGGGTCCCTTTACCTTTACAATACATCTAATAAGCTTTAAGGTGCCACTAACAAACATCATTGTCTTGGCTACAGTAGGCAACATTGCTACCCCCCCCCATCCCCGGACCATGTTATTTTGGAATCGTAAATTCAGTCCTTGTCAGAGGACCTTTCTACATGTCTTATTTATAGTGGTATAGCTGCTGATTTTTTTAAAAAGGCATTTAAGTCTGCACAGCTTTCTGTGCTTTTATTCACTGCGGATCTTAGGGGAAGAGATAAGAATTTAGATGTCCATTCCTGCTGGGAGAAGCAAAGTGAGCTCACGGGAATGGTTCTCTTTCTCCCCATATCTACAGCTGTTCAGGAAAAGAATACGAAGAACATTCACATACACAATG
Organism: Podarcis erhardii; assembly: GCF_964252035.2. NCBI lineage: Eukaryota > Metazoa > Chordata > Lepidosauria > Squamata > Lacertidae > Podarcis > Podarcis erhardii. The sequence continues at coordinate 44,585,120 of NC_138507.1, read as the reverse complement.
GACACAAATGTTGAATATTGTTTAGGCAATTATTGAACATATAAGCAGAGAAATTTTTTTCTTGCAGCAAACCTAAGAAATACTGCTACTTCAAGGAAATATCCTGAAAGATTGTAAGTTTTGAATATTTTGTTTCTTGCACTGCAGTGATGATGTTTTGATCTATTCCTATCTTCTATAGATTGTTCAGTAATGAGCTTCTGTGGCAGAAAACCCTTTTGGGACTATTTCCTTCCCTCTCTCTTTTTTAATTCGCCTACATATTCTTTGAATTTCCCTGCTAAATTCTGATACATCATTCCTTTCGTTAATAGCACCCCCCCATGTCCCTTGCCAGTGGAATAGTAATGCCTATTATTAAAACATGTAATACTGCTTTCTTAACAAGAATAATGGTCAGCCTATTAAAGACATTTTTTCCTGACTGTAATTACAGGTTATTCTAGCAACAAGACCATTCATATCATTATCTAGAAAATTCTGGTAAATACGTCCTATGAAGGACTAGAACACATAGACAATTGCTATTTAATACAACATACTTATCATCATTTTTACTACTGATTAATATTCTACTTTAATGGGTAAAACTCTGATTATCTGCTGATTATCTGACACATCTCTGCTATAGCCAGCGAGGTAGGTAAGTAACATGTCCATTTTACAGATGGGGGGAAATTGAAGCTTGAAGGGAAAGTGACTTGCTCAGAAGCAGACAGGATGAGGCTGAGCAAGTATTACTATTCCAAGCACTTAATGTTTGCTTCCAAATTCAGTGAGATTCATGAAAAGCAGTTGATACATTACAGCAACTTGAAGGTCATTTTTTCCAGAGAGTGGCTGCCATCTCACCATGAGATGAGCTGTTCACATGCAACAACAAAGTTATACGGTGTTGTGCAGAAAATGTCCTGATTTGCATGATGAACCACTGCATACTATCATGTGTATCTGAAGAAGTGTGCATGCACACGAAAGCTCATACCTAGAACTAACTCAGTTGGTCTTTAAGGTGCTACTGGAAGGAATTTTTTTATTTTGTTTTGACCATGGCAGACCAACACGGCTACCTATCTGTCACTGCATACTATATCTATCTCTCTATCATCTATCTATCTATCTATCTATCTATCTATCTATCTATCTATCTATCTTTCTATTTATCTATCATCTATCTACTTATCTATCATCTATCTATCTATATCTATCTATCTATATATATACAATTTTGGTAGTTTTAAAACTAAGGGCGGCACATAAATATTGAAAACTGATAAATAAAGCTATCCTTGCTTTTTCCAAAGATAAAAGTCAAAAGCTCCAACTATTGAAAGCACAAGTTCCTATATTTTTACATGGCAGTTTTAAAATACTTGGAGCCTGACTTGATGTGCTTTTGGTACATAAGAGCTTCCATTCAGTTTGCATTGATTCTTTGCATGGCTAGATCTGATTTTTGAACAACGAAATTTTTAATGTAAAACCTCAAAACTGCAGTTGCCAAACATTTCAGTCTACCACTATGCCTGATATTTATGAAACAAAACACCAGCCAATGTGTAATTTAAAAAAAAGTGGTAAAAAAATTATAATCATGAGCCAAATAAAGATAAGTTATTGTCTTTTTTCATAACAAAATCTCTGATTCTGTTAAAAATGCTTCTTAAAAAATGTGTAAACTAAAAGATGATGTAGCTTTTCAGTTAGTGATCTTGTTAGCCTGGTCATCTTGTAGGTAAAAGTATTTGCTAAATTACTCAAGTCATTGTAAAATGCCCCGCCTTAAGAATAAATTGCTGACTCTGACTCGGAATAAATTTTTCCCTACCAAAGGGCAAACTGAACTCCAAACCACATGTGTGGAAAACTAACACTATCTACCTGGCTAGGCTTTCTGAAAACAGGGAGCTAAACCTAGCAGTTTTCTAGCTCCATAATATTCAGAGGGGTTCCGTATTCCTTCATATTAAAGACTGTGAATCTTCTGAACACATAACATTCTTCATCTTTGCTAACATTGTATAAGTTATTTATAGATGAAAGGTAGAAGAATGGGATATTGGCATCAGACCACTGTAGAATTCTTTGGGATTAGAAAAAAATCTTTGGCTCCTCAGATGTTGCTGTTATTCTTCATCTGCACCGTTACAAAGAAGATAGCAGGATTTTCGGAACGAATTTTTCTTTTATTCTAGACTTGCCTCCAAGGTTATCTTCGAGCATCACAGTTTCAAGACAATTTGAATGCTCTTGCTTTGGGGAGGGCAAATAATGTTTGCTAATGTCGTTAACTGCAATCAATCCATTTATTTTATTTGGGGCTTCATGTATTTATGTGACTAGTAATAAGCCTCAAGTCACTAGTTACTTAAGAGAAATCCCACCGGCTTTAATAAAAAGAAGAAATTGGGAATGAGGGTCTTTGAAGCATGCAGCCACTGAAGAATGGACACGAATGTGCAAGTCAATCTGTTTAAAATGCATGAAAATGGTGAAAGCTGTTGCACTTTAATGTACCTGCAACACATATTCAACGGAGTATTTCAGAGGCTCAGCTCAAATTACTTGGACGAGATTGAAGCTCAATTGCCCTTGTAACATAAGACAAACACAGGGACCTTTCTTCTTAACACCCTAAAAAGACCGCATGTGAATAGCAAATTAGCTACACAAAGGCAATGAGAGAAAAGGGAAAATAAATAAGCTGCAACAGAAATTTTGGGCAGTGAAAAACTTATTCTTAGATGGGCAGTAGAGATGCCAAAGCATCATCTTTGCTCCTATGGGAGGGAAAATGGAAAAGGATGGCATATTGATTCAGGAAATTGATTGCCTTATGACAGTGCTAAAGATGTCTATTCTCATCTGGAAAAGTGCAGTGGGGTAAGCAAGAGCATTCCTGCTAATAATTAGCTGTTCTTTTGTTGAACTTACAAATAGACTACAGTGCTGAAATATATTTTTAAAAACCACCTTTTAAAACACAGCATTATGATATTGGCAGTTTCATTTTAAATTGCTTTCCTAATGATCCCTAACATGAGATTTGCCTTTTTCACAGCTGCCGCACACTGGGTCAACATCTTCATTGAGCTATCTATTGCGACCTTAACATTTCATTCCTGATCAGTCACAACCAGTTCAGAGCCCATTAGCGAATGTGTGAAATTAGGAATTTTTGCCCCAGTGTGCATCACTTACGTTGACTCACATTTGCCATTTTACTGCCCATTCGCCAAGTTTGATGATCTCTTTCAATTTTAACCACTCTGAATAAGTTGGTATCATGAGGAAACTTGGCTGAACAACTTTTCATATGCATTCTTCCTAAAATTTTCATATTGTGGTTCGAGGACCCGACCCCCGCAATGTGAAATGAATACACAAGGACACGTGATATAAGGTTAATGGGCAAGGAAAGGCCACAACTTTATTGATTACAGCAGTGAAAAGGTATTGGCTTAGGCATTGGATCTCTAAAACATGTGGGTTTATTCATCAGTAGGTGGAGCCTGTTGATGCTAATCCAACTATAGGCTCACCCCTGATGTCACTGAGGGTCGTGCCATGGCCTCCCGCCAAGCAGGCATCGGACAGAATACACGACCGCCAGATTCCTTTAACGGAATATCCAAAAATTGAAGGCATAGGCGATGGCCACACCTAGCACTTCGACACACCACAACACATTATTCCAATGCCTAACCTACCCACCAATACCACAAAAGTTGTGACGAGTGCTACGAGGTAGACGAAAAAACCAAAAAGCCTAATGCCAAATGGAAAAACTCCTACCAGGCCCCCTGGGCAACCAGGGCGACCAACCTAAGGTCCATAGCAAGGCCAATGACCTAACCCTAACTCAAAGGGAGTGGAGGGTGGGTGACTCGTGACGAGACGACGGCACAGAATGAGGCTGGGGAGAGGCTGGCGCTGCAGCAAAAGGCTGCCGAACACGCTCCCTCTGTGGCACCTGGTTGGATGCCTACAGAGGGGCGTGGGCGCCAGCTAGGTGAGGTGGAGGCAGGGGGCTAACGCCCCCTGCTAGGGGCGGTGCTCGGGCTCCCGCCCACAACCACTCCCCTCTCTTCCAGGGAGGAGAGTCTTTGTGAGTATTATGCTACAGGTGCCTCTATTTTTACTTCTACTTAGCAAATAGCAGACTTGGAAGTATTTTAGATTGGGAAGTCTGCATAGGGCTTCCTCAATTAAATTGGCAGGTCTTTACAACAACACTGAGGGTTCTGTTTGTTTTTTAAGGTTGGGAGATCACCCCTGAATTTCCCAGCACAATGTGTAGTTTGGCTCTATAATTGTGTTGTCCTAACCCTTACAATTAAGAAATAAGTCCTACTGAATTCAGTGGGATGTATTCCAGGTGAGTGGGGCTAGGGCTGCAGTCTAAACCTCTTAGTTAATGCACTGTACCTGCATTTGCTCATAGGATATATCACCATCTTTACAAAGAATGAGAAGGCAGTTCCTTGGCCTGAAGGGTTTACAATCTAGAAAATACTTCAGTTCCACTTTTTTTAGTGGCTGTCAACTTATTGCCTATATCTCTTTTTCATTCAAGGCACGTGTTACCCTTAGGCCCCTGCTGCTCAAGAAGCAAAAGAGTTGCAGGAACACACACATTTCTTGTATCCAAAAAGAAGAAGCCCAAACCAAAGAAGAAATTATGTCCTGCCCAGTGCTTAATTTGTGCTTTGACGGTCATCAGGGATGGAGGACTCAAGATCTGCTTTAATAAAAAAAATCAACACAAAGTGGTGGGATATGTGAGGAAAAGGTGATTTATTTTAGACTGTGCATTATGAGTTTTAGCTACTGAACAGCTAATGCTTATTGAAACTATTAGAAATATATGCTTACAGAGTTCATGCTACAATTGTTACAGCAGCTGTACCAGCTGTGTGTAGAAAAAAGAAATGTCCCTCTTCTATTGCCAGTATAATATTTAAGAATAAAACACAGGTTGTTGTGAAAATAAATTGGGGGACTATGGGCTGTATACTATTCTGACCTTGAAAGAAAGGTTTTTTTCTAATTTCTCCTTCCCTCATTAATTTCTGCGTTCTTTGCATGAAACTCAGGGGTGTATTTTGATATAGACCAGCCTAGGCTGCTCTTTCCAGTACCAGGGGTAGAAGGAAATTCTTCCATTCCGATCCCAAAGATGCCCACATCCAAGTTTTCCCCTCCTATCACTACCTTCCAGCCACAGCTGAGGATTTCCCTCCAAAATAATGCCAATCTGATGGAAAAAGGTTCTGCCTGATAGGAGGCTTGGTTGTCTGAATAATGAACAAATGAACAAACTAAATAACCAACAAGAGTCATATATCTGTACAGTTCATTGCAAGGCTTCATCACCACAATCACAATACAAGATAATGAAAGACCATGAATATTCCTAAAAGGGTGGGAAATGGGACATATTTACAGATGAAAGCAATTCACATCTAACCCACTTGTTAAAGGTGGTCCATATTTATTTATAAGTTCATTGCAGATGCATTTGGGATAATCAAGGTTCTAATTTGGTGGATTGTTCAACTTCCTGATTGGTTGCCCCAAATATAGAAACAAGAATCAGAACTGTTGTTGAAACCTATAATAAATGGTTTGTTACCCCAAGGGCCTATAGTGGGGACAGGAATAATGTTTTGTTGGTTTTTTTGTGTGTGTTTTTTGACAAACTTTAACTAGTTTGGAGATTCTTTAGTTTGTAGTGGAGTTGTCCATAGTGTAGTGCTTTGGAGCTAGTGGTGATATGAGAAACTGAGAATATTATTGGCATTGTTGTCCCTTAAGATCCAGAATTGATTTTCTTGAATAAGTTCACTAATTTTCTTTTGCTTTCATTGCATAAAGAATTGATCAGGATGTTACTCATTGCTACAAGAATTAGTTTAGATTTAATATGGAAATTTCCCCTGTACTCAAACCAAATAGTATCGGTAGCACTATATTTCCATAGGGACATGGGTAGCACTGTGGTGTAAACCAGAGCCTAGGGCTTGCCGATTGGAAGGTTGGTGGTTTGAATCCCCGCGATGGGGTGAGCTCCTGTTATTCAGTCCCAGCTCCTGCCCACCTAGCAGTTCGAAAGCACGTCAAAGTGTAAGGAGATAAACAGATACCACTCTGGCAGGAAGATAAACGGCGTTTCCGTGCGCTGCTCTAGTTCGCTAGAAGCGGCTTAGTCATGCTGGCCACATGACCCGGAAGCTGTCTGTGGACAAACACCAGCTGCCTTGGCCAATAAAGCGAGGTGAGCACTGCAACCCCAGAGTCATCCACGACTGGACCTAACGGTCAGGGGTACCTTTACCTTTACCTTTTACAATTTCCAGAGCTGGTTGAATTACATAACCAACTTTATCCAACCAGCTGTATTTGTTTGTGCATTTATTTATTTATTTATTTATTTCAATATGTGTCCCATTTATAGAATTTGCATATTGCTTATTACCCCTGCTCGATATGCATACTTTTGCTTACACTCAATATTGATTATGTGCATCTGAACTAATTTTGCATGAGAATACTAACCTTTGGTTTTTAATGGTAACTGTAATTCAGTCAGTGTTAAAGTGAGTTTAAAAATGTATATTACAGCACAGGAATTTAATATTAGCAACTGATAGGAGACTTAGTGACACACTGAGTTTTATATGCAGAGCAAGATAAATTAACAGTACAGATAAAATTCTTATCTAGGATATGAACAAAGGGACCTTTGCAGGGACACACAAAAATAATTCTTAATTCATCTGTTAAGATTGAAGATAAAGTCTGTTCATATTTCAGACCATTTGTATTCTCTTTAGTTGTCAATATTTTTAAATCCTAATTTCTGTAAAACTGGGTTGCGATGGGATTTTAAAAGGCACGGGATTGGACCCAAAGTTTCCATTAAATGAGAGGAAAGGATTTCTGCTTGCACAGAATAGGAGGCAATCCTTCCATTTATCCATGGACATCAAAAAATAGCTTACCCCACCCTAACAGAAGAGTCTTCCATTTGTACAACAGGCTCTTTGGATCAAAAATCTAATAATGATGTAGTCTTAAAGCAATTCTCGGGTTATCAGTCTATCATTTTCTTCAAATCAAGTATCTCTTAACCAGCAATGATCATAAGAGAATTCACATCAGTTAAAAAGCTCTGCTATGGCTATCTGTTCTCAAAGGAACGCCTAAGAAAAATCTATTTGTTGTTATTGGAAAGCATGCCAAACAACACATTAATTAAGCTCAAACAAAAATGGGCCCAAGGCTGAACGAGTCAAATAAAAGAATCACTATAGAATCTCTATGGAATCTGGATCCTGGTTAACAATTGCTATAAATATGATTTAAAACAACAACAACAACAATTTGGCTCAAGTGATACTTAACCCCTGCTAGCTTGTCACTTTAATGAAACAATTACGAGGCCTTGGAAACATGGTGCAAAAATTGCCAGCCATTTTTCATTTATGTTGGTTGTGTTAAAAAAAAATACTCCTGGGGGAGAGTACATAAAATATGGAATGGGTGTGTATAGACATGCACACACACTTATATAATTTTCCATATAATAGCCATGTATTTCCAATGATCCCACCAGGTGTTAGAATATATAAATCGTGTCCTCCCTAAAAGAGGGCATGTGTTGCGGTGAGACCTGGAGACTGACCTCCTGGTTGTGGGTGGGTCTATTGGATAGCCACAACACCCAATTGGTAGGTTCCTTGTTGCTGGGTGTAATCTGGCCAATGGGTGCAGTCTAAATGGATTGAGGGACCTATACAATCCCTTTCACGTGTCCAGAGCTTTCTGTTTCAGCTCATGCAAATGGAACACCTGCCCAACTCTCCCTATATTTAGGGTAATTTTGCAACTGACCTTGCTATGCCGTCGTGTGTCGTCTGTCATTGGGACAGGGGCATGGCAGGAGTTTCCCCAACTTGGCTGATTGGCTGTTGCCATTTGGGTTTCACCTGCTGCGTAGCAATTCATCACAACTTGTAAGGTTGCGGAAAGGCACTGGTTCATGTGATAGGGATGGGAGAATGGTCTCGCCATCCCTGTGTGAAAGGTATTCCGTTAAACTTGGTTTGGTCAACCCCTGAAAGGGGGTTGTGCCCATGCCTGAGTCCAGGGGAGCATCTGGGAGAGTGAACAGAGTTTGTTCCTGGGCTTTTCACCTACCTCAGGTGTTCACCCTTGGCTGACCTATGATAGAGCTCTGGGTCAGCACTACCTGCAAGGGTGTAGGGAGCTAGTCGAACCAGAGCCTATGCAACCACTCACTTTTCTGTAATCAATAAAGTTGTGGCCTAAATACTGCCAAAAACCAAAACTAAAATTTGACTCAAATGTATCTTTAATTTTTTGGGGGGGGGGAGGTCTCTGGTTCTGAACACGCAAAATGTCTCGCTTCTCTATCAAGTGATCTAGAAATGGTTTTGAATGCTCTGTTTGCTTGATCTGAACTGGCAAACCCATGGAAATAACACCTAATACCTAAAAGAAGAGAGTTATTTTGAATTTGGGTTATTGCTGTAAATTTTTATTTTCTTCCAAATTGGTTTTATTTTATGTCTGCCATTTGAATTCTTGTTAGTTTTTGTTTTAATGAACTATGTTTTATATTCTATTTCTGAACTTCACTTATATGCTAGTTTATTGCTTAGCTGTCCTGTATATTTTTCTGTTTTATGGTCAGGTGGAGTTGGCTTTTTACTGGTTTGTGGAAGAAGCTGCTTTGTGAAGGAAGCTAGTAGAAATTCAGCCCCTCCCATACACAAAAAATAACTATTGGTAAGTGCAATAGGTTTTCTATCTAGTTATCATTTTTGAAAATGAATCTGATAAACTTGGTGTGACTGGCAGAGAACAAATCTTTTATCTCATGAAATATAGGAAATATAATGTGTTGTTGTTCATTTTCTTTATTTTATCTTTGGGAAGTTTGCACAGTAGATTTCAAATGAATGCTAGACTCCAGGTGCTGATTTACAAAACTGAAACTGTTATAGATTTATTATATACCCAAAATGGACTGAATAAGTTTAATCATGTGGAACATATCAGGTCCTCATGCCCCAACAGACCTCACAAATGGTCAGGAATAATGAGAGCGCCATAGATTCCCTATCCCTAGTATATGTATTTATTAATCACCTTTCTGTAGAGCAGTATTATAAGAAACAGAACAATAAGACACATATACCTTAATAAAATAGTATAAAGCTGCGATGAGGAAAGGTTAAAAATGAAAACAAACAACCAACATAATTTCTTAAAATATCACCTGTCGCAAATCCCTAGCTTGCATTGGGAAATATATTCCCTGTTTTGTTATCATCAAAAAAATGTCATAATAACTGCAAGCACAAAATCCGGTACAAGAGGGCAAAGTGGTCCTCTGGCTCTTAAATGGATCAATGTGCCCCCATAGCAGCATCCCATATGTCACACCACCTGTCCTGCGCGTTTGAACTCTGAAGCTTCCTTGATAAAGACAGAGATTGTACTTGGGTTAATTTTTTGAGTTCTCAAGTCACCTCATTTTCATGACTCAGAGCTTCTGTGTAGAGATTATCAAATGTCAAATGCAAATATAAAATGGATCTGCACAGCGTAAAAGCCTCTTAACTGGCATTGAGCAGAATATTCCCTTTAAATGTTAATGAAACTGTTGTAATTACTCAAGCTACCAAAACAACTCAGGAGCCAGAGTTCACAGCTGTAGCCCATTACTTGTAAATTACTGGCACAGGCATTGTGTCAGTGGAGAAGCAGAGTTGTCTGAGGAAATTTCCTGAATATGCTTTGCTTTTAACCAAGTGGTAGAGGATATTAAAGAAAATGAATTAATTCGTTGGCATGTCACTGGATGGAAAGCTCCCCCACCCTTCAAAATAAGCCACTTTTTCCTCAGTAAAGCCAACACAAAATTGTTGAATATGACAGGGCACTATGCAATCGATGGAGCATTTTAAGGCATACCTTTCTAATCGAGAGAGCACTCCTATGCGTGGTTGCTTGGAATTAAGTACCGTCGAACTATGTGGGACACTTTGGAATAAACATGCAAAATGTGCTCAGGGTTGCACTGTCATGCATTAGCCATTGAGCATTCTTGAGTCTATTTTTCCCCTAGCTGATGCTGTTCGAAATCAAGTGGATAGGACTTCAGGAGAAACTGCATAGTGTATTTTTTATTAGGTTTGCTCTTGCCCTTTGATGAACAGCCCCTGCAACACAGAAAAGAAAAATAGGTCACCGCATAAACTGGTTTATCAAGTCTGAGTCAGGAAGAAACATCCAAGCGCCATGTGAAAATACATGGGCAGTAAAGAAGACGTGATGTCTACATTAAGAAAACATGTTGGCACCTTGATTCTTTGATCTGCGGACTGTGACAGGCTTGCAGGCAACCAGAGTTGTCCCCCCCCCCCACCGTTCCAGTATTTTACTACAAAAAAAGAAAAAGCACAGAAAGCTCTCGGAATGAAATTCTATAATTTTGCGGAGCACTTCACAGGGTTAATGAATATAATGCTGTCACTCGCATGTTTGCCACAGGCTGCCTATGGGAGGAGTTAAAGGCAGCATATAGGAAGATTGCGCGTGAACATATGCATGCGTTCCTCATACATTTTAGACAGCTGGATGCAGCGGCTACATCTCAGAAGATCAGTCTTGGAGCTGAACATGGAATTGGCAAATCCTCTTATTTCACTTTCAGTTGACGTTGAAGGTAGCCAAGTCAAACTAGGACCTTTCTTTCATTTTCACAGAGGGAAGCTATTCTTCCAATCTATTCAACGTCAGGAATAAGCTTTCTCGAGCGGCCATGCTCCATTGCATTGGAAGTGTGCAAGCAGCAAGGTCTCAAGGAGACAGAATTTCTGCGCAGGGAAGAGCTGCAGATGTCATCAAGGGACTTTGCTTTTTTGTGCTTTTTTCTTTAAGCAAATCTACCTTGAAGGAACTGGTGCAACATTTCTGTCAGCCTTAGATGATCCCCAACATGTTTATTTGTATAAGCAGCTCACATAGGTAATTTTGTCTGTTGTTCCTTTTGCTGTTTTGTTATTGCTTGAGTCACTCAGACAGTGTCGGAGGACATCTGTCTTTATGTTGCTTGATGCTGTATCGGCTTAGTCATCATAGCCCAATGTACCTTGTCTTTGAAAGCGGCTTATACCTTACATTAGGTATTTGAGAGGGCACTCTCTTCAGCACTAAGACTTTAGAATTTGCTCTGCATGGTGTACTAGTCTTGTCATTCCTATGACAGTCTTCCTTTTCCAGAGGGACTTTTCTCTGTTAGAATTAAGTGAATATGAAACCACTGAGTGTGCAGGACAGAAAAGTCCCTGGGAAAAAACAAGGAAACATTTGTTTTCATTCTAATGCAGATATGGACTTTTGATACAAAAATCACTCGGTACACATTTACTTTGACCACCACACAATGACATTAAAGCTGTACACCAAAATAAATCTGAATCCAAGCTAAGTGGGAAAATAGTTGTTCCATAGTTAAGATACCAAATTAGATTTAGGAGATTCTGGTTCAGTTCCTTTGTCCAGCAGATGTAGCAGTAGCTTGCAATTCTATAGCACTCCAGTGCATTGAAATTAGTAGCAGAATTCCCATTGCTTGCAGTGGATGAAAACTGAGGCAATATTGAAAGGAAGGTTACAAGGAAGCTCCGTTGCAAGCAGTAGCAGACTCCTTGTTGGGTTCAATAAATTAGAATTTCAGAGCAATGAACATTTGTAAGACAATCATGCTAAAATAATGGAGTCCATATTGGGGCTGTAGAAAGGGAAGTTAATAGAAATTGTTGTTGGGAAAATTGCACATTTATTTATTCTACCATGACCAAGTGTCTAAGAGTATCCAAGCATCCACTTTCTATTCCAAATTACAAAGCTCAAAGGATAATGTTTGGGAAGAGAGAATTCATTGAAGCATACCACTCATATTCATAGAACACTGAGATACCTTGCCAGACAGGGAAAGAAATGGCTGCTCTAAGGGGAAGGTGATTTTCCATCTGATTTATAGGAAAGTAAAACTGTAAAGCAATACAATTAAAAAAAATCATTTAAAAATATGCTATAAGGAAAACAATTCAACTCTCCCTGATTTGCATGATGAGTTCCATATTGATAAACTTGTGCAGTTCATTCTAGGTATATAGCAAATTTGCAACAGTTTCAGTTTTGTGAATCATCACCATAAATCAGACATTCATTTGAAATATGTGATGATAATGAAGATAATGGAGAACAACATATTATAGTTCCTATATTTCAGGAAATAAAAGGATTGTTCTGCGCTAGCCATCCCAGTTTGCCACATTCTGTTCTTAAAACAATCAGATTAAAAATACCCACTGGATTTACCAATAATTTCATGTTATCATAGAGGAATGGCTGAGTTTTTGCTGTATACAATATTCATAGGAAGATCTTCACATCACTCAGAGTGACAAGTCTTTAAGTCACCCTTCTCATTCCCCAAGCTGCTCTAGAATAAAAGTTGGCATCAGACAAGCCATTCCTTCTTGATTCTCTTAATACAAGCACACTTAATAACTAGTGCAATGCAGTAGTTTGAGTGCTGCACATGGATATGGGAAACCCAGGAAACACACTGCATTGTCCTGTGCACATCAGTGCTGTCTGAACCTCTCTACTCCACAGCATTGTGGTTGGACCAGCCCTGACGGAAATATGGAAGAAATTCAACTCATATCAGAAGGAAGAACTGTCTTGCAACACCTAACTGAAGTTGTCACAAGGGTAACCCATGTTTTTGAGAAAAAGGTATAAGGCTTCTTTTCTTTAGCAGCTCCATCTTAGTGTTACAGACTAATGTGGTAAAGGTGCTTTTAAAAAAGCCAACAACTGTACCATGTTTCAGAGCTTTTGAAAGGTCAGAATCCCTGACCCTATTTAAAATGTAGACACCGTAGGCATGTTCAGGCACTTGCTTGAAAACATAAATGCTCAAATTGTGGATGGGAGCATTAGCATGCATCCAAGCCCTTCTCCCAACATGCTCATGAGTGCTGTCCCCCCACCCCCAGTTCATGATCTCTCCCATATTGCATGAAGAATATCTGCAGGGATTACTACTTGCCTTCACTTGACACAAGTAGTCTTCTCTATGCCACTGGGGACCTTGTTTTATCACATGGATGTTCTGCTTAGAAGCCTTCACCATACAACATGAGGAAGGTCAAGACTGAGTGTGGGAAGAACATATGGTATTATGTTGGGGGCACAGCTCTTCCTCATCTCTACTCTTTGAGTGTCTGAATACCCCTTATGAATCTAGAAATTCTCTTGACCAATATTTCTGTTTCAAGGGAGTTATAAATAATACCAGCAACTCTTCATTTGCATGCCTCTTATTCCATGCCAAATGAATATATCTTGTGATCCTTGAGGCCTACTTATTATGTTGACCTTTAAGCCTGGGAGCTAGTTCCACTGCTATTTTTCTAGAAAAAGAGGTGCCGGAACTCACCACGAACATCTCCCTTGTTCTCTTATTATGGCAATGGCACCCACCCGAGAGGTGCTGGAACTGAGTTCCGGTGAGTTCACGCTAGGGAGAAAAACCCCTGGCTAATTCTTCCATTTATATCCTTCTTCTTTTTATTACAGTCAATTGGTATATATAAATTGTTAAACAAACAAACATCCATGAATCTCAGTGTAACAACCTCCCCTAATATTATCCTTGTTACAACCCCAGTCTGAGAGATAATGACCAGCCCAAGGTTACTCAGTGAGCTTCACTGTTTAGTGGAGATTTCAGTCTGGGTCTCCCCTATTCTTGTTTCACACTCTAGCCATTACACAACTGTGGGTCACTGCATATCTATTTGGCTGGAGTTTCCACATTAATGCTGTCCCTCCCAGTTGGAGTGGGTAAGCACGGGTAGGAAATGCATACTCATTTCTGTTTTTCAGTGGTTTTCCTGCTGTTCTTTCCTCTTCTAATGAGCAACTGCAGTTTCCAACAGCCTTAGCCATTATTTTCTACCCTCCACAAAAACAATTTATATTTAAAATGTTATAATTAGATTAGAGCTGTCTTTATTGCAGCATCTGTAGGAAAATGAGAGTATGTTTCTTTGGACAAGTGATCAGGCTATTTAGCTTTATTTAATCTGGAGCAGTCCACTGGGATACTCAAATTTAATTTTATCTTTCAATGCACTATGAATTCATATTCTACATCTTTAGGTCAAAAAATTCATGGCTCTGTCATTGAAAACATTGTAATCTCACTTCTAGCATTGTGAATAAACCACTATATGCATAAAAGTGTCCCCTGTGTATAGGGACATGCTTATGCAGGTTATGTATGCATGGCTATGAATATCAATGGGCTTCTGTTGGGGGTATGAGACTGTGTGATTCATTTATAGATTTATATATGCACATTAGTTTGTACCTGTCTGTTTTCATGTGTGGCAACGTCAAAACTGGGTAGCTCTAATACATTGCTTTACATGATTCAACTGGCTTTGCACAATATTTTACATTGTATTTCATACAGCTTCCCTTCAAAACAACTGCTATTTTATTGGGGGGGGGTGTTTAGAAACTATAGTTTTGCTATTTTATGGTTAAAGCTTTCTCATAGTTTCCCCAACTGCTAGAAAGAAGTGGTGCATTATAGGTGCTCCAAGACAAAATATTTGCTTTATATCTGTGTGGTTTTAAAATTCTGATACGTTTCAGATTTGCCCTTCAGTCTCTGTACTTGATTCTTTAATTCAGGTTCTCAGCCACTCGATACAAAATGAAGTTCTGTTTTTCCCCATTCACAATACTGGGGAATCTAAAAAGCATCTATAACGCCCCCTCCCCCCTTTAGGCAAAGTGGATGAAATCTGCAGGCAGAGGACCAACATCCAAATGGATGCCTGTCAAATCGAAGGCAAATAAGTCCAGGGGCTTTTGAGGAGAGGGAGAGGAACTGCTTTCCGCCATAGTTCCTTATGGTGGTGATGTACCTGGGGTTAGTCTCTTCTACTGCTTTACCTTAGAATAAGTAAGAGATGGCCAATAGTATGTACTTTTTTTTGGTACATTTTTTAAAAAAATGTTGGCACCTTACACTAGCCTTTCTTTTCTAGAGCTTATGTATGTCTTCTGACAGGCATTACAGGCATCTGAAAGACCTCACAACATGAAGCTGACTTGAGCACGGCCTACAGAGTGCTGGGTTGGTTGGTTAAATCAGAGCAATTGGATGTTGGCTAAATCGGAGCAATGTAGGATTCTTTAATAACTTTAATGAAGCTTTTAAGTTTGCTTCTTTGTTTGTTTTTAAGTCCTCTTCTACTGTGGTTAATTTTTTAATGCTAGCGCTATTAATACTTTCTAGGCAATAGTCTCACTTCTTCAGAAGCCAATGGACCTAGTGAAGCATAGAGATATATAGGAATTATAGAGCTATACATTATAGAAAAGGACAGAAACATTGATATTGATATTTCACTTCAACTCAGGAGGGGGGAATTGCCCTGAATCACCCTGATTTGCTTCATGATCTATCCCCACAGAGAGCCATTGCACACCCACAAAAATAACAGTCTTGGTTGCACTGCCCCTTATAATAATGTTTTAAATGTGTTTTGTGGCACCTTGATTAGTTAACTTCTGAATAGTTCAAGGAAGGGCTGTGGCTCATTGCTACAGCATCTGCCTTGCATGCGGGAGGTCCCTGGTTTAATCCCTGTTATCTCCAGATAAGGCTTGGAAAGACTCCCTCTTTGAAACCCTGGAGAGCCAGTGCCAAGCATTGTACACATTGTGGAGCTAGATAGACCAGCGACCCAACCTGGTCTAAGGCATCTAGCTCCCTTTGTTCCTAGTTTGTTTTATCACAAAATGCCACAAGTAGGAGGCAACCTGCTTTTTCATATGTTGTGTTGGAAATGGGAAAAGCAAGGTGGAAAAATCAGATAAAAGCTGAACAGGAGAAAAGGCACAAGACCTTGTACCGGTCCTATAGTAAATATCATCTAATCTCATGCTGTACTGAAACCTGTCTTCCAATTCCTCAGAAGTATTGTTCTCAATAAAAGAGTCTCCCATTTTCCTGCTTTGTTTGAAGTGCACTTTTAGGATTTCTTTAGAATTCCTAAGCACTGTTTATTTTCCTAATCAGCAACGAAAGAAGCAGGTTGTTGTCTGCAAAATGTTATGCCATTTTGCAATAAAAGCTGATCAAAAGTTCATCTTAAAGTTCCAGCGCATTTCTCTTTATCCTAGAAGACTAACACCGTTTTCAATACACACACATATATATATATAGAGAGAGAGGGAATACTTGCTATAATACTGTGATTTCATTCTTTTACAGATTGTTTAAATAGAATTTTATAGGTCCTTTTCCTGATGAAAAGCACCATCTTGAAACACGTTATAGTCACTTTTAAGTCATTTGCATTACATGCAGATTTGGGGTGTCTGATATTCGCCCTTTAAACCATCCCAGCTTTTCCATCCATTTGGATGGAAATAAAAAATAGAATCATGGTGAAACAGGTGAAAGAAGGCACCTGTTGAAGATCCAGTTGTTTTCTGCCAGGCTGTTAGAAATGAAACATCCAACTACAGGCTCATGTAGAGCTTGTCTGAGGCCCAGGGCAGGAGTCTTGTTAGAATAAAGTTATAAACTCAAACAAAAAAAGCAGCTGATCCCTGGCAGGACTTCCAGACCAGCTTAGCCCTTCAAGATCTGGGGCAAATGCACACAGCTGCCACCCCCTCTCTGCACAGGACTGTCCCAGTGACAAGCTGGGACATTTGACTTTCTGAAACCCTGGCAAGCTACACCCAATCAGCTTAGCAGGGGCAGACTTTGGTAATATAGCTCCCTGAATGAGAAGAAGAAGAAGAAGAGTTTGGATTTGATATCCCGCCTTTCACTCCCTTTAAGGAGTCTCAAAGCGGCTAACATTCTCCTTTCCCTTCCTCCCCCACAACAAACACTCTGTGAGGTGAGTGGGGCTGAGAGACTTCACAGAAGTGTGACTGGCCCAAGGTCACCCAGCAGCTGCATGTGGAGGAGCGGAGACGCGAACCTGGTTCCCCAGATTAGGAGACTACCGCTCTTAACCACTACACCACACTGGCTCCCAATGAGGACAAAATTTGGTGCCCCCCCCAACTTGAGTGTTGTTGTTGTTTAGTCGTTTAGTCGTGTCCGACTCTTCGTGACCCCATGGACCAGAGCACGCCAGGCACTCCTGTCTTCCATTGCCTCCCGCAGTTTGGTCAAACTCATGCTGGTAGCTTCGAGAACACTATCCAACCATCTCATCCTCTGTCGTCCCCTTCTTCTTGTGCCCTCCATCTTTCCCAACATCAGGGTCTTTTCCAGGGAGTCTTCTTTTCTCATGAGGTGGCCAAAGTTTTGGAGTCTCAGCTTCAGGATCTGTCCTTCCAGTGAGCACTCAGGGCTGATTTCCTTAAGAATGGATAGGTTTGATCTTCTTGCGGTCCATGGGACTCTCAAGAGTCTCCTCCAGCACCATAACCTTGAGTAGATGCCCATATAAATATAGGTGGTATCATCATTATTTTCACCCCCTCGGCTTTCACCCTGTGAAAGGGAACCACCCACACCACCCTAAATCCAGCGCTGAGCTTAGTCTAGATGTACCAATGATCAGACTCAGACTTTCTTGTGCCCTGTTGCTGCTTTTTTAAAAGTTTAAAAACATTTCAATTGCCCATCATTTCCCTTGGTTCAGAACTCCCTGTTGAAAACTGAAATTTGGCTTCCAAATGGGTCTCGGTGAACACCCTTAAATAATCATGCAAATGTGATAGCAAAAAGTGTAGCAGAAGAGTTGAAATATTTAGCATGCTTACATTGACATTCCAAATGCATTTTTGCTGCCTTTGCAGCACTGCAAACAGTTGCTCGGGAACAGTTGTTTATGCACAATAAAAACAAAATAATTCTTGAAATGACTCCTTCTCACAAAACAGTTTTAAAACAGGTGATAATGACTTGCAACTCATGTCCTAAATAAAAAATGTGGATGTATAATAATTCCTTGTGGAAGTCCTTTCTTTTTTTAAGGAGAAGTTAGGTAAAGAGAGATTTCAGTGGTTCTTTTCTCATCCAAACTGGTCCCATGCTTCAGTGAACTGCTGCAGAAATAAATATTAGTCAGCTTAAAGATCCCAATATTGAAACAACCCTAATCGAAATGTGGAAGTGGTGCAGTCAAGGTTGTTGCCAGTGAAGCAAGGATCATGGAAAGTTGGTGCACCCCTCAGGAGCTGAGGTTTCCTTAGCAAACAACAGAGATGACTGACAGTGCTGTGTTAGCTTCAGAGGAGCAACTGCAAACACACTTGGATGAATTTCACCCAAGTTTTATTCAGAGCAGACCCACTGAAATTAACGGACTTAATGTAATCAAATTAATTAATTTCAGTGGGTCTCTTCCAAGTACAACTTTTACAAGTGCCACATAATGTTGGTTTCACATTTGCAAGAAGTGTGTCCTTTAGCATGGCAGCACCTACATTTTAGAACTCCCTACCCCTTTGATATTATGCAGGTGTTTTCACTGTGTTGTTTTCTGTGCCTGGTTTTGTTCCAGCAAGCCTACTCAAGTGTTTAACTTTAAAATATGTAGTCATGATATGTGGTTTTCCTAAGTATATGTGTTTTAGAATTACTGATTATATATATTTTAACTTATGAAACTCATGTTTAATATTTGTTTTTATTTTAATCACTTTTTAGACGTTTTAGTAAGTAGTGTATAAGTAAGCATAATTACTGGCGTCCCTAACAAATCGAGTGTTCTTCACCAGAATTTGTAGAATATGGGTGTTTCAATATGTTCACTGCCCATACCCCTACCTGTGGTAGCCAACACTTGCAAATGGTCTCAACTTGGCATGTCTTCTGCTCAACAGTTGGCCACTCACAGCCAGGTGTAGCAAGAGAAGTAGCTGTGCCCTCATCTGGCGTAGGTGCAATGTTTGGGGGAACATATCCTTGGATGGCAAGTCACGTGCAGAAGACGACATGTTCCTTTGTGACCTTTGACATTAGCCATGAAGGATGAGGGGGGAATATATACAAGGATGATGTTATGTAAGAATATGACCAAAAGAATAGGAGTGAATAAAGTGCCGCAGTGTGAGCATAGCTGGGACAACCTGATGTCTGTGTTCACTTTTTGTATGTTGATACATGATATAAACTACTTTGAGAAGACTTGTCTTGAAAAACAGTATAGCTGTGTATTGAATAAATAAATGTCCTGTATAAGCGCAATGCAGTGCAATGATATGTAGGCATTTCAGCTTTCTTCCCTGCACTGCCAGAAAAAGTTCAGAGGTTAATCTGGCGAATTGAAGAGAGCAGACTGGGGTGGGGCTCAAGTCAGGTAATAGATTTGGGACTTCTGGTGAAAGAAATGTCATTTTCAGAAGCTACACAATTAACAATCTCTGCCTTAGAAGTAAAGGACGGGGCTGTGTTTGCTGGCCCAGTCTCACCACCACCATGTGTTTGAGAGAAACTCTGTTGTAAATGCCCCACTTTCCCCCCTCCACAATTGTTGATGGCATGGAGTAAATGTCTGGTTCTGAGAGCCTAATTTCCATTCGGCTCAAAGAACACTCAGCAGACTTGCTTATGGTTATCATATAAACTTCTGCAATTTTCTGTAGTTTTAAAACATACTATTTAGAACTGGACCTCTGCCGCTTATTATTGTTATTTTTCTCCTAATGTATTATGTTTTATTGCATGGTTACCCTTTCCTTCCTGTTCTTTGCCCAGTTTCCTATCCATCACCCAATTTTAGCTGTGCCCTTGCTAGTAATCGAGGATATGGAAGTTTGCCAAGTGCCTCTTGAAAAAAATATGAAGGTTATTATAGCCACCGAATTCCACTTATCTGTCATTTCATGGATATATCTTCAAAAGATTCCAGAGAGTTGTTAAAGCTTGACCTCCCTTGGCTGGAAGAGATTGTCGTTTATCTGATATGCTTCTACAGCCCTTCCTCAGGGACTGTGTCTCCCATTTGTGTTAAATGCACTGGCCTCCAGCACCTTTGTTTACCTCTTGAGCCTCCTATACAAAGCAACACAGCCATATTTTCTCATTGTATATGTGCGTGCTTTCAGAACAATTTTCAGGAATCAAGAGAATTTAATGCCACTTACCTATTAATTGGATCCATTCAGCTACAATAGCAGAAGTGAAAACTACCTGGGTTTTTTTTAAAGTCTTCAATGCTATTATGGTAGAGCTTTGCAGGTGCAAAACCATGACCTGCTGCTTTTTGCCTGTCACCAGACACCTCAAGATGGCAATCAGTGCCGCAAAGGATACATCGACGCCACTATGCTGATAACAGCCACCCTTGGCAGATGTATTGTTGCACTGTCACACAAAGCTGTCTCATGACATTGAAAGGAAAGTGCATTGGGAAGGTGGTAGGTTAGAACTGCCTAAAAGGCCCTTGTTTATCCTGAGAGATAAATATTTGATTGCTAAGATTTGTGAGAAATGAGGGGAAAGGGGTGAGGGAGAGGGAGGGAGGGAGGGAGGGAGGGAGAGAGAGAGAGAGAGAGAGAGAGAGAGAGAGAGAGAGAGATTGACTGAGAACTGTACAATTCAAACCTCTCTGAGGCCACATGCCCAATGCTTACCACTAAAAGAGTTTAGCTTTTAACAGTCTACACCAAGTAGTTTATGTCTTCCAGTTCCTTTCCAACCCAGTTCAAAGTGTTTCTTTTGACCTTTAAAGTTTCCTCCAGAAGACCACTTTATTGAGTGTTTGTCCTGATTTCCTTGTGCAAAGCTTAAGTGGAGACAAGGAAGAAGATGGCCGACATAGCAAGCTGTGTCATGAATAAGAGGGAGTGAGCAATGGGACTGTCAGATGGGGAGTAGAAAAGTGTGTAAAGGCAAAGCAGTGGTGGTGCTACTCCTAGTGGTTTGTGTGTTTGCTGTCCCATCCACCCACAGGTTCTACTGAAGTGGGCATTTGAGTAGCATCTGTCCCAGACTGAACTGAAGGTGGGGGTGGGAAGAGAATCAAGAGAGAAGAACAATTCCCACAACATTTCCTTTGAGATTCCGTTCTGGGTGTCTGCATAGGGAGGAGGAGTAAGAAGAATTCTTTCACCCTTAGTGAACCATAAAGATAGGAGAGAGCAAGAGGCAAAGCAGAACAGAGAGCAGTGTAGCACACTCAGGAGCACCAATTGACAGGAGAGATGTGTGGCTTGGGAGCACTGCAGGCCAGGCTCAGTGATGACACCCAGGATGGTCCGCACCCACCGCACCACCCTTCCTACGTCACCACACGTTGCTGGAAAACATAGGAGTGGAGATAGCCCTTGAGCTCAAATCCTTGTTGTGAGTTTTTCACAGGCATCTGGTTGGCCACTGTGATTCAGCAGCCTCTTCTTATGTTTTTACATTCCCACTTGTCTTTTGTATTGTCCCTTCTATATCTGTCCTATTGATATAGGTTTTTTTATTTGTGATCGACTACCTAGAACAATGCTATACTTTCTACTGAAAAATGAAGCCAATGCTCATTAGTTTATTGCAATAATATTTATATATTATATGAATAGCATTTCAATTTCTTTTTTGGCTTGTGTTGTCGAGCTATGCTTTCCCTTGCTCACTGAGTCTTCTGCTTTAATGTGGCCTATGATATAAAACAAAATAACTCTGAAGGTGAACTCAAATTTAATGACCTTTGGAATATTGGCTAAATCACTGGAAGAAGAGAGAAGGGTTTGGGACAATGGAGGACAGTTGGACAAATGCATTGCTTAGAATTGTTTAAGCCCATAACTTCCAAACAAAGAGATGAAAAGCTGCACAGACTTGTGTTCCATTCTCTTGCCAGCTCAATATATTTGATGCAATTGCAACCAAGGTCACGAAGATAATTTTGCTCTGGTTGCTATGAGTGAATGTGAACTATTTACCACCTACTGAACATAGTCACCTGGGGAAGAAATTAATGTGGGTTGGAGGCTGAAAGGGAAATTGTTGGTCAATCAAAAAGGCTGCTGTGAAGTGTGTATCACTAAATGCCTGTTGCTTGGTCTTATCAGCAAAGATGCAGTGATCTGCCTTTTAGAAGACATTGAGCACTGGGAAGTTTACTAATTAGGTGTGTGTGATGCCTGAAAAGTGGACAAAATAGAGACCATTGTTCTAATACATATATATGATTTTTTTCCCTCTTTTAGATCCCAGGAGTTCCGGGCAGTTTGCAGCATACAATTTTATCTTCAAAAGAGCTTTATAGGTTTTGTTCAGTTCACTGATGGTGATTTGCCAAAGGCAATCAAGTTTGTGGCTGAGCAAGAATGTAAATATGGACAGGGGGAGCAGAAGACGTCCCTGCGGTGGCACAGTGGATTAAGACATTTTAAGAAGTCAGAGCTACCTCAGAGCAATTTTATAGACATCTATTCAGAAGGAGTGATTTTCAGAGGGATAGCCCTTAGGGATGGGAGAGAAATTATATTACTTAAGTTGCATTCTTGAACCAATGCACAAACCATAACACATCTACCCTTGAAAATTCACTAACCTGTGTGTACAAAATGCATATACAGTGGTACCTCAGGTTAAGAACTTAATTCGTTCTGGAGGTCCATTCTTAACCTGAAACTGTTCTTAATTTGAGGTACCACTTTAGCAAATGGGGCCTTCTGCTGCCGCTGCACCGCCACCTGATTCCTGTTCTCATCCTGAAGCAAAGTTCTTAACCCAAGGTACTATTTCTGGGTTAACAAACAGTCTGTAAACTGAAGCATCTGTAACCTGAAGCATCTGTAGGTACCACTGTAGTTAAAAGAAAGTGTACATAAAAATTATGCATTAGTGAAAATGGCATTGCAGATGCATTATATTAGAGGAAATTAATTGCAAAAGTGTGGATGTTAGTCAAAACTGCACACACAAAAAATATGTTTAATGGAGAGAGAGAGAGAGAGAGATTCACAGATTGCTGCAAAAATGTGGAGACCTTAATTCAAGACTGGAAAAATGAGAAACCAAGAGAAACTGAAATGGGAAATTTTGTCCATCTCAAGTAGCCATGTCAATTAATTGTAGGAAAGGTGTCACAAGACTCTTTCTTGAGAAGTCCCACTTATTTCAATTGGATTTAGTGCCAGGTAAGTGAGTTTGGAACTGCAGCCACCATTAGTTATTAGAAATTAGAGCCTACATATTTTGAGCATGACCTTTTTTAAGGGCAGAATCAATAACAACATGTGTCTATGTGTTTCCTGAGCAAGTGCTGGTACCTATAATTCTTAGTCAATGCCAGCATACTATTCAGACAGATTCTAAAACAAGATGTCTCATGTTTGACCTTTAAATTAATGAATAAGTCCATGACTGCTTAAAGTGGTATAATCGTGTTTAAATGTGTGGTGTGAATGTGGCCCTACAGTTATGCTGGGCCTTTCCCCCTTATTCCTTTCCTTTATTCCTTCTACTTTATTTCATTTATCTCTGCTGGCTATTGACTATATGATCTGATGTGAGGATTTTTCTTTAGAAGTTAGCAGGACTGTAAATGCCATTGACACTGTGCGTCCTGAGTCTGTTTATTTTTGCTTAAGACTGCTCATCATTCAGTATTTGACATTGCGGGTTCCTGTGGCAGGTGGTGTGGAGACTTTTGAAATAGCTTGCATTAGGCTATCCTACTGTTTTTGTAAAGCTCTGGAAATAATTTCAGAGAAATCACACACGAAAGTGATCTTATTGCTCTTTTTTATGCTTGTTTTGCCACTGTGCATGTGTGTGTTTTAAGGCATTGTCTGTGATGGGTTTAAATGGTCCCAAACTGTTTCTCTGAAAGCTTTGTCAATGAGACCCATTACCAAACATTTTCAGAGGATGAATCATTCACAACTGTAAATGGAATTCAATGAGATAAAATTCTTCCCTGCAAAATAACCTTCCTTACAAATATGCCCTTACCTGTGAAAACATAAGAGTTGTCCTGCTGGGTCAGATCATTAATCCATCCATCTCAGTCTTTTGTCTGCCTGTAATGGCCTGATGGATGCTCCAGAAAAATCCCCTAGTAAAACATGACAATATCCATTAACTGTCCCAGTGTCCAGAAGCCATCAATGAGGGACACACAGTTTCTCAACATGAAGATGGATCCTGTAGCAATCATTTAACTTTTATTGATTAGTTATTGAATAGTTAGTTAATCACATCAATGTGGGCTGAAAGAGAACTGTGATAACCATTTCCCAGCCACCCTGGGTCTTTACTGCATGGGGAAGGAATATATGGTCCATGAAAAAAGTGAACTCCTCTCGTGCACCCTCCCTTTCCTCACTTAAATAACTTACTGCCACCAGATAAAGGGGAGGTCATTTCTACAAGGCTTTTATCAATCGGTGTAAATCACCTTCACTGAGTGACCTGAAACCCCTCAAAGTAGTGTGTTTTTATGGCTCTAAGCATGTGTTCAGATAAGTAGAGACCACAACAAGCTTATGAAATCAGAACAAAAGTTTACAAAAACAAATACACACACTTTTAAGAAAAAGATATGCAAACATTACAGCAAACCAGTACATTTGCCAATGGAGAAAGATGAGAAAATTAAGTAATATTTATTCATTCATTCATTCCCCACCCATCTGGCTGGGTTTCCATAGCCACTCTGGGTGGCTTCCAACAGAATTAAAAGCACACTAAAACATCAAACATTAAAAACCTCCCTAAACAGAGCTGCCTCCAGATGTCTTCTAAAAGTCAGATAGTTGTTAATTTCCTTGATATCTGATGGGAGGGCATTCCACAGGACAGGTGCCACTACTGAGAAGGCCCTCTGTAAATTTAATTAAATTAATTTTCCCTAAACTTAGACAAGTCCATCATTTTACCAGATTCTCAGAAGTATCTTACTCTAGAGTAGCAACCTTTTTTATTTTGTTTGCCTCTGTCAGGAGCGAGCCAGCAGTAAATCACACGAGATAAGTGGAGTTCATTCTTTATTAGAAGAAACAGGGTCTGTTCAGGAGTGCCATGTCTAATGAGCATAGCAACTCTTCATCGGTAGGTCTTGCCACTTATGAGGCAGTTGCAGAGACTGAAGATCCCCTCCTTCCCACAGCTGCTTCTCCTGGATATTTCCAAAGCAATTTGAGACTACACAGGTGTGTCTGACTTTGCTCCTCCTGCTCCATACCTCTCCTTGTCTTGGGAGATTTTCACAGCAGGAGGCTTCTTCACCACATCTCCGACACATCTCTGCTTCTTGGCCTCCCTCCTCTCCTGCTTCCACTTCTGATTCTGGACATTTCTCTGTCACAGGCTCTCCCTTCACACTAAGCCCTGTTACCCCTTCAGCTTCCGGAACCTTCTCCTCTCAATCTTCTCCCTCTGACCACTCAAAATCATCCCACCACCAGTCTTCACACTCTGAGCCTTCTTCCCTTGGAGATTCCCAAGTGGGTGCCTCCAACCATTCCTCTGTGTCCAGCCAGTCCATGACATCCTCTCCCTTGGGTGTACAGAGCTTTTCCTTATTGCATTGAGATCCACCTTGTTCTATCCACATACATGCTCCACCCCTCGGGGTACAGACTTTGGAGGAAGTTTGGAGTTTTCCATTTTCATGCCTCAGACAAGAGATACCCATTCCTCACATCTACAGTGGAGCACTATTCTCTTCACATCTGAACTCCAGGGCAAATCAGGCTTCATAAGTCAACTCTGCATGCCTCAAGAACTGACAAGGAAGATAGGCAGCAGGCAAGAAAAATATGCATTCCCATATAATTCACAACAATCCATAAAACAAAACTGTCCTGGACAGTAAAGTCCAATTCCTCTAGACACACACACACACACACACACACACACACCAGCACTCCTATTTAAAGATCAGGCAAAATAAAACTTGTGTATCAATGATGGCTATTGCCTGCTGAAGGACTTTTCTTTTACAGATCTGATTCACTTTTGTATGTAAGAGCAAGCTGCACTGCCATTGCATGGGAAGATATTCCATTTCAACAGATTGTCACTGCTCTCCACGTTAATAGTACTGGCAGTTGCTTCAAGTAACCCAGAAGAATTGATAAAAATGAGAAACTGTCTACAGCTCAGCTGAACAGCATGGCTAGCCATTCCATGGCACAAGGTGAAGCAGGCACAACATGATGAGAGGACAGATGAATGTAGCAATTGGTTCTGAATGGCACAGCAAAACGTTTTGAATTGTTGGCCCTGGCTTTGGCGGGGGAGGAAGTCATATGCATTGGTTTCTTTGGAGCAACATGTGGAGAAGTGTCAATTTCTAAACATGCTTTGGTTCATGTATTGGTTCAAGAGGTATGAATTAGGTAGGGCTACATTAAAATGCAAACTGATACCTGCACTGGTCTTCTAAGAGGTTCACAGTTTGGATGAGTGCTAAAGACCAAAGGCATTTCCAGTTGGGCAGGTCAACTTGTTTTCCAGAATTTTAGAGACCCAAGTGTTGCGACGGACAAGTGTGAAGTGTTCACATAGTTTGTATGAGCAATGCCTTCTTCATATGGTGAAGGTAAAAGGTCACAATCCCCCTTCTACAATGCATCAACGCTAATGTGCATGTAGGTCTCATTCATAAAATCTTCCTTTTTTCCTGAGGATTTTCAGTCTATATTTCAAGCGTGCCTCCAAGACATCTAGGGTTGACAGGCATAAGACAGATGTCAAAGAAAAGAGAGAGTGAGAATGAGAGAGACAACATTCCAAAACTCAGGTCTAGTGTCTCCACTGCAGTGCTGTTGGTTGTGCTATTATGTTTCAATAATTTCATTCTTCAGTTTTGCAGGAATTACATATTACTCAGGAGACTAACTCACAGGCTGAGAAACCTCAGGCTATAGGGAAAGTGGGGAAATGGATTCATGAATCATTCCCTTTGACTGGCCTTCTTATGGATCAGTAGCTGATTAGAGAACAGGAAGAAAAGGAGATGGAATAAATGACAGTCCTTGCAGTGGAGGGAAGTAAAAAGTGGGATCTCTTAAGGATTTGTACTGCGTCTAGTGCTATTTAATTTAGTCATAAATGACCTAGTCAGGAGTGAGCAGTGAGTAAGCCAAATTTGTGGGTTGTAGCAAATCAGAATAGTAAAACTCATAGTGACTTCAAAGAACTTCGCAAGAATCTCTCCAAATTGGTATACACATTACCTGACAGTAAACCCCATTGAATCCAATGTCTGAGTAAACATTCACAGAACTCTGCTGTAAGTGAAAAGGACTACACAATGGGACATTTTGTTTATTATTTGTTTGTTTGTTTGTTTGTTTAAAAATGCAGCTTTACGTAAATTTATGGTGCCTGAACGGACTGTATCTAACCTGGAAAGATATCTTGGAACTAAGAACTTCAACAAGAGCATACAGCTGGTTTTGTTTTGTTTTGTTTTGTTTTGTTTTGGGGAGGTAAGCAAATTCCATGGGAACAAGATTGAACATAAAATGGCCAGGATCCTTAACATCTGTATATAATTCTATTCTGCAGCCTCATTTGGAATAAAGTATATATAGTAAAGATACAGAAGGGCATTAAAATGGATACTAAGTTGGACTCTGACTCCCATCAGTCCCAGCCAACATGTCCAATGGTCAAGAATTTTGGGAAGTGGATTTCCTTTTCTATAAAGAAAGACTAGAGTGACTGGCCCTTTTTTTAAAGTTTTGAGAAATGGATAGGTCTGTCAGTGGCAATGAGCGCATTATGCCCTTAGGCATTCTGTCAGGCTGGGCAAACTGTGGCTTACCAGATATTGGTAGACTACACCTCCCATCATCCCTAATCATCAACCATCCTGGCTGGGCCTGATGGTAGTTGGGAGTCCACCAATACCTGGGGACATGCAGATTTCCCAACTCCACATTATGCCTCTGACTACTAGAGGTTAAACAACAGGAGGAAGCTTTGATAATTCCATGTCCAGGTTTTGCATTTTCCAGAAGTATCTGGAGAGCCATGTTGTGAAGAGGATGTTGGACATACAGAAGTAAGCCACACTGTAAAAACAACTGACAATATCATTGAACAAGATGGCCAGAGGGTGACTTGGAACAAGGCAGCTTCCTATGTCCCCCTCACAGCCTGGCATAAGGGGTTTTTGGACTGCAGCTAAGAAACTGTGCCCAGTTTTTAGAGGGGCTATAGCTCAGAGGTAAAGCATCTGCTCTGCACACAGAAGGCCCCTGGTTCAATTCCCAACATCTCCAGGTAGGACTAGGAGAAATACTTTTGCCTGAAACCTGAGAGAGCCACTGCCAGCCAGTGTTGAATATACGGAGCCAGATGGACCAGTGGTTTGACTCGGCGTAAGGCAGCTTCCTGCATTCCTATATGATGGTGTCTCCACCATGGGTCTTCCGCACATGCCCACTTACACTAGTGGCCAAAATTGTGGAAACCTTTTGGAAAAACTGTATTTCTGAGGTTTAATGGCTCATAACACCACTTATTTTGGGGAGTAATACCATAAAATTATATATCAATGGAAAGATAATTTAATGAAGAATGTAACGCAATGAAGTTTGTTCCATTATATGTATTCTTTCAAAAGTTATAGCCAAAGAACCAGAAAAAGGAAGCACAACTTGCTTAGGTTGATATGCAGTAGCTTTCCTTCATTTGAATGTAGCCAATGAGCATGCTTATTTAACTTATATGCAGAATTCATCATACAAAAGGCTGGGCTGGATGAATCCCTAGCCGGAATTAAGATTGCTGGAAGAAATATCAACAACCTCAGATATGCAGATGACACAACCTTGATGGTAGAAAGTGAAGAGGAATTAAAGAACCTTTTAATGAGGGTGAAAGAGGAGAGTGCAAAATTTGGTCTGAAGCTCAACATCAAAAAAACGAAGATCATGGCCACTGGGCCCATCACCTCCTGGCAAATAGAAGGGGAAGAAATGGAGGCAGTGAGAGATTTTACTTTCTTGGGCTCCATGAACACTGCAGATGGTGACAGCAGCCACAAAATTAAAAGGCGCCTGCTTCTTGGGAGAAAAGCAATAACAAACCTAGACAGCATCTTAGAAAGCAGAGACATCACCTTGCCAACAAAGGTCCGTATAGTTAAAGGTATGGTTTTCCGAGTAGTGATGTACGGAAGTGAGAGCTGGACCCTAAAGAAGGCTGATCGCCGAAGAATTGATGCTTTTGAATTATGGTACTGGAGGAGACTCTTGAGAGTCCCATGGACTGCAAGAAGAGCAAACCTATCCATTCTTTTTTTAAAAAAAATAATATTTATTACTTTTAAAGCTTACAAAAAAGAAAGAAAAGAAAAAAGACAGGAAAAAGAAAACAAAAAAGGGAACAACCTTAACACATTAAACTAAACACAATAAACAAAACAAAACAAAACAAAAACAATTTAAAAACATACATACCTTTTCCATACTCTAGCTTTCATTCCCTTGTTTCATCGACCTCCTCTCACCTCCCTTTTTGTATTCCACTTCTATTAATTGTTTCAGCAATTCCTTTCCATCTTTCTCTATTCTCTGTCATATAAATGTCTTAACATATTTTTAATCTTATTTCCATTAAAACTAATATACATATTTAAGCTTAACTCCTTATAACATTTCTACTAAGGCCATAAAATTTCATTCCAACATTTTTCTATCACTCATTAATTTTACAGTATTTCTA
This sequence comes from Podarcis erhardii, assembly GCF_964252035.2. Taxonomy (NCBI): domain Eukaryota; kingdom Metazoa; phylum Chordata; class Lepidosauria; order Squamata; family Lacertidae; genus Podarcis; species Podarcis erhardii. Next base: position 44,555,332 of record NC_138507.1, on the reverse strand, counting down.
TATACAGACTTTAAATTTTCCAATTCTCTTCCACCATCTCCTCTCCCCGGTCTCGGACTCTGCCAGTCACTTCCGTCAACTCCATAGAGTCCATCAACCTGGAGATCTTATGTCTGAGGCTCTTAACTCTTTTCCAAGTCGCTTCTGCAGGTCTTCTTCATATTCTTTGATGCTATAGAGCAGATCTCAGGAAAACTCCGACCCAACAATATTTTTATTCCTCCTCGACAGGTCAGCCAGATTTCCATAGTTAAAGCTAAGATCCATAAAGTATTTCAGGACATGTTTCAAGATTCCTCCAAATCCAAAGGCCCCCAGAACTCCAGTCTCCTCCTGACCCAAGTCCATGTCCCAAAATTCAGTTAATCCCTGCATGGAGGGATCTTTCCAGCTTTCCTTCTCCAGTCCAGGCCGGGCTCCGATCCTCAAAATCTGACTTTTTCTAGAATCAATCATAAAAAGCCTCAACTTATAGTCCTCAATTTGCCTCTGTAAGGCTGAGTCTCCCACTTGTATTACTTTAGGTTTGACAACAACAACTTTCTCCTTCTCCTTCTCCACAATTTGTTCTGCTGAAATAGATTCCTGTACCAAATCCTGAATAATTTCTGTATTGGTGCTCACTTTTTGTCCCAAATTAATCACTTTTTGTCCCAAGTTATCAATTTTAGTAGTCATAACATCGGTCTTCTTGTGAAGCTGTTCCAACAAATAGCTTATCTTACATAATGCAGTCACTAAGGCTTCTCCTGTCGACATTCTTAAATGGTCCAAGGTCAATCCCTGATTCTCACAGTTCTTATCCTGCAGCTGGAGATTCCCCAGCTCCACTCTTGTAACAGTTTCCAAAGCTCCCTCTAGAGGGAAAAACCTATCCATTCTTAAGGAAATAAGCCCTGAGTGCTCACTGGAAGGACAGATCCTGAAGCTGAGACTCCGAAACTTTGGCCACCTCATGAGAAGAGAAGACTCCCTGGAAAAGACCCTGATGTTGGGAAAGATGGAGGGCACAAGGAGAAGGGGACGACAGAGGACGAGATGGTTGGATAGTGTTCTCGAAGCTACCAGCATGAGTTTGACCAAACTGCGGGAGGCAGTGGAAGACAGGAGTGCCTGGCGTGCTCTGGTCCATGGGGTCACGAAGAGTCGGACACGACTAAATGACTAAACAACAACAACAATGAGCACAAGTGTTTAGAGAGCCAGTCAGGTGTTATGAGCCATCAAACCTTTGGAAACACACTTTTCCTAAAAGGTTTCAACAATTTTGGCCACTAGTGTAGGATTTTTCAGTAAGCACATGTCCCACCTTCTAATAATGTAATGAAGGTGCCTTTTCTCTCCCCCCCCCCATGTCTTTTTTTGGCAGAGCACACACACTACAGGAATATACTTCGAGTGTTCTTCATTTGGCAGAGATAATTAGTTTCAGTTACTTTAACAGAGCAACCCCTTGCCTTCAAAGAGGATATTATATTTGCCTAATTGCATTTGAGTGCTAAACATTGTAAAGGATAATGTTTCCTGAGAATGGCTTTTCTCTTGTCTCTTTACCTAGTAGGAAGCTCCCTGCCTACAAGAAGGGTCGATCGAAATTGGCTATTAATTTGAATAAATCATCAAAAATGCACGTGCCATGGAGCGCAGAGAGCTCCTTCATCCTGTTGATATCCTTATCACAGGTCTTAAATGAGCACAGAAGGAAAGCTGCTGACTCCTCAATTATCTTATAAACCAGTCTAGATTGAACTGAGCTGTTGCAGACATAGGAGAATAGGAAGCTTTCTTATACCGAATCAAGAGTCTTGGTACATCTAGCTCAGTATTTTGTACACTGACCAGCTCTCCAGGGTTGCAAATGTGGAGTCCCTCCTAGCCCTATCTGGGGATAACTGGGGATTGAACCAGGCCCAGGTTCCCCACTGCTAACTTTGGTGAACAGACATCTTTTACACTGGGTGCCAGCCCCTTGACTCACTCTAGGCTCCACCCCCATCTCCTGATGTCAGCCCCTTTTTTTTCCTTGGAAGAACTGACATCTCCTCTTTTTAAAGAAGTGTGATCCATATCCACAAGAAGATCCACATATGATCTACTGCTGAAATTATCAACAATAATTTCTCCTTGTGATTCCGGCCTGTGACTGCAGAAACTCTAATTTCTTCTCCCTTTCTGAGCAGAATGTGACTTAGAGAATGCCCTAGCGTGCCTCACTTTTTGTCTGTGTATCTCTCTTTGAAGGAGTCAATGGTGTGCCAGTGTGGCGTTCGCCTCCTAGGTGGGTCATTAGGAAAGGGTTAAATGAGTGAGAATGTGATTGGCCAGTGGGAATGCAAGGGGGGAGTAAAAGTTAGAGTGGGAGGTTTTGAAAGTCAGTTGAGGTTCGGGAGTTGAAGAAGGAAGAGGGAGGATTAGGTGTGGGTTGGTAGAGTTGTATTGTGAGAGAGTGAGAGGAATTGTCAGGTGGAGTCAGATAGATAGTTGGGAATAATCAGTTTGAAGTTGTTAGAAACTAAGATTAAGAAACTGCCAAGAAAAATTAACTGTAACCATAAGCTTGTTCCTGCATTTAAAAATAAACTTGATTATTTGTTAATGTTAACAACTGACTGGACTCCATGTGTCCCCGTGAGATACAGGGTGGTGGCAGCGGGAAAAGCAATCGCAGTGGTGGCACAGGGTCAATAGACCGTCAAACGTCCAGGGGCCCTCTGTGATTGCCACAGCTAGCAACTAGCCCTTCGCTTACAGAAAGGAAACCCAGGGACAAAAGCAGGCATAGCCATTTTTTTTTTAGAGAATTGCATGTGGGTAACAGTTAGAATATAAGTAGAAAATGGAAGGGTTTAATCCCTGATATCTTCAGGAAGTGCTGGGAATGACCCCTGTCTGAAACTTTGAACAGTCACTGCCATCCACTGCAGACAATGCTGAGCTTTTGTAGACAATATTGAGGACCAGTGCTCTGGCTTGGTGTAAGCCAGCTTCCTAACAGCTTGTGCAATCCAAATATGTGAAATGCCTGAAAAAGAAAGCATACTACTGTGTCTATTGTCTTTTCAACGATTACTGAATACCTTCCTTGTTTCCCAACAAGCCTTTTGAGTGGAGATCTTGATCCCAGTTCTGTATATGCACTGAATTTGTAATTATTTCTACATATGGAATTGTTTTCAATTGTTTGTATAGATGGAAGTGGGGGTTTTTTATAAACAGAATTGTTTCTAATTGATTTTATTGTTGATGTGTGCTTTTCTGGGAAATTGTTTAGAGGTATTTTATGGGAAGCGATTCATTGATGGAGCAAAATAAATAAATAAATGCATCCTGAATAAATTAGAGAGCCAAGCTTTCTGCCTTCTGCGGGGCATTTACTGGAAGAGCAGCACCATCGCTATCTCACCCCCACCCCCTTTTAACTTTGTATCAGACTTAATTACAGAAGACTTCTCATTGGCTTTGCTTAGACACTTGCATTTAGGCTGATTCCTTCTCCTGGAGCCAGACTACCAATACAGTGTAGAGCCTTCCGTTTAATTTTTTAGCTAAGCAAACATGAAAACAGTAGATGAAACTGATGGAGAGCTTAATTGTATCAATCCATCAAGTTCTAAATTTGCTTCCTTTCAAAATTTGTCTTAAAATCCAAGTGCCGTGATGGCAAGACACCAAGTTTAAAATTCTCCAACTGTCAAATGCTGTTTTACTAATTATCTGGCTTCCAAGGCAATCATACAACCGTAATCATTCACCTCATGCCTGGAAACATAAGTCTTGTTCTTTTGATGAATATTTATAAGACAGTGTAAAGCAGTCTACTTTCTTTTCCCTTTAGGCAAGACAATTTGGAGTTCATCAATATGTATTACCAAGGACTTTTATAAAAGGCACTTCAAAGGAAATTCATCAGGCATTCCTTTTGTCTTGATTTCTGTTAGACTGATACTTCCTTTTGACAAGTATCAATAAATTATCCTCTGATGGCCAGAAACTTGATGTCTTATTCAGAAACTTCCTCACACAGCATGATTTGGTGTTAAGTTTCCCAAGGAATTATTAGCATCTGTCCAATAATTTAAAGGCAGAGAAGGCAATGCAGAAATTATGAAACAGTAGAACTACTATTTCTGCTGTCTGTGGGTGCTGTGCATTGTTTTCAGAGAATTAAGTCATTGCCCCCCTCCATGGTTATGTATTTCCGTGCCCTATAAACCTTGCTACATTTTTGCAATTGAGAATAATTGGGATTCCAGAGGAAAAATAAATATAACTTGGAGGCTGCCAAACCCAAAATGAACACTAAGCAAATTAAAAGTAGATTAATGCAGGTACACATTGTGTGGAATGATAAACTGCTTTTGTTCCAAAGGGTCTTGCTTTTGTTCCAAAGGGTCTTGTCTCCCTTCAGTCTATGGCACTTGAAAGGACTTCTATCTTCTGGTCTAAAAGGATGTAGGCTTTAAAGGGTTATAGAAGAAATTTCTCCTGCACAGAGAGAGGAGGAGAGAGAGAGAAACTAACACATATATATGTGTGTGTATCTTACCATATTCTTTTTTTTTTAACTGCATTTGCCAGATATGCATGCTCAAATGATCTTTTAAAGAGATGAATGAGAAAGAAGACAGGTGTCACAATCAATATCGGCTACCATACCTCTAAAAACAAAGAACTGCCCAGAGAAAAAGAAGAAAATAAATGCCTGGTCCACGTCATACTGTGACTAGAACAACCTGGCAAACGATATACCATGTCACCCCTCTACTCCCACCCTAGTTAGGATTCCTCTACAAGCTAAAGATAGGAATATGATGTACGTATCAGCAGAAAAAAATGGAGGGGGGATGAAGTAAAATCCAATAGAAAACCACACACATGCGAGGAATGATAAAACTAAGATTGAAGGGATTTTTTTTTCCACTGAAAAATATCAGCTCAGATTGTAGGAGTGAAACATAGAGGTAGAGGTGGAACTACACTCTTTCTTTTGCCGCCCCGCCCCCCCAGCCATGTGCAAACTTTGCACAGATGCTCCAGCTTAGTGTGGGTCAGTGACTGCATCCATGATCCTGCCAGAATACCCTCTCAGAATGTAATGCTGTTACATTCACAGCAGGCACTGCAGAGCAAAGCTGTGGTCTATTTCTTTTTCTTTCCTTCTTTTTGCATTATTGTTAGTATTATATTATTTTTGTTTATGTTATTATCTTACAAATTTTATCATTTTAACATGGCCCTCCAAGAGGAATATGTGCTTATCCCAACCCAACCCAACCCAAACCCCCACCACCACCCACAATTATCAAAATGTGTTCCTAATTCACCTCTGAATAGGGCAGCAAATTTGGGGTAACATTTTGTTTCAGCCTTATAAACAATAGCAAAAGGGACCTATGAGTTATCAAGTTGGCAACTTCCCAAAGAAAATACCATACTTTTCTGTGTATAAGAAAGGTTTCTTTTACTAAAAAATAATGTTAAAAGGGAAGAGTAGTATTATACTATAGGGTGGCGCTGTGGGTTAAACTACAGAGCCTAGGGCTTGCCAATCAGAAGGTCAGCGGTTCGAATCTCCATGACGGGGTGAGCTCCCGTTGCTCGGTCCCTGCTCCTGCCAACCTAGCAGTTCGAAAGCACGTCAAAAGTGCAAGTAGATAAACAGGTACCGCTCCAGCGGGAAGGTAAACGGCGTTTCCGTGTGCTGTTCTTGTTCGCCAGAAGTGGCTTAGTCATGCTGGCCACATGACCTGGAAGCTGTACGCCGGCTCCCTTGGCCAATAAAGCGAGATGAACGTCGCAACCCCAGAGTCGGTCACGACTGGACCTAATGGTCAGGCGTCCCTTTACCGTTACCTAGTCTTATACACGGGGGAAATCTCCCCCCATTTTCTCAATTTTGAGTCCCCCAAAATAGGGGGGTGTTATACATGGAAAAATACGGTATATATCAGGATCCACTTACATTACAACAGTGGTAGTTGCTATGGTGTTGCTGGACTGCAACTCCCATAATCCTGGGGCTGATACTAACTGTAGTCCAACAAGATCTAGAGGGCACCACTCTGGCTACCACACTTGTGACAGAAGTCGATCATTATGTATGTATTTCCTTGTAATCTGGTTTCTTAATGGAAACTGTACCGTAGGGGATGGCTTCACTATGAAAAATGATATCTAGGATAGAAGAACCCATATGTGTATAGTAGGAAGCAAAATATGTGTTAACCGAGATAGATAATTGAAACGCTGCGGGTTGATGCCTATCAATTACATGGTTCTTAAACAGAAAAAAATAGTATGCTTGAACACATTAACAAGGTGTATCATCCTGAATTGCCAAACTGCTGTGCTTTGATCTCAGTTAAGCTGGCCATTAGCCAATTGAAATTGAGGCCAACTAATTTTCTCAGTTGCCCTATGAACAAAAATATTATTTTCTTCAGGAACCCTGCCATTGCTTCTGCAAGGCGAGAAATGCATAATACTTAAGACTTCTGAAGTTAGTTATCATCAGCATTTATTAGGAAACCTTAATTGGCTGGCTAAGGTACTTAATGTATTATTCAAAAAAAAGTTTGATACCTTATATGCCATAAAATGTCATTTTCTATTTCTTATTGTAGCTGTACAAGCTGAGCTTCATGCACTGTTATGAAGTTAAAACTGGCAAAGTGACCGATAAGATTTGTATGTGCTCGGAAGGAAGTCAAGTTAAGTAATAGGACCTCCTCATTTCTATTATATATATACATTTTTATTGGTTTATATATATATTTTCCACACAGAACATCTCATCTCATCTCATCTTATACATAATTTGGCTATTTTAGGCTAAGACTTCCATCAACCATGTCTAATGATTTTCAAACTTCCTCTTTTAATCTTATATTTATTGCCCTAACTATTACTTTTAATAGTCAATAACTTATAATCCCTTCTCATCTCTTTTCTGTAATATTTCATATAGTTCTCCTTACAAAGCATCTTGTAGTTCTACAAGTGTAGTAAGTTGAGTACAATTCTCTTTCAAATAACTCGCATATTTACTCCAATCTTTCAAGAATTTCTGGTCCTGCTGGTTTCGAATTCTTCCTGTCATCTTGTCCAATTCTGCAGAGTCCATTAATTTCATCTGCCATTCCTCTTTCATTGGTAATTCTTCTTGCTTCCATTTCTGTGCCAATAATACTCTTGCTGCAGCTGTCGCATATAAAAACAATTTTTTATCTTGTCTATTAATATCAGTACCTACAATACCAAGTAGAAATGCTTCTGGGTTTTGTTTTGTTTTTACAAATGTGTATATTTCAACATCTTTTTCATCTTGTTATAAATCATTTCCCAGAAGCATTTCACTTTCTTACATTCCCACCACAAATGATAGAAGGTACCTTCCCAGGACCTCCTCATTTCTGTCTCTCCTGACACACAGCAAGCTAAACCAAGCTTTTAACTGATTTACACAAAGGGAGAATGATAATCTGATAACCCTTTTCATAAGTCCCTTCAAAGCTCAGTTTGTGGTCATGCCACAAAGTACACAAAGAAGGTGGACAAAGGGCTGCTTTAGATCTAGGGGAAAGTTACCAGGATCCCTCACACGTTAAAGTTTGCTCACTTGGCTTTTATTCAAATGCCTGTCTCAGTGAGGGAGAAAAATCCCCTATTGCTTATATATTTATTTCCACTTCCCACAAAAACTTCTCTAAAGAACTTACATGGATAAAAATCCAATACACAATACAAAATATTGACACTGATCAGAAATATGTTCTTGGAAGGATGACTGGAGTCAGGTTGTCCCCATCTAAGTGGGGGGTTCCACCAGACTGGTAGTCCATCCTCCAGTGACAGTAATGGATCCAGTAGGAGCCCCAAGCTGTGCACCTGCTCATTCAGAAGGAGTATGATCCCCCCAATCTTTCAGCATGTCCTAAGAATTCTTTCATTTAAAAAAAAATATTGAAACATTTTGGTTGCAATACTGGTAGGAGCAGAGGAATGAAGCTTACCCATTAAAATTACATTCAAGATCATAATTGAATTACAAATTTGCACAACAGCCTCGATCCATGCACCAGCTATGAGAGTTGCACATATTATTTATTTAGTTAGTTGAGACAATCTCACACTCACCTTTCTATTTTACAGGCAGTGACAATAAAAACAGATACAGCAGGTAAAACTGCCTAAAAGCAAGGGGTCTGACCACAAAACCCCTCAACCCCTCAACACACCTACTGGAATAGAAATACCTTAGATTGTGGGAGAGAGGGAACTTCCAGATGTCAAGGATTTCATAACCTAGGCACGGCCACAGAAATGGACCTATCCTGTATCTCTTTCAAGCAGTTCAAAGTGGTATACATGGTCCCCTCCACATGTTATCCTTACAACACCCTGTGAGATAGGTTGGCCTGAGAGAAGATGACTGGCCCAAAGTCACCCAGTAAGCTTCATTGCTGAGTAGGGATCTAAATTTGGGTTTCTGGCATTCTGTCCACCACAACAGGGTAGGTATCTTTCGTAAACTTTAAAGAAAGCTTAAACCCAACTACTTTGGCACAGAAGGGAGACAATTTGGAGCCCTTCTAAATTGTGACTGGCAGGATTTTTTGTTTATAGAAACCTATGCTCATAAACGAGTCCTGTATATGAATGGATAACCATGTACACATCATGCATTTACACATGCCATTCACCATAACGCTAGGAATCTCTGTGTATGCATTCTCTACCTAAATCAGGGTGTATATATTTTCAGAAGTATATATACAAGTTGATAGATTGTGTGGATTCAGATATTAAAATTATAGGTTTTGTTGCTAGCAGATTAAGTTTTCAGAACATTTCCTTATTTTTCTTTCAACTTAATATACTTCTGAGAAATTTATAGGTATTCTGAACACGTCCACAAAGACATAATGCAGATTTATGCTGTCCACTGAGAAAATTCACAATGTTCAATGGTCCCCATTTTTAAAAAGGTCTTTGATTCAAACAGTTTCAAACAGCTTTTTATAGTTTTGCTCAAAGTGGTTCAGCTTTTACCTGGACATTTGGCATATTTTCACCCGGACATTGCTAGAAACAGCAGTATTCTGTTTATGTCCAGGAAATTCCGGACATATGGCATTCCTATCTTGCTTAGTCTTGGTCTTCTGTTTACTTAGGTACATGCTTAAATATGTGTGCCTTTTCTTTTGCATATATATTCAACTCCCAGGAATGCAATTAGGGGGGGTGTATTGGGTGGGGAAAACACATTTAAAAGATGCTTGAGTATAATGGTCACTTTATTCAGGATCTGCATATACACTGAATGAGCAAAAGAGATTTTGAAATCTGATATTTGGTATAATTAAATGTGCAGTTAAAAAACCACAGGTGTGCCAGAGTTACACCAGAAGGGTAAGTTAATATCTATTATTCAGCAACCTTAATGGTCATTTGTCTCTTTCATCTTCTGGCATATTCATCATCACTCACTTTAGATTAAGAAGACCATTAAAAAGTGTAAATGTTGAAACTACTCCTAAATCACCCTGAGAAAGTTTAAACGAATCCATCATTTGGGGGCTTTAAGCGGCTGTCAAAATATTAGCAAGCTTTCCAAAATTTGCTCAGATTTGGTCAAAACCCAAAGGGATGGTCCACATCTAACGTCTTTTATCCTGACTATACTTTGTTTCCTGCTTGGCAGGGGGTTGGACTCAATGGCCCTTGTGGTCTCTTCCAACTCTATGATTCTATGATTCTACTTCAATCTGTGTGAGAGAGAAATAGATTCACCTCATCAAGGTGAACTTCACAGAAAGTTACTATTGAAATCACATTCCATTGATTGCTTGTTTCAGTTCTTCCATTTTACATGCCTAAATTTTAATTGTAGCAGATGATGGTCAAATTTCCCTCTGAGATTTATGACAAAAACAAAGTAAAGAAGCACCGGGGGGGGGGGGGGAATGATGGGCAGAAATGACTGTCAACAAACACTGAGATTGTTGAACTAGTTTCAAATAGGGGCAAACTTTATACTAATGATCATTGCTGTGCCATGCTCATTCATTAATTAACCCCCAGAGAAGATGCTCAAAGATGGATTACATTGTACAAAGGTTGAGATGATTCCACCTTCCTTATCTGTAAGACCTACCCACAGTAGTTTCGAAATGACATCCTTATCCTTCTAAACATGAACCGTGTGTGATACCACCATCACTTTTACTCTAAAACTATTTTTGGGATTTCCCCGGGTGCCTTCCACTAAGTGAGAGAAGGGCATTCTCACCTATTTTCTTGTTCTCAGCAAATGCTGTAAGTTAAAATTAAGGTGACACCCTTTAATCATACAGGCATTAGTATTTGTACTTAAAGCCACTTATGGGAGAACATCTGCTGTGTGTACAGCACGTTCTGCTAGCAACATGGTCCAAAGTTCATCCCTAAGTGAGAGGCTACGGAGTGAGCTTTTTAAAACTCGTGTAGTAAATAAATCTTAATGATGTTTCTGTTAGAAAACGCAAACAGAATGCCAGATACTTTGTGTGCTTCTTTTTAACACTGTCACTGTAATAGCTGAACCTGTGGCTAATGCGGTGAAATAGACAGGTATAAGGAAAAGAGGTTGTACTGCTGAATTTTTCATTAGAAGTCAATAGACCCTGTAAACCTGCCAAATATTAACTACCTTACCTTGTGCTCTTTGCTAAAAGGTTAATGGATACACAACATTTGTCACCATAGCTATGGGGGTGGGAGTGTGCATGACAAATGGTAAATGCTTGCATTTGTTTTGGACATAGCTATTGTTCTGAAGTTAATGGCATTTAAAAACTGCTAGAAATTCAAGCAAAATGCAAATTATCTGGAGGAAGAAAATAGCTGTTTTAATACAGCCTTCCCAACATCCTCCATAAGTTTCGGACTACAACTGACTGGTACTGTAGTCTAAAACACCTGGATATTACCTGGTTGGGGAAAGATGGTTTAATACAGAAGTATTATAGACATCACACAGCATTAAGTACTGAACAACAGACCTTCAACCCTACTCATTGGTTGAGTAGCATAAGTAAAGAAGATTTCCATCTGATCAAACTAAGGGTCTCTATAATCCAGCTCAGCTGTGGCCACAAATGATCCTGTGTCCCACTTATTGTTCTTTACCTGTCCTTCATCCTTTCCCCATCCTTTTCCCATTGTCTTTGGCCACTTAAGGAACTTTTCCAGCTATAATGACCATTCACTTTCCTGACAAATAGACTGTTTGCCTAATGCTTCACTCACATGGAAAATTGGTGGGACTTCCTTCTGAGTAAACAAGCATCAGATTGTACTGAGTGGCTTTGAGCACTGCACTGGTGAATAGGCCCATAGCTGCTGGAAGGTTGCATGAGGCCTCTGGTGGTCTTTGTGTGATCTCACAGGGATTTTGCTGGAACCTGGAAGCCACAGCTCTGCAACCCCAGTCAGTGAGACTTTGGCGGGGTTGACAATGCAGGTGGGTGGAACATGCAGTACATGCACAGGGGATCAGCTTCCTGTTTACCTCAGGCAGTGAAACGGGATGGGCTGCCCCTACTGAAAAGGGTTGGCCAGGAGAACCTCTCTGGGAATGTTTTTCATAACCAATGCATTACTTTATAGTGCATAGCTATCACCATCGCTATCACCATCGCTATCACCACTACAATCATCATTATTTTTTTAAAGCAGGACAGTGGCACATGTGCGCATAAAATCTGCTTCTTACTTCTTTCAGTTTGGAAAGCCCTAAAGCTCCATCCTAGAGATATCAGCACCTAGCAATCTTTTTAGGGAGGGCTGGGGAAAAGGTAAACTAGACAACAAGGAAAAATTACTAACAGGATTCAACACATGACACAATGAAGTAAGAGGTCAAGATTAACATAAGGCCTTTTAGCTCTTCCGCCTTAAGTAAAAAATTTCAGCAAGTAATTCAGAGAGAAATTGTCTTTGCCTCACAGACAATGCAGGCATAGTTCACCTCCCCTGGCAGTGTCTTCTAACAGCCAAAAGGCTATTATGTCAGATCTTATTTTCTTTAAAGGTCTCTTTCTACAATGCTAATCAAGTAGGATTGTTGGTTCTGTGGAGTTGTGCCAAAGAAAGGAGATTTTTTAAAATTGTTGAAGTGCCTTTTGAACCAGAACAAAGATGCAGCTACCCCAGCACCTTGCCTCCAGTGGTGCACAGTTGATTAAAAATCAGACATGGGGGTGCCTTCATCCTGATTATACTTACCCAGATAACAAGTAAAGGGAGCAGAGGGCTGTTATTATGATGCTTTTATTTACTTTGATTCATTTGCTGCCCAATACTGAATATCTCTAGCCAACTTCCAGCCTCAGTTTAGGAGTTGGGCATAATTTTTGCTCTCACATTTCAAACTTTTCTTTGCAACCTTGAGGGCTAGAAGGCTGTAAACTGATTGTTCATGCCATAGTAATTCCAAAGAAATATACTAGCAGTGCTTTTAATTCATAATGAATTATTATTCATGAGCACAAGTACCTCAAGATTTCACGTTTCTAGAGTAAGCTTGAAGAAATCTGTTGTTGTTGTTTTACCCACTGAAGGTTGCTGGGGGTTTCCCCCCCTGTGCATGAATATTATTTTTCATGCTCTCAAATGCAACTCATTGTAGGGTAAGGCAGAACAGATGAGCGGGAAAGTGATTCTTCAGAAAATGGCATTATTCCAGGGGCTGGTTTGGGGCAGAGTAATAAAAAAGATGAAACAGAAAGGTTATGCCCTTTGCTATTCATCACCCTACAATTTGGTTTGTTTATTTTGAAGTCAAATCCTTCTGGCTAATATGACAATACACTCTTTTTAAAATTCCGCCCGCAGACCAGATACACAGTTACAAGAATATCAGGCCTTCCTTCAGAAGTAAGTCATATTTTCTTTGACTTTCTCTCAGAACCCGTTCAGCTTGCATCAACTCAGCCTGGCTAGTTCATCAGCCAATTCCAAACAGATTGGGATCAGCAGCAAAAGGGCAAGACGATAGAATAAGATCACAAGGACTTTGTTAGCTATTCATGTCTGCAGCAGATATTGCCACATACTTCAAACAGAAGTTGCAATCTTAAGTGCAAGGGCAGAGATGGGTAGATAATTTTGTTTCTAAGAGATAGGTAATATGGTTGCTTGTAAATATCAGGAACTTACTTCAAACATGAATATAACTTTACTTAACAACCTCAGAGACACCATAGGGTGAGACAGCTTCCCTCATAGGTACATGGAAGCAGCTGGTTTTTTTTTCTTTGTTTGTCCAAACAATTACCCAGGAACTGGTGGCTTACCACTATGCACCACAGGTACCTCTTGCCGATACAATCTTATCAAGAGATCCATTCTGCGCAATATAGGAATCAGATATTTAGTGCTGTGGTGCCTTCCTTTGTTATGCCCTCCCCTTGAATATTAGACAGGCTCCATGTCTATAGCCTTTTCAATACCTACTGAAGATTGTCCTCTTTCAACAAGCCTTTTAAAAGTTGAGATCTTTCCCAATCTCATTCTGAAAAAGAATTGTTTTAAAGATGTTTTTATTGCTTTACCTCATGTTGTTTGACACCTTGGGCCCCTTTGGGAAGATAGGCACGATACTGATGTAATTAATAAATAAATGCTGTTATTTATTTTATTTAGAGCATTTGTACTCTACTGTTCAGCCAACAGAGCGACTTACACACAATCAATTAAGAAAGTCCCATTCTGAAGGTTTACCAAACGCAGGCATCAGTTCTTAAACAGTTCTTAAAGTGACAAGCTGGCACTGTCCTGGGGTAGGAGGTGGCCCTTCAGCAAAGATGACGCAATGAGTCCTGCTTCCCATCTCTCCCACTGAGTCAGTCTAAAGGAATAGCTGTCCCCAGTTGTTGGCATCCATCTGTCTCAAAAGACAATGGAGTGAGCCTACAGGAGTGAAGTCAAACCCTGGAGAATCACTGTGCCTGCTGTCTCCCACATTGTTTTTGCTGCAGTAGCAGCAATGAAGTGACATCTTTGGGGCACAAGCCTGGGTAGTGTGTATGGAGGTCCTGGGATGCCCAGACAACAAATCTCGGCCTCACTGCTGATTTGATGTTTCCACGTGGTTTCATTTGCATGCCAGTCTATGACTGCAAGAAATCACTGAGCTGAGATTAGGACTGCAAACTAAAAACTGTGTTTGCTAACTCTTCATATGCAAAATGTACATTCCGTCCTGTTTGTATTTCCCTTCCATTTTATTTTGTGCCCATTGGAATAAATATATGGACGTAGAACAGCAGTCCATCATTCTCATGAGTTGTATCTCAAAAATTATCAGTGATAGTTTGCATGCTCACACAGTGCACATATACACACAGAGAGAGATTTGTCTGTTTACTTACTTACTTACTTACTTACTTATTTGCTCCTGAGGGATATCGTCTGCCGTTTACCCAGAATTGAATTGATATGAATATTCCCATTTTGAACAGCTGCTCAATCTATAAAAAGAAGAAGAAGAACACAACAGGCCTGCCTTGCCGTGCAGCCTCATTTCGCAGACATGGGCACAGCATGAGAAAACCTCTTTCTCTATCACAGTCTCATTGTGAAAAGGCTTTAAACTTGGCCATCATTTGAGTTAATTGGGTAAAAGTACCAGACATCATTGGAGACTCTGTCATTTTTCTGCAGCTTTACCTACTCTTTTTTTCCTTCCTACGAACTTTTGCCCTTATTCATAATAGCTATATTGGTTTGAAAGAAAATGTTATGAGGGTTTTTGGGTTTTTTTGCTTCTTATTCAAGACAGAAATGACTATTTTTTACTTCAATCTTACTCTCACATTGTTCTATTTACTGCTTCAACAATCTTTATTTTACCATGGTGTCAGTGGGGAGGCAGAATAGGGAAATCTCATTTTCTTGTCTAAAATTCAAATATATATTTATTAGGGTCTTCTTTTGTTACCACTTCAGATCCTTTGGGCTTATGTATTAAAGAGGAATAAAAAATATTCCTTCGTTATTTAAATATAGGATCAATCTGCATTGCTTTTAGAAACTGCTCAAGCGTTTCAGCAAATATTTTCTAGGAGTCTTAAATGATTTGCAAAGATGCAAAGAAGTTATCTCCCTCTCCACTATTACTAATCCTCATCTGCCCCAATGATGGCTGGAGGTAATTGGGATGGTCCACTGCTGCCTCTCCACAGGCCTCTAATGGCAAACGTGCGTATTCTTGGCATGGTGGCTCTGCCGCAGTAGGGGCCCCAGATGTGGTCAAGGGGTGGTAGAAATCTACTGCCACTTGTTCTTTTGGCAGCATCACATGGGAGGTTTTGGGGCAGGGCACTGGTATAGTGGAAAAGTAAGAAAAATATCCTCCTCCTGCCCTGTCAGGGTAGATCTGCTGCTCCATTCCTCCCTGACTCCACATAGATTGCTATGTTATTTTCTCCACCATCATGCAAAATTCAAACACCTCTCTTTGACCACAGCATGTTAAAAGGGTATGATAAGCTCTGTCTTCCGAGTTCAGGCACTCCTCTGTGTGTATGCGGAGCCTTCCATCTACAGGCAGTGACCATTTTGTGTGAAGGTTACTTTCCTGGCCCCCGCACACATCGGTGGAGTGTGTATAAGCGTGGCCCACCCCATTATGCCATGTTCCGCCCCACCCTGCCCCCTTTCTGCCCTGTCCCACCCCTGTTCCACCCCATTACACCCCCGTTCTGCCTTTGTCCTGGTCCAAAAGTACCCCCGTGTCAGCGATCACACATCAATTGGACAAGTCACCACCTGTATGTAATTTACATTGCACTTCATTTAAGCAGGGATTGCTCCATTGATTTCAATGAGTAAAAGAGTTTCACATGCCAATGGGGGTTCGCCTGCAATTTCCCTCTCTACTCAAACTTAGACTACAGTTTTCTTATATGTACTGTATTAATAGGCTAAAAAAATGCACAGTCATCTGCAAGCTCCAGTTTCTCTGTGGGAAATTAAATATATGAATCCCCGTGGACCTATGTGTATGGGCAAACAACAGGAGAATCAGCTGGGTCTCTGGATTCAAAATGGTAGGTTGGCACACAGAGAGCCCTAGTTGCAGAGTATTTTACTCATAAAAGTTGAGGAACAGTATGGCATTAGGAATATAGCTTGTTAGACCTTCTTATCCCTTTTACAAAGTTCCCTGGTTTCCAACAATTTTGCAAGGAACAGACCACACATTGCAAAGTAAGTTTAAAATTCCATACTTACAGATTCAGTGTCTCATGTTCAGAATAGCATTAACCCTGTTTGTTTGTTTGTTTGTTTGTTTGTTTGTTTGTTTGTTTTGAACTACAAAGTAGCCTTCTTTAGGGAAAATGCTGCACAATATAACAAAACTGCAAATTTGATACTTCTGTTCTGAAATGTTACATTTCTATTTACTATATATGAAATGTTACATTTCTATTTACTATATATATATATACTGATAATCCCACTAGTTCACACTGTTCATTAAGGTTTAAGCAGTGGTATTTTGTACCTTTGATTTAAATTTATCCTTCATATGTGATTTGCTAACTAACGTGCTCAGTGCAGGTTATATAAAGACTGCTTAGCTTTCAGTCTTGGAAGCAAACATTTTCAACCAAACAACTAGCATGATACATCATTAAATCTACCATTTGGAATTTGGGACCACTTATTATTATTTCCTCATCAGCTTTTATAGTTAGTATAAATGATTTAAAATGAAGAATTTTGTGTTGGCTGAATGATGGAAGCCCTCCCTGCCTCTGCTTCCCATATGGCCATTACTTAGGGGCCTTGTCACAAATTACTTTCTTATTTTCCATAAAACAATGCTAATTAGCTTTGATTAATATATGACTAAAAGCAATTGTTCTGTCACATAGGAAAATGATTGCTTTAATTCACATTTGACGCATAGGCACTACTCGCTCAGAAGTGGAGAGTGTGTGCATGTGTTTGTGTGCGTGTGAGAAATGTGATAGACTGCAGAATACTCATTTAAATGTACAGATTGACACTGGATTGCATCTTTTAGTCCTCATTCAGTCCTTGCTTATGCATTACTTCCGAGCACTGCAGCATTTGATTCGTAGCTATCAGCATTCATTTAGCAATTTGATTTAAAAAATACAGGCTGTAAATAGCTTGCATTTCACATGTATTACCCTCTGACTGCTGCTGTGATTGCTCAGTCAGGGGCCAGCTGTGAAAATGTTAAAAGTATTCAGAATATGCATGAATATTCATCATGCTGACATTCTTATTCCCCACCCCCTGCAATGTGGGTATGGAGTCACAGAATCTCAAAAGTGGAAGAGGTCTGTAGATCACCTATGTCAACCTCCTGCCCTGAGGCAGAGCACCCTATATTTAAACCTTCCATGACAGATGTCTGTCAAATTAGTTCTTTAAAATCATTTCAGGAGGAAAAGTTTTCTCACAACAGTCCTAGGCATCTTGTTCTACTTACAGAATACTTTCAGCGTAATAGAAAATCTACGGCAAAGTACTTAGGTACCCTTCTCAGGTTTAGCAAAGTTTTATTTCTATAATATTCTGCCTTTTGTGCTTCCAGTGCCCACAATACACCAGTGTAAAATAGTGAAGCTCACACAGATCTCTGACTGTCTTCATGGGTGATGAAGAAATATGTGGGGTCAATGGAGACTGTGTAGGCTTTTGGTGGGCTTCCCGCAGTGAGCAAGATGTGATCTACCTTTAATGAAGCCCCAATCAGGATCAGGGCCTTTTCTGCTGCAGACACTCCTTAGAAAGAAAGCCAAATGCCATCACCCCATCTGTCTTTCCAACGGCACATGAATATTTTTATTTTTATTTTGGAAGTTGTTTCAGTTGACCTTTGGGAACTATTTACCGCTTCGTCCTGTTCATCCTATGTGACGTGTTTAAATATGCATCCTATCATTTATTTATTTTTATTGTCCAGTTACTGTCCCTCATTCTTACAAAGTGCTAAATATTGTTTATCAAGTGGTTAAAAGCCAGTTTGGTGCAGCAGTTAGAGCTTTGGACTAGGACTATGGAAACCAGAGTTCAAATCCCCTCTCAGCCATGAAGTACACTGGGTGACCTTGAACCAGCCCATGTCCCTCAGCATTATCTACCTCACAGAACTCCCCACTCCCAAAAGCTCCACTTCAAGGCTTACTGCATACTACGCCAAAGCTGGTCCTCTGCCACAGCAAGTCCTGCCCACCAGCAGTGTTCCTCTCCACCAGCAGAGACTGGCGAAGAGCAACGTAAGCAGAATCTTCACCTTCTACCCCTAGCCAGCCATCAACAAGGAAGTTGAGACAGCCCTTAATAACTAATTGTTACTGTTTGCATTTATTTGTTCAATTATTGTTATTTCATTATTATGTTGGGTTATATTTATTATGTCGGGTTATATTTGATCTTGTTAATCTTTAGACAGTCTTTAGACTTTTTTCATTCAACATTTTTCACAGGCAACCCCCCATTTATGTGGGGGTTATGTTCCGAGGCACTGCATGGGTCAGTGAAATCATGTGTATTTGAAACACCCTTGACAAAGCCTGCAAACACCATGTTCTGCACACATCCGCACACTCTCGCAACACAATTCAGCCCCATTTTGTGATGTTTGGGGGTTCACTTCCAGGTTCGGCGCAATGTGCATATGCATGATCACACACGTCGAATGCATGTAAATAGGTGGGGTTTGCCTGTATTCACTATCATTTTAGCAAAGAACACAATTAATTGAAGTATTGCAAAAACATTGAATCTGCATTTATAAGCCGCCATACAACTTTTGTAATTTGTAATCAGTTGGTGATCACGATATAGAACAAATACAGTAAGTACAAAAGGGACAGCTATACTACAACAAATGCAATGAAAAATGAAACAAAATGTAATGTAATAATAAAAAAGCTGTTTACTAAGACTGCTAGCTATGTAATAAGCCTGATAGCCAACCCCTTCAAATGTAATAATCACCAGTGATTTGCCTAAGCTTTTGGTTTCCATTCTACCAGCTTCTAATTTTAGCTTGTTGTCAATTTGTAAAATATCTTCAGCTGAAGATAACATTACTTTGGCTGGATAAGAAAGCCATTATTTTTAATATAAAAAGTCCTTTGGCCAACTTCATTTGACTTTCATTTTTGTGAAGAATAATTAAATAAATTTAATGAATTAAAGCAAATTACATGAATCAAGCTCAAGTGATGTAAGGGGAATTAAGCTACAATAAAACACCTGTTTTGCAGACATCTCGGAGGAGAGGAAATACAGAAGCTTGGGGGGAGGCATAAGGCATGGCCATTATGAAGATGCGTAAGTCATATTTTAGTAGGTTTTAGCATCAGAGCTTATAGTAGGATGCACTGATCGTGTTTTGAAAACAGAATATAGTTTTCATAAAGATTGCCTTCCACCAAGTCTGTGCTTCTGTTGAGGAATGACTAATTTACACCTCCCGTTAACAGATTGAATGCAAGTACTTACTGGCCTCTTTTGTAGGCAAGTACATAATTTATAGAAAAGTTTCATGTACTTTTTGCCTTCACATAGTACCTTTGTGTGGACCTCAAAACCACTTGTAGAAATGATCATGATGGCTGGGAAATGTATTGTATGCTCTGGTCTTCAATTTGGAGAAGGATGTCCATATACTATTCAAAAATTCTGTATGCCAAGGGTGAGGAACCTGTGGTCCCCAAGATGTTGTTGGACTCCAAGTCCCATCTGCCCAAGCAGGATAGAAGATGTAAGGGCATCTGGCTGAGCTCTGAACAGGAGCACTTCACACTGCTACAATGTGTTTCATTTCCACTTGTTTGATAGTATTAGTGATAAGTAAACCCTCTCTGTTTAAGGATTCCCAGTGAGAGTTTACCCGTGGCCTCTCCTGCAAGTTATGCACATGCTGGGCTGTGGGATGTACTCCCAGAGTGCACCTGTCAGTCTGCACATCTTTTGATTCCACAGCATTGAAATTTTGTATATGTTAGAATAGAAACCAGGAAGAGGAAGGTCAGCTACACACTCTAAACAACCACTCGACTATAATTTGATTTACCAGCACAATCAGCAATTTATTTATTGTTTGGCTGTATGGTTTAATGTTTTCATATTGTAAACCGCTGTGTTATATTTCTGTGATGCAATGCTTTATAAATATTTCAATGAATAAATATGAGATTACAAGCATCATTGTATTGTTCAGTTTCTCGAGGTTCATAATGCTTGATGTTATATTCCCCCCAGAATCTTCCCAGCTGTAGAGTGCTGTGGAATAGAATGATGCCAAAGGCTGTGAGAGAAAGGGGGGATTGGTGTATCGGCTCATGATGCATTGAAGACTGTTGCCTTTCACTATGCAGTTCCTAGAAGGATGGGGCACTGAGAAGTTTGCGGGTCACATTGTTTTCTAAGTCAAACCTGCTACTGTCTTCTTCTTCTAGCTTTTTATCAACACCTTTACCTTTCTGTCACCTGGTGAAGCAGCTCAAGAGAAGGCAGGCAAGCAGATATACAGAGACACTGAGCATTTATTGCATAAGATAATTCAAATGCCCAACGCAAGATTTGCAGCTGACAGTTTCAAAGTGTAAAATCAGTTCTAAGAATTATAACCAATTATGAAGATGTTTTCAGATGTCTTACCCCTCCCCGCAGTTCTGAAATTGCCCTCCCTTTCCCCATTGTTTTAAATAAGATTTTTGAAGAATATTTTACTATTCCCTTGATTTCTTTTAGAATGTAATAGTTTGATTGAACTGAACATTTTATAAGACATTTCATCTTATGCTTTTAAAAATCAATATTTTTCACAGTGTCATGAATATATATATATTTTTCTGCAAGCCCTGGCATCTATTTCCTCTCTGTTGTAATCGTGCCTATGGGTGAAGATAAAGTACTTCTCTTTTGTTATTAAGAGCTTAGTAGCCCTGAGCTAAAGGCTGCAATTCTTCATGTCACCGCTGTGGTGGCAAATAAGATTTTCCATTTAGTTCCTCGTAACCTCATTTGTCAAGGGGACTTATTTCAAGTTTATATAGATTTAAAGCAAACAAAACCGGACAGTTAAAAGCTTCTATTGTCATAAATTGAATTCATCCATTAGAGAGGGAGAGAGGGAGAAAAAAGAAAAGTTAAAGTAATGGGTTATTAACACTGCTGTAACGCGGACTTGTTTCAGCTTTATGTAAAGATTTGTGAAGTTAATTTGATTGCTAAATCATCATTCCCGTAACAATGGTTCCAGTGCACTGCTAATGCAAGCCCAACATATTAGTTTGAGTTACATCTCAAGCTAGTAGGATATTTGTCTTCTTCCCGGGAGTTCTGTTCTTTCTAAACCCGTCAGAAATTTGGGTGCTGTTTCATGCACCATCGGCCAATGTAAGAGCACTCTACAGAATATGGAGGGTGGATTTGTTCTCAGGTATTTCATCCTTATGGCTTCATTTTGTGATTATCAGAATCAAAAGTGTGTGCTCTCTCTCACACTCACACTCACACTCACACACACACACACTTGCCTGGGTCTCCGCAATGATGTGCCTGTTTATCCCAATGGCAAACTTCACAAAAGGAAGTGTGTGACACTCCCCCCCCCCAGTGACTTCTGCTAATCAATGTAGCTGTTTTACAATTCGACTTCCCCTATTTCCTATGTTCTATTTCATGGGTAGGCAAACTAAGGTCCGGGGGCCGGATCCAGCACAACTGCCTTCTAAATCCAGCCCACAGACAGTCCTAGAATCAGTGTTTTTTTACATGAATAGAATGTGTGCTTTTATTTAAAATGCATCTCTGGGTTATTTGTGGGGCATAGGAATTCATTCTTTTCTTTTTTCAAAATATAGTCTGCCCCCCCCCCCAATGTCTGAGGGACAGTGGACCGACCCCCTGCTGAAAAAGTTTGCAGACCCCTGTATCCGTTTGATCCCAACCTACATCTCAGCTCTTTTGCATTGCCTTGCCTAAGACCACTAAGAGGCTCAGTTTTGAGCTGCAGATTTATGATTTGATACCATCAGAAATTCAGCAAAAAAAAAAAAAAAAGGTAAAATTGCAAAGGACAAAATGAAGTCAATGTTCAGGCTGTGTATTGTGCAGTGCAGTAGGTGGAGGGCGGGGAGGGCTTGCCGCTATCCTGAACTCTGACAGGTTTTTGAGAAGCGGCTGGAAATGTGAGGATAGTGCATAAAAGTTGCACCTGGTGAAGAATTGACAGTGAAATACTGTGAACCCAAGGCAATAATACAGAGTAATTTGATGAGTATAAACACCCCCCCCCCAAGAATCTATATATGGCCAGGGGCGCCCAAACTTTTTCCAAAGAGGGCCAGATTTGATGAAGTGAACATGCGTGAGGGCCCATATATGGCCCATTCGCTTCATAAGTGCAATTTGGGGAATCTATGTGTTAAGATCTCAAGTGGTTTTTTAATTTATAAATGGTAATTTTAATTTATAAATGGTAATTAATTGCTATGTAGTGGCTCTAAAATGATTGAAAACAAAGGTAGATATATATAAAACAATAAGGAGGAAGTGGTATCAGAACATTTAGGAACAGAACAAAAGAGGTAGGCACCATCAGTGATCTACTAAATCACAGAAGATTTATCATTCCTTTTCTGAGCAGGCTTACATGGTTCATTCCTTTCATTTGGCTTGGTGGATTACAAATTGAGCAGATCTAAAATAAATCAAGGGCCAATTCGCACAAGATGAATGCCCCACGTGGATATCATTTCTATGATAATAAAAACAATAATAATTAAAAATACATGCACCATCATGTATGCAAATAGCAATTTCACCATACTCCAGAAAATCCTAGCTGCCGGTGGGCTCTCCCACAGTCTCTGCATGCTGCAAATGGGATTTTGATGGTGGTGTACCTGAAGGAAGATGGAATCTCCTACAGTGATACTGGAGCACATGGCAGGTGTTCCCATAAATTGTTTCTCTCCAGCACCGCAATTTCACAATTCTGTGAGTCAGCTGGAACACTCATAACTTCCTTCTGTGCCACAGTATTAAATTGTCAGGCAGTCTACTTCATTATTTTGAATTTCCTTCAGAATTCTGAATAGTCATTAGGATGAAACTTATGGCACATTTAGCTGCATATCCTAACTAGGAAATTTAAGTAGTGTTTTCATTCATTTTGAGCAGTAGTATTATATTCTGTATCTCCTAATTGTCTCTTTATGTGCACGGTATATTAGCACCCTGCTGGTTTTTGTTGCTTTTTGATAGGTTCACTCATGGAAGATTCCATTAAACAAAGAAAGGTTGTTCCTTCCACAAATGAATCAAGGATTCTATTTTATATATCTGGGGAGGGGGGATTTATAATTGAAATATAGCTTTTGAGACAAAAAATATCCATGTTATCTCATCTGAATGCTGAATAATTTAAAGAAGTGTTCTATATTAAATATTTAATCTAGTCTAAATTATATCTTACTAATGCCAATCAATTAAATCCACACATTTTGCAGGACCACTTTTATTAAACCAAATTAAATATTGAACCAGATTTAATAATTAAACTAGATAGCTTATTGGATCAATTTAACACATAAGAAATTCAATTTGTATACAAATACTCGAAGAACAAACTTCATACTGCTTAGCAAAAAAACTATTGCAGTTGATTAGAATTATTTTAATTTGAGCATTAAAATAAAATAAAATACACAGGTAGAAATCTATTTGCAAACATCCACCCCATTCCTGAAGCTAAATGCAAATTCTCTAATGCGTTTGTGAGGTTCTCTAACCCACAAAAGTTTGCAATTGTTTTCTGTGGAAAGCCAATCCATGCAATTACAAAGGAATACTTTTACAAGTTGTGCTTGTACCTGGTGTAGCCCCTGCAGCAAGACCCATGTGGATCTCTGGATAAAGCCAAATAATTTTTTGAAATGCTTTATTAACTTTTCAAACACAAAATATTAATAGAACCATAATAACAGAAACTGCAATGGGATGAAGTAAATTTGTTTCACTATACAAAATAACGATAATCAGGGTTACTTTATGGTGGTGGTGATTAACTGATAATTAAGCAGAATAAGCATAAAACTAGTTTCAGACCACATTGTTTATATTTCCATGTTGATTAGGTATCTCCTAATGTAGCTCTGGATTTTTATATCTTTTCAGGGTTGATTGCAGACATTTCCGTCCAAGTTCTTTTCTCGGCCACTATATACCATGTTATGTAAGATATGTGTAACTGACTAAACACCGAACAAAGGTTATTGGTATTTCTTTGTTCAGTTATTAAAATATTTCTAAACCCATTTCCCCCAATGATTCAAAGTAGTTTATATTTCAGAAATAAAATGCAATATTAAATACAAACTAACATCCACAAAAGTAACATCAGAAATACAAAATTTGAACAGCCATAAAAAAATCCCAGCCTAGCAGAAGAGGTCTGTTTAACATACACAGAGAGACATCTGCATTTCAAAATGATTGAGTAGCCAGAATGATTGATGGTCCACTCTCTATTTAGTTAAAATCCCTTCTTGTTACCACACAAATTTGCACGAAACATAACCCAAATACATTCTATTTCAGGAAGACAGAAGAAACTTACCTCTGTGCACTTATCAGAGCAAAAGTATAAAAAAATAGGGTGATGTTGTTAACTTTCTATTCCATGTATAAATTAAAGTAACATCAGTAATGCAAACCAAATAATGATTCTAATTCTAAGCAATGACTTTGGGGAGGTGGGGGAATCTAATAATGCTTTCACCTTCGTTAACATATCCCAAATATTAAGAACAGGATTCCTTTTTAAAAAAAAAAAAAAAAAAAAAGGTTTAAACACTTGAGATGCCACAATTTTGTCCATTATAACTATGTTCTGGGAAACCTGCCAGAAAGCATAATTTTTCTCAAATTATATATTATGGTTGGCCATAATTTAATTATTGATTCATCCTTCTTTTAAACTCTCCTCCAGATTTCTTTCTCTAAGCCCTAGCAGACTGTGATTATGACTCCTTTCATTCTTTGCAAATGCAACTTTAATATGTTTTGGGTCATGCAGCCCACTTTTAAATATGATTAGCTTTACCCCAGTGGTTTTTCCTTACAATTTGAATCCCACGCAACTGAAGGACACATCTGTGATTTGGTGCGGAGACCCAGTTCTAGTCCCTTTAATCAAATGGTCAAAACTAATCAGTGGTATTAGGAAACACATCTCCACAGACTTCCAGCTCCCCCTCTTTAAGCAGACTGCATAAGGCACCTTCATAGGAGATAGTAATAATAGCCACATTTGGATTCACAAGAATAATGCACCATCACTACTGACAGTTTTCACTGAGCAGAGAGCCTAAAAACCTCTGCATATTTTATTAGAAATATAGCAAGGAAAGAAAGTACTTTGCAAAGGCATGAAGTGTGGATGGCTGCCCATTTTGAAAAGTTACAGACAGAGGTGCAAGGTTTGCCAGTTTGCTTGTTTTAAAAAACAATAGCCAAGCCCCTAAATCTGCACGATTCTCAATTATATATACAAATTATATACAAATATATAATTACTTCCCTATTCCCATTCATAGGAACATGGGGAACTGTTTTATACAGTATTGTGTCAGACCAGTGGTCCATATAGTATCAACCGCATGGACTCTCAGTAGCTTTCCAGGATTTCAAGCATAGGATGTTCCCAGTCCCACCAGGAAATGTCAGGGGTTGAACCTGCAAAAGCAGATGACATAATGGTCAACTAACCCAATTTGAGCAGGACATCCCAGAATTACAAAAGCCATCCCAGCTTCTGATTGTATCCAGGGATGTCCCATTCTGGCTTCCATGGGAGTGCAGCCCCAAAATTTGCCTGCTTTTGGGGGGCATGCTCTCGTACAAATCATGTGGCTCCCACAAACACACAGCCCCAAAATATGCATTGGGGGACACTGCTCTCATGGGAACCCCAATTTTCCTCTGCGGCATAATGGAGGTTATAATATGATCCCCCCACTGAGCTACAGCCATTCCCTTCTCTTGCTGCTGGGAAGCTGCAGCCCTATACCTAATTTCCCCACAGAACCCAATACATACATGCAAAGGACTGCAATTAAAATATTTCCATTTTCAAATTAACAGACCTTCCCAGTGTCACTCACTGCTGAGCAGAGAGATTGCAGTGAGACATAGGATTTGCAGGACTCTATAACATATGAAAGGCCCAGGACATTTGAAATACTAAATATTAAAAGCTGATCTTAAATTCTGTTCAGACTGCCAGTGTACACCAATGCAGACTCTGGAGAGCTTGCATCAAGTGCTGTCAGATATTGTCCCTCCTGCAAAAGACCACATTTGGCCTCGTCTCTTAAACACTATTAGGTACAGAGCTACAGAAGACTCCCTAAGAAAGCAGTTTGTGTTGTCAATCACATTATATGCCGCTGCCGCTGTCACTTAACTGCTACACAGTTACTAGAAACAGAATCTGAATTAAATATTTGTTCCATCAGAATAGGGAAGATGAACAAGGAGAATAACCTTTGGTTTTCCATCTAGTGGCTTTTTGCCACTTCTGTCACTTTGGGGAGTGCAGGAGGAACAACAGCAACTGATGTTTTATATAAAACCAAATGGAGCTCTCCAACAAAAATATTGCTGTGTGAAGTGCTTTTGCAGGATTCCATGCCATTCCCCAGTCTGTCAGCATTCCTACTAGAATCATAGAATAGAATCATAGAATCATAGAGTTGGAAGAGACCACAAGGGCCATCGAGTCCAACCCCCTGCCAAGCAGGAAACACCATCAGAGCACTCCTGACATATGGTTGTCAAGCCTCTGCTTAAAGACCTCCAAAGAAGGAGACGCCACCACACTCCTTGGCAGCAAATTCCACTGTCGAACAGCTCTTACTGTCAGGAAGTTCTTCTAATGTTTAGGTGGAATCTTCTCTTTTGTAGTTTGGATCCATTGCTCCGTGTCCGCTTCTCTGGAGCAGCAGAAAACAACTTTCTCCCTCCTCTATGTGACATCCTTTTATATATTTGAACATGGCTATCATATCACCCCTTAACCTCCTCTTCTCCAGGCTAAACATGCCCAGCTCCCTTAGCCATTCCTCATAAGGCATCGTTTCCAGGCCTTTGACCATTTTGGTTGCCCTCCTCTGGACACGTTCCAGTTTGTCAGTGTCCTTCTTGAACTGTGATGCCCAGAACTGGACACAGTACTCCAGGTGAGGTCTGACCAGAGCAGAATACAGTGGCACTATTACTTCCCTTGATCTAGATGCTATACTCCTATTGATGCAGCCCAGAATTGCATTGGCTTTTTTAGCTGCCGCGTCACACTGTTGGCTCATGTCAAGTTTGTGGTCAACCAAGACTCCTAGATCCTTTTCACATGTACTGCTCTCAAGCCAGGTGTCACCCATCTTGTATTTGTGCCTCTCATTTTTTTTGCCCAAGTGCAATACTTTACATTTCTCCCTGTTAAAATTCATCTTGTTTGTTTTGGCCCAGTTCTCTAATCTGTCAAGGTCATTTTGAAGTGTGATCCTGTCCTCTGGGGTGTTAGCCACCCCTCCCAGTTTGGTGTCATCTGCAAATTTGATCTGGATGCCCTTGAGTCCATCATCCAAGTCGTTGATAAAGATGCTGAATAAGACCGGGCCCAAGACAGAACCCTGTGGCACCCCACTAGTCACTCTTCTCCAGGATGAAGAGGAACCATTGATGAGCACCCTTTGGGTTCGGTCAGTCAGCCAGTTACAAATCCACTGAGTGCTAGCATAGTTAAGACCGCATTTTACCAGCTTCTTTACAAGAATATCATGGGGCACCTTGTCAAATGCCTTGCGGAAATCAAGGTAGGCTACATCCACTGCGTTCCCTTCATCTACCAGGATTGTAATTCTGTCAAAAAACGAGATCAGGTTAGTCTGACATGACTTATTTTTCAGAAATCCATGCTGACTATTGGTGATCACAGCATTCCTTTCTAGGTGCTCACAGACTGTTTGCTTAATGATCTGCTCCAGAATCTTCCCTGGTATCGATGTCAGACTGACTGGGCGGTAATTATTTGGGTCCTCTCTTTTCCCCTTTTTGAAAATAGGGACAACATTTGCCCTCCTCCAGTCTGCCGGGACTTTGCCTGTTCTCCAGGAATTCTCAAAGATGACTGCCAATGGTTCTGAGATCACATCTGCCAGTTCTTTTAATACTCTTGGATGCAGTTCATCTGGCCCTGGAGACTTGAATACATCTAAACTAGCGAAGTATTCTTGTACTATCTCCTTAGTTATTCTGGGCTGTGTTACCTCTGCTGAATCATTTGCTCCAAATTCTTCAGGTCGGGCATTGTTTTCTTTATCGGAGAAGACTGAGGCAAAGAAGGCATTGAGGAGTTCAGCCCTTTCTTTGTCCCCTGTTTGCATTTCACCATCTTCTCCTCTGAGTGACCCCGCTGTTTCTTTGTTCTTCCTTTTGCTATGAACATACCCATAAAAGCCTTTTTTGTTGCTTTTAACCTCTCTAGCAAGCCTGAGTTCATTCTGTGCTTTAGCTTTTCTGACTTTGTGTCTAAACATGCTGGCTATTTGTTTGAATTCCTCTTTGGTGGTTTCCCCCCTTTTCCATTTTTTGTACACATCCTTTTTTAATCTTAACTCAGTTAAAAGTTCTTTAGATAGCCACCCTAGCTTCTTTAGGCACCTTCCATGTTTCTGTCTCATTGGTATTGCCTGAAGTTGTGCTTTTACTATCTCCCTCTTAACAAACTCCCAGTGATCATGAACTTCCTTTCCTTTTAGTATTACTGTCCATGGGATCTCACTCAGCACTTCCCTAAGTTTTATGAAGTCGGCTTTCTTAAAGTCAAGACATTGAGTCCTAGTATGCTTGGCTGCTCCTTTCCGCTGTATAGTAAACTTCAGAAGAGCATGATCACTCGTGCCTACTGAGCATGTCCAGGCCATACTGGGCTGGTTTGGGTTGCCCTCCCATTCCTTTTGGTATTCTTTGGAAGGGAAGGTGTAGGCACAATTGTGCCCGGTCCCTGTCTCATTAACTTCTTTAATTTATCCATTGATGTCTAATGGACAGCTGTTTCTTCTGCCCTGGGAGCATTGTAAAATAGCTTGTCAGTGAGAACCAGGATGTAATCTATCCAGAAAATGAGAGGAAGCTTTCTACCATATGGATAGCCTATTTTAGCAATTAGGAGCCTTGTGTGGATCGGTATGATGATTTGTGTTGCTAACATGTACACATGTGTAAACCTTTCTTTCTGTTATTTTTTATTTATTTAAAATTTATTTTTTAAAAAAGATTTTACAGGTGGTTTTATGGGTGCTTCATCAGTACATTATTGTTATTGTTCTCCCTGAATTGCAACCCACCTTCAGATCCTATGATGTAGAGCATGATAAAAAATATGTATATAATGTTCTTCTGGCCTCCTGTTCCAGCCGCTCCATTCAACTTCAGCTTCCAACTTCAGTTGACAGAGGGTCGTCCCCCCCTCAAGGCACGTTCTGGCATCTCCACACATACACACATGCTCCCGGGCTCTCTTGAACACAGGGAGACTCCTTCATATGATCAGAGAGCCCACCATATTATAGTACCTGGTGACACTGACACTCTCACATTGACACGCTTCCATTAATCTCATTAATTTTTGCTGGATTGTGCCCTATACAGTGGGAAATTAAAAGAAAGCTAAAAAGAGAATTATATTACACAAAAACAACACTATCAGTAGGGAAGCTGAATTGTCCATAACTACCACCCACTAAGCTCTTTTAATTGAAAGGTGAAACTGCCTCATTGTTACTGACATTCATCCAAAGTAAGGCCAACAGCCAATAGGTTTGTGCTTACAGATAAGACAACCTTGCATATATTTGTCTTGCCTACCCCTTTCTTATGTTTATTGTCCATTTCTATTTGTCATAGAGTTATATTAATCTACTTTATTTTTATTCAGTCAGCTTTATCTCCAAAACCCCTTGGAACGACTTGGCATTTGAATAGTGTTTATTAACAGGCATATGGTCATAAAAGAAAACTCACTCCAGTTGGTAAAGCCTGAAGGTAAGCCCAAAATAATTTGATTGTTTGTAAATCATTGTCACTTGAATATTTTCTCAATATAGCTTAATTATAATTCAACACACTGTCAAGTGTTGGTTGGGGGAGACTCCATTGTAATGTGCTTCCTGGGAAAAAGGAAACTGAGATCTCTTAGCTAGAGCTGCTCTTTATTATTTATGTATAATTCTTCTGCACTACTGAACATCTGCTAATAAATTTGATTCAAATTTCCATTATATCTTTCACCTTCATCATTCATTCCCTGCATGTGTTCTTGCATCAGATGAGAATTCATGTTATTTACTTATCGCTGACGATTCCTGATCCCATTAACAATTTAGCCCTGATAGTTTTCTGCTATGTTTAAAAATGTTTAGGGCAAACAAATCCCAGTTTAACTTGTAAGAAGGGCTTCGAGAGCAGTCCTGGGAGCTAATTGACAGGTGGTCACCTTGGAATTATGCTGCAACCATACCACGAAACGTTTATTAGGGGCTATGGATACAGAAGGTGATCAAGAGCATCAAAAAGCTATTACTTTCGCTTCTGGGTTTTGTCAGTCTTCTGTTCCTTTGTGCTTCCGCATTTGTAGATAAGCTTAAAAATCCAGATCAAATGTAAAACTTCCTTTGAACACTCTCAGATCTGTTGTATTGATTTGGTATTCTGCTTTATTCCCACATGATGCAGTTGTTCCACAAATGTTCGGAACACAAGACCAGGGGGCAAACTACCAAGTCATGCCTAGAATTTTTCATTTAGTGCAACCACTGATAATGATAACTTAACTCTCTGTGCATATAGCGTAAAGTTAGAGGGCAACTGAAGACAGACAGGGGGAGTAAGTGAGTGAGTGAGTGAGTGAGACAGCTTGCAAAGGTGGTTTATTATAGACGAATAGCAATAGCTGGTCTGTAGGCAACAAAAAGGGTGGGATCTTCAAGCAACAGGGACATACTAGCAGGCAGAGATTTGCAGAAGTATTTTTAAGGGTGAAAAAACCCTGATTGGGGCAAATTCTAATATTATCCAGTGAATTTCTATATATGTATTAGAAACTAATAAAATTGCATGATTGTGACTACACTTAAATAGCAATAGGTCCCATTGAACTCAACTGGAAAGTGATGGGAAAACAATAGAAATATTAAATTAGAGATATGATGTGCATTTCATTGTTCCTTATTCTTTGGAATATTCAGAAAATCCCATCTCCTAATAATAATAATAATAATAATAATAATAATAATAATAATAATATTTTTTATTTATACCCCGCCCTCCCCAGCCAAGGCCGGGCTCAGAGCGGCTTACAAACAATAATAAAAACAAGAAGAATGATTACAACTTAAAAACAAAAATAAAATACAACATTAAAATAATGGAACATTAAAATATTAAAATGTAGCCTCATCGCAGGAGGAGAAGGAAAAGAAAAAAAAGAGAGAGGGAGGGAGGGAGGGAATCAAATTGGCCCCAAGCCAAAGGCCAGGCAGAACAACTCTGTCTTACAGGCCCTGCAGAAAGAAATCAGATCCTGCAGGGCCCTGGTCTCATGAGGCAGAGCGTTCCACCAGGCCAGAGCCAGAGTTGAAAAGGCCCTGGCTCTGGTTGAAGCCAATCTAACTTCCTTAGGGCCCGGGACCACTAGGGTGTTGCTATTTATGGACCTTGAGGCTCTCCGTGGGGCATACCGGGAGAGGCAGCCCCGTAGGTACGAGGGTCCTAGGCCGTGAAGGGCTTTAAAGGTCAAAAGCAGCATCTTAAATCTGACTCTGTACTCCACCGGGAGCCAGTGCAGCTTGAAAAGCACTGGGTGAAGGTCAAGTAGCAGGATTTAAATTGAATAAACAGAAAACAAAGGTTTTGGAGAAAAATTTAACAATGGAAGAAAGAGAGAGGTTTCAGAGTGAAACAGGTTTGGAAATAACGAAAAAAGTGAAATACCTGGGGGTAAACTTAACATCTAAGAATGTGAATTTATTTAAAGACAATTATGAAAAATGTTGGTCAGAAGTAAAGAAAGATTTAGAAACATGGTCAAGGTTGAAACTGTCCTTGTTAGGTCGAATTGCTACTATTAAGATGAATGTACTGCCTAGAATGCTATTTTTGTTTCAGACCTTACAAATTCTGGACAAGATAGATTGTTTCAAGAGGTGGCAGAAAGATATATCAAAATTTGTCTGGCAGGGCAAAAAGCCCAGAATAAAGTTT
This sequence comes from Podarcis erhardii, assembly GCF_964252035.2. Taxonomy (NCBI): domain Eukaryota; kingdom Metazoa; phylum Chordata; class Lepidosauria; order Squamata; family Lacertidae; genus Podarcis; species Podarcis erhardii. Next base: position 44,522,965 of record NC_138507.1, on the reverse strand, counting down.
AAGATTTTAACTGATGCAAAAGATATAGAGGGGGGTTTGCCCTGCCGGACTTAAGATTATATTACGAAGCAGCAGCTTTCTGCTGGCTGAAAGACTGGCTACTTCTTGAGAACACAGACATTTTAGATTTGGAAGGATATGATAATTGTTTTGGTTGGCATGCATACTTATGGTATAACAAGGCAATGGTGTACAAAGGTTTTAAAAACCATATTGTTAGAAAAGCATTATATAATGTTTGGAGCAGATACAAAGACCTATTGGAAAGTAAAACTCCCAGGTGGTTGTCACCAATGGAAGCCAAGGGGGTGAAAAAACTTAATATGGATTCTAAATGGCCAAAATATTGTGAAATCTTAGAATATGAAGGTGAAAGGGTTAAGCTTCAGAGCTATGAAAAACTAAAGTCCAAAGTTCGAGATTGGCTGCATTACCACCAGATAAATGAGACATTTAAAGAGGACAGGAAAATAGGATTTCAGAAGGAGAGGTCAAAGTTAGAAACGGAACTGTTAGAACCCAATACTAAGAATCTGTCAAGAATGTATAATTTGCTGCTTAAATGGAATACACAGGAGGAAACAGTGAAATCAGCTATGATTAAATGGGCACAGGATATTGGTCATGACATTATGTTTGCTGACTGGGAACAGTTATGGACCACTGGTGTTAAGTTCACGGCATGTAATGCCTTAAAAGAAAACATAATGAAAATGATCTACAGGTGGTACATGACCCCAGTCAAGCTTGCAAAAATTTATCATTTGCCCAATAATAAATGTTGGAAATGTCTATCACCTTCTATCACCTATGGTGGACCTGCCCGAGGGTGAAAGCATTCTGGGAAATGATCTATAATGAAATTAAGAAAGTCCTTAAATGGACATTTACTAAGAAACCAGAGGCTTTTCTCCTGGGCATGGTTGGCCAATTGGTGCCAAAGAAGGATAGGATTTTCTTTATGTATGCTACTACTGCAGCAAGAATTCTTCTGGCAAAGTATTGGAAGATGCAAGAACTACCTACTCTGGAAGAATGGCAGACAAAGGTGATTGACTTCATGGGACTGGCAGAGATGACCGGCAGAATTCATGACCAGGGGAAAGAGGCAGTGGAAGAAGACTGGAAGAAATTTAAAATATATCTTAAAAACTGTTGTAAAATTGAGGGGTGTAAAGATGTCAAGGGGTAAGAAGCAGAGAATTACAGCTGTAACCAACAAATTTATGGGAATTTAATGAAGGGAACTAAATGGATAAATTGACTAAAGGGTTGCTAAAAAAAATTCTTTCTAAAATAAGGATGCAGCGAAAGGGAGGTATGGGGAAGTCGATTGAAAGAAGTTACAAGAAAATAAGATTATGAATTTATTTATGTTAGATTTGTTTATGTTTGTTTGTGTTTTGTGATGTGTTTGTCTTTTAATTATGTGTTTTAAAAATTGAATAAAAATTATTATTATTATTTTTAAAAAAAGAAAAGCACTGGGTGAATATGCTCCCATGGCAGAGACCCCGTGAGGAGCCTCGCTGCAGCATTCTGTACCCGCTGGAGTTTCTGGGACAGCTTCAAGGGCAGCCCCGCATAGAGTGAATTACAGTAGTCAAGCCTGGAGATTGATCACTGTGGCCAAGTCGGGGCGGGAAAGGTAAGGGACCAACTGCTTGATGTGGCGGAGGTGGAAAAATGTCGCCTTGGCTGTTGCTGTAACCTGCGCCTCCATGGAAAGGGAGGCGTCAAGGATTACACCCAAACTCTTAACGGAAGGCAATGGCACTAATTGGGCCCCCGCAAGAGAAGGGAGTTGGTCCCTCATCCCCATGCCATCCCGACCTAGCCATAGGACCTCTGTCTTCGAAGCATTTAGTTTCAATCGGCTCCCACGAAACCATCCAGCCACAGCTTCCAAGCATCTGGTCAGTGTGTTCAGGGTCGAGTCGGTGTGGCCATCCATCAGCAAATAGAGCTGAGTGTCATCAGCATATTGGTGACAGCCCAGCCCAAAGCTCCGGATAATCTGGGCAAGGGGGCGCATAAAGATGTTAAAAAGCATCGGGGAGAGAATTGCACCCTGCGGCACTCCACACACCAAGGAGTGGCACGACATTTCCCTCCCTAGTGCCACCCTCTGTCCCCAACCAGAAATAAAAGAGCACAATAATAAATTGGTTATAAATACACATAACATGCACAAAAGAAAAATGGACAAATCTAGCAATATGGAGAATGTGCATACAAGATAAGGAACAAATATTGAAATGTTGGCTTGTTGACTCTTATGCATCACTTCCAATGTCTATCCCCTGAATCTGCTTTACACATTGCCATTTTAAACATTTTTGCTTTAGAATCCTAGGGTTGGAAGGGACCTGAGAGTCATCTAGTCCCATCTCCTTCTATTCAGGAATCCGTTATGCCCAGCACCTGTTTGTTTGGAACTATCCCCCAACTCTCATTTTCACAAACATTGTTATTTAGTATTTCTCCTACCGTATGAGAATCCTCAACAACAACAAATGTGGAACAATCCCCCTTTTTTGTCTGGATGGGCCTTTGGTCTGATCCAGCAATACACTTATTAACGTTTTCATGATCTTAAAAAGGACTCATGCCCAAGCAGTTGAGTGTCCAGATTTCATTATCAACGGTCAGATTAACAGAGTGCAATTAGCCCCCACTGTCGATCTCCAAGTGAAGACTGGTATCAAGAGTAAAACATGAGATGGATGCATGAAAGCAATTCTAGCTATCAGAAAGTTGAGATTGGCTGCCGCGTCCTGTTTCATTCATATTTGTTAACAAATCTGGGGCACTATGTAATGTGTGAAATAGCCCATAAAGACATAATGCTCTATTTCCTCTCAACCCCCATTTCTCCCATAGCCAGAAAAGCCAGTGTCATAGCAAGGTTCTACCATCTAGAAACAGCCATTATTAACACTATGTTATCCCAGTGGCAGGCAGCAAAGAAGTATTAATGACATGGCATCTTCCTGTAGTTAATTGCTTGCTTAGCTCCATCAATAAGCAGAGAATATGTGATCTAGTCTGCTTAGTATGACCCTTTGCTTTGTTCTGAAGCGGAATATAAGTTCACACATGCAAACATTTATTGCATATTTATTCTCCACATGAACTATCACTTTCCTACAAAAGTGGTATTAAACTTATTTTTATGGGATGACTTGATCCCTAAACTCTTTAAATCTTCGAAAATAACTTGTTTTAAAGTCTAAAATAATTCAAGATTATACTCAGTACCCCTGGTTTTCCTTTACATAATAGTTATATAATGTCAAAGTACCTTCTTTAATAACAGCAATCCTAATCGGAAATTAGAATAACAGGAGTTTGGCTATTTAAATTGGAATCTGTTTAGACCTCACATGGAGTCCCTGGAACTCCTGCCAATATGAGTGCGGATTGTACACCTTGGGCAACATATGGCCGTCGGTGTTCTGTTAATAGCGCTGGCACCATTACATGGAAAGACTGAATTGTGAGAGGTTTTTTCTAGAGCATTTTCCATAATGTGTAATTTAAACAAAGGATTTCTCTCTTTTTTATATCATGCTGTGCCTTTCTAGTGTTTAAACACTTCCCACTGTTAGGAAAACCTGCAAATTAGGAATTAACAAAATTAACCAGTGCAATTTAGACATCAGCTTAATCAGCCTTGATGTGCTTCCTGAGATGGCTGCAGAACAGCGATTGCCCGAAAATGCATTCTAATAGGTTTGGTTGAACATTTGGACCACGTTACAGAAAATAACAACTCACTAACATGCGCAGCTGAGACCACATGGCACAAATATATAGCTTTTTCCATTTAGCTTGGATCCCACCCCCCTCTGGGGTTTTGCAATATGGGCGATTAACTGTACTTTTGCAAAGTTAAGGTAGTGTGAGCATGGCTTAAAAAAGAGCTGGTATGAGAGCTTTCTAGATATGGAAGGTAATATTTTATGTCTCATCCGTTGTTAGACAAGGCAACGAATAACAAGCCTCTGAACAACTCATTACTTTCTGTGCATCTCGTCTTCAGATCTAACTATGGTTGATGAAATGTTGACCGTATGCACAGACTAAGGGCCAAAATATAATTTTGCTAGGTATGAGCATGCAGCGACGATATCTAGTGTTCCCTTACTTAATTACAGGCCTGGAGTGTGCGATTTTTATTGGGAAGACAGAGCACAGGGAAAGGGAGTCCTATCTTTTTCACCCCCAGTGTGATTGGAATGAATACCCTACCACTAGGAGCCTGGGGGAGGTGGAATCCCAATTATCAACACCTGGGGCGTGTGTGTTCTGACTGCACTGGAGAGGGAAGAGATAATCCTGTGTTATTTTCCCCCAAAGGATCACACAGACACACACACACACACACACACACACACACGTGCTTGCAGTCAAATAAGAAAAAAATAACAGATATGTAGCTGTATGCTATGCATTATTTGTGTGTTTCATTTTTTAAACACTTTAAACAATGTGTTTTTTTATTGGAAAGTTCATGAACAGCTGATATAAGTTAATATTAAAATCCTGCTATTATTTTTCTTCCACTGAAGACAGATTCATCAAGCTAAGTCTTCTTGGTTATTGATTTTTATTGATTCATAGGCTGATATTCAGGTTCTAGAGAGCTGACCCTCGTGTTGCCTCCTGTTTAGTCCTGAGAGAAACTGAAAGCAGAGCTGGCTACCAACCAAGATGGATTTAAAACTAGATTAAACAAATCCATGGCGTACAAGGTTGCTAGCCATGATCGCTATGTTTTACCTCCTCTGTTGGACACAGCATCTCTGAATGCCCATTCCTGGTAATCACATGTGGGATGAATGCTACTCAGGTTGTGCTTTGGGGCTTCCCAAAGGCATCTGGTTGGCGCCATGAGAACAGGATGCTGGACTAAATGGGCCAATGGTCTGATCCAGCAGACTGTTCCAATGTTCTTAAACCTTATTCCCAACAAACGTTCCTGCTCCGAGGTGGGGATGAATGAGGATTGAAGAATTTCCTTATCCCTGTCACGTACACACAGGTAAAGGCAGAAATGAGGTGATGGAAGTTCTACTGCCAGTTTTCTTAACGGTGAACAAGAATGGTCAACATCATGTGACACTAACAAAAAAGAATTGTGGGAAACAATGATTTACATGTGAATGTGCTTAACAATGTGACTACTAGACTAGAATGATCCAGTAGGCATGCACTGCCACATTCTTGTAAACACAAACACAGCAATATGTGCATCACTGCTGATCATCTTCTTTATCCTAGCACAAACATGGTACTCAGGATTGCCTCCTGGCCTCTCCCAGGCTAGAAATCTATGATGGGTACACTATAAGGCTGAAGAATACAAGCGCTTGAAGACACTTGTTGATAGTCAACGTATTTTGTAAAAGGTTCAAAAAAGCAATTTTACACATGAAACAGTGAAAAAAGGCTGCTGGTCGCCTTGGACAAATGATAATATTTGCTTTCCTTGTGTTGGGGGAGTATTGCAAACACACAGGAAACTTGAGTGTCTTTGATGTGCTTCTCTAGAGTAAGGGAGATGGGAGTTGGCCCTATCTCTTTTACCTTTCCCACATCTCACAGAAAACTTTTTACAAGCAGCCTGCCTGAACACTTCTTCCAGCATTTGCCATAAAACTTCATTACATTTATTAAATATGCAATGGAACATTTACAACAGCTATACTCTGCGAAGCATTTCTGTGAATAATTAAAATTAAACTCCTCTTGTCAAGCACGTGATCAACGTGTATGTATGATACATTGTCCATCTATTCTCCTTGCTCTCTTATCCGCTGGTTTCTGAAATCAAGACTGTGCTGTACAAATATAGCACATTTGTGCAACTTCAACACAACAATTTACTACCGTTTTCCTCATTAGTGATACTTTAGCTTTTTTTAGCTCATACGTTGAACAGTTTCTGATCATGTTTAATCATATTAGAGGGACCCATTACTGTGTAATGGTTTCCTTTCCTCTTCTTCTTCTTCTTCTTCTTCTTCTTCTTCTCTGCACTGAACTCTCTTGTTTGTTCCCTTGTGTGTTTCATTTAAGTTTGCAAGAGCTTACATTAAACACTTTTGAGTTTTAAGTAGGTTGTGAAATTCTGAAAGCTGGCAAAGAAAGGCACAGGGTTGCGGTCCATGCTGCACTCGTGCAAGGATGCTTGGGCAATAAAACTTCTACATCCCCTCCTTCCCATTCAGACCCTAGCTCCTCTTAAAAGCATCACCTGAGGGTTGGCAGACCCTCAGGAAAGGTCTGGGATGCAGGGCAAGGAGTTACAGTGCGGGGGGTGGTTTAGGAATGATCAGGTGGGAAACAGCTTGTGGGCATAGCAGCCCTATAAACACAAGCTGCCCCCACCCAATTTTCCCAACTTCCACCCACCCCACATACAGGCATTCTGAATTCATTTAAACACACACACACACGAGAGAGAGAGAGAGAGAGAGAGAGAGAGAGAGAGAGAGAGATTATCTAGCACACAAAAAGTATAGTTAAGACAGGGCTGAGGAATCAGTGGTTGCTGTTGGACTGCAACTGTCATCATACCTGACCATTGGCCATGCCTGCAGGGGCTAATGGTTGTTGAAGGCTAATGACACCTGGCCCCTTCATGGAGCACTACCTTGCCGTGGTGAAGGGGCTTGAATAACTCAGAGAAGCTATGAACTATACCAAGCAGGGCATAGTGGAGAGTTTTGACCAAACGTGATCCACCTGGAGGAGGAACTGGCAAGCCACTCCAGTATCCCTGCCAAGAAAACTCCATGGGCAAAGACAACAGGCATATAAAAGTTATGACGCCGGAAGATGAGCCCCTCAGGTCGGAAGGTGTCCAACAACACAAGAGACGACTCTACACATGGACATCACCAGATGGGCAACATCGAAATCAGATTGATTATATTCTCTGCAGCCAAAGATGGAGAAGCTCTATGCAGTCAGCAAAAACAAGACCTGGAGCTAACTGTGGCTCAGATCATCAGCTTCTTATAGCAAAATTCAAGCTTAAGCTGAAGAAAGTAGGAAAAATCACTGGGCCGGTAAGATACAATCTAAACCAAATCCCTTATGAATACACAGTGGAAGTGAGGACCAGGTTTAAGGATTTAGACTTGCTGGACAGAGTGCCTGAAGAACTATGGGTGGAGGCTCGCAACATTATACAGGAGGCAGCAATGAAAACCATCCCAATGAAAAAGAAATGCAAGAAAGCAAAGTGGCTGTCCAACTAGGCCTTACAAATAGTGGGGGAGAGAAGGCAAGCAAAATGCGAGGGAGATAGTGAAAGATACAGGAAATTGAATGCAGATTTCCAAAGAATAGCAAGGAGAGACAAGAAGGCCTTCTTAAACGAGCAATGCAAAGAAATAGAGGAAAACAACTGTGGGAAAATGATTGCTTGTACATGAGAGCATGAGCAAAGTTCTTATTGTTACAGGGTGATTTCATAGCTAGAAGCATCCTTGGAGCATGAACAGCGCGTGAACAGCTCGTGCTGTCCTATATGATTGGCTAACGTGGCATGGCCTGATGCTCGCATGGTCTAGTGCGAAGGTCCTTATCTGCTTGCTAGAACAAATTGCTTGGCTTGTACTTTGTATCTTTCTGATTTCACACAATAAAAGCTGTGCTGCATGAGCCCTAGGAGCAGCTATATTTCGGAACCTATTATGGTGTGAGACTGATTTTTCCTTGGATGCCGAGCTGCAACTCGACAATTGGTGCCCCGTGTGACTGCCTTCGGACTTCACGTTGTTTTTCATTATTCAGCACTCACCAACACGTCGTTCATCCACGTAGTGGATCCCTGGTGAGTGCTCCCGTGTGATTTCTTTCGGACTTCATGCTGTTTTACAACGTTCAGCCTCACCTCGCCCGGCAGGGCTGCAGACGCGTCGTTCATCCACGTAGTGGATCCCCGGTGAGAGCTCCCGTGTGAATGTGATTCTGGACTACGTTACGGACTTATCAGCACTTATCTCCGCCCGGATAGGGCAAAAGGCGCCTCCCTCATCCTCCTAAGGATCCCTCCGGTAAGTGCTCCCTGCTCTTTTTGCAACTCTTGCAATCATGGGAAAGTCTCTCTCTGCACCACAGAAAAATTTTTTTAAAGACCTTAAATTCCTTTTGGCCAGTAACAACCTTGCTGTTCAGAAAGCTGACCTTAAGTCCCTTATAAAAGCCCTGGACACTCACTGTCCCTGGTTCCCCCAGGACGGAAATTGGGAGTTAGACGATTGGAAAAAAATTGGACACTTCTTTCAAAATCATCCTCAGATTGATGTCAAAGTTTTGCATGCCTGGTGTAACGTCTACAAAGCTATGTCGTGCTTAACTCCTTCAAACATTCTTCTGGCTGCCGCAACAGCTTCTTCGCCCGCCCTCCCAGCTCCCGCTTTGCCTGCCTCAAACCTACCTCCTAAACCGCCGGACATTTTCCCTTCGGCTCCTCCTGTCACTCCCCTGCATTCTTCAAATTCTGCAGCACCCCCCGCTCTTCCACCTCCTCCGCCCAAGGCATTTGGCACTGCTTCTACTACTCCTCTCCAAGAATCTCAAGACGGAGTTCCCCGATGGGTTCCAGCCCGCTGCGTTCGACCTTGGCGCTCTTCTCTTGCCTCGTCTTCGCCCAAGGAGACACCAGCACCTTGAAACCGTATTTTACGCTGTTTGCCGGTGATGACCTCTCACCTGACCTCAACCCGCATTGCAGTTGGAGACATCGCCATATTGATGTGCCCTGGATAACGTCACCTTCCACAGCTGTTCCAGTGTTTCCTGGCACGTTGAAAGGCCATCTTCAACCCTATCGCGTTGGCCCCCCTTCACCCTGGGAAGCCACCGTTTTTACCACTTATCGTTACAGTTTTGCCGCCTCTTGTCTGGGAAATGAACCTGGCTTTGAAGGATGCCCTCGCTATACCGGCATCGCTTGGGTTTTGCCCCCCAATAGCGACCATCCCATCTGTGTCACCACGTTTCGTTGGGTTTGGATTTTTGGCTCAGCAATGCACGGAGCAGTACATGAGGCCTATTTACAGCAAATGGGCTCCTGTATCTGCAGGAATGGCTATGTGGCTTCTCCTGGTTTGTGGTTTTTACATGCCAATAATCGAGCCACGAAATATCACGCAGGTTGCTCGGAAACAGCTATTGGAATAATTTACCATTCTCACCCTTATTGCCCCCCCGAGCAACCAATATGGCATCGTCCTGAGTGGCCCCACAATTCCACTTCACACGGATGGAGCCTCTCCGTGAACTTTGTAAAACGCCGCTTTCGTCGTGCTGCTTTTTTGCAGAAGGCCAGGAGGCCTGAACTTTATCATCAGATTTGGACTAACAATACTTACGTTAGAGACATTAATCATTTTGCTTCTATGCTTAACCTTTCTGATTGTTGGATGTGTATGCATATCCCTCCTCAATCAAAAAGATCTGGCATTCTATTACATGGTATTCCTATAAATGCTTCATATAAGATTAGCAATAATATGAAGGACAATCGCATAAGTTTACCTCCTGTATTTCTATCGCTTGTAGAATTAGCTCCTTATTGTTTTCATTTTAATCACAATAGCAAAAAATTTTTAGGTCATTATCCATATTGTAATTGGACACATGAATACATTAATGGATCTTCTTGTTTTCTTAATGTTACAACCATGAGTGGCAGACCAAAGGTTTTAATTAATAATGTCACAACTTACATGACCTATGAACAACAAGCTGCGTGTAGTGACTTTTATGTTTGGTTCGACTGGATGAGAAAGAGCAGCAGAACTACATGTTTGCTTCAATCTGATTTATGGTTATTTTGTGGCACACGTGCCTACAAAGAAATCCCCTCTGCCTTTTCTGGTACCTGCACATTAGGTATAGTAGTACCCTTGGTATATAAAATAGATAAGCTCCCAGCGGTCCGTTTGCGTAACAGAAGGGAAGTACTATCACCTATTTCTCAATATACAGGGACGGCCATCTCTAGGTCCCTTCTGCCTTCTTTAGGTGCAGCCATGAATTACCGTGATTTGCATAAATTGGCAAACTGGACAGAAAATTTGTTTAATTCCACCATTTTGGCTTTAAAAATGATTAACAAAGAAATATCAGAAATAAGAAATGTAGTTCTTCAACATCATTATGCTTTAGATGTGATCCTTGCTTCTAAAGGTGGAATTTGTGCCTTAATTCATTCTCATTGCTGCATGTATATAACTGATCAATCGACCAATATCTCTGCTACTATTGATCATATGGAACAAATGATAGCCCATAATCCTTTGAATCCACCTGAAGGTTTTGATCCATGGGAATGGTTGTCTTCTTGGTTACCTAATGGATTATGGTTAAGAAAAATATTATTGATTGTAATTGCATGTATTGCTGGCTTCATTATGGTGTGTTGTTGCATTCAATGCATACCCTCTTTGATTTCCCAATGCACTGCATGGTGGTACCGACCACGGCCCACCACAGGGGTTACAAGAGGAATTTATGTTGCAAAGTGTAGACGCTTAGGCAATGAAGTGTATGATTTGGACTAATGGTCCCTCTTTTCCTCTAATAATATAAACAAAAAAAGGGGATATGTGGGAAAATGATTGCTTGTACATGAGAGCATGAGCAAAGTTCTTATTGTTACAGGGTGATTTCATAGCTAGAAGCATCCTTGGAGCATGAACAGCGCGTGAACAGCTCGTGCTGTCCTATATGATTGGCTAACGTGGCATGGCCTGATGCTCGCATGGTCTAGTGCGAAGGTCCTTATCTGCTTGCTAGAACAAATTGCTTGGCTTGTACTTTGTATCTTTCTGATTTCACACAATAAAAGCTGTGCTGCATGAGCCCTAGGAGCAGCTATATTTCGGAACCTATTATGGTGTGAGACTGATTTTTCCTTGGATGCCGAGCTGCAACTCGACAAACAACAGAATGGGAAGAACCAGAGATCTGTTCAAGAAAATCGGAGATATGAAAGGAACATTTCGTACAAAGATTACCATAATAAAGGACAAAAGTGGTAAGGACCTAACAGAAGCAGAAGACATCAAGAAGAGGTGGCAAGAATACACAGAGGAATTATACCAGAAAGATATGGATGTCTCGTATACCCCAGGTAGTGTGGTTGCTGACCTTGAGCCAGATATCCTGGAGAGTGAAGTCAAATGGGCCTTAGAAAGCACTGCAAATAACAAGGCCAGTGGAAGTGATGGTATTCCAGCTGAACTATTTAAAATTTTAAAAGATGATGCTGTTAAGGTGCTACACTCAATATGCCAGCAAGTTTGGAAAACTCAGCAGTGGCCAGAGGATTGGAGAAGATCAGTCTACATCCCAATCCCAAAGAAGGGCAGTGCCAAAGAATGCTCCAACTACCGCACAATTGCACTCATTTCACATGCTAGCAAGGTTATGCTTAAAATTCTACAAGGAAGGCTCAAGCAGTATGTGGACCGAGAACTCCCAGAAGTGCAAGCTGGATTTAGAAGAGGGAGAGGGACCAAATTGCAAACATGCGCTGGATTATGGAGAAAGCTAGAGAGTTCCAGAAAGACATCTACTTCTGCTTCATTGATTATGCAAAAGCCTTTGACTGTGTCGACCACAGCAAACTATGGCAAGTTCTTAAAGAAATGGGAGTGCCTGATCACCTCATCTGTCTCTTGAGAAATCTCTATGTGGGACAAGAAGCTACAGTTAGAACTGGATATGGAACAACTGATTGGTTCAAAATTGGGAAAGGAGTACGACAAGGCTGTATATTGTCTCCCTGCTTATTTAACTTATATGCAGAATTCATCATGCGAAAGGCTGGGCTGGATGAATCCGAAGCCGGAATTAAGATTGCCGGAAGAAATATCAACAACCTCAGATATGCAGATGACACAACCTTGATGGCAGAAAGTGAGGAGGAATTAAAGAACCTTTTATTGAGGGTGAAAGACGAGAGCGCAAAATATGGTCTGAAGCTCAACATCAAAAAAACGAAGATCATGGCCACTGGTCCCATCACCTCCTGGCAAATAGAAGGGGAAGAAATGGAGGCAGTAAGAGATTTTACTTTCTTGGGCTCCATGATCACTGCAGATGGTGACAGCAGTCACGAAATTAAAAGACACCTGCTCCTTGGGAGAAAGGCGATGGCAAACCTAGAAAACATCTTAAAAAGCAGAAACATCACCTTGCCAACAAAGGTCCATATAGTAAAAGCTATGGTTTTCCCAGTAGTGATGTATGGAAGTGAGAGCTGGACCATAAAGAAGGCTGATCGCCGAAGAATTGATGCTTTTGAATTATGGTCTGGAGGAGACTCTTGAGAGTCCCATGGACTGCAAGAAGATCAAACGTATCCATTCTTAAGGAAATCAGCCCTGAGTGCTCACTGGAAGGAGAGATCGTGAAGCTGAGGCTCCAATACTTTGGCCACCTCATGAGAAGAGAAGACTCCCTGAAAAAGACCCTGATGTTGGGAAAGATGGAGGGCACAAGGAGAAGGGGACGACAGAGGATGAGATGGTTGTGTGGTGTTCTCGAAGCTACCAGCATGAGTTTGACCAAACTGCGGGAGGCAGCGGAGGACAGAAGTGCCTGGCGTGCTCTGGTCCATGGGGTCACGAAGAGTCGGACACGACTAAACGACTAAACAACAACAACAAATTACACCTGGAAAACCACAGGTCCCTGGTCCCTGATATAAGGAACAGGCACAGAGACTTCCCTTCTTCCCAAACTCCAGATCCTAAGGAGATCAGTGCAACCCATTCAAGTGATGTAAAAGCTTGAGCTCAGGGTTTAGATAGGATGGACTCATATTCAGTAGTGTTCAGTGGGGCTCCTGAGGCAAGTAGACATGTAGCATGTTTTCAGTACACTTCCAGATATCAAGACAGTTCCCTTGCTTCTGATTTGACATTTTGTGAAACCATAGGTAGAAACTCATTCTCCCATCATGATTCCTGGAGGAAAAACATTTGCAAGATGCCATTATATTCACAGGGTCTTCTTTAGAGCAAAGCCTGGGAGGTGGTGAAAGGAGAGCTTTGCTTTCACGCACGCTCCCAACACACACACACCAGATAAGAAGAAATCTGTCCAATGTGAACTTTTCCCTCTTCAGTACCAGGACTGCACTGTATGTGTGAGAGAACTGCCTAAGGCCAGCTGTTCTAGCTGCCCTGCATCTGTTCAGAGAAATCAAGTGGCGGTTCACCCATTGAAGCACCACATTTCAATTTCTCACTGTATCATTACCCCAACTATTCAGTCACCCTTGACTTATTTTCTTTTTGATGTGTGCTATCCGGAGAGGAGGCATGTACCCAGGAAGGCCCTTAAGGCACTATATAGAATTAAAAATGCACATTCACTCAAAATTAATGAGTAAGCAATACAGAAATACTACAACATGTTTATCATGACTAAAACAAACTGCTATTTTCCTTTTTCTGCCTTATAGACACTTAACTCTACCAGTCCAATAAGTCAATCATTTTCAGAGCACAATAAAATTAACTCCAAAGTAAGAATCCTGGTCATCTTTATAGCTTTCTAAAATCATTTTCTACTACTTATGCTTTCAACCCTGCTCCTGGTTTTTCTGCCTCTTTCTAATTTTTCTTTACTTATTCCATTTTGTTTCATCCATTGCAGGTCCAGCATTAAGTTTCTTTTACAGCTGTCAGGAAGTTCAAATTGCTTCTGTGAAATTATTACTCCCACACTCAAGATGCTTCCGGATACATCATTGTGATTCAAGACGGTAGCATCTTAAAGAACTCTAGGAGACTGGCAGATTCATAGGATAATCAGACTCCCTGGCCTTGTTTTCTTCCCCACTGCCTTCTATTTCCTTCGGATTTCATCGATGTAAGTTGAAAACTCTAATGCATTCTGTTTTTTAAAAAATATATCAGAAATTACAGGAGTCCTGGAAAAGTCGGGCTTGTGTAAGAGACATTGCTAACGCCAATTCAGTGATTATAGGAAGTGAACAATAAACGAGAGAAAACAGTATGCACTGAACTTCTTATTTTACGTTTATTTTACTATGCAAAGCACAAATAAGCAAATATATATAAGTTCCTAGTGCTGTTGAGGAATTACAGAGTTTGAAAGGTCTGAATATGAATAGTTGGTATGTGTGTGAACTAATTAAGAAAAAAAATGTAGGAAAGAAATAGATGTAAGGAAAGGGGTGTCAGGGAGGAGCAGAGCCAGCAGGACTGGGACTATCCAGCTGCTGGAAAGTAGGGGCAACCTCTGACTCTTCTGTGTCTGAGACTGTGCTCACACTGAGATTCTCAGCACCCAGCCCTGTCCTGGAAATGGCCTGCTTCTTCTGAACTCCCCTTGATCACCCAACCCTCCTGCACCGAGAATCTCCCAGCTTGTCCCTTCCACAGACTGGTCCCCTGTGTCACACCACCACTGTCCTGGATCCAAGTCATCATCATCTGTGTCATCCCTGGGGGGCTCTTGGGGGGGGCAGTGCCCACCACTCTTCCTGATCCAGCCAGTCTCTGACACAAAGTGGCATCATCTACACCCTTTCTATAAATGGGAAATCCGGGTGACAAATGCTGGGAAATTATCATAAAACTTTCTTTATATACAGTGTGGGCCCTGTTCTTCCCAACTGATGCTTCACAACAACCAATTGTGAATGTTAATAGGAACACGGCAGTCTCAGCCATTACATTCAGATGTGCATATCTGCTACTCACTGAAAAACGTCTTTGGTGCCTGGTGAGTGGAGCTCTGATTCTTCTCTTGCTTTCTGTTAAGATTCTGTCATGCTGCTGCTTCTGATCAAGAAAGGCATAGCAAATTTCCATTGTCAGTTGACTCTCTTTTTAATTTCAAGCTTTAATTTACTGTCCCACCCATATTTCTTCAAAGGTCGTTGCATCAATTGCTTTGAAAGCTTCACATTGCACCAGGCAAACTTCTTCCTAATGGTCTTGGGCTCAGTTGCCAAGTTAAGATTTCACAATGTCTAGACCTTCTTAGATTTTCACATTTGTAATATTTCAAAGATACACTGCTGAAATCATGCTATTCTTTGGAAAGCCACTTGTTCCACTTTTTCAATGGCTTGCAGTGTTTTGAAACTCTCTTTCTCTGATATCTAGTTAAATTTATTTCATAATGATTTTCTATTATGGGTTTTCCCCATATCTGTCGGACGTCACAACAAGAGAAGACAGTATTGAAGAAAGTGGGAGAGATAAGAAACTTGTGTGTGTGTGTGTGTGTGTGTGTGTGTGTGTGTGGAATAAGCTTTGTTTCACACTTCATGTTTGAGATGTAATATTTCTGGAATATTATAGACTTTTGTGGGGATTGACTGTTCTACCATTAGGCAGCCTGAGCAGTAGCAGAAAGGTCTAGGGGATTGAGCTGTGTGTGTCTCTGGACCTGTCCTGTGGCCCCTGCTCTCAGCAGCAGTGGAGGAGGATTTTGTATAATCAGTGCTGAAGTAAGATTCAACCTCAGACACCATACCTCGGTTGGTAGAGCAGGAGACTCTTAATCTCTGGGTCATAGCTTCAAGCCCCACATTAGGCGAAAGACTCCTGCTATTGCAGGACATTTGGACTAGATGGCCACCGTGGTTCCTTCCAACTCTACAATTCTATGAGCTAGTTCAGTAGACTTTTGTACATGGTATGGAAAGTGGGGAGGCCCCACCCAGCCTGTTGCCTCAGGCATCAAAATGTCCTTGGCTGACCCTGTAGAGAGTGGGTTGGTTCACTTTGCTGTTTCTTCCAAGCTTATCCTTAGGAAGTTGACATGCAGAGAAACTGTTCATGGCATAAATTGAAGGAATTCATAACTTCTGGTCTCTCATGATTGAATGATTTTATTTCATTTCTCCCAGGTTCATTTGAGATATCTATCTATCTAGGCCCCATCTGCATTATACATTTAAAGCAGTATCATTTTAAACCGTCTTGGCTTCCTACAAAGAAGGGCCATAGCTTTGCAAGGAGGGGGGAAGCCGGGGGTTTTTGTTTTGTTTTTTTGCTCTGGGTGAAGCCTCCAGAAGGGCGCCATTGACCCGGGTGAAATAAAGCCTAGCTTTGCCCCTTTCAAAAGCATCCAAGGAACTTTCGTCCATAAAGGGTTTTGAGATTTGTTAAAAAATGCCTATGCCTCTACAATTCCAGAGTTCCCTGGAAGAGTGGATAGCAAACCACTTCGAGAACTGTAGCTCTGAACAACACTCAGCAAGATTAACAAACTATAGTTCCCAGGATTCTTTGGGGAAGCCATGACAGTTTAAAGCGGCACAATAATGCTTTAAATGTATAGCACAGAGAGTGTATAACTTTTCAGAGTTGAAGTATACCTTTTGAAAGAGGGTTTGAATACCTATTCTTGGAACCACGTTTCTTGAATCCAAAGGATTGCAAATGTTAAATTTGTTTTAACTCCATTTATCTCTAAATAGCACTGCTATAATTTTACTTTTTCATTTTAAATACTTTCACAACTGCAGGGATACCGAGTGAAGGCCCAACTAAACACAAGAATGAAATGTCATTTCTTTAGCTACTTCCCCCAATTTCTTTCCGGTACATGGGAGTTTATAAACTGTGTTGTTAAAAGCCCAAATGATTTACTCTAATCCTGTGGCAACTTCCATCCATGCAATCATCAGTAATGATGTGTTTTGAATAATGCAGCTGTAAATTGATTTGGGGCATTTCCTTACATACCTATATAGTGTGCTTCCTTGCAAAGAGAGTGTGCATTGTCATGTAGATGTCTTTGATTTATTCTAAAATACTCTCATTCAGGACAAGGCTATTCGGTGATCTCCACTACTTTGAATGATTGCAAGTCTCATTTTTTTTTTTTATTCACTCCCTGTAACGATAAAGCTATTTTCAGCCTCAAATAAGGGATCAAATTTATTATAGCAATTGAGATGGAGACAGCCACAAAATATTTGTCTTGGCTGTGGTGGTGCATGGTGCTTAATAGGAGAGGAACTTTTTTTAATAGATCAGATTTTGAAATGGAGTGAATAGTGCACGGTGCGATTCTTGCATCGGCAGCCTTTGTTTGAACTGACTGTCAAACAGACTCATCAGCCAGGCACTCTGAGGAAGAATTTACAGACATGAGTTGCTGCAGTCATCTTCTCTGCAGATGTCTTTGTGACGTGCACCGATAAGGGGACATTTGAGAAGAAATCATCTATTTCGCAGGGAAACTAGGTAAGCCGTGCAAATGAGAGTTCAATTATAGCAAAGCTGTCTCCAGGAAGGGAAAGACACGCTCTTTAACAGCCAAAGTGATTGGTTTGTGCAGTCTACTACATCCGGCCTGTTCAAACATTTTTTTTTTGAGGGGGGGAAGATGACTTATTGGGGGGGGGGATGCTGCCTTCAAGGTCATGAGGAATTTCTTCTGCATTGAGCCATAGTGACTTCTGTTCAGTTTATTTATCAGTATATAAACCATGGGCCAGAGTGTAAGTCAGGTATAAATATCACTTGCAGTAGGTCATGATACTAACACCTGCAGTGCAACATCTTCAAAGGATAATGTGAAAAATCAAATTATGTAATTGCAAACTCTCAAATCAACACTTCAAGAACTCTCAAAGACTTAGGGTCTTTAACCTGTCTGTCCCACTCATCTTGTGATGATGGCAGTGTTTATTCCATAAAGGCAGAGCTTTTTTCAGCTGGAACTCACTGGAACTTAGTTCTGGCACCTTTCAGGTGGGCACCATTGCTATTATAAGAGAACAAGGGAGGCATTCATGGTGAGTTACGGCACCTCTTTTTGTAGAAAAATAGCACTGCATAAAGGATATGCAATTCTATTTACAATAGGCAATGCATCCATATTTTCTGGAAGACAGTAATAGCTATATAGATCTTACATCTACTTCACAGGGGACAGGGTAGCAAATAATAGAGCAATGACCCCAAAGTTCATAAGTAAACTCTTGTTGTCAACCACAAAAGTGCACTGATGGAAATCTTAACGTTTTTCGAAAGCTTGCCCCAGTGAGCAATAGGTTCAATTAGTTACAGAATGCTCTATCATTAAGGTTATATGAAAAAAACTAAACCACAAAGAGCTTTACACACACACACAAACACATATATATTACACACACAGCAGCCATATTTTATAGCTTAGCAATACCCTATACTTTGAATCTACACATTTCATTTTATTTGCAGCTGCAGAAGCCAGAGAACACATTTAGTACTACAGTGTGTGGGATTGTGTAGGGAGAACAAATGCTTAGTTCTATCGCACTTCGTATTCTGCATGCTAAATTTCAGTTGTCATGATGGCATGTTTATCTGATGCTGTCACCATGGACTTCTTGTCAAAGATCAGTCTGCGATCAAATCTTATCTATTGTATCAGAGACCATAAAAAGAAGATGCAGCTCATTGTATGATAGCAAATTCATGAGAGCTGATTGTATACATTACAAAAAGTCATGTCATAGTGCCTTTAGAGAGTATTTTCATAATTTAGATATATTCCTCTACATGGGATGCTAGTAAACAGTATTAAAGAGATTGTAATTTAATTATTTGCTTTAAGGTCAGTGAAAAATTGAGATTGCTTTACTCAGTGGTTGGGGTTGGGATCTCTTTAGATTACTTTTCATTCTCATTGTCAGCACTTTGGAGCCAGGAATATTGCATACCCAGATTTTGTGACAATGTGCCTCACATGATGGGGGATGGATGTAGACTTCTTCCACCATGCACAAAACATTTATTGTGAGCAAGGCAGCCACATATGAATATGCATGTATGATTCACAATACTTGTGTGACACACACACTGAGCAAATCACCTTTACATTCCACATGGATAGGTACAGTATACATTTCCTAGGCACTTTGCTTCCACTAAACATCACACGCATGGTGCCAGATGTGCAAACTCACACGGTCTGCTCTCAGTTCCCATCATTCAAAGGATATTACTGGCCTTCATTCCAAGTTCTCATCTGAAGAACTGCAGGGTCAATAGAATATCACTCTGAATCTTCTGCCCTCTCATAGTTGCTACACCTCTGGAGGTGAAGTCAAATTGCTGTGTTAGCAGCACCGGAACCTCCATGGGGCACAAAGCCTGGGCACTATGGATGGAGGTCCTGGGCTACCCAGATGAAAAGATTCCCCACCCCTCAGCCTTGCTGATGTGGTCCAAAGGAAAGCAGAGCAATGTGTTTGGCACCAGCTTGGCTGCAAGAGTTGCCGGAAGGAGGTGTACAAGGTGCCATCCAACCGTTTTAGAGACTCCACTCCAGATTTGTGTAGGATTTATTCTTTAGCTTTTTCTTCTCCCAAAGATATCCCACAAGGCAGTGGAGGTTTAGGACCAGAATTTTCCTTCTTGTAGATTCGCTACATTCCCAGACTGATGAACTCCATCTGCTGCTCACTTCATGCACTGGTGTCCAAACCTTTTTCAAAGAGGGCCAGATTTGATGAAGTGAAGGGTCAACCAAAGCTGATGAGCTTTTTTTAGGGTTGGAGTTGCTGAGTTTCTTTTATGGCTGGGGTTGTTGAGTTTCTTTTAGGATTGAAGTTGTTGAACTTTTTTAAGGATTTTACCCCAGGAAATAAACTGCCGCAGGGGCTTAAACCGACCGACAGGGCCAAATTAGGCCCGCCAAAATGGACTTTGGACATGCCTGCTCCATGGCATGTGCAGAAACCGCCTTCTTGATTGCTAGACCCACTATTGGTCTTGTCCTCTCAATCCACTGGAGCCTGTCTTCACATGCAGTCCCTAACTCACTGAGGGTTGAGGCCCATTGACTCTCTTCATCTGGTTTAGCCAGCTAGTTGAAGCCGTTCCCAGTGTTTGTTTGTTTTTTTTTTAATAATATTTTTATTAAGTTTATGAAATACAGAAAAAAAGTATAAAAGACAGATATAGAAAATAAAGTAGAGAAGTTACAAATTTCCATAATCCTTTTTTTCAGCAAATCCAATGGACTTCCCCGCATCTTCCTAACCCTGCGTTCTCTGTGATACAAAACATCAGCAATTTGTTAACTTATTTCAAAACTTATTGTATCTTTCATTTTATCATGTTATCTAATTTCCAAAGTGTTGTAACCGACATCTTATACGTTTTAGCTTAAACATAATAAAGTTATTTCATTATTCCACCTCTGACTTCTTGTACCTTAATTTTCATTTCATTAGTTTACAATTGCTGAAGCTAGAATTTCCTCAAAAGTGCATTTTTTAACATTCATACAACTTATAGTGTTTTTTCAAATAGTCTTTAAATTTTTCCCAGTCTTCCTCGATTGTTTCTTCTCCCGAGTCTCGGATTCTGCCAGTCATTTCGGCCAGTTCCATGTAGTCCATCAACTGCGTCTGCCATTCCTCCAGCGTGGGTAAATCTTGTATCTTCCAATGCTTAGCAATCAGGATCCTTGCTGCTGTGGTAGCATACATAAAAAAAGTTCTATCTTTCTTAAGTACTCTCTGGTCCACGATGCCCAGAAGAAAGGCCTCCGGTTTCTTAGGTAAGGTAAATCTAAGTACCTTTTTTAGTTCATTATGAATCATCTCCCAAAAGGCCTTCACTTTCGGGCAAGTCCACCAGAGGTGAAAGAATGTCCCTTCCGCCTCTTTACATTTCCAACATTTATTGTCAGACAGGTGATATATCTTAGCAAGTTTGACTGGGGTCATGTACCACCGGTATATCATTTTCATAATATTTTCCTTCAAGGCACTACATGCCGTAAATTTCATTCCGGTATTCCATAACCTTTCCCAGTCTTCAAACATAATGTTGTGCCCCAAGTCCTGCGCCCATTTTATCATGGCGGATTTGACTGTCTCGTCCTGTGTATTCCATTTAAGCAGCAAGTTGTACATTCTCGAAAGTAGTTTATTTTTTGGCTCTAACAGTTCTGTCTCTAATTTCGATTTTTCCACCTGGAATCCAACCTTTTTATCCACTTTAAAAACCTCCTGAATTTGAGCATAGTGCAACCAATCTCGCACCTTGTTTTTTAATTTTTCCAAGCTCAGCAACCTCCAATTGTCTCCAATTTTTTCAATTATTTCCCAATATTTAGGCCAATAGGCTTCCATGTTAAGTCTCTTACGTGCCTTGGCCTCCACCGGTGAGAGCCACCTCGGAGTCTTACTCTCCAATAAGTCCTTATATTTTGTCCAGACCATCAAAATTGCTCTTCTGACAATATGGTTTTTAAACAATTTGTGAACTTTAACCTTGTCATACCACAAATATGCATGCCACCCAAAAGCATTATCAAACCCTTCCAGATCTAGGATATCAGTGTTTTCCAATAAAATCCAATCTTTCAACCAGCAGAAGGCTGCAGATTCATAATATAACCTCAAGTCTGGCAGGGCAAATCCCCCTCTTTCTTTCGCGTCAGTTAGTATTTTAAACTTTATTCGGGGCTTTTTGCCCTGCCAAACAAACTTAGAAATATCCTTCTGCCACTTTCCAAAACATTCCACTTTGTCCACGATCTGTAGGGCCTGGAACAGAAATAACATTTTCGGCAATACATTCATCTTTATAGCTGCTATTCGGCCCAACAAGGAAAGTTTCAATCTTGACCATATTTCCAAATCTCTTTTGATTTCTGACCAACATTTCTCATAATTATCTTTAAACAAATTCAAATTTTTGGAGGTCAGATACACCCCTAGGTATTTTACTTTTTTAACCACATTTAATTCTGTTTCTTTCAGGAACTCATCTGTTTCTGTAGTTGTCAAATTTTTTGCTAAAACCTTAGTTTTTTGCTTATTCAGCTTAAATCCCGCCACCCGACCAAAGTCAGAAATTAATTCTAACACTCTTTTAGTACTAGAGACTGGCTCCTGTAATGTTAATACCAAGTCATCTGCAAAAGCTTTCAGTTTGTATTGTTTCACTCCGACCTCAATTCCTTGTACAGACCGGTCCTTTCTAATCATGTTCAATAGCACCTCCAGAACTGAAATGAACAATAGGGGGGATAGGGGGCACCCCTGACGTGTCCCTTTTTCAATTTTAAACCCCTCTGTCACCACATTGTTTACTATCAGCTTAGCTTTTTGTTCTGAGTAAATTGCCTCTATTCCATTTTCAAACCCCCGCCCCACTCCCATCCCTTCCAAATTTTTCTTCATGAACATCCAAGAAATGTTGTCAAAGGCTTTCTCCGCATCAATAAAAATTAAAACCGCTCTAGTATTAAGATTTGTTTGTAGAAGTTCCAAAATGTCAATAATGTTTCTTGTATTATCAAACAAATGCCTACCGGGGAGAAAGCCAGCCTGGTCCTTATGGATCACTTCATTAAGTACTTTTTTGAACCTACTTGCCAAAATATCCGCAAAAATTTTGTAATCCACGTTTAGGAGTGAGATGGGGCGGTAGTTCTTAAGCTGGGTCTTTTCAGATTCTTGTTTGGGTATCAATGTGATGAAAGCTTCTTTCCACGTCTCCGGTGCCTTCCTCCCCTCCATAATCTGATTGCAGACCTCCAACAGAGGTTGTATCAAATAGTCCTTCAAAACCTTATAGTATTTGGAGGTAAGTCCATCAGGGCCTGGAGATTTGCCTAATTGAAGGTTCTGAATGGCACTTTCAATTTCTTGCGGAGTAATATTACTATTCAGGGTAGTTCTCATTTCCTGGGTTATTTTTTGTAATCCATTAGTTTTAAGGAATTGATCCACCTCAAAGTCTTTCTGTGGCCCTTGTGAATAAAGTTCTTTGAAATATCTCTGGAAACACTTTCTAATTTCCTCGGGTTTCTGAATCATTCTCCCTTCAATCTCTAGATTTGTAACTGTATTAAGTTTTTGTCTCTTTTTCAACTGCCACACTTGTTTGCTGATTCAAAGGGTCTTTGTTTCATTTGTTTAATTTTCCATTCCACCTCTTGGTTTATCAATTTCGAATATTGTGCCTGGAAAAATTTCACTTCTCTCAGCACTTCCTTCGACTTAGGTCTAGATCTTAATTTTTTCTCTCCTTCTCTTATTTTCTCCAATATCTTCTCCTTCTTTTCATTCCAGAACTTTTTCTTGATCGTATTTTGTTGTATAAGAAACCCTCTCATAACTGCTTTACTTGCGTCCCAGATTGTTCTTTTTTCCACAGTGGTGTTTAAATTTATCTCAAAATAGTCCTTTAAAGTTTTTTGGGCCTTCTTAACAATCTCCTGATCCCTTAATAGGGTGTCATTCATTTTCCATCTATAGGATCCGGTTATGTTTAATCTCAGTTCCACTTTCAATGCGTTATGGTCGGAGCAGGTTTTTGGGCAGATTTCCACTTTTCTAGTCTTAGGTGCCAGTCCTCTAGTTACCCATATTTGGTCGATTCGTGTCCATGTCAGATGAGCTTCAGAAAAGAAAGTTCCTTCTTTTTCTAGGGGGTTCTTAACCCTCCATATGTCAATTAAATCCATGTTGTCAGTCATTTCAAAAAAAGTTTTAGGTAGTCTGCCATCTTTCGTTATGTTAGCACTTTGCGACTTATCCATGTTTACAGATACAACCCCATTCATATCGCCCAACATAATGATGTTGTTATAGTCTAAGTAGTCCAGCATAATCTCGTGCAGCTTCCTAAAGAATTCCGATTTTCCTTCATTTGGAGCATATATTCCTAATATCAAAAATTTTCCTCCTTGTGTCTGAATTTCAATCGCCAAAATTCTGCCATGTTCATCTTTAAATAAGAATTTCGGTGACAGGCTCTCCTTTGCATATATCAACACTCCTCTTTTCTTAACTTTGTCCGAAGAAATAAATTCTTGGCCTAATCTTTTATTAATTAACACTTTTCTGTGGAGCCTTGTCACATGTGTTTCTTGCAAGCAAATAATGTCCAATTGTTCTTTTTTCAAAATATGAAATACTTTTTTTCTTTTTTCCGGAGAGTTTCCGCCATTTATATTCCAGCTGAGAAGCTGCAGAGACATCCTGGTTTAGTTGGTGGGTCCTACAATGGGGTGTCTAGATTTTCCTCCGATCCCGGAGGTGGTGGTGCTGGTCCAGATCCAGACGGTGTAGGTTTTGGTGGTGGTCCCGATGGTGGTGGTGGCCAAGAAGCTGCAGCTCCTTTTTGTAGGTCCTCCTCGTGGTCGTGTAGGAACTTCTGTTGATCCTCAGGTGTTTTGATTCTTACCTTCCTTCCTTTATAGTTAAATAATAGTCCTTGTGGAAACTCCCACCTATAAGGAATTGCGTTGTGTCTTAACAATTTGGTCAGGTCTGTGTAAGTGGTCCTAAGATCCAATAGATGTTTGGGTATATCTCTGTAGATTTCAGCCTTTTTACCTTCTATCTCCAAAGATTTTTTAAAATGTAGGCCTAATATCTTATCTTATCTCTTTCCTCTCTTGATCTCAAAATAACCAAACAGTCTCTGGCCTTATCTTTCATTACCGATCTTCCCAGTCTAAAGGCCGTCACGATTTTGAAATCTTTATCTTCCTCAATTCCCCAGAATTTGGAAAATAAAAGTGTCAGAAATCCCTCTAAATTACCTACCTCCAAGAGGACCGCCATTGCCGTTTTGCACCGCCTCCGGAAGTCGAAGCCGTTCCCAGTGTTTGGCCGCTGTCACATCTTCTAGGAGCCACAGTTGAGAACTGAATGCAGGGTGGGGGCCAAAGGTTGACTATGATGTACCCGCCCCCCACCAGAAGTACTATCTCTCCCCATACACCCCAATGCAGACATAAGAGAGGAATTAATAGCAGCTCTTGGCAGCTTGCTCAGGCTGCCTTTGCATCATTTGCTTGGCCACAATACAGCCTTATCTGTTGCTGCTCAGGAACAGAAATGAATAGGAACAGCAGATCATGCCCTAGTTAGAATCAGGCTGTGCTGGAGACAAATGTTAATAAGGGAAATTGTGGCACCTACATGATAGTGTGCAACTAATGTACAAATCAGTCAATGACATACTTTCCAATAAATGTACCATTCGTGAGCAAAATGTTTATTTTGGAAAGCGTTTTGTACCTTCCTTGGCAGGTATATTCTTTTTTAAGCCTTTTCTATAGCACAAGTATTGACCAGCTTCAGAGACAGGAATCATAGATTGCTCCATTCAGAGTACTGAGTACTGGACCATTAATCCCATTAATGACTAATTTGTCCATTAAAATCAATGGGGTTTCTTGTGAAACTCCTCACCAATGAGAATGTAAATTTTACAGTTAGGCCTGCTTAATGTGTGGAAAAACAGGAGATGCTTAATCTTACAGAGTACGGACACTCTGTAGACCTTTTTTAATCATTTTGAGAAGAAGCATGCTATTTATTTTTCTGAAATCAGTGCAGACTAAAGGTGTTCAGTGCTGTACACTTATCCCATTTCCAATAATTATGAGAAGGTTCTGGGGACAAGTAAGAATGAGAAGGTTACAACTGGGTGTAAGGAAATGTAACCCACACAGAAAATAACTGATAGTGTCCTCACCTCAATTTGGGGTTTTTTGAACAGGAATATATTTTTTAAAAGCTTTAACTTCCAACTGCATAGCATTTGTTAATTTGTGTCACAACCCTAATATTACTTAAACATAGATTTTCATACTTAATGTTAATGGAAGGCAGCATGAGCTGTCTAAATTGTGCATTAGAAAGGAGTGATAGATTACAGGTCTTCACATTCTTTAACTAATAAAAATTATCTGAATTCTCCAATTTTATCCCCATATGAAAAGTTTCAGATTGTGTAGATCTGTTAAATTACAATTACATTAAACATCCTAGATGAGCAAGTTAAATTAGTTGGATTTAACAGTTTTTGTCTGCCATGCATGTAACTGAGTGCTTTCCTGGATATGAAGGTCAGAGGATACATATTCTGAAAGGCCTGACATCAGATTACTTCTAATCATAGAAATAATAGACAAAGATGATATGTTTCTTTTTATTGGGCCAATGGAGGACTAAGAAACTGTTCAGTTTTTAAACATGTTTTTTAACTGGGTTTTTCTAAAAAAAAACAAAAAACTGTTTTTCATTGTAGCTTGCTTTTAATGTTTCCTTATTGCTGTGCCTGCCATCCTGGGCTCCTTCATGAAGAAGGGCAGGAGATGAATTAACTAAATAATAATAAAATGACTAAATTATAACAAGCTACATAGAAACTCCCAAATGGAAAGTTATGGGTTTGGACATAGTCAAAGTGTTTGTGCAGGATTGTAATTTCCCTATATGACTTGAAAGAACTCCATTCACACCTCCCCCTACCCAAATAACAGTGCAATCCTATACATGTATACTCAGTACAGTGGTACCTCAGGTTACATACGCTTCAGGTTACATACGCTTCAGGTTACAGACTCCGCTAACCCAGAAATAGTACCTCGGGTTAAGAACTTTGCTTCAAGATAAGAACAGAAATCGTGCAGTGGCGGCGCGGCAGCAGCAGGAGGCCCCATTATCTAAAGTGGTACCTCAGGTTAAGAACAGTTTCAGGTTAAGAACGGACCTCCGGAACAAATTAAGTACATAACCAGAGGTACCACTGTAGAAGGAATTCCACTGAAGTTCAATGAGGTTTTTGATTGCTGCATTAAACTAAGAATTGTTTAGTATCCACAAGGGCAGAAGTCACTAAAGCTGTACCTTGGAAACTGAACAGAATCTGTTCCGGAAGTCCGTTCAACTTCCAAAACCAAATTGCGGCTTCTGATTGGCTGCAGGGAGCTCCTGCAGCCAATCAGAATCCTTGGAAAGCCACAACGGGCTTTCGGGTTCAAAAGAACGTTCGCAAACCAGAACAATCACTTCCGGGTTTGCGGCATTTGGGAGCCAAAATGTTTGAGTTCCAGGGCGTTCAGGATCCCAGGTATGACTGTAATGTGTTGCCTGTGTTTGCCAGTATGCCTGCCAGGACCTCCTACATAACCACAAAAGATCTTAGTAAATAATCCCTCCAAAAATCGCACATTGTATAAGGGTAAATGTCACATCCATAACTCCGCCCACTTTTGCTTCTGACCCCACCCACCCCTAGAGATACTATATGACTTGATTAGATTGGAACTGAAGGTACTTACATCTTCCAGAAGTCTCAGGTCTTCTAAATAGAGAGTGGGAATGTTCATAGCGGAAAATCACTA